>NC_141050.1:62779264-63379264 GCF_041138505.1 Cibotium barometz | reverse complement strand
TTCCCTGGTACCCGGGGCAAAACATAACCAAATTTCTAAATGGATCCTATCACTACAGTGGTTGGATGGGCTATTGGCTATCCATGGGATTGGATGAGGTTAGGCTGGACTGATGGATCCCTAAAATGAGACTCAATTCTGTTAAGTTACGATAGTTGAAGTAAATCTCGGATGACCCTTGTTCTATGGAAAAGAATCAACGGCACGAGGAAAAAAGCGTTGGACGCTATGATCCAAGTGCAAGTCTCTTCCTTGATCTGACCATGAGACTTACGGGTTCGGTCGAATTAGTTTGGTTAGTGAAGACCTTGACTACGTTAGAATAAAATTATCCCGGAGGAATCGCCCGTGCTTTCTAGACGAGGGAAGTTTTTCTGGGTTCGATTTTGGAAGAACTGAGGGATTAGTCTCTTGTCCAGATATCAGTGGTAGGCGAGGCCCCGAGTGAGAGGCTCTGCCCTCTGCAGAAGAAGTGCTACTTTCGTTGTTGCTAGCTCCTCAGAATTCATTGACGGAAGGGGCAGGGATCTTTCAGCTGGTATCAGAGCGAATTGGCTAAAGTGGATCAACCGAGAAGCAAGAAATGTCAAAAATTTATGAAGTACCAGTAAAAGATTGTAATGGTGTGATGAAATTGATATTCAGAATGAAGATTCATAAAGTGGAAAGTGGGTCTTCTGATGGAAGTACCACAATTGTGTGGAATCCTTGACTTGCTTGAGGCCTAGATATGATGGTATTTATCTTATAGTTTCAAGGACCGTGATTACCCGTATATACCGTGGGTATATCTATAGCTCTTTACTGGCAATATATACGAGTAAATCTAAGACCTTGAAATTATAAGCAAAAATGCTATCTAGATGATGAATTTGAATGCTGGTTGAGAATTGATGAATTGATTTGGATTCTGATTGAAAGATGATGATTTTTGAATTCTAGTTGAAAGAAGATAAGTTGAACAAAACCACAATGAGGATGAATGGGGGGAATCCCAGCAATGATGGTAGTAACTGGAAGATGATTATAACTTTCAGCAGATCACTATGAGATTAGTGGATTGTACTGACTGATTGTTGCTGTATGACCTTTGATCTAATGGATCTAATAAAGGAATGACAACTTGAGAACTTGCATAACTGAAATTTTTGTGAGGAATGTTCAGATGGAATTTTCGGTCTGATGGACCATTATTGTGTTAAGGATATGAATGTTCTGAATGAATTATTCTCTGGTACTGAGTTATGTATGTTCTTCTTGTAGAAGGGATTTTTATCCCAGGATTCTGTGGGGGGACTGACCAGTCTATAAAGAACCCCAAAATCAGTTGGATTTAAAGTCAGATTTGAATAATAAATAAAGTGGTGTTTTTTCACCTGAGCGTCTTGGTTATTTTGGAAAACAAAGGGACTTAACAAGAATTTTCCTATTATTGATAGGACCATGGATGGAGGTCGCTCTGGTGGGAATGTTAACTCCCAACTCGATGAGGAAGAGCTCGACCCGAATGATCGTAAAACTCTTCATTGATCGTAGCCTGGACCTTTCAAGGGTGACGACGGGGAAAACTTGGGTGAGACTGTGGTGAAGTGGATCAAAGCAAGAGAAGAATACTTCGATATCACTAGGTAAAATGAGAAGAGTAAAATGGCTCTTGCAAGGCTGAGGATAGTAGAAACAGTTAGAGTGGCATGGAGAAACCAAACCGTCTGGATCGGAACACCCAGACATGGAACGATCTCAAGATTTACCTAAAAGAGATTCTGTCCTCCCGGCTTTTTGGAAACCAAGATGAACGATTTCTTAGAGTTAACCCAGGGGAGTAGAACTATTGAAGAATATCATCAAGCATTCGCACTCCTCCTCACGTACTCGCCACCACTCGATGAAGAGCAGCTGTTGGCTAGGTTCATTTAGGGGGACTGAACGAACCTTTGAATATCCTAGTGAAGAACGCCAAGCCAGTTTCCATGGTCGAAGCAGTGCGGATGGAGAAGGATTTCGCGAAGGCGTTTGATGTCAAGGTCCCACCAAAGCTAGCACCATCATTTTTCAAAAGATTTGTAGCTCCAAAAGGTGATTCCAATGTTCCATTACCTAAGAGACAACAAGGTCAATCTCAGGATATGAGAATTTCCAGAATGGAAGAAAGGTCTTTTTCTCGGAACGCAATTCCCTAGAATTCAACTTTAGAAGTTCCACCCTTGAACAAAGAAGTGAAATGCTATAACTGTCAAGGATTTGGACATCGCATTATGGATTGCCCAAAACTCCTTTTGGATCAAGGTTTTCGGGGCAGGGAAGTCAAGGACCAAGATTCCAGACTCCAGCTCTTTCTTTCAAGATCAGGTTCCAAATCAGGGAAATCCTAGAGCTACACCCTCTAACCAACCCTCAGTTTCAATCCAAAGTAATGCAAGACCTCCGCCTCAGAATAGGGGAAGTCAAAGAGAGATGTTCCCAAATCGGTCTTCCACTTCCAAGGCAGTAACGTTGGAAGTGATTGAAGAGGAAGAAGATGAAAGAAACTGGTCCAAATCTTGTCCAAATTGAGTCAAACTGAACCTCAAAAATTCTAGAATCTAGTTGGACTTGGTTAGTGGCTCCCTCACCTATAAATAGACCCTGAGTCATTTGTAATAAAATATTAGAGCTATACTATGCCAGTATTATATTAAAATAATCATATTTTCAATTATCCCTTAAATTTTTTCCTCTCTTGGGAGATTGGAGCTCTCTCTCTCTACAACAACTCTTGGAGTTGCTCTTCTCCTTTTGGTGGACCAATTGATTGGTCAGGGACTTTATTGCAATTAGAGAATCAAGCCAAACTTGGAGGTAAAATCAATTTTTATGTTTTTTTCCATTTTTCTCACTAACTTTCTTCTTCTCAACCACTCTCAAGCTTGAGAAGCTTTCTAAATGATTGTTTTAATTCAAATCAAGCTTTCTTTTAAAGTCTTAATGTTTAATTAACAGCAAGTTAATCTTTCTACTTATTTGTAATGCTTTTAAGTAAATATCTCTCTCTAAAAGAATACCCATCTTTATGGCTAAATCCCTTGGAAAAGCATGCTTCTCAATGATAGTCTCTTAATTCAAAACTAAACTCTAGGCTTGATAAGGTAGAGATTAAGAAAATGATATTTTCATGATTATGTGCTATTAAAATAATGGTAAATTCTTTTAGATTGTTTATGAGTAGTTGAAAACTACTCTAATTCATTCCAAATGAGAAATGGATTATCCTAACAATTTGGGAAAAGAGAAATGTTGAAATTAGCTTAATCTAGTGGAATAATCATAGTTATGTTTAATTTTATGGTTAAAATTATGATTTAAATTCATAGTTTGATTTTAAGCATAAAAGAGGAACTACTATCATATTTTCATTACAAGCTTTTATTCTTTAGAAAAAAATTGAGAATTATTAGTAATAGCAGCAGCGAAGCTATGGTAAAATTTTTAGAAAATAATGCATATCTTATTTTTATGCATAATGCTAAAAGAGGACTTCCTACCATATTCTAGGATTGGACATCCTATGCAAAAAGAATGATTTTCATCATATTCATGAGAAGTAAATTTTTTATAATTATGCACAATTAATAGACTATGAGAAAAGAGTAAATTTATTTTTATACAAAAAGAGGAATTCCCATGATATTTGAGATCCAAGTAATTGAATGGTAAAAGAGGATTTTTTGGTAAATTTATTTTTATACAAAAAGAGGAATTCCCATGATATTTGAGATCCAAGTAATTAAATGGTAAAAGAGAAAATTTTGGTAAATTTATTTTTATGCAAAAAGAGAAATTTCCATGATATTTGAGATCTAAGTAATTAAATGGTAAAAGAGAAATTTTTGTAATAATTCAAATTATGAGTATTTATCAAAAGTGAAATTTTGAGCATTATTATTTTATTGGAAAATATGGGTAGAATTGATTTTTGTAAATCCCATGAATCTTTTACTTGAAAAGAAGAATATTGAATATATTTTACTTGAGAAATTTGAGAAAGAATATGAAAATATCCATCGAGAAAACTTGGATAATTCTTATTCACACGAAAAGAGAATCTGGAATCCCTAGGAGGATCGAGGATCCAATGAGTAAACGAAAGTTTAGATTTAGGTCTCATTAATGAAGCTTATAAGGAATGAAAATACAATACGTAAATGCTCTTTCTTTGAGTTTTTACTATTCAGTTCTGATAAGTTTTATTTTTCCTTTTTTAACCTTCAACAACACTCTGATACGTAGATTCAATGGGATCGAGAAAAAGTACCTTTAACTAGGCCAAGCAATTGGCAAAAACTTAGAAAATTTCTATCAGTATCGAAAGTAGAAAACGGTACTAAAAGTGGATGTGATAAGATGTGATGTGGATCTGAATGAATGCAAATGAATGTGATGGGATGTAAAAGGATGCGATGTGATTAGATGAGATGTGAATGTGATAAGAGGAGATGTAAATGTGATGTGATAAGATGTGTATGGATGTGAATGTGAGGAGATGTGGATGAGATGTGATGTGATGTAAAATGGATGTGAAAGTGAATGTGAGGAGATGTGGATGAGATGTAATGTGATGTAAATGGATGTGAAAGTGAATGTGGATGAGATGTGATGTGATGTAAATGGATGTGAAAGTGAATGTGATGCGATGTGAATGAGATGTGATTCGATGTAATTAGATGTGAATGAGATGTGATGTGATGTAAATGGATGAGAATTAGATGTGATGTGATAGATGTGCATGTGAATGAATGGATGGATATGGATAGATGTGAATGTGAATGAATCAATGGATGTGGATGAATGTGATGAGATGTGAATGGATGCGTGATATTAATGGATGAGATGTGTTGTGGATATATTGTGACGTGATTTGATGACGAGATATATGTGGATGGATGTAATGAGATGTGTTGTGGATATGTTGTGACGTGATTTGATGACGAGATAGATGTGGATAGATGTAATGAGATGTAATATGATGTGATTGGATAAAGGATGATGGGAATACATATGACTGGATGTGGAATAAGCAATGTGAATTGATGTAGAAGAATGTGGAATAAGCAATGTGAATTGATGTAGAAGAATGTGGAATAATGAGAAATGATGTGGAACAATATGGAAAGATGAGAGTTCGTTCAAAAACTGTATTTATGACCTGTTTTAAATGACTTTTTTATGTCAAGAATGATGGGGAAGCATTTCGACTATCTTCTAAATGAGGTTGTGGAGACCTAAGTGATAAAGTTGCAACAGCTGACGGAGAGTCAATGGAGGACGTCTCGCGTAGCAAGGTCGGCCGAGGTCTTAACCAGCCTCGATTAGGTTTAAATAGTGAGCTTCCGGTATGGTGGATGAGGAACCAAGGAAGAGGCCTATGAGAGTGAAGTGCTAGGTGACTTGCGAAGGAACCTAGAGGGTGCTGACCATACGGTGCCCGGGCTCTGGGTTGCCGAAGATACCCACATGTGCGTCGGGGAAGAAAATGGAATAAGGAGTTAGAGTTGTTTCCTGAACTTGGGTATGGATCTGGTTGATTGGCCCTGCTGGTTCTGAAGAACGGATGAGTCCATGGCTCTTTTATATGGATCTGTTGGTTGATCTTGCTGATCTTCAATGGACAGTCCATCTGGATTTTCTTATGTGATTATATTTTCGGGTACTATGAGCTAGGAACTATTGAAAAGGCCCCTGAGTGAACAGGTGGTGAGCGTTCTGGTTGCCAATGATGCCATAGGTACACCAATGAAGGGATGATTGGAAATTAGAATTCAAGCTAGATATTTTGGAGGAATATGATCAGTGATACTATGGTTTTATTAAAAGATTGTTTTAAAGACGACTGAATTTGTGAAATAGGCAATTTCATATTGGGTGTGTAAGTGGTGTGACTATCTTGAAGTTTGCTTGAAGCGCCAGCTAGGGGGCTTGGGAACTCTTTTCCCTGGTACCCGGGGCAAAACATAACCAAATTTCTAAATGGATCCTATCACACTACAGTGGTTGGGCTGTTGGCTAACCCATGGGATTGGATGGGGTTAGGCTGGACTGATGGATCCCTAAAATGAGACTCAATTCTGTTAAGTTACGATAGTTAAAGTAAATCCTGGATGACCCATGTTCTATAGAAAAGAATCAACGGTTGTGCCTCTTGACGAGGAAAAAAGCGTTGGACGCTATGATCCAAGTGCAAGTCTCTTCCTTGATCTGTTCATGAGACTAATGGGCTTGGTCGGATTAGCTTGGTTAGTGAAGACCTTGACTACATTAGAATAAAATTATCCCGGAGAAAACGCTCGTGCTTTCAGGGCGAAGGAAGTTTTTCTGGGTTCGATTTTGGAAGAACCGAGGGATTAGTCTCTTTTCCAGATATCCGTGGGTGAGGCCCTGAGTGAGAGGCTCTGCCTTGCACAAGAAGTGCTACTTTCGCTACTAGCACCTCAGAATTTGTTGCACGGAGGGGGCAGGGATCTTTCAGCTAGTATCACAGAGCGAATTAGCTAAAGTGGATCAATCGAGAAGCAAGAAATGTCAAAATTTTATGGAGTACCACTAAAAGATTGTAATGGTGTGATGAAATTCATATAAATTGATAATCAAAATGAAGATTCATAAAGTAGAAAGTGGGTCTTCAGATGGAAGCAGCACAATTGTGTGGAATCCTTGACTTGCTTGAAGACTAGATATGATGGTATTTACCTTATAGTTCCAAGGACCGTGAGATTACCCGTATATACCATGGGTATATCTGTAGCTCTTTACTGGCAATATATACGAGTAAATCTAAGACCTTGAAATTATAAGAAAAATTGCTATCCAGATGATGAATTTGAATGCTGGTTGATATGATTTTTTAATTTTGGTTGAGAATCGATGAATTGATTTGGATTTTGATTGAAAGATGAGGATGATTTTTGAATTCTGGTTGAAAGAAGATAAGTTGAACAAAACCACAATGCGGATGAATGGGGAGAATCCCAGCAGCGACGATGATGGTAGTAACTGGAAGATGATTATAACTTTCAACCGATCACTATGAGATTAGTAGATTGTACAGATTGTTGCTGTATGACATTTGATCCAATGGATCTAATTAAGGAATGACAAATTGAGACCTTGCATAACTGAAATTTTCGTGAGGAATGTTCAGATGGAATTTTCGGTCTGATGGACCATAATTGTGTTAAAGATATGAATGTTCTGAATGAATTATTCTCTGGTAATAAGTTTTGTACATTCTTCTTGTAGAAGGGATCTTTATCTTGTTAAAATTAGAGCAATTGTGATGAGCTATGGTGGATCAAACACTAGAATCAACATCATTAACAAAGTGATTAGCAAATAATTAAGACATAATTAGTGGGTAATTAACAAATAGATTAATGTAGGCATGGATACTCAAAAACCAACAAATTCTCATTAGGAAAATGCCTCAATTTATAGAGTTTACATCAAGCATCAAATCCCATTGATTTCTCCATGATTCACTCCACCTCTTTTCCCTGATTCTCTCCACCTCTTCACTTTTCCCAGAATATCTCCCAGAATATCTCCACACTTCCCAGAATATCTGCACACTTCCTAAATCTTCTCATGCTACCCTTTATTCTCTCCCAGTAGATTCTTCTCACCTTTTCACAGGTTCTTTTACATTTACACATTCTCTTTTACAGCCTCTAACCAAGGGCTTGTTCCCGCACACACCCTATTCACTTGTATTTTTAACACCTCCCCTCAAGTGAATACTCCTAGTACACCTAGACCCTATACTCCTAGTACACCTAGACCCTAGTACACCTAGACCCTATACCAAGTTTGCCTCCCCTTACTTAATAGTCCGCGACTAGTGTCTAGCACACCTCCCCTCAAGTTAACTTAGCACACCTGGACCCTGTACCAAGTTTCTCTCTTACTTGATAGCCCGCGACCAGTGTCTCAAGTCCCTAAACTCCATAGTCCTTGACACTCTCTCTCTCTATGTGTCCAAGGCTACTATAAGTGCCTGCGACCTTGACTAAAGTGCTCACACATACATCTATCTACCATGTGGCCTACATCATCGTTGGCTCAGAGGTAATTTTACTTTGTTGGGGCAGGTTACATTGGGTTGTGGGGTCTCTCTCTCTCTCTCTCTCTCTCTCTCTCTCTCTCTCTCTGAGAGTTTTTCACATGGCTCCTCACTCTTTGGAGCCTCACATCTTCTCTTGTCTTCAGTCTTCTTGTCGTGGATGTATGTGAATGTGAATGTGGATATGGATGTAGATATGGAATGTGGATGTGGATGTATGAACGTGAATGTGGATGTGTGAATGTGGATATGGATGTATGTGAATGTGAATGTGGATATGGATGTGGATGTATGTGAATGTGAATGTGGATGTATGTGGATGTGGATGTATGTGAATGTGAATGTGGATGTGTAAATGTGGATATGGATGTAAGAATGTGGATGTATGTGAATGTGGATGTGGATGCATGAATGTGGAATGTGGATATGGATGTATGGATGTAAATGTGAATGTGGATATATGAATGTAGATGTGGATGTGGATGTGGATGTATGAATGTGGATGTGGATGTGGATGTATGAATGTGGATGTGAAAACGGATGTATGGATGTAGATGTGAATGTACATGTACGAATGTGGATGTGTATGTGGAATAATGCATGCAAATATGAATGTGAATGGATATGAAGTCGATATGAGTGAATGGATGAGATGAGATGTCATGTGAATCAGAATGTGAATGAATAATATAAGATCTGAACGAATGAGATGTAATGAGAAATGGAAGTGATGAGACGTAATGTAAATTAAGAAAGATAGGAATGGACGTTATGCGAAGTGAATGAATCTGATGTGATGGGATGGAAAATGATGTATCTGGTCAAGAATGGATACGTAAATGACTGTTTTATGTCAAGAATGCTGGGGAAGCATTTTGACTGTCTTGAGTATGTGGTCGTGGGGGTGGAGACCTACCTGATAAAGTTGCAACAGCTGATGGAGAGTCAACGGAGGACGTCTCGCGTAGCAAGGTCGGCCGAGGTCTTGACCAGCCTCGGTTCGATTTAAATGGCGAGCTTTCGGTACGGTGGATGAGGGACCAAGGAAGCGGCCTATGAGTGAAGCACTAGGTGACCTACTGGCTGCGAAGGATCCTAGAGGGTGCTGACTATACGGTGCTCGGGCTCTGAGTCGCCAAAGATACCCACACATGCATCGTGGAAGATATTGGAACAAGGAGTAAGAGTTGTTTTCTGAAATCGGGCATGAATCTGGTTGATTGACCTTGCTGGTCCTCAACAACGGATGAGTCCATGGCTCTTTATATGGATCTGTTGGTTGATCTTGCTGATCTTCAACGAAGATTCCATCTTGATTTTTATAAGTGATTATATTGTCGGGTACTATGAGCTAGGAACTATGGAAAAGACCCCTGAGTGAATAGGTGGTGAGCATTCTGGTGCCAATGATGCCATAAGTACACCGATGAAGGAATGATTGGAAATAAAGATTCAACTAGAGATTTTGAGGATTATGATTAGTGACACAATGGTTTCATTAAAGGATTGTTTTAAAGATAGTTGATACTGAGAAAAAGGCAATTTCATATTGGGTGTGTAAGTGGTGTGACTAGTTTTATGTTTGCATGAACATCCGGCTAGGGGGCCTGGGAACTCTTTTCCCTGGTACCCGGGACAAAACCTAACCAAATTCCTAATTGGATCCCATCACTACAGTGGTTGGGCGGTTGGCTAACCCATGGGACTAGATGGGGTTAGGCTGGACTGATGGATCCGTAAATCGAGACTCAATTTTTGTTTAGTTCGATAGATGAAGTAAATCCCGGACAAAAATTGTTCTATGGAAAAAGAATCAACGGCTGTGCCTCTCGATGAGGAAAAAAGCGTTGGTCTCTATGATCCAAGTGCACTTTGTCCCTTGATCTGACTATGGAACTTACGAGTTCGGTCAGATCAGTTCAGTTAGTTAAGGCTTTTGACTACGTTAGGGAAAAGTTATCATGGTGGAATCGCCTGTGCTTTCCGGGCAAGGGAAGTTTTTTTGGGTTCAGTTTTGGAAAAACGGACGGATTAGTCTCTTGTCCGGATATCCGTGGTGGGCGAGGCCCCGAGTGTGGGACCCTGCCCCGCGCAAGAAGTACTACTTCCGCTGCTAGTACCCCTAAAACTGTTGCGCGGTGGGGACAGGGATCTTACAGTTGATACAGAGCCAATTGACTAATGAGGATCAACCAAAGAAAAACCATAAATGTCAAAAATTTATGAAGTAGCAGTAACGCTGGAAGTGATTGAAGAAGAAGAAGATGAAAAAGGTCATACTCCACCTGCTGTGCGAGATGAGGACATCTCGCGTTTTTTAAGTGGGAAAGAATGTAAGATTCCTCCCCTGGCTCCTCATGATGTCCAGTATCTTCCCTTGTAATCAATTTCCTCTTCAGAAATATAAAAGATCTTGTTTCTATCAGTTTTGGCCTAGAGAGAGAAAATCTTCTAGAGAGTGGTTATTCAGATTTTAAATATTTTTGGATAGAAAAATACCTCATCTTATTAAAATAAATTCCCCTGAAACAGAAGTTCAAAAAGATTTTGAGAAGGTGCATTAGAAATTAAGTATAATCTGTTCAAGAGGCATTATCCTGGAAGTGAAGATTTTTTTTCAAAATTTTAAATTAAGATTCCTATAGACCAATAAGATTCATCCAAATGTAGGGAGGAGATAAATGAAGAAATAAAAGAAAAATCCCCCAAAAATGAATAAATACTAACATAAGATGAAGAGTTGACTAAGGACAAGGTTAATAGTTAAAAAAGGGAGATATTTAGAAGTAATGATGCATTTTTGACACCTCTGCATGGGGGAATTCCCCTCATGAAAGAGGTGCCTATTTCACATGCTTGAATGAGTTTTAAACTCCCAAATAATGAGATATTTTTATCTCTCCTCTCTCCTATTTCAACTAGATCCAAAAAGTGAGCAAAAGTGACATAAAAATGGTCAAAAATTGACCAAACTGATCTGGAAAATTCTAGAATCAGTTTGCTTGGTTAGAGGCCCACTTTTTCCTATAAATAGAAGTCCTCCCATTTGTTGAAACTCAA
Source organism: Cibotium barometz (assembly GCF_041138505.1). Classification (NCBI taxonomy): domain Eukaryota; kingdom Viridiplantae; phylum Streptophyta; class Polypodiopsida; order Cyatheales; family Cibotiaceae; genus Cibotium; species Cibotium barometz. Next base: position 63,368,112 of record NC_141050.1, on the reverse strand, counting down.
TAGTGTTTTTGCACTGTTACCCTGCCCCTCCCAAGTGCCAAAAACAATGAATTTTACTTATAATTCATTAGTTTTTGACCTTCCCTCTTCCAAAAGATTGGTGGCCACTCTTGTTTCCAAACAAGAGTAGAACTCTCAAACCATCAAGCCAAAGGAAAGCTCTTAAATTATCAATGTAAGTTGGAGATTCTTCTCTTTTCCATTATTTATATTTTTATGGTTTTTTTTATGATTTTTGTCTTCTCTAAATGATGTTATGCCTCATTGCAAAAGGCATTCCCCTCTCTTCTCTAGTAAATCCAACCATTCTTTATCCTAGGTGAATGATTAATGAATAAAATCAAGTTTTTTATAATTTTCTTATATTAGAAGTGTGATTTTTATCATAAATGATTTTATGCTTAAATTAGATGCATAAAAGAAATTCTTTTATATTAAAAGAGTGATTTTTATCATAAATGATTGTATGCATAAAAGATAATTTTTTATATTAAAAGTGTGATTTTCATCATAAATGAATTGTATGCATAAACATATGCATAAAAGATATTTTTTATATTAAAAGTGTGATTTCCATCATAAATGATTTTATGCTTAAATTAGATGCATAAAAGAAATTCTTTTATATTAGAAGAGTGATTTTCATCATAAATGATTGTATGCATAAACATATGCATAAAAGATATATTTTTTTATATTAAAAGTGTGATTTATATCATAAATGATTTTATGCATAAATAGGATGCATAAGAAAAATTCTTTTATTCTAAAAGTGTAATTCCTACTAAATTAGATTTATGCATGGAGGAAAGATGCATAAAGAATTTATTTTAATCCAAAAGTGTTATTCTCATCAATTTTGATTTTATGCATAGAAAGATGCATAAAGAAATCTATTTTTAGTTTAAAAGAGTTATTTTCATCAATTTTGATTTTATGCATAAGAAGAAGAATAAAAGATTGAATTTTAATTCAAAAGTATCATTTTCATTTAAAATGGATTTATGCATAGGAAGATGCATAAAAGATTGATTTTTATTTTGAAAGTGTTACTCCTTAAAATGAAATTTATGCATAAATAGATGCGTAAAGAAATCTTATATAAAAAATAAGAATTCTCTTGTATTCTATAAATAGATACGAGGATGTGAAACGAATCAGATAGATGAAAATAAACTTATGCATAAATAGATGCGTAAAGAAATCTTATATAAAAAATAAGAATTCTCTTGTATTCTATAAATAGATACGAGGATGTGAAACGAATCAGATAGATGAAAATAAAGGAGGAATAGATGGAGATGTATGTATGTGAAAGAATGGACGTAGTTATATGTATGTGAAAGAAATGATGTAGATGTTTGTATGTGAAGGATGTATTTGAAAGGAAAGATGTATGTGGAAATGGATGTATGGATGTAGATATGGAATGTGGATGTGGATGTATGTGAATGTGAATGTGGATATGGATGTAGATATGGAATGTGGATGTGGATGTATGAACGTGAATGTGGATGTGTGAATGTGGATATGGATGTGGATGTGGATGTATGTGAATGTGGATGTGGATGTGTAAATGTGGATATGGATGTGGATATGGATGTAAGAATGTGGATGTGGATGTATGAATGTGGAATGTGGATATGGATGTATGGATGTGAATGTGAATGTGGATGTATGAATGTAGATGTGGATGTGGATGTGGATGTATGAATGTGGATGTCGATGTGGATATATGAATGTGGATGTGAAAATGGATGTATGGATGTAGATGTGAATGTACATGTACGAATGTGGATGTGTATGTGGAATAATGAATGCAAATATGAATGTGAATGGATATGAAGTCGATATGAGCGAATGGATGAGATGAGATGTCATGTGAATCAGAATGTGAATGAATAATATAAGATCTGAACGAATGAGATGTAATGAGAAATGGAAGTGATGAGATGTAATGTAAATTAAGAAAGAGAACACCAATGAAGCTCTCTCCTTGGGTACATGTACACATTATTTGGAGCTTTTCTAGGCTGCTTCTTGGAGATCTTTTGAGAAGTTAGTCCAAGTCATTTCCGCTAAGGTATTACTTTTAGCTATAGGTTTTGTAGTGGTGGTGGTGCTATGACCGCTGGCTACTGTTGGCATAACAGACTTAGAATCTGAAGCTCTAACTCTCCTTATCATTAGGTTATCCTCCTCAAGTTGGATGGCATTAGCTATGACATCCTCCCAAGTGGTGACACCTCTAATGACCAAACCATTATGGATATCTTCATGTTTAAGCTGGTGGATAAATCGATCAAGCATTTGATTATTGGAGAAGTGCTCATGTAGAGCACAATGAGAGTTCAAATGCTTGAGACGACTATAAAATCTCTTAATAACGCATCTTCTTCTCTCTCAGCTTTGTGTAACTATGAAGCCACACTCCACAAAGTTCCCTTATGCACAAAGTGATTTAGGAATAACTGCCGTTAAATCTCGGTAAAGTTTAGACATTCAACTCTCAAGGTCAGATACCAATCACCAGCCTTGCCATCCGGTGTAAGGCTAAAGGCGTTGGTCTTTGCAAGCTCATCCCTCTCATCCGAGACCTCACACACTTGATCAAAGAACTCAATATATCTTCTAGGATCACCCTCTCCATTGAACTTATGTGTGAGCTTCACGATTTGTGCAAGTCTATTGGATCAGTTGGGAGGGCTGCTGTGCTAATGGCAGTAGTGGTACAACAAGGGCAACATGTGGTACGAAGGGCACTGCCTACAAGCATAATGGCATGAATACTAGAGAAGTAACATGAGTCCAATACGTGGGGGATCATACATTAATTTCCATAGGTACCGATGATATATGAGCCAAGGGCGCCGTTCGTCTAGTCATTTGTGAGGATGTTTCCCTTGCTCAAGGTTGCATTGCCAAAATAGAGGAAGACGCAAGGAATTGAGCATTTTGGGTGAAGGTTCCTCCTTCTATGACCCTAGCAGATGATATGTACGAGTTAACTAGGCCTTGAGCCATTGTTGTAGGGACTGCTGCAACCATGATTGCCATAGTTGTGACCGAGAGCATGAAACTAACAGGCAATGTTGCATGGTTGGTCACAAGTGGTGCCGTTATGAGTGGTGTAATACTCCATACCACAGTTTGGAATTGTGCTAATAGCATCTTGAGTGTGGAATCTAGTGTAAACTTGAGGAACAATAGTAGTAGTAGTCGGCGGGGCTTGGTCCATCGTGTAGCCAGGCATCACCACATATGTGGGATCAGTAGGGCTTATTGATGGCGTGTCCATCTCACTTAAGGTAGGGCCTCGCACATTGCTTGTCCCAATTTGTGTCACATGAAGTCCATGGGCACTGTGATTCCCTATCTAAGCCTCTCTTACTCTACAATAGCATGAATACATTCCACGACCATCCAATGTCGCTCTTCCTCGTCTGTGTGTAAGTCAGCTTGCTTAATTTCTAACAACATAAATAAGGCCCGTAGCTAGGTCTGTCAAGGTTTCTTGGGTCGCATCGAATTCCCAGCTCCTCTCGGTTTGTAGTAATGTGTTTGAGAAGATTACACTTAGATCCACCTTGGATATGAATTCGTGTAGTCTGGCACTCTCTAGGCTATCACTCACCTAGGCAATTGGTGAAGCTTGGGTGGCTTGCCCAATTGGTGTGGTTTGGGTTGCTAATCGTTGTTAGGCTTAGCGAAGGTCACTTCCTCTTTTGCCCTAGCAGCTTGGATTAGGGCTTGTACTTCTTGCATCTCCTCTTTAGTCTTGCCATCTGGCAGTAAGGTTTGGGCGAGGTTTTGTTCTATAAGCATCGGGTTGGCGATTAAGATTTCTCCCATGTGGACAGGGATTTCCACATGCATGGGTCTCGTGTGTAAGGCGACACTAGGTCTAACCCCAACTCCTTCACGACAGAGGTTTTAGTCGAAGTCGAACCCATGAAGTAATTAGTCATGCGGCCTATCAAGCTAGTGGTGGTAGGTCTAGCATTTATTGTTTGAGTGGGGCTTTCTCTCCCATGGTCCGGTATTCCTTCCATCGATTCCAGAATGGAAGAAGTGTCGCTGCTTGTTGAGAGTCTCAGGCCATGTACCGCATTGAATCTCGTTCGTGAAGAGGGTCATAAGACGAAGGTGGGTTGATAAGAGCCTAATTGGGTCGACATGGTTTCCTCTAGATTTATCTCTAAAATAAGCCTAGATCACAACTGCATGTCATTGCAGGCTCTTTTAGACTAGGGGGTAGTTTTAGAAAGTTTGGTTTTTTAAAATTAATTTTATAACATTTTTTGGGTGGTGTTAGAGAAACTTATCTAAAATGGATTTGAGATACTTTTGAGCACTTTGGGAAGGGTTGTGCATGAACTTTTTTTCAGGCCAAAGCCAGAGGGTTTTCTAGGTCTGAGAAATTAAAATTTTTTTGGGTCTTATCTAGGTTATGCCAAAATGATCGTAACGGCCTAAAGCCTATATAATAGGCAAGTTTGTGTATGCACTTTTCAAAAAAAAAAACTTGTTCCCTTTTTGTCCTTTTACCTTTTACCTTTTCTTTTCTCTTTTTTAAACTTTTTATTTTTTACTTTTATGCTTTAAGATTTTCGGTTTGTGGTTTATAGTTTTTGGTTTCACCATAATTATGCGAAAAGGGGTGGTCTGTGTTTTTGGATTTTTCCAAGATTCCCTTTGACTTGGGATCTAACGCTTGCATGTATTAGATGCGGCCAACCAAAAGACTTTCAAATTATAGCCTAAATTAAAGGTAGATTAAGATAATTTAATTTGCATAATTAGCACTACTGCATAAATGTAAAAAACCTACAAAACACTAGAATTAATCTTGTTTACAAATCCTATCCCAAATCGTTGTTTCTAACCCAATTTCTTCGTGTAAGGAATCAAAACTGGGGAAAAACCTATGTTTGGAAACCAATTTTAAGCTCTATTTCATCTAATTCATTCAATTTAAAGCCCAATTTACTATTTTTATGTACGAAATTAAAAAATAGAAAATAAAAAATGTAAAAATTGATCAAAAACATGAATTGTAGAAATCAAAGGACATAGTTTTAGGGCAACATAAAAACTGAACACAATTTCTAAGATAACAAAAGAATTCAACGAAAGTAAGAATATGCAGTAAAATTAAAGTTATTTTGAGACTTTCTATCTACTCTTTTCTTACAAAAACCAAAATATGTCATTGTAACCATTCACAAGCTTTTGAAATGCATTGTTGCTATGCGGCGGGGCTATTTTCCTAATAGTGGTGCCACTTATGGGAAGCCCTGGTGGTACTATGGAAAGAATGCAAGGAATAACCCAATGTCGTGGGGCTTTGTCCAACCACACTAAGGAGCACAAATAGCTCAATCAAGAAACCAGTTTATTGTGGCCTAGCACACAAATGCATAGTCGAGGTGTGTCACTTATCTCATAAAAGCTAGTTGCCTAGGATTCTCGTAGGAGGCAATGTTACTATGTAGCCACACCTGAAAGTTCCACTTTGTTGCACCCCAATGGAAGCTCGACCCTCCTCACCACTCAATCTTACACACTCAGTCTCTCACACACATGTAAGCAAGCACCTATAAGAGCTCAAACAAGTAAAGAAGAGCACTCTATCCTTATGCATAAAAGAAAGAGTGGTGTGTAATAGAAGAGTAGAGAAGAAAAGCAAGTAAGTAATAGGAGAGTAGAGAAGAAGAGCACTCTATCATTATGCATAAAAGAATGAGTGGTGAGAGCTACATTTTGCCTTTTATGTGTGGTTGCTAGGATTTATATCCTTGGGCGATCAAAGTTAAAAATTAGGTCCTAAGGTTTATTCGGCCACTCTAGCTTGTGCAAACACCTAATCCACAAATAGTACTATTCCCCCAAGGTCCCATGGTATGCCTTTAATAGAGAAGCGACGATCACACACACCAAATAATACACTATAAATGCATTCCAATCAAATCCGATGTTTCCAGTGACTTTGGCCAAAATTATTCAAGATGGTCATGTATATAGTTCCACGTGTCCAAGTTCACGTTTGCAACCTCATGTATGTAGGTTCACATGTCCAAGTTCACGTCTCTAGACTCATATCAATAAACTCATACCTTTTTTGTATGACCTCAGCTCACATACTTCTCTTCTATGAAATGAGCCTACATGGGACATAGAATTCTACAAGTGGACCTATGATAGGGTTGGTGTACAATATTGAGAAATGACCCTACATTGGACACACAATTCTAGGAATTGGACCTATGATAGGGTTGGTATGCAATATAAACTCGACTTACGTACTTCCCTTTTATGAAATGAGTCTATATGGGACACATAATTCTAGAAACTAGAACTATGATAGAGTTTGTGTGCAATATTGGATAATAAGTATACTTAATTCTCCAATAATTGTAAAAGATGTGATTTTTTCCTTGAAATTTGTATCCACTACAGATTATATGATAAGGAAATCTCCCAAAGGATAGGGTAGGTGTGTTCGTAGTATGAGTCTTTATGGTAGTAATAATTAGTCTGTATAATATTAGGTATACCTACCTCTATGCTCACATGTCTAAGCTCACGTCTCAGGGTTCATGTGTCAAGGCTCAAGTCTTTTTATGTGGACTATGGGTTCACATTCCATGTCCGAGAGAGCTTGTTTGGCCTAGTTTTTAATCATTTTGGAGATTTTTTGGACTTGACGGGTTGCGATTAATGATACTAATAGTAATTAATAGTTGTGATGTAACTAATTAAGTATTTTTTGATGGTATACTTCTAATCTACCAATTCCAACAACGCATGAATATTTTTAAAAAATATATAAAATGCATGAACAAAAGTTGACTATCCAACTCTAATTCAATCTAATAGAGCTCAACGCTCATATTTTTGAAGTGGATTGCACTCCTAATCACAATTACTAAGCTAATTCTTAGATCAAAGCAATAAAATCTAAGCCGTTGGACATCAATTTCATGTAAATCACAAAAGAACTAGGATTTTGTCTTACCAATAGATAAAAATAGAATGTCCTAATGTAAAATAAATCAAAAGCAAGCAACAAACACATCCAAGGCTCCAAAATCGTATGTTTTTCGGAGTATGGCCTCTTTATGAACACCGGGCAATATTGGGTGATCTGAATAGCATGGAATGGATGAAAATAGAGCCAAGCCCTAGGCTAGGTAACGACGACAAATGTGTTCAAGTCAAAAGTTTATCTTAGCCTTGTCGAAGTATGTGTCGTTGGATCTTGTCTTCGAGCCATAAATGTAACTTTACATTGTGGATCCACTAGCTCGTTTGTCACATCCTCACTCCATTGTCACACTAGAATGCTCCTTGTCAAAGCAATGAAGGGAGAGCTTTCAATGCCTAGATGGAGGTAAGAAGAGATCTGTCTTTGCGATGGTTCTCTCACACAAAATGTGGGAGAAGGAGAAACTATTGCAAGAAAAAAAAAACTACAATCAAATCTATCTAGTATGCATCCATTGACTAAGTGAGATTACTTAGCATGCCAATAAGCAAGACGAGGAAAGGAGAGCCTACGAGGAAACTATTGCAAAGGAATGATCGTCTCTTGCTTATCGTAAAAAATGACTTACATACAAATGACTAGTTTTCATTATAGACTAGCCAAACTTAAAAGTAGTCTGACCTCTACTATTAGTCTTAAACAACTATGTACATAAAGTCCGTAGACTTTTCCTATTTGATAATAAATGCATAGTAAGACTGCTTTACATGTTTCAATACCGTCCTACAAAAATTAAACGTCAGTTCACAAGAGTAAGATGGTGAAGCGTCTTACGATAAGTCGAATGGACAAAACTATGCTAACCAATGGAGTGGTTAACATATATGTATGTCTCTCTCTCTATATATATAAATATAAATATATGTGTGTTTATTGTACATGATATTAAGTTGGAGCAAATTATGATTAGAGAGTGTATGTGTAAATGTTGCATAGAAAAATATAATCCTGTAAGGTGCCCCTTTAATATCTTACTTCCAAGGTGGGTTTACAAAAGATGACAAGAGTGGTGTTTGTAGTGGATACAATAGAAAATCTTCTATAGAAAAATGTACACACATATTATTAGTGCGGCATACTTCTAGAAAATCCTTAAGCTTTGTAAGATTTTATTTCGCGTTTATGTTCTTTTGCTATAGCTTACATTTGTTCTTTTGTAGCGAAACATATTTGGGGGCAATGCATGGGACACCCTTCTGGGGCCGAGACCTTGGGGAGGATAATAAGAGGACACAGAGAGACTGCCAACTGATGATATTTTTCTATGCATGATTCGGAGTAAGCCATATCATTCTTGCAAAGTTTGACGTAGCACGATGCAATTCTTAAGGCAATGACAGAGCTCACAATAAGCGTCTAATAACACAGAGCACAGATATGATGAAGTCAGGATTACACAGTGGTTCCTTTTACATGGATTGCCTACCACCGTCCCATTACACGTGGGGATGCACCTTGTTAGCTTGGGACATTACCTGGCTACTCTGCTTAGACCTTCTCTGACTACAGATTTGCACCACATGGCTAGACCCACTGCAACTTCCCACAAAGCTCCTGTCTTACTAGGATTCTTTTTGGGTTTTGCTGATAATGGCTTCTGTTAGTGGAGACCGGAAGAGCTAAGGCCATTGGGATGGAGCACGCACGGGATTTGTTGACTTTGCTCCACTCTAGACCGAGGTCGAGACAAAGGAACACTACCTCTTCAGATGACCAATGTAATACAAGATTCGAGGGAGGTTTTGTTGCCTCTCAAATATGGTTCATGATAAAACTTCATGGATGCACTGTTACAGCTCTGGTCTCATGGAACATTACAAAACCATGAATTGTAGTACAACAGAAGTCAAATTGCAAGGAGCAACTTGTCTGTCTAAATGCTATTCAGGTTGAAGATGTACAATCTATGAATACACATCCAGCTCACCCCACATCCTTCTGGACCCAGTTCTTGGTTGAGTGGGTGAAAACTGGATTCATTTCAAATGTCTTCATCATTGATCCTTCCAAATGTAGCAATCTTCAGAGCTGCTTCTTGTCTGCTGCGGTATAGGAAGAGACGCCAGTTGCACTAGGCCTTCCTCGTTCAGTTGAACCACCTGTGCAGCTGAGAGGATTTTGATTGCCCGAACACAGCTTACAAACTCACTGCCCATGCAAACATCATATAGCTAGTTAAGAGAAAAACGTCTTTCCTTTTCACACTCTTCTTCAAGTCTTAGGTATAGTCATCAGACAGCACTTAGTTAGGTGGCTTACTCCCAAGGATCATCCCCGATGAGAAGAATATCGCCATCGTTATCGACAAAGACCAATTGCCAACATGACCTTGACGGATCCTCTAGCTGCCCTTCTAGGTTGAACATGCAAGCAAGTTCCTGTCGTAACTCATCGTAGCCTTTCAATCTGGAAAGATCGATGGATCTTCCAACAGATCCCGCTTTATAGACCTGCAAGATCTCATTATTATTGAAACACTGAAAGATGAAGGTAAGCATGTGAAAGAACCCAATATAACAGAAAGTCAAGCAAAAACGTGTGCATCAATGTGTCTGTACATGCTTCCGCACAAAAAAAAAAAAAAAAACCAGAAGGCACAGCAATAGCTCTTAACAGACCCCTCAATTTACGCTCTTTTGGTTAAGCTATGGAAAGTTCAAATGCTTCATAGTTGGGTTATTGAAAACCAGGGAGGCATAAAGGGATGCATGTCAGTAGTTATTTTGAAAGACTTCCAAGGTGTTCACCCCAATGCTTATGGCTTCTTATATTGAAAACAGTGTAAATGCTCTTGAAACAAAAGGACCCTTCACATAAACATGTTTCATGTGACTTCCTATATATAATCCACAAGTAACTATTGCTGGTTGCTTGGTACCTTGGTATATGTTCGAAAGTGTGTAGGCATCTGCGGCCAGCTGCTATTCCGTTGCAACAGAGCCTCATCTAATCCTCCATTTGCCATTGTCCCAGGTGTTGTACCAACATCAGCTGCTGCAGATAAAAAATTTCCAGATGGTGACAAGAATGATCCCAACGCGTTTTCCTTGATTGCCTGGCACTGCATCACCTTGTTCACATTGCCAAAAGAGCTGGTGGTAGGTGGCACAACTGATGCATTAAAAGCAGAGCAAGAAGATAAGTACAAGTGTTTGTCTACACACCCTCAACCTGAGAAGAGTTCTTAAAAACACCAAGACACAAGGACAAGAGCCTGTGCTGACCTGAAGATTCGGGAGGAATTGAGAATAAGCACGAAGTGACTGTTGATGATGTATCAGATTGTCCTACTTGTATGTTTGATAGCATTGGTGATTCACACTGGTTGATTTCCCTTGTGAAAGGAAGCCAGCTTCCAGTGCTTTGGGTATCTAGTGGTGCCAAGCTGGATAGCCCAGGCAATGCTTCTTGTGCCTGCTGCTGTTGCTGCTGCCACACTATACTTAACTGTTGATGTTGATGTTGATGCTGTTGCTGATGCTGATGCTGATGCTGTTGCTGTTGCTGTTGCTGTTGCTGTTGCTGTTGTGCTTGCCCCATGACAACTTGATTTGATCGAGTCAGGCTGGGAATTTGCCTATTGTCATCCACAGTTAAAGATCCTGAGTGAAATCTTCCAAGAGGGCCCTGCGTTGAAAATGAATTTATAATTCCTGATGTAGACCCAAAGGCAGATTCAGATTTGAAAACAGAAGTACTCGGCCTTATCACAGGCACGTTGAGATATTCTTGAGGCTGACTGAATGAGAGTTGCGGAACTTGTGCGGGCACATTGGACATCTTCACAGCTTGTTCATGAGTTTGTGACTGCACTTGTAAAAATGGCTGCATTAGCAGCTGATATGGAGGATGAGTGGGATGAAGATGCTGAGCAGATGTACGGGGCTGCAGGTGTGGTGTTGTCAACATCACAGGAGGTACTGTTGTTGGGGTTGTTTGTGGCAATTGTGATGCTGATTGTGATTGTGAATGTGAATATGACCGAGATTGTGACTGGGGGTGTGACTGTATTTGTGTTGCCACTTGTGTTAGTGGTTGTTCTTGCATTTGTGGTTTTGTTGGTATAATTGTGGTTTATGATAGAAATAGATGAGATGTGATGTGATGTGGACTTGGGTAGATCTGAATGGATGTGAAGTGATGTAAATAGATGTGAATGTGATCTGAATGGATGTGAAGTGATGTAAATAGATGTGAATGTGATCTGATGTGATATGAACGGATGAGATGTGATGTGGATATGTTGTGACATGATGTGATGAGGATAGATGTAATGAGATGTAATATGATGTGATTGGATGAAGGACAATGGGAATACATATGACCAGATGTGGAATAAGCAATGTGAATTGATGTAGAAGAATGTGGAATTGATGTAGAAGAATGTGGAATAACGAGAAATGATGTGCAACAATATGGAAAGATGACAGTTCGTTCAAAAACTGTATTTATGACCTGTTTTTAAATGATTGTTTTATGTCAAGAATGCTGGGGAAGCATTTTGACTATCTTGTGTGAATGAGGTCATGGAGACCTAAGTGATAAAGTTGCAATAGCTGACGCAGAGTCAATGGAGGACATCTCGCGTAGCAAGGTCGGCCGAGGTCTTGACCAGTCTCGATTCGGTTTAAATGGTGAGCTTCCAGTACGGTGGATGAGGGACCAAGGAAGAGGCCTTGAGTGAAGCGCTAGGTGACCTGCGAAGGAGCCGACCATACGGTGCTGGGGCTCTAGGTCGCCGAAGATACCCACGTGTACGTCGGGGAAGAAAATGGAATAAGGAGTTAGAGTTGTTTCCTGAACTTGGGTATGAATCTGGTTGATTGGCCTTGCTCGTCCTGAACGGATGAGTCCATGGCTCTTTTATATGGATCTGCTGGTTGATCTTGCTGATCTTCAATGGAGAGTCCATATGGATTTTCTTATGTGATTATATTTCTGGGTACTATGAGCTAGGAACTACTGAAAAGGCCCCTGAGTGAAAAGGTGGTGAGCGTTCTGGTTGCCAATGATGCCATAGGTACACCGATGAAGGGATGATTGGAAATTAGAATTCAAGCTAGATATTTTGGAGGAATATGATCAGTGATACTATGGTTTCATTAAAATATTATTTTAAAGACGGATGAAACAGGCAATTTCATATTGGGTGTGTAAGTGGTGTGACTATCTTAAAGTTTGCTTGAAGCACCGGCTAGGGGGCATGGGAACTCTTTTCCCTGGTACCCGGGGCAAAACATAACCAAATTTCTAAATGGATCCTATCACTACAGTGGTTGGATGGGCTATTGGCTATCCATGGGATTGGATGAGGTTAGGCTGGACTGATGGATCCCTAAAATGAGACTCAATTCTGTTAAGTTACGATAGTTGAAGTAAATCTCGGATGACCCTTGTTCTATGGAAAAGAATCAACGGCACGAGGAAAAAAGCGTTGGACGCTATGATCCAAGTGCAAGTCTCTTCCTTGATCTGACCATGAGACTTACGGGTTCGGTCGAATTAGTTTGGTTAGTGAAGACCTTGACTACGTTAGAATAAAATTATCCCGGAGGAATCGCCCGTGCTTTCTAGACGAGGGAAGTTTTTCTGGGTTCGATTTTGGAAGAACTGAGGGATTAGTCTCTTGTCCAGATATCAGTGGTAGGCGAGGCCCCGAGTGAGAGGCTCTGCCCTCTGCAGAAGAAGTGCTACTTTCGTTGTTGCTAGCTCCTCAGAATTCATTGACGGAAGGGGCAGGGATCTTTCAGCTGGTATCAGAGCGAATTGGCTAAAGTGGATCAACCGAGAAGCAAGAAATGTCAAAAATTTATGAAGTACCAGTAAAAGATTGTAATGGTGTGATGAAATTGATATTCAGAATGAAGATTCATAAAGTGGAAAGTGGGTCTTCTGATGGAAGTACCACAATTGTGTGGAATCCTTGACTTGCTTGAGGCCTAGATATGATGGTATTTATCTTATAGTTTCAAGGACCGTGATTACCCGTATATACCGTGGGTATATCTATAGCTCTTTACTGGCAATATATACGAGTAAATCTAAGACCTTGAAATTATAAGCAAAAATGCTATCTAGATGATGAATTTGAATGCTGGTTGAGAATTGATGAATTGATTTGGATTCTGATTGAAAGATGATGATTTTTGAATTCTAGTTGAAAGAAGATAAGTTGAACAAAACCACAATGAGGATGAATGGGGGGAATCCCAGCAATGATGGTAGTAACTGGAAGATGATTATAACTTTCAGCAGATCACTATGAGATTAGTGGATTGTACTGACTGATTGTTGCTGTATGACCTTTGATCTAATGGATCTAATAAAGGAATGACAACTTGAGAACTTGCATAACTGAAATTTTTGTGAGGAATGTTCAGATGGAATTTTCGGTCTGATGGACCATTATTGTGTTAAGGATATGAATGTTCTGAATGAATTATTCTCTGGTACTGAGTTATGTATGTTCTTCTTGTAGAAGGGATTTTTATCCCAGGATTCTGTGGGGGGACTGACCAGTCTATAAAGAACCCCAAAATCAGTTGGATTTAAAGTCAGATTTGAATAATAAATAAAGTGGTGTTTTTTCACCTGAGCGTCTTGGTTATTTTGGAAAACAAAGGGACTTAACAAGAATTTTCCTATTATTGATAGGACCATGGATGGAGGTCGCTCTGGTGGGAATGTTAACTCCCAACTCGATGAGGAAGAGCTCGACCCGAATGATCGTAAAACTCTTCATTGATCGTAGCCTGGACCTTTCAAGGGTGACGACGGGGAAAACTTGGGTGAGACTGTGGTGAAGTGGATCAAAGCAAGAGAAGAATACTTCGATATCACTAGGTAAAATGAGAAGAGTAAAATGGCTCTTGCAAGGCTGAGGATAGTAGAAACAGTTAGAGTGGCATGGAGAAACCAAACCGTCTGGATCGGAACACCCAGACATGGAACGATCTCAAGATTTACCTAAAAGAGATTCTGTCCTCCCGGCTTTTTGGAAACCAAGATGAACGATTTCTTAGAGTTAACCCAGGGGAGTAGAACTATTGAAGAATATCATCAAGCATTCGCACTCCTCCTCACGTACTCGCCACCACTCGATGAAGAGCAGCTGTTGGCTAGGTTCATTTAGGGGGACTGAACGAACCTTTGAATATCCTAGTGAAGAACGCCAAGCCAGTTTCCATGGTCGAAGCAGTGCGGATGGAGAAGGATTTCGCGAAGGCGTTTGATGTCAAGGTCCCACCAAAGCTAGCACCATCATTTTTCAAAAGATTTGTAGCTCCAAAAGGTGATTCCAATGTTCCATTACCTAAGAGACAACAAGGTCAATCTCAGGATATGAGAATTTCCAGAATGGAAGAAAGGTCTTTTTCTCGGAACGCAATTCCCTAGAATTCAACTTTAGAAGTTCCACCCTTGAACAAAGAAGTGAAATGCTATAACTGTCAAGGATTTGGACATCGCATTATGGATTGCCCAAAACTCCTTTTGGATCAAGGTTTTCGGGGCAGGGAAGTCAAGGACCAAGATTCCAGACTCCAGCTCTTTCTTTCAAGATCAGGTTCCAAATCAGGGAAATCCTAGAGCTACACCCTCTAACCAACCCTCAGTTTCAATCCAAAGTAATGCAAGACCTCCGCCTCAGAATAGGGGAAGTCAAAGAGAGATGTTCCCAAATCGGTCTTCCACTTCCAAGGCAGTAACGTTGGAAGTGATTGAAGAGGAAGAAGATGAAAGAAACTGGTCCAAATCTTGTCCAAATTGAGTCAAACTGAACCTCAAAAATTCTAGAATCTAGTTGGACTTGGTTAGTGGCTCCCTCACCTATAAATAGACCCTGAGTCATTTGTAATAAAATATTAGAGCTATACTATGCCAGTATTATATTAAAATAATCATATTTTCAATTATCCCTTAAATTTTTTCCTCTCTTGGGAGATTGGAGCTCTCTCTCTCTACAACAACTCTTGGAGTTGCTCTTCTCCTTTTGGTGGACCAATTGATTGGTCAGGGACTTTATTGCAATTAGAGAATCAAGCCAAACTTGGAGGTAAAATCAATTTTTATGTTTTTTTCCATTTTTCTCACTAACTTTCTTCTTCTCAACCACTCTCAAGCTTGAGAAGCTTTCTAAATGATTGTTTTAATTCAAATCAAGCTTTCTTTTAAAGTCTTAATGTTTAATTAACAGCAAGTTAATCTTTCTACTTATTTGTAATGCTTTTAAGTAAATATCTCTCTCTAAAAGAATACCCATCTTTATGGCTAAATCCCTTGGAAAAGCATGCTTCTCAATGATAGTCTCTTAATTCAAAACTAAACTCTAGGCTTGATAAGGTAGAGATTAAGAAAATGATATTTTCATGATTATGTGCTATTAAAATAATGGTAAATTCTTTTAGATTGTTTATGAGTAGTTGAAAACTACTCTAATTCATTCCAAATGAGAAATGGATTATCCTAACAATTTGGGAAAAGAGAAATGTTGAAATTAGCTTAATCTAGTGGAATAATCATAGTTATGTTTAATTTTATGGTTAAAATTATGATTTAAATTCATAGTTTGATTTTAAGCATAAAAGAGGAACTACTATCATATTTTCATTACAAGCTTTTATTCTTTAGAAAAAAATTGAGAATTATTAGTAATAGCAGCAGCGAAGCTATGGTAAAATTTTTAGAAAATAATGCATATCTTATTTTTATGCATAATGCTAAAAGAGGACTTCCTACCATATTCTAGGATTGGACATCCTATGCAAAAAGAATGATTTTCATCATATTCATGAGAAGTAAATTTTTTATAATTATGCACAATTAATAGACTATGAGAAAAGAGTAAATTTATTTTTATACAAAAAGAGGAATTCCCATGATATTTGAGATCCAAGTAATTGAATGGTAAAAGAGGATTTTTTGGTAAATTTATTTTTATACAAAAAGAGGAATTCCCATGATATTTGAGATCCAAGTAATTAAATGGTAAAAGAGAAAATTTTGGTAAATTTATTTTTATGCAAAAAGAGAAATTTCCATGATATTTGAGATCTAAGTAATTAAATGGTAAAAGAGAAATTTTTGTAATAATTCAAATTATGAGTATTTATCAAAAGTGAAATTTTGAGCATTATTATTTTATTGGAAAATATGGGTAGAATTGATTTTTGTAAATCCCATGAATCTTTTACTTGAAAAGAAGAATATTGAATATATTTTACTTGAGAAATTTGAGAAAGAATATGAAAATATCCATCGAGAAAACTTGGATAATTCTTATTCACACGAAAAGAGAATCTGGAATCCCTAGGAGGATCGAGGATCCAATGAGTAAACGAAAGTTTAGATTTAGGTCTCATTAATGAAGCTTATAAGGAATGAAAATACAATACGTAAATGCTCTTTCTTTGAGTTTTTACTATTCAGTTCTGATAAGTTTTATTTTTCCTTTTTTAACCTTCAACAACACTCTGATACGTAGATTCAATGGGATCGAGAAAAAGTACCTTTAACTAGGCCAAGCAATTGGCAAAAACTTAGAAAATTTCTATCAGTATCGAAAGTAGAAAACGGTACTAAAAGTGGATGTGATAAGATGTGATGTGGATCTGAATGAATGCAAATGAATGTGATGGGATGTAAAAGGATGCGATGTGATTAGATGAGATGTGAATGTGATAAGAGGAGATGTAAATGTGATGTGATAAGATGTGTATGGATGTGAATGTGAGGAGATGTGGATGAGATGTGATGTGATGTAAAATGGATGTGAAAGTGAATGTGAGGAGATGTGGATGAGATGTAATGTGATGTAAATGGATGTGAAAGTGAATGTGGATGAGATGTGATGTGATGTAAATGGATGTGAAAGTGAATGTGATGCGATGTGAATGAGATGTGATTCGATGTAATTAGATGTGAATGAGATGTGATGTGATGTAAATGGATGAGAATTAGATGTGATGTGATAGATGTGCATGTGAATGAATGGATGGATATGGATAGATGTGAATGTGAATGAATCAATGGATGTGGATGAATGTGATGAGATGTGAATGGATGCGTGATATTAATGGATGAGATGTGTTGTGGATATATTGTGACGTGATTTGATGACGAGATATATGTGGATGGATGTAATGAGATGTGTTGTGGATATGTTGTGACGTGATTTGATGACGAGATAGATGTGGATAGATGTAATGAGATGTAATATGATGTGATTGGATAAAGGATGATGGGAATACATATGACTGGATGTGGAATAAGCAATGTGAATTGATGTAGAAGAATGTGGAATAAGCAATGTGAATTGATGTAGAAGAATGTGGAATAATGAGAAATGATGTGGAACAATATGGAAAGATGAGAGTTCGTTCAAAAACTGTATTTATGACCTGTTTTAAATGACTTTTTTATGTCAAGAATGATGGGGAAGCATTTCGACTATCTTCTAAATGAGGTTGTGGAGACCTAAGTGATAAAGTTGCAACAGCTGACGGAGAGTCAATGGAGGACGTCTCGCGTAGCAAGGTCGGCCGAGGTCTTAACCAGCCTCGATTAGGTTTAAATAGTGAGCTTCCGGTATGGTGGATGAGGAACCAAGGAAGAGGCCTATGAGAGTGAAGTGCTAGGTGACTTGCGAAGGAACCTAGAGGGTGCTGACCATACGGTGCCCGGGCTCTGGGTTGCCGAAGATACCCACATGTGCGTCGGGGAAGAAAATGGAATAAGGAGTTAGAGTTGTTTCCTGAACTTGGGTATGGATCTGGTTGATTGGCCCTGCTGGTTCTGAAGAACGGATGAGTCCATGGCTCTTTTATATGGATCTGTTGGTTGATCTTGCTGATCTTCAATGGACAGTCCATCTGGATTTTCTTATGTGATTATATTTTCGGGTACTATGAGCTAGGAACTATTGAAAAGGCCCCTGAGTGAACAGGTGGTGAGCGTTCTGGTTGCCAATGATGCCATAGGTACACCAATGAAGGGATGATTGGAAATTAGAATTCAAGCTAGATATTTTGGAGGAATATGATCAGTGATACTATGGTTTTATTAAAAGATTGTTTTAAAGACGACTGAATTTGTGAAATAGGCAATTTCATATTGGGTGTGTAAGTGGTGTGACTATCTTGAAGTTTGCTTGAAGCGCCAGCTAGGGGGCTTGGGAACTCTTTTCCCTGGTACCCGGGGCAAAACATAACCAAATTTCTAAATGGATCCTATCACACTACAGTGGTTGGGCTGTTGGCTAACCCATGGGATTGGATGGGGTTAGGCTGGACTGATGGATCCCTAAAATGAGACTCAATTCTGTTAAGTTACGATAGTTAAAGTAAATCCTGGATGACCCATGTTCTATAGAAAAGAATCAACGGTTGTGCCTCTTGACGAGGAAAAAAGCGTTGGACGCTATGATCCAAGTGCAAGTCTCTTCCTTGATCTGTTCATGAGACTAATGGGCTTGGTCGGATTAGCTTGGTTAGTGAAGACCTTGACTACATTAGAATAAAATTATCCCGGAGAAAACGCTCGTGCTTTCAGGGCGAAGGAAGTTTTTCTGGGTTCGATTTTGGAAGAACCGAGGGATTAGTCTCTTTTCCAGATATCCGTGGGTGAGGCCCTGAGTGAGAGGCTCTGCCTTGCACAAGAAGTGCTACTTTCGCTACTAGCACCTCAGAATTTGTTGCACGGAGGGGGCAGGGATCTTTCAGCTAGTATCACAGAGCGAATTAGCTAAAGTGGATCAATCGAGAAGCAAGAAATGTCAAAATTTTATGGAGTACCACTAAAAGATTGTAATGGTGTGATGAAATTCATATAAATTGATAATCAAAATGAAGATTCATAAAGTAGAAAGTGGGTCTTCAGATGGAAGCAGCACAATTGTGTGGAATCCTTGACTTGCTTGAAGACTAGATATGATGGTATTTACCTTATAGTTCCAAGGACCGTGAGATTACCCGTATATACCATGGGTATATCTGTAGCTCTTTACTGGCAATATATACGAGTAAATCTAAGACCTTGAAATTATAAGAAAAATTGCTATCCAGATGATGAATTTGAATGCTGGTTGATATGATTTTTTAATTTTGGTTGAGAATCGATGAATTGATTTGGATTTTGATTGAAAGATGAGGATGATTTTTGAATTCTGGTTGAAAGAAGATAAGTTGAACAAAACCACAATGCGGATGAATGGGGAGAATCCCAGCAGCGACGATGATGGTAGTAACTGGAAGATGATTATAACTTTCAACCGATCACTATGAGATTAGTAGATTGTACAGATTGTTGCTGTATGACATTTGATCCAATGGATCTAATTAAGGAATGACAAATTGAGACCTTGCATAACTGAAATTTTCGTGAGGAATGTTCAGATGGAATTTTCGGTCTGATGGACCATAATTGTGTTAAAGATATGAATGTTCTGAATGAATTATTCTCTGGTAATAAGTTTTGTACATTCTTCTTGTAGAAGGGATCTTTATCTTGTTAAAATTAGAGCAATTGTGATGAGCTATGGTGGATCAAACACTAGAATCAACATCATTAACAAAGTGATTAGCAAATAATTAAGACATAATTAGTGGGTAATTAACAAATAGATTAATGTAGGCATGGATACTCAAAAACCAACAAATTCTCATTAGGAAAATGCCTCAATTTATAGAGTTTACATCAAGCATCAAATCCCATTGATTTCTCCATGATTCACTCCACCTCTTTTCCCTGATTCTCTCCACCTCTTCACTTTTCCCAGAATATCTCCCAGAATATCTCCACACTTCCCAGAATATCTGCACACTTCCTAAATCTTCTCATGCTACCCTTTATTCTCTCCCAGTAGATTCTTCTCACCTTTTCACAGGTTCTTTTACATTTACACATTCTCTTTTACAGCCTCTAACCAAGGGCTTGTTCCCGCACACACCCTATTCACTTGTATTTTTAACACCTCCCCTCAAGTGAATACTCCTAGTACACCTAGACCCTATACTCCTAGTACACCTAGACCCTAGTACACCTAGACCCTATACCAAGTTTGCCTCCCCTTACTTAATAGTCCGCGACTAGTGTCTAGCACACCTCCCCTCAAGTTAACTTAGCACACCTGGACCCTGTACCAAGTTTCTCTCTTACTTGATAGCCCGCGACCAGTGTCTCAAGTCCCTAAACTCCATAGTCCTTGACACTCTCTCTCTCTATGTGTCCAAGGCTACTATAAGTGCCTGCGACCTTGACTAAAGTGCTCACACATACATCTATCTACCATGTGGCCTACATCATCGTTGGCTCAGAGGTAATTTTACTTTGTTGGGGCAGGTTACATTGGGTTGTGGGGTCTCTCTCTCTCTCTCTCTCTCTCTCTCTCTCTCTCTCTCTCTCTCTGAGAGTTTTTCACATGGCTCCTCACTCTTTGGAGCCTCACATCTTCTCTTGTCTTCAGTCTTCTTGTCGTGGATGTATGTGAATGTGAATGTGGATATGGATGTAGATATGGAATGTGGATGTGGATGTATGAACGTGAATGTGGATGTGTGAATGTGGATATGGATGTATGTGAATGTGAATGTGGATATGGATGTGGATGTATGTGAATGTGAATGTGGATGTATGTGGATGTGGATGTATGTGAATGTGAATGTGGATGTGTAAATGTGGATATGGATGTAAGAATGTGGATGTATGTGAATGTGGATGTGGATGCATGAATGTGGAATGTGGATATGGATGTATGGATGTAAATGTGAATGTGGATATATGAATGTAGATGTGGATGTGGATGTGGATGTATGAATGTGGATGTGGATGTGGATGTATGAATGTGGATGTGAAAACGGATGTATGGATGTAGATGTGAATGTACATGTACGAATGTGGATGTGTATGTGGAATAATGCATGCAAATATGAATGTGAATGGATATGAAGTCGATATGAGTGAATGGATGAGATGAGATGTCATGTGAATCAGAATGTGAATGAATAATATAAGATCTGAACGAATGAGATGTAATGAGAAATGGAAGTGATGAGACGTAATGTAAATTAAGAAAGATAGGAATGGACGTTATGCGAAGTGAATGAATCTGATGTGATGGGATGGAAAATGATGTATCTGGTCAAGAATGGATACGTAAATGACTGTTTTATGTCAAGAATGCTGGGGAAGCATTTTGACTGTCTTGAGTATGTGGTCGTGGGGGTGGAGACCTACCTGATAAAGTTGCAACAGCTGATGGAGAGTCAACGGAGGACGTCTCGCGTAGCAAGGTCGGCCGAGGTCTTGACCAGCCTCGGTTCGATTTAAATGGCGAGCTTTCGGTACGGTGGATGAGGGACCAAGGAAGCGGCCTATGAGTGAAGCACTAGGTGACCTACTGGCTGCGAAGGATCCTAGAGGGTGCTGACTATACGGTGCTCGGGCTCTGAGTCGCCAAAGATACCCACACATGCATCGTGGAAGATATTGGAACAAGGAGTAAGAGTTGTTTTCTGAAATCGGGCATGAATCTGGTTGATTGACCTTGCTGGTCCTCAACAACGGATGAGTCCATGGCTCTTTATATGGATCTGTTGGTTGATCTTGCTGATCTTCAACGAAGATTCCATCTTGATTTTTATAAGTGATTATATTGTCGGGTACTATGAGCTAGGAACTATGGAAAAGACCCCTGAGTGAATAGGTGGTGAGCATTCTGGTGCCAATGATGCCATAAGTACACCGATGAAGGAATGATTGGAAATAAAGATTCAACTAGAGATTTTGAGGATTATGATTAGTGACACAATGGTTTCATTAAAGGATTGTTTTAAAGATAGTTGATACTGAGAAAAAGGCAATTTCATATTGGGTGTGTAAGTGGTGTGACTAGTTTTATGTTTGCATGAACATCCGGCTAGGGGGCCTGGGAACTCTTTTCCCTGGTACCCGGGACAAAACCTAACCAAATTCCTAATTGGATCCCATCACTACAGTGGTTGGGCGGTTGGCTAACCCATGGGACTAGATGGGGTTAGGCTGGACTGATGGATCCGTAAATCGAGACTCAATTTTTGTTTAGTTCGATAGATGAAGTAAATCCCGGACAAAAATTGTTCTATGGAAAAAGAATCAACGGCTGTGCCTCTCGATGAGGAAAAAAGCGTTGGTCTCTATGATCCAAGTGCACTTTGTCCCTTGATCTGACTATGGAACTTACGAGTTCGGTCAGATCAGTTCAGTTAGTTAAGGCTTTTGACTACGTTAGGGAAAAGTTATCATGGTGGAATCGCCTGTGCTTTCCGGGCAAGGGAAGTTTTTTTGGGTTCAGTTTTGGAAAAACGGACGGATTAGTCTCTTGTCCGGATATCCGTGGTGGGCGAGGCCCCGAGTGTGGGACCCTGCCCCGCGCAAGAAGTACTACTTCCGCTGCTAGTACCCCTAAAACTGTTGCGCGGTGGGGACAGGGATCTTACAGTTGATACAGAGCCAATTGACTAATGAGGATCAACCAAAGAAAAACCATAAATGTCAAAAATTTATGAAGTAGCAGTAACGCTGGAAGTGATTGAAGAAGAAGAAGATGAAAAAGGTCATACTCCACCTGCTGTGCGAGATGAGGACATCTCGCGTTTTTTAAGTGGGAAAGAATGTAAGATTCCTCCCCTGGCTCCTCATGATGTCCAGTATCTTCCCTTGTAATCAATTTCCTCTTCAGAAATATAAAAGATCTTGTTTCTATCAGTTTTGGCCTAGAGAGAGAAAATCTTCTAGAGAGTGGTTATTCAGATTTTAAATATTTTTGGATAGAAAAATACCTCATCTTATTAAAATAAATTCCCCTGAAACAGAAGTTCAAAAAGATTTTGAGAAGGTGCATTAGAAATTAAGTATAATCTGTTCAAGAGGCATTATCCTGGAAGTGAAGATTTTTTTTCAAAATTTTAAATTAAGATTCCTATAGACCAATAAGATTCATCCAAATGTAGGGAGGAGATAAATGAAGAAATAAAAGAAAAATCCCCCAAAAATGAATAAATACTAACATAAGATGAAGAGTTGACTAAGGACAAGGTTAATAGTTAAAAAAGGGAGATATTTAGAAGTAATGATGCATTTTTGACACCTCTGCATGGGGGAATTCCCCTCATGAAAGAGGTGCCTATTTCACATGCTTGAATGAGTTTTAAACTCCCAAATAATGAGATATTTTTATCTCTCCTCTCTCCTATTTCAACTAGATCCAAAAAGTGAGCAAAAGTGACATAAAAATGGTCAAAAATTGACCAAACTGATCTGGAAAATTCTAGAATCAGTTTGCTTGGTTAGAGGCCCACTTTTTCCTATAAATAGAAGTCCTCCCATTTGTTGAAACTCAATAGTGTTTTTGCACTGTTACCCTGCCCCTCCCAAGTGCCAAAAACAATGAATTTTACTTATAATTCATTAGTTTTTGACCTTCCCTCTTCCAAAAGATTGGTGGCCACTCTTGTTTCCAAACAAGAGTAGAACTCTCAAACCATCAAGCCAAAGGAAAGCTCTTAAATTATCAATGTAAGTTGGAGATTCTTCTCTTTTCCATTATTTATATTTTTATGGTTTTTTTTATGATTTTTGTCTTCTCTAAATGATGTTATGCCTCATTGCAAAAGGCATTCCCCTCTCTTCTCTAGTAAATCCAACCATTCTTTATCCTAGGTGAATGATTAATGAATAAAATCAAGTTTTTCATAATTTTCTTATATTAGAAGTGTGATTTTTATCATAAATGATTTTATGCTTAAATTAGATGCATAAAAGAAATTCTTTTATATTAAAAGAGTGATTTTTATCATAAATGATTGTATGCATAAAAGATAATTTTTTATATTAAAAGTGTGATTTTCATCATAAATGAATTGTATGCATAAACATATGCATAAAAGATATTTTTTATATTAAAAGTGTGATTTCCATCATAAATGATTTTATGCTTAAATTAGATGCATAAAAGAAATTCTTTTATATTAGAAGAGTGATTTTCATCATAAATGATTGTATGCATAAACATATGCATAAAAGATATATTTTTTTATATTAAAAGTGTGATTTATATCATAAATGATTTTATGCATAAATAGGATGCATAAGAAAAATTCTTTTATTCTAAAAGTGTAATTCCTACTAAATTAGATTTATGCATGGAGGAAAGATGCATAAAGAATTTATTTTAATCCAAAAGTGTTATTCTCATCAATTTTGATTTTATGCATAGAAAGATGCATAAAGAAATCTATTTTTAGTTTAAAAGAGTTATTTTCATCAATTTTGATTTTATGCATAAGAAGAAGAATAAAAGATTGAATTTTAATTCAAAAGTATCATTTTCATTTAAAATGGATTTATGCATAGGAAGATGCATAAAAGATTGATTTTTATTTTGAAAGTGTTACTCCTTAAAATGAAATTTATGCATAAATAGATGCGTAAAGAAATCTTATATAAAAAATAAGAATTCTCTTGTATTCTATAAATAGATACGAGGATGTGAAACGAATCAGATAGATGAAAATAAACTTATGCATAAATAGATGCGTAAAGAAATCTTATATAAAAAATAAGAATTCTCTTGTATTCTATAAATAGATACGAGGATGTGAAACGAATCAGATAGATGAAAATAAAGGAGGAATAGATGGAGATGTATGTATGTGAAAGAATGGACGTAGTTATATGTATGTGAAAGAAATGATGTAGATGTTTGTATGTGAAGGATGTATTTGAAAGGAAAGATGTATGTGGAAATGGATGTATGGATGTAGATATGGAATGTGGATGTGGATGTATGTGAATGTGAATGTGGATATGGATGTAGATATGGAATGTGGATGTGGATGTATGAACGTGAATGTGGATGTGTGAATGTGGATATGGATGTGGATGTGGATGTATGTGAATGTGGATGTGGATGTGTAAATGTGGATATGGATGTGGATATGGATGTAAGAATGTGGATGTGGATGTATGAATGTGGAATGTGGATATGGATGTATGGATGTGAATGTGAATGTGGATGTATGAATGTAGATGTGGATGTGGATGTGGATGTATGAATGTGGATGTCGATGTGGATATATGAATGTGGATGTGAAAATGGATGTATGGATGTAGATGTGAATGTACATGTACGAATGTGGATGTGTATGTGGAATAATGAATGCAAATATGAATGTGAATGGATATGAAGTCGATATGAGCGAATGGATGAGATGAGATGTCATGTGAATCAGAATGTGAATGAATAATATAAGATCTGAACGAATGAGATGTAATGAGAAATGGAAGTGATGAGATGTAATGTAAATTAAGAAAGAGAACACCAATGAAGCTCTCTCCTTGGGTACATGTACACATTATTTGGAGCTTTTCTAGGCTGCTTCTTGGAGATCTTTTGAGAAGTTAGTCCAAGTCATTTCCGCTAAGGTATTACTTTTAGCTATAGGTTTTGTAGTGGTGGTGGTGCTATGACCGCTGGCTACTGTTGGCATAACAGACTTAGAATCTGAAGCTCTAACTCTCCTTATCATTAGGTTATCCTCCTCAAGTTGGATGGCATTAGCTATGACATCCTCCCAAGTGGTGACACCTCTAATGACCAAACCATTATGGATATCTTCATGTTTAAGCTGGTGGATAAATCGATCAAGCATTTGATTATTGGAGAAGTGCTCATGTAGAGCACAATGAGAGTTCAAATGCTTGAGACGACTATAAAATCTCTTAATAACGCATCTTCTTCTCTCTCAGCTTTGTGTAACTATGAAGCCACACTCCACAAAGTTCCCTTATGCACAAAGTGATTTAGGAATAACTGCCGTTAAATCTCGGTAAAGTTTAGACATTCAACTCTCAAGGTCAGATACCAATCACCAGCCTTGCCATCCGGTGTAAGGCTAAAGGCGTTGGTCTTTGCAAGCTCATCCCTCTCATCCGAGACCTCACACACTTGATCAAAGAACTCAATATATCTTCTAGGATCACCCTCTCCATTGAACTTATGTGTGAGCTTCACGATTTGTGCAAGTCTATTGGATCAGTTGGGAGGGCTGCTGTGCTAATGGCAGTAGTGGTACAACAAGGGCAACATGTGGTACGAAGGGCACTGCCTACAAGCATAATGGCATGAATACTAGAGAAGTAACATGAGTCCAATACGTGGGGGATCATACATTAATTTCCATAGGTACCGATGATATATGAGCCAAGGGCGCCGTTCGTCTAGTCATTTGTGAGGATGTTTCCCTTGCTCAAGGTTGCATTGCCAAAATAGAGGAAGACGCAAGGAATTGAGCATTTTGGGTGAAGGTTCCTCCTTCTATGACCCTAGCAGATGATATGTACGAGTTAACTAGGCCTTGAGCCATTGTTGTAGGGACTGCTGCAACCATGATTGCCATAGTTGTGACCGAGAGCATGAAACTAACAGGCAATGTTGCATGGTTGGTCACAAGTGGTGCCGTTATGAGTGGTGTAATACTCCATACCACAGTTTGGAATTGTGCTAATAGCATCTTGAGTGTGGAATCTAGTGTAAACTTGAGGAACAATAGTAGTAGTAGTCGGCGGGGCTTGGTCCATCGTGTAGCCAGGCATCACCACATATGTGGGATCAGTAGGGCTTATTGATGGCGTGTCCATCTCACTTAAGGTAGGGCCTCGCACATTGCTTGTCCCAATTTGTGTCACATGAAGTCCATGGGCACTGTGATTCCCTATCTAAGCCTCTCTTACTCTACAATAGCATGAATACATTCCACGACCATCCAATGTCGCTCTTCCTCGTCTGTGTGTAAGTCAGCTTGCTTAATTTCTAACAACATAAATAAGGCCCGTAGCTAGGTCTGTCAAGGTTTCTTGGGTCGCATCGAATTCCCAGCTCCTCTCGGTTTGTAGTAATGTGTTTGAGAAGATTACACTTAGATCCACCTTGGATATGAATTCGTGTAGTCTGGCACTCTCTAGGCTATCACTCACCTAGGCAATTGGTGAAGCTTGGGTGGCTTGCCCAATTGGTGTGGTTTGGGTTGCTAATCGTTGTTAGGCTTAGCGAAGGTCACTTCCTCTTTTGCCCTAGCAGCTTGGATTAGGGCTTGTACTTCTTGCATCTCCTCTTTAGTCTTGCCATCTGGCAGTAAGGTTTGGGCGAGGTTTTGTTCTATAAGCATCGGGTTGGCGATTAAGATTTCTCCCATGTGGACAGGGATTTCCACATGCATGGGTCTCGTGTGTAAGGCGACACTAGGTCTAACCCCAACTCCTTCACGACAGAGGTTTTAGTCGAAGTCGAACCCATGAAGTAATTAGTCATGCGGCCTATCAAGCTAGTGGTGGTAGGTCTAGCATTTATTGTTTGAGTGGGGCTTTCTCTCCCATGGTCCGGTATTCCTTCCATCGATTCCAGAATGGAAGAAGTGTCGCTGCTTGTTGAGAGTCTCAGGCCATGTACCGCATTGAATCTCGTTCGTGAAGAGGGTCATAAGACGAAGGTGGGTTGATAAGAGCCTAATTGGGTCGACATGGTTTCCTCTAGATTTATCTCTAAAATAAGCCTAGATCACAACTGCATGTCATTGCAGGCTCTTTTAGACTAGGGGGTAGTTTTAGAAAGTTTGGTTTTTTAAAATTAATTTTATAACATTTTTTGGGTGGTGTTAGAGAAACTTATCTAAAATGGATTTGAGATACTTTTGAGCACTTTGGGAAGGGTTGTGCATGAACTTTTTTTCAGGCCAAAGCCAGAGGGTTTTCTAGGTCTGAGAAATTAAAATTTTTTTGGGTCTTATCTAGGTTATGCCAAAATGATCGTAACGGCCTAAAGCCTATATAATAGGCAAGTTTGTGTATGCACTTTTCAAAAAAAAAAACTTGTTCCCTTTTTGTCCTTTTACCTTTTACCTTTTCTTTTCTCTTTTTTAAACTTTTTATTTTTTACTTTTATGCTTTAAGATTTTCGGTTTGTGGTTTATAGTTTTTGGTTTCACCATAATTATGCGAAAAGGGGTGGTCTGTGTTTTTGGATTTTTCCAAGATTCCCTTTGACTTGGGATCTAACGCTTGCATGTATTAGATGCGGCCAACCAAAAGACTTTCAAATTATAGCCTAAATTAAAGGTAGATTAAGATAATTTAATTTGCATAATTAGCACTACTGCATAAATGTAAAAAACCTACAAAACACTAGAATTAATCTTGTTTACAAATCCTATCCCAAATCGTTGTTTCTAACCCAATTTCTTCGTGTAAGGAATCAAAACTGGGGAAAAACCTATGTTTGGAAACCAATTTTAAGCTCTATTTCATCTAATTCATTCAATTTAAAGCCCAATTTACTATTTTTATGTACGAAATTAAAAAATAGAAAATAAAAAATGTAAAAATTGATCAAAAACATGAATTGTAGAAATCAAAGGACATAGTTTTAGGGCAACATAAAAACTGAACACAATTTCTAAGATAACAAAAGAATGCAACGAAAGTAAGAATATGCAGTAAAATTAAAGTTATTTTGAGACTTTCTATCTACTCTTTTCTTACAAAAACCAAAATATGTCATTGTAACCATTCACAAGCTTTTGAAATGCATTGTTGCTATGCGGCGGGGCTATTTTCCTAATAGTGGTGCCACTTATGGGAAGCCCTGGTGGTACTATGGAAAGAATGCAAGGAATAACCCAATGTCGTGGGGCTTTGTCCAACCACACTAAGGAGCACAAATAGCTCAATCAAGAAACCAGTTTATTGTGGCCTAGCACACAAATGCATAGTCGAGGTGTGTCACTTATCTCATAAAAGCTAGTTGCCTAGGATTCTCGTAGGAGGCAATGTTACTATGTAGCCACACCTGAAAGTTCCACTTTGTTGCACCCCAATGGAAGCTCGACCCTCCTCACCACTCAATCTTACACACTCAGTCTCTCACACACATGTAAGCAAGCACCTATAAGAGCTCAAACAAGTAAAGAAGAGCACTCTATCCTTATGCATAAAAGAAAGAGTGGTGTGTAATAGAAGAGTAGAGAAGAAAAGCAAGTAAGTAATAGGAGAGTAGAGAAGAAGAGCACTCTATCATTATGCATAAAAGAATGAGTGGTGAGAGCTACATTTTGCCTTTTATGTGTGGCTGCTAGGATTTATATCCTTGGGCGATCAAAGTTAAAAATTAGGTCCTAAGGTTTATTCGGCCACTCTAGCTTGTGCAAACACCTAATCCACAAATAGTACTATTCCCCCAAGGTCCCATGGTATGCCTTTAATAGAGAAGCGGCGATCACACACACCAAATAATACACTATAAATGCATTCCAATCAAATCCGATGTTTCCAGTGACTTTGGCCAAAATTATTCAAGATGGTCATGTATATAGTTCCACGTGTCCAAGTTCACGTTTGCAACCTCATGTATGTAGGTTCACATGTCCAAGTTCACGTCTCTAGACTCATATCAATAAACTCATACCTTTTTTGTATGACCTCAGCTCACATACTTCTCTTCTATGAAATGAGCCTACATGGGACATAGAATTCTACAAGTGGACCTATGATAGGGTTGGTGTACAATATTGAGAAATGACCCTACATTGGACACACAATTCTAGGAATTGGACCTATGATAGGGTTGGTATGCAATATAAACTCGACTTACGTACTTCCCTTTTATGAAATGAGTCTATATGGGACACATAATTCTAGAAACTAGAACTATGATAGAGTTTGTGTGCAATATTGGATAATAAGTATACTTAATTCTCCAATAATTGTAAAAGATGTGATTTTTTCCTTGAAATTTGTATCCACTACAGATTATATGATAAGGAAATCTCCCAAAGGATAGGGTAGGTGTGTTCGTAGTATGAGTCTTTATGGTAGTAATAATTAGTCTGTATAATATTAGGTATACCTACCTCTATGCTCACATGTCTAAGCTCACGTCTCAGGGTTCATGTGTCAAGGCTCAAGTCTTTTTATGTGGACTATGGGTTCACATTCCATGTCCGAGAGAGCTTGTTTGGCCTAGTTTTTAATCATTTTGGAGATTTTTTGGACTTGACGGGTTGCGATTAATGATACTAATAGTAATTAATAGTTGTGATGTAACTAATTAAGTATTTTTTGATGGTATACTTCTAATCTACCAATTCCAACAACGCATGAATATTTTTAAAAAATATATAAAATGCATGAACAAAAGTTGACTATCCAACTCTAATTCAATCTAATAGAGCTCAACGCTCATATTTTTGAAGTGGATTGCACTCCTAATCACAATTACTAAGCTAATTCTTAGATCAAAGCAATAAAATCTAAGCCGTTGGACATCAATTTCATGTAAATCACAAAAGAACTAGGATTTTGTCTTACCAATAGATAAAAATAGAATGTCCTAATGTAAAATAAATCAAAAGCAAGCAACAAACACATCCAAGGCTCCAAAATCGTATGTTTTTCGGAGTATGGCCTCTTTATGAACACCGGGCAATATTGGGTGATCTGAATAGCATGGAATGGATGAAAATAGAGCCAAGCCCTAGGCTAGGTAACGACGACAAATGTGTTCAAGTCAAAAGTTTATCTTAGCCTTGTCGAAGTATGTGTCGTTGGATCTTGTCTTCGAGCCATAAATGTAACTTTACATTGTGGATCCACTAGCTCGTTTGTCACATCCTCACTCCATTGTCACACTAGAATGCTCCTTGTCAAAGCAATGAAGGGAGAGCTTTCAATGCCTAGATGGAGGTAAGAAGAGATCTGTCTTTGCGATGGTTCTCTCACACAAAATGTGGGAGAAGGAGAAACTATTGCAAGAAAAAAAAAACTACAATCAAATCTATCTAGTATGCATCCATTGACTAAGTGAGATTACTTAGCATGCCAATAAGCAAGACGAGGAAAGGAGAGCCTACGAGGAAACTATTGCAAAGGAATGATCGTCTCTTGCTTATCGTAAAAAATGACTTACATACAAATGACTAGTTTTCATTATAGACTAGCCAAACTTAAAAGTAGTCTGACCTCTACTATTAGTCTTAAACAACTATGTACATAAAGTCCGTAGACTTTTCCTATTTGATAATAAATGCATAGTAAGACTGCTTTACATGTTTCAATACCGTCCTACAAAAATTAAACGTCAGTTCACAAGAGTAAGATGGTGAAGCGTCTTACGATAAGTCGAATGGACAAAACTATGCTAACCAATGGAGTGGTTAACATATATGTATGTCTCTCTCTCTATATATATAAATATAAATATATGTGTGTTTATTGTACATGATATTAAGTTGGAGCAAATTATGATTAGAGAGTGTATGTGTAAATGTTGCATAGAAAAATATAATCCTGTAAGGTGCCCCTTTAATATCTTACTTCCAAGGTGGGTTTACAAAAGATGACAAGAGTGGTGTTTGTAGTGGATACAATAGAAAATCTTCTATAGAAAAATGTACACACATATTATTAGTGCGGCATACTTCTAGAAAATCCTTAAGCTTTGTAAGATTTTATTTCGCGTTTATGTTCTTTTGCTATAGCTTACATTTGTTCTTTTGTAGCGAAACATATTTGGGGGCAATGCATGGGACACCCTTCTGGGGCCGAGACCTTGGGGAGGATAATAAGAGGACACAGAGAGACTGCCAACTGATGATATTTTTCTATGCATGATTCGGAGTAAGCCATATCATTCTTGCAAAGTTTGACGTAGCACGATGCAATTCTTAAGGCAATGACAGAGCTCACAATAAGCGTCTAATAACACAGAGCACAGATATGATGAAGTCAGGATTACACAGTGGTTCCTTTTACATGGATTGCCTACCACCGTCCCATTACACGTGGGGATGCACCTTGTTAGCTTGGGACATTACCTGGCTACTCTGCTTAGACCTTCTCTGACTACAGATTTGCACCACATGGCTAGACCCACTGCAACTTCCCACAAAGCTCCTGTCTTACTAGGATTCTTTTTGGGTTTTGCTGATAATGGCTTCTGTTAGTGGAGACCGGAAGAGCTAAGGCCATTGGGATGGAGCACGCACGGGATTTGTTGACTTTGCTCCACTCTAGACCGAGGTCGAGACAAAGGAACACTACCTCTTCAGATGACCAATGTAATACAAGATTCGAGGGAGGTTTTGTTGCCTCTCAAATATGGTTCATGATAAAACTTCATGGATGCACTGTTACAGCTCTGGTCTCATGGAACATTACAAAACCATGAATTGTAGTACAACAGAAGTCAAATTGCAAGGAGCAACTTGTCTGTCTAAATGCTATTCAGGTTGAAGATGTACAATCTATGAATACACATCCAGCTCACCCCACATCCTTCTGGACCCAGTTCTTGGTTGAGTGGGTGAAAACTGGATTCATTTCAAATGTCTTCATCATTGATCCTTCCAAATGTAGCAATCTTCAGAGCTGCTTCTTGTCTGCTGCGGTATAGGAAGAGACGCCAGTTGCACTAGGCCTTCCTCGTTCAGTTGAACCACCTGTGCAGCTGAGAGGATTTTGATTGCCCGAACACAGCTTACAAACTCACTGCCCATGCAAACATCATATAGCTAGTTAAGAGAAAAACGTCTTTCCTTTTCACACTCTTCTTCAAGTCTTAGGTATAGTCATCAGACAGCACTTAGTTAGGTGGCTTACTCCCAAGGATCATCCCCGATGAGAAGAATATCGCCATCGTTATCGACAAAGACCAATTGCCAACATGACCTTGACGGATCCTCTAGCTGCCCTTCTAGGTTGAACATGCAAGCAAGTTCCTGTCGTAACTCATCGTAGCCTTTCAATCTGGAAAGATCGATGGATCTTCCAACAGATCCCGCTTTATAGACCTGCAAGATCTCATTATTATTGAAACACTGAAAGATGAAGGTAAGCATGTGAAAGAACCCAATATAACAGAAAGTCAAGCAAAAACGTGTGCATCAATGTGTCTGTACATGCTTCCGCACAAAAAAAAAAAAAAAAACCAGAAGGCACAGCAATAGCTCTTAACAGACCCCTCAATTTACGCTCTTTTGGTTAAGCTATGGAAAGTTCAAATGCTTCATAGTTGGGTTATTGAAAACCAGGGAGGCATAAAGGGATGCATGTCAGTAGTTATTTTGAAAGACTTCCAAGGTGTTCACCCCAATGCTTATGGCTTCTTATATTGAAAACAGTGTAAATGCTCTTGAAACAAAAGGACCCTTCACATAAACATGTTTCATGTGACTTCCTATATATAATCCACAAGTAACTATTGCTGGTTGCTTGGTACCTTGGTATATGTTCGAAAGTGTGTAGGCATCTGCGGCCAGCTGCTATTCCGTTGCAACAGAGCCTCATCTAATCCTCCATTTGCCATTGTCCCAGGTGTTGTACCAACATCAGCTGCTGCAGATAAAAAATTTCCAGATGGTGACAAGAATGATCCCAACGCGTTTTCCTTGATTGCCTGGCACTGCATCACCTTGTTCACATTGCCAAAAGAGCTGGTGGTAGGTGGCACAACTGATGCATTAAAAGCAGAGCAAGAAGATAAGTACAAGTGTTTGTCTACACACCCTCAACCTGAGAAGAGTTCTTAAAAACACCAAGACACAAGGACAAGAGCCTGTGCTGACCTGAAGATTCGGGAGGAATTGAGAATAAGCACGAAGTGACTGTTGATGATGTATCAGATTGTCCTACTTGTATGTTTGATAGCATTGGTGATTCACACTGGTTGATTTCCCTTGTGAAAGGAAGCCAGCTTCCAGTGCTTTGGGTATCTAGTGGTGCCAAGCTGGATAGCCCAGGCAATGCTTCTTGTGCCTGCTGCTGTTGCTGCTGCCACACTATACTTAACTGTTGATGTTGATGTTGATGCTGTTGCTGATGCTGATGCTGATGCTGTTGCTGTTGCTGTTGCTGTTGCTGTTGCTGTTGTGCTTGCCCCATGACAACTTGATTTGATCGAGTCAGGCTGGGAATTTGCCTATTGTCATCCACAGTTAAAGATCCTGAGTGAAATCTTCCAAGAGGGCCCTGCGTTGAAAATGAATTTATAATTCCTGATGTAGACCCAAAGGCAGATTCAGATTTGAAAACAGAAGTACTCGGCCTTATCACAGGCACGTTGAGATATTCTTGAGGCTGACTGAATGAGAGTTGCGGAACTTGTGCGGGCACATTGGACATCTTCACAGCTTGTTCATGAGTTTGTGACTGCACTTGTAAAAATGGCTGCATTAGCAGCTGATATGGAGGATGAGTGGGATGAAGATGCTGAGCAGATGTACGGGGCTGCAGGTGTGGTGTTGTCAACATCACAGGAGGTACTGTTGTTGGGGTTGTTTGTGGCAATTGTGATGCTGATTGTGATTGTGAATGTGAATATGACCGAGATTGTGACTGGGGGTGTGACTGTATTTGTGTTGCCACTTGTGTTAGTGGTTGTTCTTGCATTTGTGGTTTTGTTGGTATAATTGTTGGTGTCTGTTTGTGTGTCTGTGTTTCTGTTTCTGTTCCTGTTCCTGTTGATGTTTGTGTTTGAGGCGGTCCTAGTGATGGCCGATGCTCCTGCTGATTGTTTTGAAAGACATGTTCATGCATGCTAGGTTGTGGCCACATGATGTAGTGTTGCTGCTTTTCTAATTGCTGTAGGGGATGTTGCCCCCACTGTTCCAGTGATTTGAACTGCACCTGCAGTGGCTCCTGTTGCAGCACCTTGGATGCATCTTCTACATGCCTGAAATCCTGGAGAGCGGCATCTCCTACAGCATTGTATATATCTGATTGTGCTGCTTGCTGCAATTGTGATGTGTCTCTACCTAGACTTTGAAAAGTAGTGCTTGTCAGGTCCCTCCAGCCATTCTCTCCGTGAAGCCATGTCAAGCACCTCTTCATGCTTTCCTCCCTTTCGCTGTCATCTCCTAAGGTGTCAATAGAAGATACGCAGTGTGTTATATGGGTGCTTGACAGTAGCTTTGCCCTTATATTCCAACCTTCACATTAAAAGAGCAGCTTTGATATTGTTAACTCACCAAACAGACCTGTGTGTTGTGTGCGTTTAGGTCTTAGAGAAAATGGAGGACACATCAGAAATGGTGTGGACACAGGTTCAATCTCCCAAATGGACACTCGGCGAGGCCTTTCTCCGGCACTCGATTCATCCCAGCCTACCTGCTCATGTTCAGCCCCGGTAATTTCTTCAATTAATTCCTTCAAGAAGGCAAACCAACAGTAAAGCTTAAGAGTTTGGCAGTACTACTTCCCTGAATAGTCCCAACGTTACAGAACCCTTCCTATGCATACCTCAAGATTGCGCCACTTGGAACCTGGCCAATGATCAGGATCAAGATCTCCAAGTCCAGTTACAGTACCCATATACCTTCGTAAGGTTGTGTCTTCAGTTTCAAAGACCATTCTAAAACGCATCCCTACTGAAACTTGAGTGCAAGACATAGCTTTCTTGTATTTTGCCAAAGGAACTACAAACTCTGATGGGCTTGTCCTGTTTTTGAAAAATCCACACAATGGCATTCAGATGACAGCACAAAAAGCAAACCCCCCAAAAATCAAGCTTTGAAAATATATGGTTTAAACCTTGGATTGTAGAACACTTGGAAGCAACTGCTGGTGGCGGCAGCGTGTGCAGCGGCTGCCAGCACTCCAATGTGCATGCTGTCACTTGAGAGTACAGAGGATGGCATGGCGGTTTGCTGCCTGTTGGCCCGCCGAATACCTAGCAGCAGTTGCCCTTTCTCGTCTCTGTAAAACAGTTCATAACAAGGGTGTACACAAGGGATTGGTGCCTGAGGAAGGATCAAAAAGCCTTCTATCAGCGAGAAGTCAAAATCTTGATGAAGTGCTCAGGTACAGCCCCATTGCCTGAGCTTTTATGTACCTTCTAATTCAGGATAGACCATATCACCTGATAAATAGCACCGAATCACCTGCTACCAGACGTTTGGCACTCACAAACACACTCCACCCTGTTGTAAGAAGATGCCTCTTCGGTTGACCTGCCAAGTTAGGGTCATTGTTTTCAAGATCAAGGTCTTCGCGGGAACAGCTTACATGCACCTTCTTTCTAAAACATTGGTGACAATGCAATGTTACTGAATCACAATCATAGTTGAGATGCTAGCAGATAAAACCTTAAACCTCGAAATATGTGCCGAAAAGTCCATATATGGTCATGTAAATCCTTAGCACTAAGTTCTTGTGTTGGTGGCTGCTTTGTGAAGTCCTGGATGTGGCCATTTACACATTCAAAGAGCTGCAATCTAAGGGGGCACACTTCACCACATATGTTACATTATAAAAGACAATACTAGTTGTTGAATGTGACTATCAATTGATGTGCAAGGCAATGGTAAAAGTGCATTCAAGAGGTCTAAGTCCCAATTTTTGAGATGGTTTAAGTGCATACAAGAGGAGGAAAGACTTTCTCTGCTGCTCGCCTTGGAACAGAGAAACCTCCATGAGTGCTCGTGTCGCTTGCAGTCAAAATCTTACAAAAGAAATCTGTTGGTTGCCGGTTTGGTGTGCTGACATCAGGGGGCAGAAACAGATCTTTTTCTTGCTGCAAAGAAGTTCAGTTGAAGTGAGTCTAATTAGAATTACAACCATCTTGCTTCATCAATGCATGGCAAAATTTATGATCTTGGTCCAACCGACAGACTTCCACTCACTTTGTTTAAAGGGTGTAATGTCATTTGTGCAAAGACCTCATCAGTCTCGAGATCTGCCTGGAAAAAAACACTGCAGAATCACAATCTAAAAGATACGTGAAATGTCTCCCTGATAACTTCCACCTTGATAGTAGGAAAAAGGTGAGAGAGCAGCGATGACAAGCTAAAGAACTATATATTGAATCAGCAAACATCATTTCCAGTGTACAATATCATGCATATGTTACGTAGATGATGATGCTGCTGCTGCCCTATCTCTCTCTCTTGCTCTCGCCTACAAATCCTTGGGGTTCCATCAAACATGATTTGGGGCATTATTGCTTTATATGAGTCAGTGATTGGGAGGATGAGATGTCACGACCTTGTGTTTTTCTCTTGACAGTATGTAGGTGTGCACGGGGACAAGGTGGACAGTGTGAATGGCACCAGTTTGGGGCAAAGTGATTAAAGTCCTTTCTCATAACCCATGGGGACAAAGGGTGTTTTAGGGGACAAAGGTTTAAAAGCCTTTAAAAATAAAAGAACCCCTTTTAGGGGATAATAGTGGCCCTTATGCTATTATTGGGGCCTATGCTTCTTTTGGAGGGAGTCGAGCTGCAGCTTGAGGCGTGTGTGCTTTTTGGCGACAGGGGGCTGCAAGCGCAAGGTGGGACTGCTCTCTCTCGCTCCCACGCAGGGAAGGCTGGCGCGTGTATACAATAGTGGATGGTTTATTATATTATCAGGACCGTATTTGTGTACCTCATGATACTCATGTTCGAAGAGTATTGCTGAAAGAACATCACGAGGTCACTTATGATGCACACCCAGGCATCAACAAGACATATCGTCTTTTGACAGGTACATACTATTGGCCTCAAATGAAGTAAGATGTTATTAAGTTTGTTACAGCATGTCTCTCGTGCCAACGTATGAAAGCTAGCAGACAAGTTCCAGTTGGTCTTCTTCAACCACTTCCAGTTCGCAATGAACACTGGGAAAGTATTAGTTTGGATTTTATCACTTCATTGCCACGTTCTTCTAAAGGCAATACATAGATTCTTGTGGTGGTTGACAGATTTTCTAAAATGGCACATTTCATTCCGTGCAAGAAAGCAGCCCAAGCTTCGAATATTGCAGTATTGTTCATACAGTATATCTTCAAACTTCATGGATTGCCAAAATCTATAGTTTCTGATCGAGATCCAAAGTTTACAAGACATTTTTGGACTTCGATATTCAAGTCTCTTGGTATAAATTTACTCTTTAGCTCTGCTTATCATCCACAGACAGATGGACAAACAGAACGAGTTAATCACATTATGTAAGAGATGCTGCGTCATTATGTTCAGTCTCGATTAGCCTCATGGGAAGAATATTTACCTTTGGTGGAATTTGCTTATAATAATTCTTATCATTCAACTATTGCAATGACACCTTTTCAAGCAGCTTATGGCCATACTCTCCTTGTTCCTGCCAACTTTGTTCTTCAACATAAAGTGGCTTTAGCAGACCAACTCATTCAGGAAATGCAAGATATTTTATTACAGATTAAGGATAAGATGGTCAGCGTCCAAGAGCAATATCAACGCACAGCTAATAAGCGTCGTCGTCACATTGAATTTCGAGAAGGAGACTTGGTATTATTATATATTGCCCCTCACCGATACAAGACAGTGACATCAGTCTGCCCAAAGCTTCGCCCAAGATATTATGGACCCTTTCGTATTATTAAGAAGAACTCATCTCTCAATTATAAGTTAGAGTTACCGCGCCTTCTTGGGGTCGAATTCATCCAACTTTTCATATTTCTTGGCTCAATAAGTTTGTGGACGGTGATTCTCCAGTTTTACATGTTTTAGATTATGTTCTAGAAATCGAAGATGAACACATACTCTTAATTCCAGAGACAATTCTTGATGTCAGACAGAAAGAAACACGACATAAGCTTACTATAGAATTTTTAGTTAAATGGAGAGATCTTGATGACTCTAATTCTACTTAGCAAAGTGATGAAGACTTACAGGAATATCCAGAACTTCTTCGGGAATTCTTTCAAAGACAACCATCTCTTCTTAGCCGGAGTCTTATTTTAAGTGGGAGAGAATATTGTGACTAACTCTCTTAATCTCTCCTTAATTACTCCTTAATCCCTTATTAATTGAAAGGACACATGTGAAGAGTCACTCTTACACATGGGTCACTATCAAAGAACATGTCTATTGTAACTAACTCTCTTAATCTCTCCTTAATTACTCCTTAATCCCTTATTAACTGAAAGGATACATGTGAAGAGTCACCCTTACACATGGGTCACTATCAAAGGACATGCTTATTCATTAAAAGACACACCCCTAAGTCCAAAGGACAAAACCATTGATTCAAGAGCCACACCCCTTCCCAAGGATGTGCCTCTTCATTTGTACCCTTTCGGCCTCTATTTAAGAAAGGCCCCTGTCTCAATGCAAACAACTCAATCTTTTCCTGCAATATTTGTCTTATGTTCATTAATGAAGTCTTAATCATGTTAATAAAGCTATAAAAGCTTTACACGCCCAGTCTCCCCGCATCTCGTCCTAAGGACCATCATATCGATTTAGTCCCTGAATCAAAACCTCCTAGCAGGTTCCCCTATCGTCTTTCCCCAAGAGATTGTGGATACGTGGTACATAAGTGGCAGGTGTCACCAGGTGGTGAACTTTTGCAGCTGCTTTCCTTGTATTTACCTAAGTAAATACATGTATTTTCTTTTTCTTTTTGTTCTTTAGTTGCTATTGATTTCTACTCTCAGATATCTCTTGGATCAAGCTTTGACATTGCATGACCAGAGAAGGTGGACCATTGGGACTTCGTGCGACTGATGGTTTACTTGAGCCTTGGGACCCTGAAATCCCAGAAGATTGGGCACTGAAGACTTGACGAACAGTGGACCAGGACAGTGTACTTGGCCACTGAGAATGGTGCAGGACAGTGTGCCTGGCCATAAATGTAGATACACATTTGTGAATGTCCATGAAATGAAAAGTCACTGTATCATGACCACATTACGTTTTCTGATGTGGTCACGAACGAGAATGTTGGTCAGATGACCTAAAGGAATGCTTTGGGCATATCTCCTAAATTTTAGGGGAAACTGCTGTTTTTGGCCAGTTGTCCCGATCTGGAATCTGTTCACGTCATTACGTCAAGATTGATGAGAGGAATAATAAGTGCTGAAGAAGTGATGTCAAATTGTGAACGAGCCGAGGTATTTTTAGCTGAGAAGGTTCGATGCGGGAAAACAAGGCATGAGCGCCAAGTGTCAAATTTTGACGAAATTTCATTCTACAGAGAAGCTGGTGCCCAATTTCCACAAAAAGGGAGTTGTGCTCTCATTTTTCAGCTATGGTGGATCACAGGTTGGCCAAGGAATGCAAGCTTTTCCCCTGTTTTATGTAGAGTGGTGCTTTGTCTTGCATAATCACTCTCTTTCTCCCTCTTTTATGATATGGTTATGCCTGCAGAAAGGCTATTTCATTTGACATGTACAGCCTATGTGGTCAGATGCTCGGTTGCTGAGGCAAGAGCCTCAACTGAACAGGGACAGGTGTAGCTAACTCCTACACCCAAGTAGGAACAGAAGAGGATCATAACCTCTTCAAGCAGGTGTCCGATTCAGCCCTGTTTAGGGGCTGTTTTTGGACTGTTTTGCAAGGGACTTGACGCCAAGATTTAGGGCAACTGTGCCCAAATTCTAGAGGATGGTACCGAAAGTGAACAGGAGCTGGAACAGGACCCAAACCAGTGCTGTGTAATTGACTGTTTTGGGCTTATTTGAGTGGTAGAAGGCCAAGGAAGAGGACCATGGACTTGGGATTTTGTTCAGGGAAGGTTTATGTACCGAAATGCTGCTGAAATTTCCTTAGAACAGGGGTTTCTTGGCTGTGAATTGCTCTTGTAACTACAGATACCATACCCTTGTAACTTCCCTTGAATTAATTGATAAATAAATACCGAAAGGGGCGCCGGACTTCGGGCCAAATCTGGTGTTGAGCGAGGGAGCGAGGATTCTGTTTGTGTGTGTCATAAAGACCAAGTATTTAATTGAAAGAATTACTGCGTTATGTGTCCATAACCCGGTTTCATGGTTCCATTGCCGGGATAGGGTCCTCTTTTCTGCAAGAGCCCGGACACGGATTGCATTGGGTGAACAAGACACACACACACAGAGGTACAGCTGATTACAGGTGAGAAAGATTACGAGATCTTTCTTTGGATACAGGATTCCTTTGAGGGCTCAGTAGACAGCATGGCAGATAAGGGAAAAGGAAAGCTCCCGGCAGAAGAGAGTTCCTCTTCTACCCGCCGACACCGTAGAGAGATGACAGGTGCCAGGGTGTCAGCATCTGAGCGGACACAGCCATTGTCACAGCCAGCCATGTCAGTAGAAGAACAGGAACAAGAGGATTTATTTCATGCGCAGCTCCTGAGCATGGTTGGTACCTTTGAACAGCTGGTGAAGAATCCCAGGATGAAGAGAGATTTGCATTCAAGGACGGGGATTCCCAGGCTGAATCATCTCCGCATGCAGTTGAGAGGGCACAGGAACAAGTGCCAAGGATGCCACAGCATGTTGAGCAGACACTAGCAGTGGCAGCTGATCCAGTGCAGTATGTTACACAGGCACAGGATCAGGCAGTTAATGGTCAGGGCAGTAATGCACAAATGGTTCTGCCGACCATTCCTCCTTTGGTTGCTGCCCAACCTGGTTATTTTGGTGGTGGCTCTATTTTCCAGGCCATGGCTAGACCACCCACAGCTTTGCCAGGTTTGATGCCAAGAGGGTCACCAGGACTGATGCCTACAGAATCTATGAACCCTCTTTATGACATCATAGGTGTGTATCCTGGACTTCAGACACATTTCAGCCCAGTTTTGATGCCTGCAGCACCTGTTAGTGTGGCTGAATTTTCTCAGCCAAATCGACAAAGGGCAACAAGGACTGGTGAAGAGAAAGTGCAGAAGGATTTACCATTCTTACAGCCGCCAGTCTATAATTACTTGACCCCCAAGAGCAGTAAGCAAAAGGATTACAAAGAAGGTGGTCAAGCAGTGAAGTTTGAGACTTTCAGTGGGATGCAGGACAAATTGAAAGCGCTGACTTTCATTCAGCAGTTTGATGTAGCATTCACTGGAGGCAACTTCACAGAGTCTTCTAAGGTGCAGAAGGCTGCTACTTTCTTGAAAGCTAACGCATTGCAATGGTGGACCTCACTGTTGATGCAAGGACAGGCACCTGCTACATGGGTCCAATTCAAGCAGCAGTTCTCTTTTGCATGGCTGACAAACACTTTTGAAGTGGATGTGATGACAGCATGGCACAAACTGGATGCAGCTAATTGTACAAATCTGGAAGAGTACAATAAGAAGTTTTGGGATGCACTCTTGCCAGTAACTTCTTACAGGACAGTGCCATTGTCAGAGCAAATAGAGAAGTACTGCTGTGGTTTGCCCAAAGAGATCAGGGATTACTGTATTAAGACCAATGTTTCCAACATGACTCAACTAATTGAGAATGCAAACATGGCTAATGCACTGCTTCAGGGAGGTTCAGGTTGTTTCAAGAGCACAGTGAAGAAGGAACCTCAAGGCAAAGGACAGAAGAGGCCACTGTATGGCAAGTCATTTGAAGAGAGAAAGGCATTGATGCAAGCTGGGAAATGTTTCATCTATGAACAGAAAGGGCATATGGCTGCAAAATGTCCACAACAGCCAGCAAAAGATGCGGAGGATAAAGAAGGGCCACCCAAGAAGAAGACAATGCCGAGTGCAGGATTGGTACCTGACATGGTTGGTG
The DNA here is from genome assembly GCF_041138505.1 of Cibotium barometz. Lineage (NCBI taxonomy): Eukaryota > Viridiplantae > Streptophyta > Polypodiopsida > Cyatheales > Cibotiaceae > Cibotium > Cibotium barometz. The sequence goes on along the minus strand of NC_141050.1, from coordinate 63,325,550 downwards.
ACCAGCCATGTGATGATGCGACAGAATTGTGCAGAGCATGGGGTAAAATCAGAGATGCTACAGTGCTGATTTTCTTCGACCCTGGTGCTCGAGCTAACTTTATTTCACCGGCATTGGCAGCCAAGTTGGGAATTCGTACTGAAGAGATGGGACCAGTTGGACAGGCTGATTTGGCATGCCCTGGGCATTCAGTTCCTGTCACTCCTATACTTCACAAACTTCGCATGCATATACAGAGTTATGTGGATACAGAGGAGTTTCATATCATGCCCTTGGAAGGATGTGATGTCCTCTTGGGAATTCCATGGTCTCATCGGAAACATGCAGTGTTGGATGCTTTCAACAGGAAAATCACAATTGTACATAGGGACAAGACTCATGTTCTGGATGTGAAGCTGAAAAGAGAGTCTGTCCCAGTTATTTCTGCTTCTGCCATAACTTCAGTAATGAAAAATCATCTTTCTCCGTACTTGGTTTTTGCAAAGCAAGTGAATGAAGTTGAAACTGATTTGTCTGCACTAGACGAAGGTAGAAAAGCTTTCCTGTTAGACACTACAGTGACATGATCTGCTTTTTGAACCTAAATTTTGAATGACCTGTACACTTGTATCATATGTTTGGCAATGTACAGTTTTGACATTTGTTGTCAATAAATGAATGAATGGACTTTCAGTGCTTTGAAGTTGTATCTGTTACACTTCAATGAATGATTATATGTGTTGTGACACTAATAGTGCGGGGACACGTGCTATCGCCCTGTGTTGCATCCGGAAACATGTATATTGAAAGGCTCGACTTGCGATGGCACTAATGGTAGTGGGGAATTCCTATCATCGCCCCGTGTCATCCGTTAGCAAGTGATACATGCGATGGCATTAATAACATGGGGAATCTTGTTATCATCCTATGTCATCCGTTAGCATGTGTGGTATGCAATCGAGGTCGCTTGCTTCTTTCAAGAGAGAGGTATGTCACCAGGTGGTGAACTTTTGCAGCTGCTTTCCTTGTCTTTACCTAAGTAAATACATATATTTTCTCTTTCTTTTTGTTCTTTAGTTGCTGTTGATTTCTACCCTCAGATATCTCTTGGATCAAGCTTCGACATTGCATGACCAGAGAAGGTGGACCATTGGGACTTCGTGCGACTGATGGTTTACTTGAGCCTTGGGGCCCTAAAATCCCAGAAGATTGGGCACTGAAGACTTGACGAACAATGGACCAGGACAGTGTACTTGGCCACTGAGAATGGTGCAGGACAGTGTGCCTGGCCATAAATGTAGATACACATTTGTGAATGTCCATGAAATGAAAAGTCACTGTATCATGACCACATTACGTTTTCTGATGTGGTCACGAAAGAGAATGTTGGTCAGATGACCTGAAGGAATGCTTTGGGCATATCTCCTAAATTTTAGGGGAAACTGCTGTTTTTGGCCAGTTGTCCCGATCTGGAATCTGTTCGCGTCATTACATCGAGATTGATGAGAGGAATAATAAGTGTTGAAGAAGTGATGTCAAATTGTGAACAAGCCGAGGTATTTTTAGCTGAGAAGGTTCGATGCGGGAAAACAAGGCATGAGCGCCAAGTGTCAAATTTTGATGAAATTTCCTTCTACAGAGAAGCTGGTGCCCAATTTCCACAAAAAGGGAGTTGTGCTCTCATTTTTCAGCTATGGTGGATCACAGGTTGGCCAAGGAATGCAAGCTTTTCCCTTGTTTTATGTAGAGTGGTGCTTTGTCTTGCATAATCACTCTCTTTATCCCTCTTTTATGATATGGTTATGCCTGCAGAAAGGCTATTTCATTTGACATGTACAGCCTATGTGGTCAGATGCTCGGTTGCTGAGGCAAGAGCCTCAACTGAACAGGGACAGGTGTAGCTAACTGCTACACTCAAGCAGGAACAGAAGAGGGTCATAACCTCTTCAAGCAGGTGTCCGATTCAGCCCTGTTTAGGGGCTGTTTTTGGACTGTTTTGCAAGGGACTTGACGCCAGGATTTAGGGCAACTGTGCCCAAATGTTAGAGGATGGTACCGAAAGTGAACAGGAGCTGGAAGAGGACCCAAACCAGTGCTGTGCAGAAAATTACAGTCCGCTGTAATTGACTGTTTTGGGCTTATTTGAGTGGTAGAAGGCCAAGGAAGAGGACCATGGACTTGGGATTTTGTTCAGGGAAGGTTTATGTACCGAAATGCTGCCGAAATTTCCTTAGAACAGGGGTTTCTTGGCTGTGAATTGCTCTTGTAACTACAGATACCATACCCTTGTAACTTCCCTTGAATTAATTGATAAATAAATACCAAAAGGGACGCCAAACTTCGGGGCCAATCTGGTGTTGAGCGAGGGAGCGAGGATTCTGTTTGTGTGTGTGTCATAAAGTCCAGGTATTTAATTGAAAGAATTACTGCGTTATGTGTCCATAACCCGGTTTCAGCAAGTCCACTTTCAGTTTCATCCATATGGTATTGACAAAAAGATTCAGTTAGCAACAGGTTTCCTCTCAAGCAAGGCTTTGCTCAGGTGGAAAGAACTCAAAACCTAAACCAACAACCTGGGTGCAGTTTGGAAAAGTCTTCAAGAAAGAGTTCCTCAAGAAGGAGGATGACTACGACATAGTTGCCTAGTTTGCCAATTTGACCATGACCTCGCAAAACCTCACTTATGAGGTCTACCTCTTGAAATTTAGAGACTTGCAGATAAAAGCTACGAAGATGGATTCTACTACTCTATTGGGTTTCTTCGTAGTAGGATTACGCGACTCGTACAGTTTACAGGTCAAGAATAACAAGTGCAAAACTTTGGACGAGGCCATTCACTCTCCGCGTATTTATGATGATACAATGGTCTCTTCCAAAACCAAGCTCGTAACCGAGCCGGGGAACAAGCACAAAAGGAAGTTCTCCGTCCCAATGACTAGCACAACGGAAGGAAAGTCTTCGGACCAACCATCCAAGAATTCTAACTCGACTCCAGCGAACAAAAACCATCTCCTCAACGCTTTGAAGCTCAAGGAGGAGGGACGTTGCTTCATCTGCGAAGAAAAAGAACACATGCGTAACGAGTGCCCAAAAAAGAAGGGTGCTAAGACAAATGCGAGACCCGAGACGAAGACAACCAACCTGTTGTCTTTGACAAGTACTTCAGTCAATGTGCTTTCTCGCCCTAGTTCATATTCTGATTGTCTGTTCAACTCTAAGGTTTTTGGCTTGCATGATCTTCCATAGAATCCACATTCTTCTAGATCCCAGAAGCTCACACGACTTTGTCAATTACAAACTTGTGCAAAAATTGGGTCTGGACATGACACCTAGCGATCATACCTACCTACGGGTTGGCAAGTGTGGAATTGAAATGTGGAGAAGCTACCAATCCGGATTCAGGACTACACAGATATTCTGGAGTGCTATGTTATGCACCTAGAGCATGTAGACTTGCTATTAGGGATTGACTGGTTTAAGACCTTTACAGTCCAGATAGATTGGTCTAGTCATTCTTTTTCTTTTGAACATAGGAACACCCAGTTTTGCATTCAAGGCGATTGTATACATCCCTCTCAAGGACCTCTTGTAAATACAGTTGATTTTGGAAATATAATGTATTCTTCTTTGTATACTGCTTTCACTGTGTCTTGATTCCACTTTCTTCATTTCTCGTACCTACTATGGATGTTAATGAATTAAGTGTGTTTGAAAGCAAAGAATCAAAGAAGTTACTTAACTCGTTTCAAGATGTATTTCCTAAGAAGCTGCCATCCGGTTTACCACCCGAAAGAACAGTTGATCATCATATTGATCTAGTCCCTAGTGCTCAACGTGTTAGCATTCCACCATATAGGATGAGCCAGGCTGAGGAAGATGAGTTGACTAAACAACTCACATAATATTTGAGGATGGGCCAGATCCGTTCAGGTAAATAACCTTGGGATGCGCTTGTGTTACTTACAAGAAAGAAGGATAACACCTGGCGAATGTGTGTAGAGTACAAGAGACTGAACAAAGTGACAATCAAGAACTGCTATCCTCTCCCTAGATTAGATCACCTGATTGACCGTTTAGTGGGACCGAAGTATTTCACCAAGATAGATTTACGTACTAGCTACCACCAGATTCATGAAAGACACGTCGAAAGAACCGCCTTTCGGACTAGGTATGGCCATTATGAGTTTCTCATATTACCTTTTGGATTGACCAATCCTCCAGCCACTTTCCAGCAAATGATGAACGATCTTTTTTGTGAACATTTAGGGAAGTTTGTGGTGGTGTTCATGGACGATATTTTAGTATACAGTCGCACTCTTGAGAATCATGTTAGACACCTCACGATTGTCTTGATTATTTTAAGACAAAATCGACTAAATGCTAAATTTAGTAAATGAGAGTTTTTTATGACAGAAATCATTTACTTGGGACACAAGATCACACAAGACGGGTTGAGCATTGATTATGACCGAGTGCAGAAGGTTTTGGCTTGGCCGATACCGCAGACGGTGGGACAACTTCGTTCTTTTCTGGGTTTGTTGTTTTTCTTTGAAAATTTGTGCAGGAATACTCTCAGCTCACACTACTGATGAGACTGACTTGTTGAAAATTGTTGAAAGGTCGTGGACGTAAGTCCAATAAGCCTATCCCTTGGAATAATGATTTGGATATGGCGACAAAGTCAAGGAAGCACCTATCTTAGCACTACCCGATCCTAGTCAGCCTTATGTTCTTGAGACTGATGCGAGTGACTATGCGATCGGGACTGCTCTATTCCAAGATGGTAGACCTGTCGCTTTCGAGAGTAGAAAGCTGGATGACACTCAATCTCGTAGGCCAACCCTTGAGAAGGAGCTTTACGTTGTTATCTACACTCTCAAGGTTTGGCGGCAATATTTATATGGCTCCAAGTTTGTGGTATTGACTGATCATTAGTCAATCAAATATGTATGATGCGGATGATTTGAGAGGACAAAAAGCTAGATGGACAAAGTTAATGCAAGATTTTGATTTTGAAATATATTATCGCAAGGGATCCATGAATAGTGTAGCAGATGCGCTTAGTCAGATAAGAGAGGTGAATACTTTGTCGTTCATTCAGATTTCCACTTATTTCAGTCATTGAGAGGGCTTTACAAGACTGATAGTTATTTTGGTCCATATTGGCAGAGGACCCAAGACGGGAGCTCATTAATTGACCAAGACTCGGTGACTCAGCACCCTACAATTCAAGCTGTGGGGACCAGTGGATGATTCCGAATGGCTTACTGTTCCGTAATGACAAAATTTGTGTACCGCAGGTCCTGGACGTTAGGTCCAAGATTCTTAAGGAGTGTCACGACGCCCCTTCTGCTAGACATCCCAGGGTACACAGGACATTAGCTTTAGTGAGGCACACTTTCTATTGGCCAAAGATGAAAGGGTATGTAGAAGATTATGTCCTCAAGTGTCAAATTTGTCAAGCGAATAAAGCTGAACTCTTTAGACAGGCTGGGATGTTGCATCCTTTGCAAATCCCAAGTAATAAGTGGAAAAGTATTTCCATGGATTTTATTACCAGACTGCCAAGAACGCGTCAAGGCCACGATTCTATTTGGGTTGTGGTAGACCGCCTCACAAAGATGGCTAGATTTTTACCTATACGGAAGTTTGTTACAGCTACACAATTAGCAAGACAATTTATCGGGTAATTGTTTAGATTGTACGGTTTACCGCAAGACATAGTCAATGATAGGGACTCTAAGTTTACAAGTGACTTTTGGAGACTTGTTTTTTAGAAGTTGGAAATAACTTTGAATCTGAGTTCCTCATATCATTCTCAATATGATGGCCAGACTGAAAGGGTGAATCAAACTTTGGAGGCATAGTAGCAAGGGAACGCCTTTTCCACTCCTTGGGAACTTTGGAACACGTTCCCCCAAGGCTGAGATGCCTAAACTGGATGGAACGTGCATGGGGGAACGATTTGGCATGGGAACGGCCAGGGAAACGTGGGGGAACGTGGGGGAACGGTTACATGGAACGTATGGCTGCCGTTCCCCATTTGGGAAACGTTTTTTATGTTTGGCTAAGAAAAACAAAAAGAGAAAAAGTGTACTTGCTATCGCGAGCCGCCTGTGGATATCCTTGAAAGACGTACACTATTGTCACCTGCCCGTGAAACCGGCCTCTGATAGAAAACCAGAGTGCGGTAGATTAGCAATCACCTGTCCACTTGTAGTCTAGATGTGAAAAGAACACAGATTGGAGCTAGAGTGCCCAAATCTGAAAACACAGCGACACCTGTTGGCCCCAAAGCTTGGCGCCCCTCGCGGTATTTCTTTATTCAATTATAATAAAATGAATGGCTGAGTACAACACAAAGATCAGCCAAGAGTTTACACCTGTAAGTCCAATCTGACGGCCCACAAATCCTTCTCAGCACAGAGGATCTATGCACACAGATCTGTGTCTTCAAACAACACACTGTGCCTCCCTCTGATCAGCCAAGATCACTAAGCAGGCCAGCCATGGGCATACATCTGGCATAACTCAAGTGCATGATACATCTTCTCAGCTCAAACATACATGTGCTGTCCAAACTGTCTCAACCCTTGTCAATCTGCCATACCCCTCCTCTCACAAGGGGCCAGATAACACATATCTGCAACACACATCAAGCAGTAGAAAGAGAGATAGATGAACAGAAACAGAGCTTACCAAGTTCAGCTCGTGAAACAGCACTGGAGGAAGCAACAGCACCAATTTGTACTTGCAGGCACTTGTATCCACAACCCTGCTTCACACATGTGCTTGTTCTTGCCTGTATCCTCCTCCTGATGTTCACTCTTATGCTGTCCTTGAAAATACAGATCTGAAAATCAGCACTGTATCCGTCTGTACCACCTCGGGATACGTGCCAGGAGTTGTTCTTGCACAAACAGTCGGCTGTCCTGATTCTGGTCGCCTGAATTTGAGTAACCAGGCCTGTCCAGCACCTGTCCAGCACCTGTCTGCACCCCTGCAGCAACTGTACTTGCTGTACCTTGCTGCCCGTACACTGTACGGCAGCCGAACAGTATGGTACTTGCTGAAAAACTGACTGTACAGCCTGTACAGGTCCTCTGCGCAGCCAGTCCAGCAGTGAAGAAGTTCCACAGCCCTGCGCTCCTCTGTCCACAGCAAAACCAGCAGTCGTACAGCACTGTACGGCTGCTGTACGGCCTGTTACAGCTCACAGCCCACAGAAAACAGCAACAAAACTAGTCTTCAGCAGCCGCCTGGAGCTTCTATGCTTTTCCACGCTTGAATTCTCTCTTTTGCTCCACGACTCCCAAAAAGGGAAGAGAGAGAGAGAGAGAAGAGAGAGAAAATTCCAAAAGTGGAGTGACTCTCCCCCAAATTAATCCCTAGGGCCCCAAACTTTAATAAGTTCCTAGGGCCACTAAGGCCTAGGGGCAAACTTTAATAAACATTAAAGTTTAATGTTTCTAGTTCCCCCCTTCACACCTAGGGATGTCCACACATCATAAACTCTGTCCAGGCACCCCCCATGTGAATCATAAAATATTCTGACTCTGCAACCACCATGCCCACACTTGTACTGTTCCATTTTCACAGGGCCATGACATACCCCCCTCTTGAAAAATGGCAAGCGTCCTCGATTGCATTCTGGTGATGCATCAAAATATCCAAAGTGAAATATACAATATGGCAAGATCAGCGTCCCAATCTCTCTAAGCCATACACATGTATCATCATTCACTGCAAACCAATGGCATAGTAATAGTCCAACTTGTATACCACTGTGAACCATACATATCCACAAAAATCTCATGTGACTAGTACACATATATCATAGAAGTCCCATAAACAGATGTACTGTCAACCTCAGTACCTTCGGGTGAGATAAAATCTGCACCAAGCGACCTCTAGATGTCATCTGAGCCTATCTGTATCAAGGGAGTGGAGGTGCTACCCCCCTCTTGAGCATCAGGTAATGCTCCAGACCCATGCTCTGCTGAACCTGAATGAGCCACAATAAGAGTCGGCTCTAACTCAAAGGCATCGAGATAAAGCTGCAAAACCTGAGGTGAATCTGTTAAGTCACCTTCCTCCATCCACTTCGCATCCATCGGTGAATAGTTCTTGAACTTCACAAGATAGCGACGGGAAACTTTACCTCGTACCTTCCTTTCTTTATGTGCCATTATCTGCTCTGGAATCAGAACCTCATCAAGTTCCTCAACTTCCGGCTGAGCCTCATCTGATACATCCTCAGGCACATCCCCACGGAAAGGTCTAAGAAGACTCACGTGAAAAGCATTGTGAATCCTCCAGTGATCTGGTAACTTCAATCGATAGGTTACCTCACCAATCTTTTCCAAAACCTGAAAAGGCCCATAATATCGCATGCTCAATTTAGGGAATAAGCGCTCTTTACCCTTCATCTTCTTGAGTCTAGCCTTTTCAAAGCGCAAAAGAACCCAATCACCCAATGCAAACTGTAAATCACGTCTGTGACGGTCTGCGGCTTTCTTTTGCTTTTGCTGAGTTTTCCGGAGGGCCAACTTAACTCTCCGATAAGCTTCATCCAAGCTCTCCACATACTGATCAGCCTCAAAGATCTTATCCTTTGTATGCAAAATGGGTGGAACCTTCTTCCCTCCTTCTACAATCTCAAAAGGCGCCTTGCTTGTCGAGCTATGTACAGTGTTGTTATATGCAAACTCCACCAAAGGAAGATACTTTTCCCATCGTTGCTTGTGCTCTGACACATAACACTTGAGAAGATCCAACACTGTAGAGTTAGCCTCTTCTGACTGACCATCTGTCTGTGGATGAAATGACGATGAAAACTTGAGAGTTGTACCCATGTTGTCAAACAACCCTCTCCAAAACAAACTCGTCATCCGAGGGTCACGGTCACTAATGATAGACGTAGGCAAGCCATGATACTTGAAGATGTTCGCCATGAACAACTTAACCATATGATCCACTTTAATTGTCTTCCTCACGGGAATGAAATGTGCCTGCTTACTGAACCTGCATATGATCTGGAATAGGTAAAGGCTGTAATAACCCTGGTGTCTTCTGACGGTCAAACTTTACCTTCTGACATATGATGCATTGCCTCACAAAGGCATCAACATCTCTTCTCAAGGTTGGCCAATAAAAGAAAGTCTCCACTGCTTTTACCGTGGCGTCAATACCTCTATGACCCGCATACGGTGGAGCATGACTTTCAATCATAACCTTGAGTCGCAATGGCCTGGTAACACACAGTCTGCCATGTATCAATAAAAACCCATCTCTGAGAGTGTAATGCTCATGCCGCTGACCCTCAGACATCTGATCATACAACCGTTCAAAATCCTCATCATGGGCATACTGCTCTTTCATTTCATCAAGCTCATGATGATAAGCAAGTGAAACTGCAGAGACCTGTGGCTTGCGTGACAAAGCATCTGCCACTACATTCTTTTTGCCTTCCACATGCACAATCTGAAAGTGAAACATTGACAAAAAGTTTGCCCAACGCATATGCTTCTCTGAAAGCTTAGTCTGCGTGAGGAAATAACGCAAGGTCTGATGATCTGTATGTACAGTGAAATCAGCCCCAAGCAAGTAGTGTTTCCAAGTAGAAAGAGCGTGAATTACAGCCAACATCTCTTTCTCATACACCTGTAAATGCTTCTCAACATCTTGCAAAACTCTACTCTCATAGGCTATAACATGGCCCTCTTGCATGAGAACTGCACCAATGCTACTTCCACATGCATCACACTGGACAACAAAAGCCTTTCGGAGGTCCGGTAACACCAATACTGGGTCCGAAGTAAGCTTTTCTTTGAGCTTTTTGAATGCTGTAATTTCTCGATCAACCCATCTAAACGGAGTTGCTTTCTTCGTCAAAGCATGAAGAGGCGAAGCAATTTCAGCAAAGTGCCGTATGTAACGCCTGTAATAGGAACACAATCCTAGAAAGCTGCGTACATCATGCACGGTCCTCAAAGCTGGCCAGTTAAGTATTGCTTCCACCTTTGCTGGATCCATACGGACTCCATGACCAGACACAATATGCCCCAAGAAATGTATCTCCTGCAAAAAGAACTCACTCTTCTTGCCATTAACCACCAACCTATGGTTTCTGAGTTCTGCAAACACAATGGCCAAATGCCTTCTATGCTCTTCCTCAGTTCGTGAATGCACAATAATATCATCAAAGAATGTGCCCACAAACTCTCTATGAGGCCTGGAAATCCTGTCCATCATTCTGTTAAATGTGACAGGCGCATTTGTCAAACCAAAGGGCATAACCAAGAACTCATACAACCCAAATGTGGTTCGGAATGCTGTCTTATGCACATCCTCGGGTCTAATGCATATCTGATGATACCCGCTTTTCAAGTCAATACGACTAAAAACTGTGGAGCCCTGTAAGCGATCCAAGATGTCATCGATCCTCGGTATGGGGAATCGATTCTTGATGGTATTCTTATTCAGCGCCCTGTAATCTATACACATGCGCCAAGAACCATCCTTCTTCTGCACTAAGAGCACAGGTGAGCAAAAGGGTGATGAGCTAGGCTGAATCAACCCCTTATTTAGAAGCTCCTGCACCTGACTCATAATCTCTTCCTGTTGGGCTGCACTAACACGATACGGCGGTCTATTCGGTGGAGTACTACTAGGAATCAGATCTATGGCATGATCTTCTGGCCTCTCAGGAGGTAATTCTCCTGGCAATGACTTGGAAAAACAGTCTTGAAACCCACTTAAGAAATCAGCCCTGTCCTTATCTAACATTGACAAATTAGACTTAGACTCATCATCCTGTGCATCCTTTACATAAATCAAGTACGCGGAAAGATGCTTTTTCATTACTGATGAAATCGCCGAAGCGGATACAATAGGAACAGATTCCCCTTTGAGTTTTACATCCAATACATGCTCTTTCCCTCTATGAGTCAAAGTAATTTTCCTATTGTAAGTATCCACCACCGCATGTACCCTGTGGCACCATGGCATCCCCAACAAAACATCACAGCCATCCAAAGGCATGATGAAGAACTCTTCGCTGTCCACATAACCCTGTAAATGAAGCCGAAGCTTCCCAATGATAGGAGTAACGGGTTCTGCATACCCTGGACAAGCCATATTAGCCTCATGTAACGGCCCCATCTCCTCTGCGCGAATCCCCAATCGGCCAGCCAAATCTGGTGAAATGAAGTTGGCTCTAGCACCTGTGTCAAAGAAGATCAAAGCATTCTGATCTCTCACTTTGCCCCATGCCCTGCACAACTCTGTAGCTTCACCACCTAGCTGCTCCCCCACAAGATCAGGAACTAAGCCTGCAGAAGGCTTTGGTTTCTTTGGCTTGGGCTCTCCTTTATTGTCAGGGTCCTTTTTGGACGTTCTTTTGGGACAATTGAATGACATATGCCCCTCTTCAGTACAGTAAAAACACTTTTGAGCATCTCTCAAAGCCTGTCTTTCCTCAGAAGTCCTCTTGGGCATTGGCAACTTCTTATACTTTATCTCTGAAGACCCTTTAGTATCACGAGAAGCATGCCCAAATTTTTCAGCTTTCTTGCCCAATTTCTTACTGCCTTTAAACCCAGATGAACCACCTGTGAGTAACGCATTAGCTGTCATAGCATTTTCAATCATCTGTGACATGTTCGTTACTCGTCTTTATACAATAATCTCGTACCTCCTTGGGCAGCCCACAACAATACTTCTCTACCTGCTCAGATAATGGCACGGCACGGTAAGAAGTCACTGGGAGTAGAGCTTCCCAAAACTTCTTGTTATAATCCTCCGAACTATCACACTTTGAAGCATCCAGCTTGTGCCATGCGGTCATAACATCCACCTCAAATGTAGATGTGAGCCATATGGAAGAGAAAACCTGTTTGAATTGAACCCATGTGGTGGGTGCTATGCCCTGCAAAAGAAGAGTAGACCACCACTGCAAAGCATTGCCCTTGAGAAAAGTGGCAGCTTTCCTCACCTTACAGGACTCTGTGTAATTCCCACCAGAAAAAGCAGCATCAAACTGCTGTAAAAAGGTAAGTGCCTTCAATTTATCCTTGGCCCCACTGAAAGTGTCAAACTTCACTGCAGCTCCCCCTTCCTTGTAATCCTTCGCCTTTCCCATAGGCGTTAGATTATCATATGGAAGTGGTTTCGTAAGATTGCTGCCCCCAACATTCATACCCATCATTGGGTCAACATTTCCCATTCCCATGCCAGGCATACCATACATTCCAGCCATGTTTCCATACATTCCATTATGCATACCTGGCTGCATGCCACCAAACATATTGCCTTGCATCCCAGGTTGCATGCCTGCAAACATATTTCCAGCCATACCGGACTGCATACCACCATACATATTCCCTTGCATGCCAGGCTGAAAATTGGCTCCAAAAGGCCCATACATACCCATGCCTTCCTGAGGATAACCCCCAGTCATGGATTGAAACACCGACCCACCACCAAAATAACCTGGATGCATGTTCTGCTGAGGAATAGGTGGCTGTCCATAGAAGGAACTCTGAGAGTTTGCACCATAAGCGTGCTGCATATTCGGAAACTGGCCAAAAGATGGTTCCTGTGGGATGGCACCACTATGACCCTGAGGAAGATTCTTCGAACGAACCTTCTTCTTCTTTTTCTGGGGCTCTGTGCGGGGCTCTGTGCGAGATCTCAAAAATTCAGCAAATCTCTCGCTCTGTGTGAGCTGCATAAAAGTATCCATAACACTAGCCAAGCGATCTTTGAACCGAGCATCATCATCCTCTTTACCATGCACATCTTTTGGCTGTGTTACATCCTCATAAGGCTCAACATCTGCAGCCTGTTCTCTTGCAAAAATATCCTCAGATACATCTCTTTCAGGAGAAGTCTCTTGCTCTTCTTCTTCATGATAGAAGTACTCATCCTCTGTATCAGACATGTTTGCTGAATTTTCAGCGATGGCTTTCTTCAAAGCAACCACGAGCTCACCCCCTTCAGAAAGTTGATGATTGGTCCCGGCAACGGAACCTTGAAACCGGCCTCTGATAGAAAACCAGAGTGCGGTAGATTAGCAATCACCTGTCCACTTGTAGTCTAGATGTGAAAAGAACACAGATTGGAGCTAGAGTGCCCAAATCTGAAAACACAGCGACACCTGTTGGTCCCAAAGCTTGGCGCCCCTTGCGGTATTTCTTTATTCAATTATAATAAAATGAATGGCTGAGTACAACACAAAGATCAGCCAAGAGTTTACACCTGTAAGTCCAATCTGACGGCCCACAAATCCTTCTCAGCACAGAGGATCTATGCACACAGATCTGTGTCTTCAAACAACACAATGTGCCTCCCTCTGATCAGCCAAGATCACTAAGCAGGCCAGCCATGGGCATACATCTGGCATAACTCAAGTGCATGATACATCTTCTCAGCTCAAACATACATGTGCTGTCCAAACTCTGTCTCAACCCTTGTCAATCTGCCATACCCCTCCTCTCACAAGGGGCCAGATAACACATATCTGCAACACACATCAAGCAGTAGAAAGAGAGATAGATGAACAGAAACAGAGCTTACCAAGTTCAGCTCGTGAAACAGCACTGGAGGAAGCAACAGCACCAATTTGTACTTGCAGGCACTTGTATCCACAACCCTGCTTCACACATGTGCTTGTTCTTGCCTGTATCCTCCTCCTGATGTTCACTCTTATGCTGTCCTTGAAAATACAGATCTGAAAATCAGCACTGTACCCGTCTGTACCACCTCGGGATACGTGCCAGGAGTTGTTCTTGCACAAACAGTCGGCTGTCCTGATTCTGGTCGCCTGAATTTGAGTAACCAGGCCTGTCCAGCACCTGTCCAGCACCTGTCTGCACCCCTGCAGCAACTGTACTTGCTGTACCTTGCTGCCCGTACACTGTACGGCAGCCGAACAGTATGGTACTTGCTGAAAAACTGACTGTACAGCTTGTACAGGTCCTCTGCGCAGCCAGTCCAGCAGTGCAGAAGTTCCACAGCCCTGCGCTCCTCTGTCCACAGCAAAACCAGCAGTCGTACAGCACTGTACGGCTGCTGTACGGCCTGTTACAGCTCACAGCCCACAGAAAACAGCAACAAAACTAGTCTTCAGCAGCCGCCTGGAGCTTCTATGCTTTTCCACGCTTGAATTCTCTCTTTTGCTCCACGACTCCCAAAAAGGGAAGAGAGAGAGAGAGAAGAGAGAGAAAACTCCAAAAGTGGAGTGACTCTCCCCCAAATTAATCCCTAGGGCCCCAAACTTTAATAAGTTCCTAGGGCCACTAAGGCCTAGGGGCAAACTTTAATAAACATTAAAGTTTAATGTTTCTAGTTCCCCCCTTCACACCTAGGGATGTCCACACATCATAAACTCTGTCCGGGCACCCCCCATGTGAATCATAAAATATTCTGACTCTGCAACCACCATGCCCACACTTGTACTGTTCCATTTTCACAGGGCCATGAGAGCCCGCATACTTCCTAGGCCCGGGCGTGCGTGTTGACAGCTCTGAGTCATGAGTGGACTCCTCTCTCAAGTCTCTTTAGACTTCGACTCCAACTTTCCAAGGCAGGGCAGCAAGGCTACTTACCTTACTTTTCCCTCTCTCTCTCTCTCTCTCTCGTTTCCCCTTACTGTTCCCCCTTGTTCCCGTTCCCCCTGTGGCCCGTTCCCATTCCCCCGATGGGGCTTTCGTCCCGTTCTGTTGCTACTATGTTTGGAGGACATGCTTTGTGTATATGTCTCCAAAAGACAGGGTTGATGGGCGGATTATCTTCCTATGTTAGAATTTGCATACAAAAGTACTAAGCATACAGGTACAAGTTTTAGCCCTTTTATGCTTATGTACGGATTTCAACCTAGATCACCCGCTGTTGTGAGATTTTAAGGACTTTAGCATGATGCAACACACACTTTTTTGCAAGACATGCAAGAAATGTTACAAGTTGCAAAGGAATCTATTAGAAGCACTCAAGACAGAGACATATTTTATTCTAATAGACATCAGTCACCGAGAGAGTTCTCTGAAGGAACGATGGTGTATTTGCGAGTTCCGAAAGATTCCGAGACTTTACGGACAGGTCAATCTCCGAAATTATCTCCTAGATATTGCGGACTATTTCGGGTTAAACGCGGCATTGGTTCAGTTGCATATGAATTGGACTTGCCTTCTCATGTGAAAGTTTATCCCGTATTTCATGTCAGTAGACATGGGTGGAACAGACCAGTTACTTACCCCTCAAGAAATCATAGATATCGAAGATATGACATTTGTGCCACACGAACTGGAAAAGATTCTTGGATTTCGTGAAAGACGATTGCGGCATACGCTACTCACAGAATACAAGAGCAAGTGGAAGCATCATGTGGAGGAAGACACTACGTATGTCATCTGCACAAAGTCAATCTACCGTGTGTAGCACGCACACAAGACTGGCCTCGAGGCTTGGAGTAGCTTGGAGGTAGGTGGGCTGACTGGTGAGCTCAGAGGGATGGACTGACGGGGTGCCTAAGTGTGGAGGCCCGGTTACCGGCCAAGAGCCTATAAAAGGGTGGCCAAGGTCAATCAGTTAGTCAGAGTCTCGCGAGTCCATGCAAGAGTTCTGCGGTCAGGAGCCTAAATCTAGTGCAGACGTGCACCTACATCATGCAGCCGAGGCCGGCAACAGTCTCGAGGCCCGCGAGGGTAGCTCCGTGGCGGTATGAGACGTCAGAGGGTAGAGATTGGTCGGTGCGTCTTGCTAGTTAGCTCAGCTCGTGGCTCGGTTGGGACAGGTAGGTCTTGTGGATTTTACCCACGGCTGTCATGGTTGGGTGGTGAGTCAGGCCTGCACCCCCTTCACGATTTATGGCTTTGTTTTGCAAGTTTCGGGTCTTGTTTCAGGATTGCTCTATGAGGAGACCCTTTGGTTTTTGACAACAGGTGATAATGTTGTCACGCATGATCAGGAGTAAGCCATCTGTACCACATGACATTCTACATGCAAAGTTTGGGGTGGCCCACTAGTTACAGATGCCCTTTTTCTGACTGTGACTTATATTCAGTATGTATACACGCTTGACAGAGATCGCCTCCCATGACTAGCACTAGAGTCCTCTATGCAATTGCTCTATGAGAGGGAGAGGGAGCAATTGAGACGAGTTGGACTACCCTCCTCAGTGACACAACCACCACTATTACCGACACATGCATGGTACTCTGAGGTAGTCGAGTGGTTTCATGCACATGGCATACAGATGGACCGTCTTGCTCTTTTTCAGTAAAGCTTGGATTCCCCTAGCTTGATCTTTCACGACAGAAGATCAACCGGATCATCCGGTTAGATCCACTCGGGCTACACATACACCAGACATGGGTGTCTCCGTCAAAGATTGGTAAGAGGGATGTACTGTTGAGGCAGCATGCTGAGAGAGAGCCCCAACTCCAACAGGAAACCTCACAAAGAGCCATCACAAATTTCTTTGTGGTAAACACATCCACATTGGAATCCACTGTCCACAACAGTTCCTCTACTATGACATGAGAGCCCACCACCTGTACCCACACTCTAGCTCCATGCCCCAGAGGAGTTCTTAGCAAGAGAGCTCGACCCATTCTACAAGCCAAACGTCCCCGGCCAGAGCATCACGACCCTCCACCACACACAGACACATTGGTGAGGTTCTCCGTCGACATGACACGCTCCCATCACAGAGGCCTAACACTCACTCCACCATCAGATCGGTTCTGGCCGAGGCGGGTATCGTCATTAGCTGATCACAACATATCTCACTCTACACAGGATCATTTGTTGATCACATGTACTGTCAAATGTTTTCATTTTACTTTTTCTTTCAATTTTCCATGGCTCAGTATATCCATGGTACCATTGTATTACTTTTGTTCTCATAGACCCTTGGGCTCTTCCGTAGACGTTAATACCTCTCTCTCTCTCTGTCTCCTTGAGGCGGGCAGATCATATGGCAGGAGGATTTATTGTTGCTTTGTGGATTTCCGCAAAGCTTTTGACATAGTACCGAGAGCCAGACTGATGCGCAGACTACAAGAGATGGGAGTGCCCACAAAGCTGATTTGAGGAATCATGGCTTAGTTGTGGGGCAGGTACGTACTACTCAAGGTATATCTGAGATGGTTCACTCCACTATTGGGGTGAAACAGGGCTGCCCCCTTTCTCCCACCTTATTTGGGATGTATGTGGATGAGGTTTGGGACTATGTAGAGCGGGAGGGTGACAGAGGAGCACAGCTAGCAAGGACATGGATTCCGCTGTTATTGTATGCTGATGATATTGTGTTGATCTCAGATTCTCAAAAGGGGATGCAGTGTCATTTGGATGCATTGCACACGTTTGCACAGGACAGTGGATTGTCTTTTAACCTTGGTAAAACCAAGGTGATGGTGTTTAACACCACAGCACAGTGGGTTAGGAGGTCAGCACCCACCTTTACATATGGTCAGGAGAAAGTGGAGTATACAGATGCATATACTTACCTTGGTGTGGTTTTTAGTGGCCCACTATTTTCCTTGAGGAGAGCAGCAGAGACCAGATTGACCAGAGCTTATGCAGCATTGGGGAGACTAGAGAGGATGTGTTCGCGGGTTCAGTTTCAGGAACCTCGAACAAAGCTCTGGCTCTTTGACACTTCGGTCACTTCAGCCATGCTGTATGGAGTGGAGATATGGGGACCCTCCGTGGATCACCACAGCAGAGCTGGTAGCACTGTGGAGATGTATGGAGAGGCCCTTGGTTTCTATGATATCCCGGATGATTAGGGCCAAGGCCTCCGTACCACATGATATTATCCATGCAGAGATGGCTGCCCCCCCATTGGTAGTAGAGGCACTCACTCGATCAGTCTCCTTTACACATAGCACTTGGGCTCTCCCTAGAGACAGATATACTCGCTTAGCCCTGGAGTCTTCACGACAGTTGGCATCACAGGGAGACGAATCATGTTGGTATGCACAGATGACAGCTTGGTTCCAACTGCATGGCTTTAGTATGGACAGGCTACCTTCATTTCAATACTCCCTGGATGCACCCTCCCTCTCTCTCACACGGGCAGAGATTACCAGACTTATCAGGCAGGACTTGACTCAGCTGGACACTAGGAGGCCATGGATACAGCCGACACACGAGCTTGGTATGAAGATGACTTTCTATAGAGATCATCTTCTCCAGCTCACGGAGGATGGGTTTGTGATTAGACCCAGCTACATGGATACTCATCTTTCTCATGGGGTACAGTGTGCTATTGGTCAGATGCGCACATCCTCACACCAGCTAGAGATTGAGACTGGCAAATTCAGAGGAGTACCAGCTGAGGCCAGGATTTGTCAGTTGTGCCAGATGGAGCCATAGACAAAAGTTACATTACATATGTCACTGTCCAGTATATTATGAGATACGAGGCCGTTTTCACTGCCTGTTCAGAGAGGGTTTCGGACCACTTTCCAGAGTCATGAGATACCAGGATCAGAGATGCCTCGGATTATACTTGCTCGAGCAGCGTAGACATAGAGAGGGTCTCTTGAGAGGGAGGGGATCAGAGAGGGAGAGACACCTACAGAGGCAAATTACAGACTTCTTTCGACCAGAGATTGAGCAGTCAGGCCAACAGGCATTGCAGCTAGCCCCAGAGTATAGCCGCACCAGAGGTACACTAATTGATCGGGCTATAGAGCTGCGGCGGTCCAGGCGCCCCAAGATGAGAGGCCCATCTCGACACGGGCGGAGACTACAACAGAGGATCAGGACCATACTAGCACGGCATGGGAGACGTCCAGTCAGAGTACTCACCATGGAGGACATTGAGGATATCCGCCATCGACCGATGAGAGACATCTTTGGATAGTGATGTATATGATGCTTACCTTTGTTGCTGGAGTTTTCCTCCCAGATGTTATCCATTAAGAGCTCCTAGCACCTTACTTTTCCTCATAGTTGTTGTTTCAGTTTCAGTTAGTTGTTTAGTTGTTTTAGCTTTTCTTACACAGACATTGTATCAGATCCACCAATTGTTGTAACCTTTTTGGTCTCATAGGTCATTTTGGCCTTTTGAAGACGTTAATATATATTTTTATTTCTCACTCTCTCTCTCTCTCTGCCTGCCCGCCAGTTCGCCATCTCACCAGTTCGCATCTCTGCCCGCCATCTCACCAGTTCGCCTTAGGTCTGGCTTCCCTTTGCCCACCGACCCTTGCTCAGGCCCCCAAGGCAGCAACATAACTCTCTCTCTCTCTCTCTCCTCCCTGCCTGTGGGAAGGACTGCAGAGTGATTTGGAGGAATGGCCCCGAGTCTCCAAGAGAAACTCGAGGCCCTCGAGATGGCAATGAAGGCACTAATCAAGGAGAACAAGAAGACATCCGATTCCAACCTCAATGAGGTGGAAAACAAACTACACAGGCACATCATAGCTCTCAAAGCACGGGTCACGAACCTCGAACAAGAGAACACGGCACTCAAGGAGGAGGTGAGTGCATTGAAAGTGGAAATGGTAGCCATCAAGAATGCTGAGAAGAAAGAAGGGGAGATCAATGACAACACTCTCACGGCCATCAAAGAAGAGATCTCCAAGGAGATCACAAAGGACATGGAGGGAAAGCTCGAAGCCAAGCAATCAGGATGGGTCGAGGTGGTGAAGAAGAACATCCGTAAAGAAGTGAGGGAGGAGACTCAAAGGGAAGAAAACCAAATCATTCACACAACCATTGAGGAGGAGAAGATGAGGCATGCCCGCCGCCTCAACATTCGAGTCACAGGTATAGCCGAGACACCCGACTCCACTCCCGAGAAGATGGACAGCTTCTATGCATGAAGCTCGGCTACAAGGAAGAGCACCCTCTCCCCTTCACCAAAGCATGGAGAGCCGGGAAAGACTCAACACGCAAGCGAGCCCTCATCCTACAGTTTGCAGGAGAGACAGAGAGGGTCACCTTCATGAGGAAGAGGGTCATACTACGGGGTTTAGAGGGAGCTCCCATTTTCTTGGATGATGACCTCACGAGGATGCAGCTTGAGCATAGGAGAACTTGCATGCCACGAGTCTTACACGCGAGGAGAGAAGGCAAGAAGGCCTTCTATCGAGATGGTCGGGTCATCATTGATGGCCGGCCCATGGATTAGCGGTTTGGGGCCTATGGGACACAAACCAGGCCACTGACAGAGATACACATAGCAGTGTGGAACTGTAATGGTTCACTATGGGTGCAGCCTGGACGACTGGAGCATGTTATGGTGGGGAGAGACATCATACTTTTGACAGAGACACATCAGAGCCCAGAGAGAGGGCTACCTCGAGTAGAGGGATTCCAGTGGGAGTCAGCATACAGGAGGACCACACGCCAGGGTACCTCGAGAGGGTCGGGGGGAGTAGCAGTCCTATTCAGACGGGAGCTACAGGGGAGACTGAGAGTGGTAGCACAGGATCCAGAGGCCAGATACATGTGGATCAGCTTACAGCTCTCACAGGACAGGGTTATATACATAGCTCTATGTTACTTTTCTCCATCAGGATCCTACTATGTCATTACAGAGGACATGCCACAGGAGGAGGAGACAGGAGCCTCGCCATACACTTGTCTGTCAGAGGAGATTATGCATTATTCTACACTAGGGGAAGTATTTCTTACGGGCGACTTCAATGCCCACACACAGAGCAGACAGTGTGAGGTGTATGACTATGATGACATGGAGATCCTCCACCCTGTGGATCCAGAGGAGATAGGGGCTAGTCGGGCATCAGAGGACACTGGACCAGACAGAGGACATTATGGGGACCACTTACTAGAGTTGGGAGCCAGGCATCGTCTCGTTATTTATAACGGGATGCTACAGTGGCCGGGATCAGGAGGGCTGACATGCTTCCCACATGGGGGTCATACACGGACCGGAGGCACGGTGGTAGACTACATTATGGGGTCTTTGGAGGCATCACAGCTTGTCACCTCATTCTCCATTCCACCTCGTCCTATTGGGGCAGATCATACATACTTGGCATTTTCACTAGCCGGATCACCAGTATCACCAGCCCCCCACATACCGACGCCACACACTACCATCTACTTCACACATGACATGGCAGACATATACACTGGCAGAGTAGAGGATGGGCTCCTACTCATGGATCCCCTGGCATCTATGGATACCATTACAGCCCAGCTCGCATCACTCCTACACACGGCTGCATTACAGAGCTTCCCACATCGTGTACACTCAGGAGAGCCTGCGAGACCTGGGACTATGCCCCAGAACAGATGGTATGATGACGAGTGCAGAGCCCTATACTCGCGGCTCCGCATACAGAGAGCCTTGGGGGCCATCACAGAGCAGGAGTCGAGGAGAGAGATGAGGAGACTTACTCGCCGCAAAAGGCGGGCCTTCGCAGAGACACAGGAGCTAGAGATCTTTCATTTCTTCATGAGCAGAGATAGCCCTGTCTCATGGCGGCACTTCAGAGAGCCCCGTACCCCGACACCTATTGCAGACCCACAGACATGGCACACATATGCAGAGGGTCTATACCATGCCCCACAGCAGCCACCTATACCTCAGCCACAGGAGCCTCGACCTACCACAGCTAGCTTCTTTACCCACTCGATGGTACAGGAAGCTATCCGCCGCCTACAGCATGGACGGGCCGCCGACCATATGGGCCTGCAGGGTGAGCATCTCATATATGCAGTAGATTCTTTAGCTCCTTTTCTTGCACACCTGTTTAACAGGGCACTAGCAGAGGGTTTGCCTGCGGAGTGGACGATGCACACCATTGTGCCGATTCACAAAACAGGGGATATGCTCGATCCGAGCAACTACAGGACGGTTATGGTAGGCCACATGCTGGCCAAACTCTATGGTGCAGTGCTGGAGCAAGAGCTTAGCTTATATGCTGAGCGAGCAGGTTTACGCTCATCAGGGCAGGCAGGCTTCAGGAGAGCTTTCTCTACCACTGACCATGTATTCACTTTGAGATGTATGATTGATCAGGCCAGAGTGAGGAAGAGAAAGCTCTATTGCTGCTTTGTGGATTTCCGCAAGGCATTTGACACAGTACCACGAGAGAGGCTCTTTCAGCGCCTGCAGTCTCTTGGCATACCAGCAGATATGACATGGGGCATCTATGCATTATATGAGCAGGTTTTTGGGCGAGTCAGATGTCCAGGAGGTATGTCCGAGACTATTGCTAGCACCATTGGTGTGAAGCAAGGATGCCCACTTTCCCCCACGCTATTTGGGTTATACATTGATGAGGTGGCTGACTTCATTACACGGGGAGGCGGAGATGGAGTTGATTTAGCAGGTACCTCAGTACATATTATGCTCTATGCTGATGATATTGTATTAGTGTCTGAGTCCCCAGGTGGTCTACAGCAGCATCTACATGCACTCGATGATTTCTGCACACAGAGGGGTCTTACTGTGAACCTTGGGAAAACCAAGGTTATGGTCTTTCATACATCGAGACAGGGCAGGAGTCAGCTGACATTCAGTCTCGCAGGATGCCCGGTGGAGGTGGTGACATCATACGTGTACCTAGGGGTTACCTTCTCTGCAGCAGCCACACGCTTTACCATGGGTTCAG
Source organism: Cibotium barometz (assembly GCF_041138505.1). Taxonomy (NCBI): domain Eukaryota; kingdom Viridiplantae; phylum Streptophyta; class Polypodiopsida; order Cyatheales; family Cibotiaceae; genus Cibotium; species Cibotium barometz. The sequence goes on along the minus strand of NC_141050.1, from coordinate 63,302,970 downwards.
CAGCCAGAGCTAGATTGACACGGGGATATGCAGCATTGGCTATGCTAGAGAGACAGTGCCACCAGGCGCATTTTCAGGAGCCCCGGACGAAGGGGTGGCTATTTGACACATTAGTCACACCGGCATTGATGTATGGAGCAGCAGTATGGGCGCCAGGCCTTGCTACCCATTGGTGGACACAGATAGAGAGACCACAGGCCCTCATGATGGCACGCATGATACGCAGCAAACCGTCAGTACCTCATGACATTATCCGAGCAGAGTTTGCTGCGCCTCCTATGATGGTAGAGGCCATATTTCAGACTATATGCCTGCTAGACAGATTCAGAGAGATGCCACAGGACAGATTATCATACAGAGCTTTTCAGGCATCTAGACAGTTGGCTGAGGCAGGAGACAGAGGATCATGGTATGCACAGGTCACGCATTGGTTCTCACAGCATGGCCTAGACATGGATCATCTACCACCATTCCAGTATGACAGGGATGCACCACATATCCGTCTCTCTCATAGTGAGAGGAACAGAGTATTGAGACAGGATCTATGGCAGCTCTATACACGAGAGACATGGATATCGCCTGCACAGCCTCTTCTACCGAAGATGCTATACTACAGAGATCACTTCATGAGTATCACTGATGATGGATTCATAGAGAGGCCTAGATACATGGAGGGCTTTTTACCACACGGCTCCCGAGTGGCTATTGGTCAGCTCAGAGTTTCATCACACCGATTGGAGATTGAGACTGGTAGAGCAGCACGGATCCCCCGAGAGGAGAGGGTATGCAGATTGTGCAGAGAGGAGGTGGAGAGTGAGGAGCATTATGTATGCAGATGCAGAGCATATACAGCCATCAGAGAGAGATATCCCATTTTATTCAGAGAGCCACATTCCCTACGCCAGATCTTTGAGGCAGCAGACCAGCGCATACTGGGGAGATACATTCTAGACATACAGCGCCACAGAGAGACATTATTACAGGCTCAGACAGCTCCAGAGGGGGGGCGACAGACACAGATTACTACATTTTTTCAGAGATCCACACCCCTCCCAGCCCCTACACGGCAGGGAATTACTCTCCAGAGAGCCGAGACACTTAGAGCCCACAGGAGACAGAGGACACCTGGCTTTCGGACACCACGCCTATACCAGAGAGAGATGACAGAGATCAGAGCTCAGTTTCACAGAGAGGGTGCGGAGCGACTGGCTCGCTTCAGAGCACACCCAGGCATGTTCTTCAGGGAGCTGTGGACACCCCCTTCACTGATGTATACCATTTTATATCCCCAGTATGGTACAGGATGGAGCTAGCTAGGTTGCATATCATGATTGTATACTCCATGCATATAGCTTTGCATTCTCCTAGTAGTAGAGCTCCATCCCCTGCACACCCAGATTCAGCTTTTTTATTCAGTACTTTTTCATTTTGTTGGGATGACAGAGGATACCCCACACAGGTACTCCGATTTGTCTCATAGGCCGAGTTCGGTCTCTTGGAAGACGTTAATAAAATCTTTCTTTCTTTCTTTCTCTCATTCTTGTATACCCTACGCATATAGGTTGCATGCTGAGCCTCTAGCAGTAGTGCTCCATCCATCACACCCCCCCACTAGCTCAGTACTTTCATAGTTTATTTCATGTTCATTTTGTCCTTTTTTTCGTGGACATCCAGAAGACATTGACAGTTGTACATTGATTTGTCTCATAGGTCGAGTTCAGCCTCTAGTAGACGTTAATACAACTTTCTTTCTTTCTTCCTTTCTTTCTCTCTCCCTTTTTCATAATAGAAGATCTATTGCCAAAATTACTTTACAAATGGCCACATGGCCGCCATGTGATATTCTAGCATTCCCTCACTAATTACTCCGCACCACAGGTGTAGCTCAGAATACCCTCATCCAATATATAGCCATGTCATTCTTCACCAAATGAGCTAACCGCAAGGAAGAGACTTGCCACAATAGTAGCCCTTTTATACGATCTATGTGAGCTATAATACCAACTTTTGCATCAAATATGAAGGCATTCCTAGTTAACCAGATATGCCACAAACCTATCCACCTGAAAAAATGAAAGAAAATTGAATGTTATGGGTTATCTGGCCCATTAGGAAGCTTGCCAAAAAGAAGGTGTTCAACAGAGTCCATTATGGCCTATCTATCAACAGAGTCCATACGTGAGAAGGAAAATCCCACACCTTCTTTGCCACTGGACATGAAATGAAAAGATGCGGACATGTTTCCAAGCATGTAGTACAAAACACACAATTACCAAAAGCAATCCGCCGCTTCTGCAACAACTGGTCCCCCAATGGTAGGCCTCCAACTAGCATGCGCCATAGCAACACCTTACCTTGATATGGAATCTTAGACCGCCAACCCTGCAAGATTAGTTCCTTCCACCAGGCCCTACTCATCCTGATGTTCCATACCCTATTAACCTTCTCAGTGATCCAGCCCTTATCTTCCACCATCATATGGTACACTCCATAGTCACAAGGGACGGAAGGGACGAGTGCTTGGAACGGAGGGACGCCGAAACGGGACGGACCGGTGTCGGGAGGCTGGAAAAAGGAGAAATGCCTCTACAGCTACCTACCCAGCAGCCTTGGAAGATACAACAAACTCAAGGGGCACCACCAGCACGATGCTGGAAACAGAAATCTCTCACTCTTCACCACCCACCCACGCCAGACAGACAACACAAAACAAAACCTATATTTCAATAGAAATCCTCATCTTTACATAGCTGGACATCTAAAATGTCCTCAGAACCGTCCTCATCCAATATCCATTCACAATCTGCCCATTTCCCCTCTTTTATATAAATTACCACTGACCAATAACCAGAAGAACTATTGGAAAATACAACTTCAAAGAGTGAGGAATCTTCAAAGTACAACTCATCAACATCTGGACCTCATTCTAGGACTAGATACATGACGGTAAAACTGCACTCTAGCAAAATATATATGTATATCCCAGTAATCACCTTTGCCCTGTAGCCTTCTCTTCAGCAGCATCCAGTTATCAAAGACTGCCACACAACCTCAAAAGCGGCAGCTCCTCTCTTTGGCGGCTTCCCTGTCCAGCTGGAACCAATCAGTCACCACAGCAGCCTACCAAAACCAAGGCAACTCCTTCCTCTGAAGCTGCAGTGACAGTCTCCTTCGCTACCAGCTCCTCTTCGCTGCAAACCCACCACTTGTACCAGCCCCTGCCGGCTTCACAGCAACCTAATTCTCTGTCACCAGCACAACAGCCAGCCCGTAACACAACACCAAGGCGGCTCCTCTGCACGCCTTCGCCCGCTCAACACCAAGAAAAAAAACGGCCACCTTCCCTAAAGCTTACCAGCCCGTCCTCTCTTGACGCCAGTACCTGCAGCAGCTTCCACGTTGCTGCTCTTCACAAGGGAGGCCCCCGGCTCCACTCTGCCCAGCGCCCAGCCAGCTCTACCTGCGCATGGTACTCACACGCCTTGCGACCTCAACTCCTCGCGCCAGCCCACACGTCGGCGTTGCCAAGGCCACCGCACTCACCAGCTAGCTTCTATGCCTGCAGTACAACTCATCAGCTGACAAAGGAAGTTCCCAGCTCTAGGTGACGGCCACACCACCTCTGCAGCTCTCTCTTACCAACTCGGCGTTGGCTCTGTCCACTCACAAGAGCGCTTCCGGCTCTCTACAAGGTCACCTCAGCAGCTCTGCACCGGCTTGAGTTCCCTTCGCCTTCGCTGCTGATTGACCCCCAAGGTGACCTCCACTGCATATGTGCTTTCGGCTGCACCAGAGCTGCTCTGCGCCAGCCTTCCACCTGTGTTTCTGAGGCCACCAAAAAGGCGTCCTTCTTCTCTTCTACTCGGCGCACCCACTTCCCCGTCTTCTCACATCTTCTGGAGCTCCTCGCTGGCGGCTACTTGGCAATCAAACAAGCAACCATGTGGCCTTTCACATTGGCGGCCACGTGGATCATTATTTATTATTTTTTGTAAGGCCTAGAAAATGGCCATATCACTCTTTCGCTTTCCATTTCACACCAAATGCCCAAGGCAACACTAATCCTTTCTTTCCTAATTGCCCATGTCTCTACATACTCTTCAAATACAGCTTCGAGTGCCCATGGATACTTGGACACGCGTACACATATCAAGGCGGCCGAACAGCTAATATCATCTCCAGCCGACCACATTCCAGACAAGCCTATGATTGCTCAAGAATTGCACATGCAACCGAGGGATGCAACATGTGCATACTTGGCTCGTACCGAGGATGCCTATGCAGAAAAGGCAACCATCCCACATGTCTTGGAATCCTCACAGGTGCCCGAACAAGAACTTATGTCTAAGAGGATGAATCTCCATGCTATGAGAGAGGAACAATCAGTGACTTCACGCCATGCAAGAATACCTTATGTAGCCCATGAAGAATACAATGTTTATTCCCCTCCTACTCTCTATAGATGACATTGTGCTCATATCAGTTTCAATCAAGGGACTTCAGAGATACCTAGATGCTCTACAGGTTTTCTATACACAGCGAGATCTCACTGTTAACCTTGGTAAAACCAACATCATGGTTTCCAACACCTCCCGCCGCTACACATCCACTGGGACGAGACCCATGATGGACATCTAGACCATTAGAGATTGCCTAGTGACTTTCTGGGCAGAACCCGTGGGATTTGTATGATGTTGCATGTACTCCAAGGGCAGCGTAAGATTTGTGCACTCTAGCGTAAGATTTGTGCACTCTGGTTATGTACATAGTATGTACTCCATGGAGGGTAAGGTTTATGGAAGTACCTTTTGGGCAAGTTGGCCATTCAAGGCCTTTAGCTAGGGGGTGAACACTAGAAGACCTTCCTCTGCGCTCAGATATTGGCCCGCACCCCATCTCTTTGTGGACCTTGGACCCTAGTGTGAGGTGGGATTTAATGGAGGCCCATGCTCGAGGCCTCGAGGATTGTTTTGCCGCCAATTTGATAAGAGCTTGGGGACACCTCAAGCTAGCCCTAGTTGCTAATGATGAGGAGAGACTCTACCAACTGTTGATTTGGTACCCCTCTTTAGGATGCCAATGGCCACCCTTGGGCACTCACTCTCACATTGTGGTGGGGGCCCCTCAGCACAAGACCCGCTCAATCTTTGGGAGAGTCGGCCACTTTCAAGAGGCTCTCCCCGAAGGCACAAGACACACGCCTCACAACGGATGCCTCTTCCCTGACATCCGGGGCCAAGAATACTCGCCATCCACTCAGCCATCCTCCCCAATTGGCAAACACCTTTACAAGAACCCCCCCCCCCCCCCCCACGGGCGGCGGCGCCGCGGGCCAGCTAGGGACACTTGTTAGAAAGTGGATCAAAGTGAGCACTTCAACTATTTTGTGGCTCTCCGCTTGTCATTATAGCCTTCTTTTGCCATTTTAACAGACCCAAATCTATAAGTTGGAGTCCTCTCTCTTCGAGGCTCTACTGCCATAGTTGTCAGGTACGATACCGTACGGTTCGTACAATACAATACCTTACGGAAAAATATAGTATGATATTAAAAAAATTCTTATCGTACGATAAAATACGGTGTTTCAAAAAAATACTTATAAACTTAGGTATTCCAATTTCGAGATATGGAGTATTTTTAAAAGGAGGGAAGCATCATAGTACAGAGAAAGCTCAAACAACCATAAACAAGAAAAAACAAGACCATTACTCCCAGGGTTGTTTCTCGTACCACTACGAACCTATTCGCACCGTACGGTTCGTATGGTAAGGTACCGTAGAATATCGTACGATTTCGTACGGTATGAATTTTTTTTTAACCCCTCCCCACCTTGAGAAAAAAATTCCAAATGCTCAAAAAAAATAGGAATCGTACTCGACGAAGATCCCAAATGCCCGCAATACTTCGCAACTTTCGTGTCCACTCAGTATTCCATATGGGGTTGTTGAGAGACCTAAAAAATCTGGCAAGGTGGACTGGTAGTGTACACTTGATTGGTAGGATGAGAGAATCTTGCTACATCACTTGGAGATCCCTGGTATAAGTAGGCTAGATAGTCATATCCTCAAGTTATGTATGAGGGAGAAGATTTGGACAGGGCCATTTTGATCTACAAAGGAGTCCCTAAACCTATCACCCTAGATGCACTGCCCGTGTTTGTGCAAGGACGGTTCCTTAGTCATAAACGCTACACTGGGAGACCTTTGGTATCGCATTACCCATGCAGGCTCTTTTTTGGAGACAATTGGGAGATCCAACTGGGAGAGACACATCTCCATGTTCTTGTTCCTCAAGCACTGTAGACTCCTCCCTCCCCAACCTTCCCTCACATTCAAGCTTGAAGCCCATAGTTTGTTAAGTGTTTTTTAAAAAACCATATTTTATCGTACGGTATTCCAAAATTTCATATCGTACCAAAAATTCCTCTACGGTATTGTATCGTACAGTATCGTATTTTCGTATTGTGACAACTATGATTACTCCCAAAAAAAAATTTAAAAAGGGAAAAAAACATTGAAAAAAAAAGGTTTATTTTCTTCTAAAAATTTTGTACGAGTCCGTACGATATAGCATCATACACCGTAAAGAAACAACTATGTCTACTGCTGCAAACTAGCCTCTATGATGTTAGCAAGCTCTTTATTCTTGGTGGTTCTCTACTCGAAGGTTATGACTCTCTACCACCGTTAGAGGCTGCCCTAATGTTGGCTGCATACTGAAGCCACTTTTCTTGCTGTACTAGCCCATGTACTTGCTATACTTACTGAATGGAGGGCTGTACCTACTGTTTTAGATTTTGTACCTATTGTACCAGCCCATGTTATTGCTGTACCGACTGAATGGAGAGTTGTACCTCTTTGTACCAGCTCTATTGCATGAAGACCCATGGTTTTTGGGGAAGAATCAGTACCCACACGGAGGTATATGGACTATATTGTTGACTTGGCATTTCTACAGCTTGTGTACCAGCTGAATTTTCTGGTTGCCTCATTTTTGGGCTGTGTTATGGCATTTGTACATGGATAATTTGGCATCTCCCGAGTGGAGAGTAAGTTGTACATGATACTTTCTCCTTGGGTAATAAAATACGGGGGGGGGGGGGGGGGGGGGGGGGGTTTGTCCGGCCCCTATACAGTGTCAGGTGTGCACATCTCTCTTTTATAGTTTTGTGGATTAAGTGGCATATGTTTAAGGCTGTGGCCCATTTCAGTGCTTAATTGCATTAATGGTCAAAGTGTTTTGCGAAACCTCTGCGCACCGCGCCTAGGAAGTTACAGCAGATATCTTCAACGGGTCAAGATTATTGGCTTTCACGACCACCACTAGGACATTGACCCTTTTCCAACCAAAGTGGCCCACATCAGATCTTGGTAACTTTGGCTCTGGGAAAGCCGACCTCTGACACACATCCAACGGGACCCAGGCAAGTAGGAGTGGCAAGACCCCTTCAACCCGGAGAGCTTGACCACCCCCTTTTTTTATTACATGGCAAGTATGGGTCCAAGATCCAAATGCATGAGGTCGATGGTACTCTGGACACTAGGCCTCCCAAGGCATTTCCTAGGAGATTTTTGGAAGCGCCTATGACACAACTATCCACCAAGGAAGATCACACTCTTCTTCTAGCAATTAGCCCACCGCCACAACCTCGCCGTTGAAACTTGGTTGGCCATCGGAGAACAACCAACAAAATGTGTACATTGTAGCCATCCCACGATGGCACAGCAGTACTGCCTCCCAAAGCGTAACATGTTTGGCATATTGGAGAATGCTCAGGCGGAAGCATAAACAAGACAAGAGAGAGAGTAGAGAGAGCTTGTGGACAAGATCACCTTTTATATTAGCTTGAAGCTTTACAATGGCAATTGGCCAGCAATAGAATGTTGAACTTGTGCAAGGGATTGGATGAAAAAGTGAGAAATGGGGGAACTCCTTATATAGTGCATGAATGACCTGGCCGACTACACTAAAGCAGGCCGACCAGCTCACAACCTACTACACAGGGAGAAAATATATAAAATACCAAATAAATGGTACAACCCAAATACACTGAGATACATAAATTCTAACACCCCCTCTGCAGCTCATAGTGTGCAAGAGTCGGAAGAAGATAAGTCGATGAAGATGCAACCATGGACCCTCCAGCACCGCGAATACTGGAATCACCTGAGAGAGAGCATCCACCAACCGGTTTCCTCGAAACAAAATGCTGCCACGAACAACAAGGAACTTTGCTTGGTCACGAATTCTCACACAAGTGTGCAGTGAACTCCAAGAATAGATGATGAGCTGCTGCGTCCATAATCCCCAAAAGTCGGATATCCTCAATGTCCTCCATGGTGAGTACTCTGACTGGACATCTCCCATGCCGTGCTAGTATGGTCCTGATCCTCTGTTGTAGTCTCCGCCGGTGTCGAGATGGGCCTCTCATCTTGGGGCGCCTGGACCGCCTCTCTATAGCCTGGAGAGAGAGAGAGAGAAAGAGAGAAAGAAAGAAAGATTTTATTAACGTCTTCCAAAAGACCGAACTCGGCCTATGAGACAAATCAGTGTACCTGTGTGGGGTATCCTCTGTCATCCCAACAAAATGAAAGAGTACTGAACTAAAAAGCTGAATCTGGGTGTGCAATAAGTACAATGAGTGGGGGAGGTGATGGAGCTCTACTACTAGGAGAATGCAAAGCTATATGCATGGAGTATACAATCATGATATGCAACCTAGCTAGCTCCATCCTGTACCATACTGGGGATATAGAATGGTATACATCAATGAAGGGGGTGTCCACAGCTCCTTGAAGAACATACCTGGGTCTGCTCTGAAGCGAGCCAGTCGCTCCGCACTCTCTCTGTGAAACTGAGCTCTGATCTCTGTCATCTCTCTCTGGTATAGGCGTGGTGTCCGAAAGCCAGGTGTCCTCTGTCTCCTGCGAGCTCTGAGTGTCTCTGCTCTCTGGAGAGTAATTCCCTGCTGTGTAGGGGCTGGGAGTGGGGTGGATCTCTGAAAAAATGTAGTAATCTGTGTCTGTCGTCCTCCCTCTGGAGCTGTCTGAGCTTGTAATGATGTCTCTCTGTGACGCTGTATGTCTAGAATGAATCTCCCCAGTATGCGCTAGTTTGCTGCCTCAAAGATCTGGCGTAGGGAATGTGGCTCTCTGAATAAAATGGGATATCTCTCTCTAATGGTTGTATATGCTCTGCATCTGCATACATAATGCTCCTCACTCTCCACCTTCTCTCTGCACAATCTGCATACCCTCTCCTCTCGGGGGATCCATGCTGCTCTGCCAGTCTCGATCTCCAATCGATGTGATGAGACTCTAAGCTGACCAATAGCTACTCGGGAGTCGTGTGGTAAAAAGCCCTCCACGTATCTAGGCCTCTCTATAAATCCATCATTAGTGATACTCATGGAGTGATCTCTGTAGTATAGCATCTTCGGTGGAAGAGGCTGTGTAGGTGATATCCATGTCTCTCGTGTATAGAGCTGCCATAGGTCCTTTCTCAATACTCTGTTCCTCTCACTATGAGAGAGACGGATATGTGGTGCATCCCTGTCATACTGGAATGGTGGTAGATGATCCATGTCTAGGCCATGCTGTGAGAACCAATGTGTGACCTGTGCATACCACGATTCTCTGTCTCCTGCCTCAGCCAGCTGTCTAGATGCCTCAAAAGCTCTATATGACAATCTGTCCTATGGCATCTCTCTGAATCTGTCTAGCAGGCATAGAGAGAAAGAAAGAAAGAAAGATATATTAACGTCTGCAAAAGGCCAAAATTGGCCTATGAGACAAGCAAGTAGTACAATGATGTTTCTCCAGTCATCAAGAGGAAAATGTGGAGTGAGACTAAAATGTACAAGTATGACAACACGACCATAGGGGACTCAATGGTGGTGTACAAACGAGAGGGTGTGGATGGAGTACTAGGGCTACTAATGCATCTCTATATGCTGAAGGGGTGATACAAGTATGATATGTTATCTACTCCTAACTCCATCCAGTCCCATAGTCTGGGTACAATATGTCATACATCCGATCTGAGGATGCCGTAAATGTCTGGAACATGCGTCCTGGATCAGAGAGAAAATGTGCCAGCTGCTCCTCGACCTCCTGCTGGTGTCGAGACCGGATGGCCGCGATCTCTCTGTGGTGTAGCCGTGGTGTCTGGTAGCCGGCTAGTCTGGGTCATCGCCTAGCTCGAATCTCCTCCGCTCACTGAGATATCACTCCCAATGTATGTGGCTGGGCTGCTGGTGCCAATCTCTGGAAGAAGTCAGTCAACTGGGACTGTCTTCCTCCGCTATGATGTGCGGGTGTCTGAAGTAAGATCTCCCTGTGTCTCTGTAGTGTTAGTAGTAGTCTGCCTAGCTGTCTCTGGTCCGATCTCTCCCAGATCTGTCTAAGTGATGTGGTTCCTCTAAAAACCTCAGGATAGCATGCCCTGATCTCCTGCAAAGCACCACACTAGCAAACAAAATGCTCCTCTGTCTCTACCCCCGTCTGGCATAATCTGCAAATGCGCTCTACTCGAGGGATGCGTGCTACTCTCCTAGTCTCGATCTCTAGTTGGTGTGATGAGACCCTTAGTCGCCCAATGGCTACTCTGGCTCCATGTGATAAGTGGACCTCCAAGTATCGTGGTCGCTGGATGAAGCCGTCTGTGGAGGTGCTCAAGAAGTGGTCTCTGTAGTAGAGCATCTTCGTCGGGAGTGCTTGACAGGGAGATAGCCAAGTCTCCTGTATGTGGCCCTGCCAAATGTCATGTCTCATGACTCTGTTCCTCTCTGTCTGAGAGAGGCGTCTGTGTGGTACAGCTAGGTCATACTATAAGGGTGGTAATTTGTCAATATCAATCCTTTGTGATGATATCCACTGTACCACCTGGGAGTACCATGACCAGGTATGTCCCTCCTCAGCAAGCTGTCTGGATGCCTCAAAAGCAGCCCGAGATACCCGATATAGTCTGGAACATGGCCTCTACTAACATAGGTGGTACAGCAAACTCCGCTCGAAGGATATCATGTGGTACTGAAGGTTTGCTGCGGATCATCCGTGAGAGCATCAAAATCTAAGGGCGCTCTATCTGTGTCCATGAGGATGTAGCCAAACCTGGTGCCCATACTGTTGCTGCATACATCAATGCTGGAGTAACTAGTGTATCAAATAGCCACCCCTTAGTACGGGGCTCCTGGAAGTGTGCCTGGTGACATTGGCGTTCCAAAATTGCTAATGCTGCGTACCCGCGTGTCACTCTGTCTCTGGCTGCCTATGCCATAGAGAATCTCCCTGATGAGCTAGTAAATGTGACCCCAAGGTATACATATGAGCCCACCACCTCTACTTGTCCCCAGGCTAGTGTAAGGATAGTCTAGCATCTGACTGCTACTGATGTATGAAAGACCATAACCTTGGTTTTCCCAAGGTTCACTGTGAGTCCTCGCTCCGCACAGAAAGTATCCAGAGCCTGTAGATGCCTTTGTAGCCCTGTCCGAGTATCCGACACAAGAATGATATCATCAGCATATAATAGAATGTGTACAGTCGTACCTAAGATGTCAATCCGAGAGCCTCCTCCATGTATGATGTAGTCTGCTACCTCGTCGATGTATAAGCCAAAGAGTGTCGGGGAGAGATGGCAGCCCTGCTTCACACCAATGGTGCTGGCAATCATATCTGATAGCCCCCCTGGGCATCTAACTCGTCCAAACACTTGCTCATATAATCTGTAAATCCCCCACATCATGTCGGGGGGTATGCCCAGTGTCTGTAAGCGGTGGAAGAGGTGCTCTCTCGGGACTGTGTCGAAGGCTTTGCGGAAGTCCACAAAACAGCAATAGAGTCTCTGTCTCCGTGCCCGAGTTTGGTCAATCAGGCATCTCAGGGTGAAAATGTGATCAATAGTAGAGAAGGCTCGCCGAAAACCTGCCTGACCAAGGGCACGAAGCCCCTCCCTCTCAGCGTGTGTGCTCAATTCTGCCTTCAGGATAGCCCCATAGAGTTTGGCCAAGGTATGACCAATCATGATAGTCCTGTAATTACCGGGGTCCAACATATCCCCAGCTTTGTGGATCGGTACAATAGTGTGCATCGTCCACTCAGCCGGGAAACCTTCTACCAGAGCCCTGTTAAAGAGGTAAGCAATAAAAGGAGAGAGTGTGTCAGTTGCATAAATGAAATGCTCACCCTGTAAGCCGGTGTGATCCTCAGCTCTCCCATGTTGGAATCTATGTATAGCTCGAGATACCATATCGGTAGTAAAGAAAACCGATGAGGTCGGTGGAGTCTCGGTGGGGCGAGGGATGAGTGGCTGGTGCGGAACATCATAAAGCCCTTCTGCATAACTCTGCCAGCGTTGAGGATCAGTAATCGGGGTGGGGGGGCGTGGCTCTCTGAGTCGTCGCCGCCAAGCAATGGCTGCATCTTTGCTCATGAGCATATGGTAGATGTCCCAGTATTGAGCCTCCTCATATGTGCGTCGCTTACGGCATGTAAGAGACCGCATCTATCTACTGGCCTGCTGCTGTGTTATTTCCCCTTTTGCTATCTTGGCTCGGAGATGTCGATGAAGCTCTCTGCACTCATTATCATACCATCTATTCTGGGGCATGTCTCCGGATCTAGGTGGCTTCCCTGTATGGAGATGGTGTGGAAAGCTGTGGCTAGCTGCTGTGTGCAGTATGTGTGAAAGCTGGGCCGTCAGTACATCGATGGGTTCTATAGGGTCCATACCAAAGAGGCCATCATGTACTTTTGAATCATAAACGTCTGCAAGCTCCCGGGTAAAAGTGGAAGATGGTACGAGATGCCTGAGTGGTCGGGGGTGGCAGATCAAGAGAGCTCCTAAGAGAAAAAACCAAATAAGTATGGTCCGCACCAATGGGGCATGTAGGGATAGTGAAAGAGTCTATCAGGTCTGTGCTCTCCCGCGAGCCCAATATGTAGTCCACAGTGCTGCTGCCTCCTGATGATGGGAAACATGTGAGTCTTCCCGATTCTGGCCATTGTGACATCCCGTTATAAATAACGAGATGGTGTCTAGCTCCCAGGTCCAGAAGGTGTTGCCCATAACCTGTACTGTCTGGCCCACTGTCCTCTGACATCCTCGTGGTCCCTGCATCTACATCGTCTAGTGCCTGTAGGATGAGGGGATCTGTGAAGTCGAATGATTCACACTGTCGATTCTGTGTGCGTGCATTGAAGTCCCCCATCAGGAGAACCTCCCCCATGGTCAAATAGTGTAGGATATCTGCAGATAGAGTGGCGTATGGACTCACTAGGAAGGGCCCCTCTCTCCTCTCCTCCTCCAATCTGGTCCTCCATGTGACCTGTGTTGAATCTCGACCCCTTCGGCGGGAAGTAGCATATTGCCAAGTAAACTGTTCTCACCTTTGAGAGCTGTAGGCTAACCCACATGTAGCGTGCCTCTGGGTCTCTCAACACCACCATGATACGCTAGTGTAGTGCTCATCTGAATATTGTAGCGATCCCACCTGAGCCTCTAGAAGTGCCCTGTCGCATCCCTTGTCTATACACTGGTACCCTGCTACCCGTGGTAGGCCTCTCTCTGGACTTTCATGTGTCTCTGTCAGAAACATGATGTCCCGGTTCTCCATAACCTCCTCTAGTCTGCCTGGATGTGTCCATAGAGCCCCATTGCAGTTCCAAACTGCTGCATATATCTCCTTGTGCTTCTTGATAATTTCCCGTGTCCCATAGGCCATATGGCGCTATGCCACCATCTTGCCCTCTATGTATACATGGCCGTCTCTGTAATGTGCCTTTTTCCCTTCAGCACGTGCTGCTTTAATTTGTGGGATGCATGATTTCCTATGTTGTCTCTGCATCCAAGTTAGGTCATCATCAAAGTAGATGGGGTCCCCTGGTAGGTTTCTCAGAATAACTCTCTGTCTCATGAAGGTTTGCCTGCTCACTTCGTCTGCGAACTATAGCACTAAGGCTTTACTTTGGGTGGGGTCCTTGGGTGGGACTGTCCTCCATATCTTGGTGAATGGAAGTGGTGCATCCTCCGCATGGCCTAATTTTATGCATAAGTTTCGGCCGTCCGCCTCAGGGGTGCACCCCTCTGTCTCTGGAATACCTGTCACGCGTATGTTCAGGCGACGGATTCTCCTCATCTTCTCTTCATCTAGTGTGGATTGGACCATGTGCGTGTCCTCTTGTACTTCTTTCTTAATGTTTTTTTTGACCACTTCCACCTATCCTTCTCTTACTGCTTCCATCTTGCCCTCCAGGGTTTTGGTAATCGTCTGGGTGAGCTCCTCCTTCATGGCTTCTTTGTCTGCCTCGAGGATTTCCCCTTCTTCTGGGCGTTCACGTAGTGAAGCTACTTCGCCTTTAAGTTGGCAATCTCCTCCTGCATTGTTTCCTTTTCTTTCTTCCATGTTTCTGCCTCGGTCTCCAGCTTAGCAATGCGATCAAGGAGGCTCTTCTGGACAGTGTTGAGGTTGTTGTCCGTGGTTTTCTTCAAATCCTTCAATATCTTTTCGAGCTTTTCCATACGTGCCTCCATGATGTTTCTTCTGTCATTAATCCTTGTGGGCTATGACTGTTACTTCAGCAGACCAGGGTTGGTCTCAACATGGTGCTGACCTTCAGGAGAGAGAGAGAGAGAGATGGAGGGGACAAAGGGCGGGGTGCAGGCGGGCAAGAGGGCGCACAGGTGGGAGGGAGGGGAGGGAGAGATGCACAGGAGAGAGAGAGAGAGACGGGGGGAGGGCAGAGAGAGAGCTAAGGGCAGGCAACGTGAGGGGGGAGGCGCAGGTAGGCAACAGGAGGGGGGCGAAGGGCAAGCAGCGCAAGAGAGCGCAGGCAGGCAGGCAGGCAGGCAGGCGAGGCAAGAGTGCTTGGCGGGTGGGTGGGTGGGTGGGTGGGTGGGAGGGGACGGGCGGAGAGTAGGCAAGGGCAAGGGAGGGGCTGGGCGAGAGTGGAGGGTGGGCGAGAGGGGAGTGCGAGGAGGCGAGGGCGAGGGCGAGGGCGAGGGGCGGAAGGGTGGGCGAGGGGCGAGGGCGAGGAGGGTGGGCGAGGTGGGTGGGCGAGAGGGGAGGGCGAGGGCGAAGGGGTGGGCGAGAAACAAGCAACAGCACGAACAACGAACAGTGAACCAGCGAACCAGCCTGAGAGAGAGAGAGAGAGAGAGAGAGAGAGAGAGAGTGAAATGAAATGATTTTTTTTTATTTTTTTTTCGGGGGGAGAGATCCTACTAATAGTTAACATTACAACTCGCTCAACGTCCTAGCCACGCTGGTGCGTGAGCTACAAGATCATCTACGCGGCCCTCTGAAGAGAGCGACGAGCACACTCGACCACAGAGAGCGGAGGGGCTACACTGGAGTCCTCCTGGGAAAGGCGGCCAGAACACAATCGACGCCGAAAGGGAAGCTTATGGAGAGCGCGGATGAGAGGTGCCGCCGAGGGGTCCAAGCAGGGTTTGAACCCAAGACCTTTCGGTCCTAGGCAAACACTTTACCACTTGGACTATCACCTCTTTGGCAATGAAATGATATATTAACGTCTTCAAAAGGCCAAAATGACCTATGAGACCAAAAAGGTTACAACAATTGGTGGATCTGATACAATGTCTGTGTAAGCAAAGCTAAAAACAACTAAACAACTAACTGAAACTGAAACAACTATGAGGAAAAGTACGGTACTAGGAGCTCCTAATGGATAACATCTAGGAGGAAAACTCCAGCAACAAAGGTAAGCATCATACACATCACTATCCAAAGATGTCTCTCATCAGTCGATGGCGGATATCCTCAATGTCCTCCATGGTGAGTACTCTGGCCGGACGTCTCCCATGCCGTGCTAGTATGGTCCTGATCCTCTGTTGTAGTCTCCGCCGGTGTCGAGACGGGCCTCTCATCTTGGGGCGCCTGGACCGCCCCAACTCTAGAGCCCGATCAATGAGTGTACCTCTGGTGCGGCTGTACTCTGAGGCTAGCTGCAATGCCTGCTGACCTGACTGCTCAATCTCTTGTCGAAAGAAGTCTGTAATCTGCCTCTGTAGGTCTCCCTCCCTCTCTGATCCCCTCCCTCTCAGGAGACCCTCTCTATGTCTACGCAGCTCCAACAAGTAAAATCCGAGGCATCTCTGATCCTGGTATCTCATGACTCTAGAAAGTGGTCCAAAGCCCTCTCTGAACAGGCAGTGAAAACGGCCTCGTATCTCATAATATACTCGACAGTGACATATGCAATGTAACTCTGTCTCTGGCTCCATCTGGCACAGCTGACAAATCCTGGCCTCAGCTGGTACTCCTCTGAATCTGCCAGTCTCAATCTCTAGCTAGTGTGAGGATGTGCGCATCTGACCAATAGCACACCGTACCCCATGAGAAAGATGAGTATCCATGTAGCTGGGTCTAATCACAAACCCATCCTCCGTGAGCTGGAGAAGATGATCTCTATAGAAAGCCATCTTCGTACCAAGCTCGTATGTCGGCTGTATCCATGTCCTCCTAGTGTCCAGCTGAGTCAAGTCTTGCCTGATAAGTCTGGTAATCTCTGCCCGTGTGAGAGAGAGGGAGGGTGCATCCAGGGAGTACTGAAATGGAGGTAGCCTGTCCATACTAAAGCCATGCAGTTGGAACCAAGCTGTCATCTGTGCATACCAACATGATCCGTCTCCCTGTGATGCCAACTGTCGTGAAGACTCCAGGGCTAAGCGAGCATATCTGTCTCTACGGAGAGCCCAAGTGCTATGTATAAAGGAGACTAATCGAGTGAGTGCCTCTACTACCAATGGGGGGGCAGCCATCTCTGCACGGATAATATCATGTGGTACGGAGGCCTTGGCCCTAATCATCCGGGAAATCATAGAAACCAAGGACCTCTCCATACGTCTCCATCCATCAGTGCTACCAGCTCGGCTGTGGTGATCCACTGAGGGTCCCCATATCTCCACTCCATAAAGCATGGCTGAAGTGACCAAAGTGTCAAAGAGCCAGAGTTTTGTTCGAGGTTCCTGAAACTGAACCTGCGAACACATCCTCTCTAGTCTCCCCAATGCTGCATAAGCTCGGGTCAATCTGGTCTCCGCTGCTCTCCTCAAGGAAAATAGTGGGCCACTAAAAACCACACCAAGGTAAGTATATGCATCTGTATACTCCACTGTCTCCTGACCATATGTAAAGGTGGGCATTGACCTCCTAACCCACTGTGCTGTGGTGTTAAACACCATCACCTTGGTTTTACCAAGGTTAACAGACAATCCACTGTCCTCTGCAAACATGTGCAATGCATCCAAATGACGCTGCATCCCCTCTGGAGAATCTGAGATCAGCACAATATCATCAGCATACAATAACAACGGAATCCATGTCCCTGCTAGCTGTGCTAGAGAGAGAGAGAGAGAGAGAGAGAGAGAAATGAAATGAAGTAGAGAGGTCTACTGTTTCGGCTCATCAGTGGATATTTGGGATTTTTCCTCAAGTCATTACTTCGGACAGTCACCTTGTGATATTCCATTTCCTTAGATGGACAGGACTTTGGCATTTTTGGACTACACGGAATGGGTTCATCTTTGATTCCTTGTCTGGAATACATGGGCACATTCTACGTATCCGCGGTTTGCTGCTTTGGCAGTTTTCTTCTCTTCTCTCAGCTCAGCTACTGGATGCAGATGTTATTTCGTTATGGTCTACGGCGGCTCGGCTGGCTCATCTTTGATGCTTTTATCTAGGATGCTTATTTGGCTGGGAGGCTTTCTTATTAGTGTACAGGTTTGCATGGTCATGATCCTTTAGAGGATCTTTTGTGGGGGTTTTTTTGGGGCCATAGGTTCTGTCTGAGCCATGTGGCTGATGTACATTTTTACATATAATATAAAACACCATTTCACGCAAAAAAAAATGAAATGAAAATGAAAATGAAATGAAATGATATATTAACGTCCTCAAAAGGCCAAAATGACCTATGAGACCAAAAAGGTTACAACAATTGGTGGATCTGATACAATGTCTGTGTAAGAAAAGCTAAAACAACTAAACAACTAACTGAAACTGAAACAACAACTATGAGGAAAACTAAGGTACTGGGAGCTCCTAATGGATAACATCTGGGAAGGAAAACTCCAGCAGCAAAGGTAAGCATCATATACATCACTATCCAAAGATGTCTCTCATCAGTCGATGGCGGATATCCTCAATGTCCTCCATGGTGAGTACTCTGACTGGACGTCTCCCATGCCGTGCTATTATGGTCCTGATCCTCTGTTGTACTCTCCGCCCGTGTCGAGATGGGCCTCTCATCTTGGGGCGCCTGGACCGTCCCAGCTCTATAGCCCGATCAATCAGTGTACCTCTGGTGCCGCTATACTCTGGGGCTAGCTACAATGCCTGCTGGCCTGACTGCTCAATCTCTGGTCGAAAGAAGTCTGTAATCTGCCTCTGTAGGTGTCTCTCCCTCTCTGATTTCCTCCCTCTCAAGAGACCCTCTCTATGTCTACGCAGCTCCAGCAAGTATAATCCGAGGCATCTCTGATCCTGGTATCTCATGACTCTGGAAAGTGGTCCGAAACCCTCTCTGAACAGGCAGTAGCCATCATTAGGGCAGCCCGTAACGGTGGTAGAGGCTAATGTGCAGCAAGAGAGCCTCCATTAATGAAGAGAGAGGGCTCCAATTTATAGATTTGGGGCTCCCATGAGTGAAAATGGAAAGAGAAGGCTATGATGACAAGTGGAGAGCCACACAAAAGCTAAAGTGACAAGTGTGAGGCCACTTGTCTCACTTTGGTCCACTTTCTTGCCACATGTCCCAATCTAAGAGATGGGTCCTTCCATAGACTTTATCTCTAAAAATATCCCAACATTGGTAGACATTCTGTCATAGGCACTTTGCCAACTCTTGGTATCTGCTCAATTCTAGATGTAATGACACGAACAGAATTTCCATCAGAGTCAGGCCAAAAATAGCAACTCTCCTATATTTTAGGAGTGTGGTCCCTTGTATTCCAAGATAATCCCCCATTCCCAAAGCTTGTACTTTCCAAATACTTAGACGTCCTGGAGTCCACCAGACCCCTTTCATACTAGACCCCTTTCATACTGGGAAATGCCCTGGCTGGTGACACCTCTCCCGCCCACAAGCCTCCTATGGCTGGAAGCACATGGGGGAGAACTGCATGTGTACTAGAGAAGTACACCATCTGGGTCCTCCTAAGCCGGAAGCGCCCTGGGAGCCCTAGAAGTGGTACTAGAATTTGTATCACTATAAAGTGTCGTGTCGTTGCCCTTTCTCTGAGATGAAGCCTTGCCCTTGGTTTTGTCCTTCTTCTTGGACAAACAATCCTTAGACAGACGTCCTGTTTTCCATTGAGGGCACCCCCCCCCAACAGCTGAGTCCATCCGTTCCATTTGAACTGACATCATTCATACCCTCCGTGGCAGAGCGGCTCGGATCGCATGCGTGGACAGCGCGAGGCTTTTTTGTGCACCGAGCGCTAGGGCCCCTTTCTCTCTGATTGGACCGGTGAGATCACTTGGCATTACAAGCTGCCAGTGTGCACCCCCCCCCCCCTCAACCCGTATGAGGTAGGTTCCCTCCAAGAGAGAACCGGCCGCAGAGGGAACCACCCTCCCCTTTTCTCTCTTTCCTCTTATGGGGTTTTGAGCATATACATTTAGCCTTTGGATGCTATTTTAACTAATAGAAGGATCGCTTTCTCGGGAAAAAAAATGTATATACATATGTCTTTTTTTATCTACCTGTCCATCTACACACACATGCACATACATATGAGGAAAAGATCTTTCAGCTAGGTATGCTTTCTCTAGATCCTTCAGTACACATGCACATGTATAAATGAGTGTGCTGAAAGAAATTTCAAAAATAAAGAGACAGCTTCCATACATCTCTTCAATTAACACCTTGCAAAAACAAATTCACAAATCATTGAGCATGAACAACAGGGATCATACATGAAGAGCAACATTATGAAGCTGGCAAACAAGCTGTGAATCAAGGTTTGGGTAGTTTGGGATGTGCCCATCCACGTTCTTTTGGGTTGTAGCTGCCAGCTGAGAAAGACATGAACAGCAACAAAACTTAGCTTAGAAACTTACTCTTAGACATCCATATAGAAAGCTAGACTATTTAGAATCTACTTGCTCTTCTTCAGTCTCTCATCAAATGAACCCTTTCGTGCAAATGGCCACCAACCTGCTCGCTATGACCCTGTGGAAAGTAGACTACAAGACTACCAATGGATGGCAGTGAAACACGCGGTCCGGCACATGCATGCCACAGCTCTGAATCAACGCTCCTTTCCCCTGCTTAAAACAAAATTTGACTGATATTTTATACTGAATTGCTCTCTCGTCTTTGAAAAGGAACCCAGAAAAAACAAAAAGACAAACTCAGAATCCTCACGCACCACTCACACAGGGAAAACATGCTCACAACTACATGAAAAATGGTCTTTGACATTATTTCCATGTTCCATAACCTAGAAAATTGACAAAGGCATGAAGGATCAAATATCATGGTACTTTGCATAGATATGCATTCGTTTATGACATGTTAGTACTGCAAGCATCTAGGCTGTAGCCATAAGCTTCTATTTTGCATCACCATTGGGTGGAAAGGATGGACCATTTTCTAAGGTTCTAGGATCCTGGGACAACGCTTTAGCCTACATAAGAGCCTTACAGTCGATGGCCAGCTGTGCAATGTTAAATGTCACATGCGTTGAGTCCTTACCACTCATTCAGATGCTAGTGTCATACTTGGGCTAGGGTTTGGGTTGAGTAGCAAGATGAGCCTGTGTTGTGAGCCTTAATTTATGATGTAACAAAGAAGACCAGGAGGATGTGAGTGTGAATACACAGTGTGAGGGCAAAAGGACGAAAGGACCAGATGTACGAGAGATCAGGGCAAATCAACACAGCATGAAATATGTGAGTGAGTCTATATATGATGGTGAGTGAGCATATGTACAAGAGCCCTTTGATGATGTGAGGTGACTCTAAGTAGAAAGACCAGTGCAAAAGCAAAGATGATGTCGGAGCTGAAGCACGTTCGGTGACGAAGGCTCACGTCAATGTGAGGCAAAGCACTCCAAGAGGTGGTCGGTGTCAAAGGCTCGAGTCAGTGGATGCAGAGGCACTCCGAGGTGGTAGTGGCAACGGAAGATGAGGTGATGCAGACTCTAGTGACAAGGGTGCTGTTGTACCTGAGGTGGTAGATGAAGAGCAGAGAGGGTTGCCGTCCCAAGTGGTGTAGTGGTGCAAGCTTTGGTGACAAGGGTGCTGCAAGCCCTGAAGGGTGCAGGCTGTGGTGACAAGGGTGATCGGTACCTGAAGGGTGCAAGTCTGGTGACAAGGGTGCTACGTACCTTAAGGGTGGTGATTCACTGGTGAAGAGCACAGAGGGCTGCCGTCCTGAGTGGTGCAAGCTCTGGTGACAAGGGTGCTGCGTACCTGAAGGGTGTCAATGGTGAAGATAAGCAGAGAGTGGGCTGCCATCCCAATGGTGTGATGCAGCAGAGAGTGGGCTGCTGTCCCGATGGTGAGAGCTGAGGAAAAATGCTGAAGTGCTCTATGTAGCAGAGAGGGCAGCTGTCGCATAAGCTGTGGTAAAACGCTGATGATGTGCTGATGTAAGTGCTGATGTAAACACTGATGTAACGCTGATGTAAGCGCTGATGATATGAATGTAGCAGAGAGGGCTGTTGTCCCACGGTGTGGCCTATAGCAGAGAGTGGACTGCTGTCCCAAGATGAGGCCAGATGATAAAACACTGAGGTGTTGTCCTGTCAGGCGATGATGATGAAGCAATGTGGTGTAGAGCCCGGCAGAAGCAGCGGTAGCAGTAGATGGTACCGGATATGGTCAAGAAGTGGTCACCATGGTGAATGATGAGGCAAAGCTATATATACTGTGTGGGATTGCTGGTTTGCCAGCCTAAAGGCTGTCGACCAGCAGAAAAGACACAAAAATACCCAAATAAAACCAATAAATTCCCTTTCTAGGGCTGGACAAAAAGCTATTTTCACACAACCCCTCTCATGCCAAAAAGGGAACCATGAGAGAAGACGAGAGAAGATGATGGATGCCAAGGTCCCACACTGACACACTGGCAAAAAGGAATGTATCCCCCTCTGGAAACAAAATCTGATAAAGTCAAAGAGGGTGATCGTGATGGCAAAGGTGGTGAAGGTGAGGTGATGTAGTTGGGTTGATCTGTTAGAAGTCATCTCCTGTCTATTTTTATACACCAAGGCCTTTGTTGTGGGTTTGCCCGCCCTTATGAGGTGTTTCTCATTTTTCCCCACTCTCCGTATTTTTCCCCATTTTTTCCCTATTTTTCTGTGGCATCGGAGGCAGTCTAGTAGTGGCAGGAGAACCCTGAACTTGGCCGACTGCATCTGTGGAGATTCTGGAAGTGGCCGACTGCACTGCATGAGTCGTGGGACTTTTCTAATGCTGGCCGACCCACTTTGCTGCTGGCCAACTATGATTATTCAGTCGTGGAGGTTTCTTGTGTCCAGTCGGCTGCCCTACAGCAGGCCGACTGCTGATGGGGGAGGAATATAAATAGGCCCCTAGCCCCCATACCATTTTGTATCATACTCCGGGATCTTCTTGTGTATATAGAGCAGAGTTACACGCCTCTATCTCTCTCTCTCTTGTGCTGTGATTTTCTGCATGCGTTTTGCTCTCGTGTTCCCAGATCTGGTCATCATCTCTGCTGCGTATTCTGACATGGTATCAGAGCCTAGGCTCTAGATAGTTCTCGGGATTTGTGTGAGCAAGAGGAGGACTGTTGTGTTGCTGATTGGTAGACCGTACAGGACTGTTCGGGAAGAGGAGAAGCAAGAGGACGGCGGGCTGATTTGCTGGACAGCCACCTGCAAGTATTAGTTCTTCTTTGTTCCCACCCACCTACCCTTTTCAGAGTACATCGCCGCAATGGCAGATCTGTTTGAGATGGCCGAGAGACATGTAAAGATCCCGACACTCCCCACGTTCCCGGTTTGGACGGGAACAACTACGGCATATGGAAGGTTATGATGGAATCTGTTCTAGAGTCTTACGACCTCGCCGATTTCGTCGTTGTTGGTGTTCCACGGCCGGAGGTAGAGGAAGGGGAGTTACCGTCGATCCGAAAGGACCGGGAGGCTCAGACACAGATGTGGGATCGTGTCAACGCCAGGGTCTGTTCGTTTATCTTTCTCAACTGCACACCGCAGGTAATCAATCATGTAAAGCATATGACGCTGGCCAGAGGTATATGGCAACATTTGGCCTCTCTTTACAACAGCGTATCGCCCATGAAGAGGATTTCCTTGGAAGTACAGATGTGGGTTATGAACCCTGCAAAGTCGTCGACGATGCGGGAGCATATTAACAAGCTGCAGGCTCTTCAACAGGAAGTTCTTCTGGCTGGGAAGGAGATATCGTCAGAGGACATGGCCATAACGTTGCTGTCGCACTTGCTCTCTCCGTACTCAGCATTTTACTCGTCTTTGATTACCAGTGGCAGGCTCAGCACCATCACGTGGGAGGAGCTTGTGCCCATGGTCCTGGACCAGGAGGAACGATTCACGAACCCTTCTCAGAGTGGAGGTTCGGAGGCCTTAACTGGCCAACGGTCGAAAGGCCGTAACACGGGCAAAGGGAAGGCTTCGTCGAAGAAGTCTTCTGAGAAGAAGTCCGTTTACTGACCGCGAGAAACTAAAGGCAAAGAGGACCTATAATGATTGTGGCGAGAAAGGCCACTATTGGAGGTAGTGTCCTAAGCGGAAGACCGAGAAGGGTGAAGATTCCTCAACAGCAATCATGAAGACTCCGGCTTTTGTGCACCTAGAGGTGGTGGACACCGATGTTTCATTTTCTTCACGCAGGGAGGAGATTGGAGGACTCTCCGCAACGGATACTCGGGAGTGGATTCTAGATAGTGGTGCTTCCAGGCACACGACTCCTTCCCGCTCTGGTTTACAGGATCTCTGCAAGTATTTTGGTCACATTCTTACTGGGATACATCCACTATCCCAGTTCACAGTGAGGGCAGGATGGAGATAGTTCCCGATGGCAGAGGGGGGAAGCATTCCTCCCAGGTGTTGTATGTTCCGGCACTTGGTTTTCATTTGTTGTCAGTGCATCAGGTTTGCAAGACTGGCGTACGGGTGGAGTTTGATGAGCATTTTGTTGCTCTCTGGGCCAAAGCAACAGGCCAGGTAGTTTGGGAAGGCGGAGCGAAGAATGGAGTTTACAAGCTTTCAGCACTCTCTCTCCCAGGTCCTCAGTTTTGTGATGAGTGGCAGTCTGTTAATGGCCACTTAAGTGTGGATACGCTGCAGGTGCAGGCTTTTCGAGACCAGATGGTGGATAGCTTGCCAGTAGATGGCAGCAGTTGGCAGGAACTCTCCAGTACTGATGTTGGTAGTTCTTGTGTTCGTTAGTCAGAGGAAACTGAACAGGTAACTTATGCTCTGATGTCTCGTAGTATTCGAGACAAAGAACCTCCTGTAGATGAGGATGTTCTTTCCATGGGGACCTTTCGGAAAGCCACGCAGGTGGCAGTTGATTACTTGCAGAAGGAGGTGGTTTCTCCAGGCTTTGTGGTTCCGGATTCAGAGGGGGTGGTTGACAGGTTTCAGAAGGCCTTGCGTGGTCTTCATCAGGTTTCTAGGACTTGTTTTTGCACCGTAACAGGTATTGATCCTTGTGAGCAGTGTGTTGCCTCTTTGACTCAGAAGCAGAATGGTTCATTAATCTGGTTGATGGACACGAGATTGGATGGGAGCTTCCTGTTGAGCTCATGGTTGCAGATGACTGTTTGGGAGGCAGGATTGCGTTTTCTGTGGTTTCTGCAGCATGCGAAGGATCATGGACTCTTGTACACAGGAGGGGGATTGTTGGATGGAGTTCGACTCCAGAGATCTGGACACGAGGAGATCTACTTCAGTCCCAGGAGCAGTTTTACGATGCAGTAAGAGGCAGTCATCTTTTGCCTTGTCGCGGACTGAGGCAGAGTACCAGGCTGCTTGTGATGCTGCTTGTGAGGTGGTGAGGATGCAGAGGTTGCATTGCAGGATTGGGCTTCCATTGGAGGAACCCATGGTCATCCAAAGGCACTTTGTTCGTGAACAGATCGTTGCTGATGACATCTTGCTAGAGTTCTGTTCGATGGAGGACAGAACGGTGGACCTCTTCACGAAGTCACTATCTTAGGATTTGCTCAGGCGGCACCCCAGCTCCCTGTGGTTGGTTTCACAGCCAGGAGCTGAGAGGGAGTGTTAGAAGTTATCTCCTGTCTATTTTTATACACCAGGGCCTTTGTTGTGGGTTTGCCCGCCCTTATGAGGTGTTTTCTAATTTTTCCCCACTCTCCGTATTTTTCCCCATTTTTTCCCTATTTTTCTGTGGCATGGGAGGCAGTCTAGTAGTGGCAGGACCCTGAACCTGGCCGACTACATCTGTGGAGATTCTGGAAGTGGCCGACTGCACTGCATGAGTCGTGGGACTTTTCTGATGCTGGTCGACTGTGATTATTCAGTCGTGGAGGTTTCTTGTGTCCAGTCGGCTGCCCTACAGCAGGCCGACTGCTGATGGGGGGGCATATAAATAGGCCCCCAACCCCCATACCATTTTGTATCATACTCCGGGATCTTCTTGTGTATATAGAGCAGAGTTACACGCCTCTATCTCTCTCTCTCTTGTGCTGTGATTTTTTGCATGCGTTTTGCTCTTGTGTTCCCAGATCTGGTCATCATCTCCGCTGCGTATTCTGACATGATCGTCTCCCAAAGAAAGATCTTGAACAGGACTCTCCACTGAGTAAGAAGTCCCATTCCCTATATGGTCCAAATTAGAGTTTGGAGAATCAACTTCTGGTGAGAAAAATTGGTCCTCCGAGAGTGCACCATGCTGTATGCTCTCGAGGTCTTCAATCCGTTCGCTCATGATAGATTTGATACCATGTGAGGGAAAAAGAACGAAAGGACCAAATGTGCGAGAGATCAGAGCAAATCAACACAGCATGAAATATGTGAGTGAGTCTATATATAATGGTGAATGAACATATGTACAAGAGCCCTCTGATGTGAGGTAACTCTGATTAGAAAAACCAGTGCAAAAGCAAAGATGATGTCGGAGTTGAAGCACAGTCGGTGACCAAGGCTCGCGTCGATGTGAGGCAAAGCACTCCAAGAGGTGGTTGGTGTCGAAGACTCACATCGGTGGATGCAGAGGCACTCTGAGGTGGTAGTGGCAACAAAAGATGATGTGATGCAGACTTTGGTGACAAGGGTGCTGCTGTACCTGAGGTGGTCGATGAAGAGCAGAGGGGGCTGCCGTCCCGAGTGGTGTAGTGGTGCAAGCTCTGGTGACAAGGGTGCTGCAAGCCCTGAAGGGTGTAGGCGCTGGTGACAAGGGTGCTGTACCTGAAGGGTGCAGGCTCTGATGTCAAGGGTGCTACGTACCTAAAGGGTGGTGAAGAGCACAGAGGGCTGCCATTCCGAGTGGTGCAAGCTCTAGTGACAAGGGTGCTGCGTACCTGAAGGGTGGCGATGGTGAAGATAAGCAGAGAGTGGGCTGCCGTCCCAATGGTGAAATGTAGCAAAGAGTGGGTTGCTGTCCCGATGGTGAGAGCTGAGGAAAAACGCTGAAGTGCTCTATGTAGCAGAGAGGGCTGCTGTCCCACAAGCTGTGGTAAAACGCTGATGATATGCTGATGATGTGCTGATGTAAGCACTGCTGTAAGCTCTAATGATATGAATGTAGCAGAGAGGGCTGTTGTCCCACGGTGTGGCCTGTAGCAAAGAGTGGACTGCTGTCCCGAGATGTGGCCAGATGATAAAACGCTCAGGTGTTGTCCTGTCAGGCGATGATGATGAAGCAATGTGGTGTAGAGCCCAGCAGAAGCAGCAGTAGCAACAGATGGTACCGGATATGGTCAAGAAGTGGTACACCATGGGGAATGAGGCAAAGCTATATATACTGCGTGGGACTGCTGGTCTGCTAGCCTAAAGGCTGTCGGCCAGCAAAAAAGACACAAAAATACCCAAATAAAACCAATAAATTCCCTTTCTAAGGCTGGATAAAAAGCTATTTTCACACCCCCCCTCTCAGGCCAAAAAGGGAACCATGGAGAATACAAGAGAAGATGATGGATGCCAAGGTCCCACACTGACACACTGGCAGAAGGAATGTATCCCCCTCTAGAAACAAAATCTGATAAAGTCAGAGAGGGCGATCATAATGGCAAAAGTGGTGAAGGTGAGGTGATGTAGATGGGTTGATCGTCTTCCAAAGAAAGATCTTGAACGGGACTCTCCACTGAGTAAGAAGTCCCATTCCCTATGTGGTCCAAATTAGAGTTTGGAGAATAAACTTCTGGTGAGAAAAATTGGTCCTCCGGGAGTGCAGGTAAACGATCTATGCTGTGTGCTCTCGAGGTCTTCAATCCCTTTGCTCACGATAGCTCTGATACCATGTAAGGGAAAATGGACGAAAGGACCAAATGTACGAGAGATCAGAGCAAATCAACACAGCATGAAATATGTGAGTGAGTCTATATATAATGGTGAATGAACATATGTACAAGAGCCCTCTGATGTGAGGTGACTCTGAGTAGAAAGACCAATGCAAAAGCAAAGATGATGTCGGAGCTGAAGCACGGTTGGTGACGAAGGCTTGCGTCAATGTGAGGCAAAGCACTCCGAGAGGTGGTCGGCATCGAAGGCTCACGTCAGTGGATGCAGAGGCACTCCGAGGTGGTAGTGGCAACGGAAGATGAGGTGATGCAGACTCTGGTGGCAAGGGTGCTGCTATACCTGAGGTGGTAGATGAAGAGCAGAGAGGGTTGCCGTCCAGAGTGGTGTTGTGGTGCAAGCTCTGGTGACAAGGGTGCTTCAAGACCTGAACGGTGCAGGCTCTGGTGACAAGGGTGTTGCGTACCTGAAGGGTGGTGACGAGCAAAGAGGACTGCCGTCCTGAGTGGTGCAAGCTCTGGTGACAAGGGTGTTGCGTACCTGAAGGGTGTAGATGGTGAAGATAAGCAAAGAGTGGGCTGCCGTCCCGATGGTGTGATGTAGCAGAGAGTGGGCTGCTGTCCCGATGGTGAGAGCTGAGGAAAAACGCTGAAGTGCTCTATGTAGCAAAGAGGGCTGCTGTCCCATAAGCTGTGGTAAAACGCTGATGATATGCTGATGTAAGCGCTGATGATGTGCTGATGTAAGCGCTGATGATATGAATGTAGCAGCTGTCCCACGGTGTGTCCTGTAGCAGAGAGTGGGCTGCTATCCCGAGATGGGGCCAGATAAAACGTTGAGGTGCTGTCCTGTCAGGCGATGATGATGAAGCAATGTGTAGAGCCCGGCAGAAGCAGCAGCAGCAGATGGTACCAGATATGGTCAAGAGGTGGTACACTATGGTGAATGATGAGGCAAAGATATGGACTGTTTATAGGCCAGCCTAAAGGCTGTCGGCCAACAGAAAAGACACAAAAATACCCAAATAAAACCAATAAAGACCCAGTACATTCCCTTTTTAGGGCTGGACAAAAGCTGATTTCACACAACATGGCATAATAGCATGCATTGACGTATGAAAGTATGAGGAGGGAACTTTCTGCTCTCGCTTTTTTCTGTTGCTGCTTCCTTTAGTACTCTTTCTTCAA
The DNA here is from genome assembly GCF_041138505.1 of Cibotium barometz. NCBI lineage: Eukaryota > Viridiplantae > Streptophyta > Polypodiopsida > Cyatheales > Cibotiaceae > Cibotium > Cibotium barometz. The sequence goes on along the minus strand of NC_141050.1, from coordinate 63,274,324 downwards.
ATTTTGGTGGATGTAGAATGATTGTAGGTAACACTGCTTACCTCGTCCATGAATTCTTCCCATTTGTAGTTCATATTCGTGGTCTCTCAGTTGTGTGCTCTACCTATTTCAATCAAGTGACCACATCACCCGGATCCAGTTGATCCACTTTTGAATAGGACTCAAATTAATTAATCCATGAAATCACCTCATGGGAGTGGCTTTACTAGAAAAGCTCATGAATGGTCTTGGAGCGGACTAGTCTGTGAAAATGGAGTTGCATGTCACATGTGGAAGCTCTAGGAGAAATCTTTTAGCCCTAAACACCATCCTGGAACATGCTGATGCAAAACGCATATAGAAGAGAGAGAAGAGAGAGAGAGATAGCTGAGTATTCACTATATTCTAATGTACAGAAGGTAGTACAAATCTTCCTTGAAAAGGAAGAGAATACCTAATCCTACATCCTATTCTGTGACTCAGTCCTGGCTGGACTGAATGAGTCTCGACAATGAGCAAAGTCGCCTTTTATAGGCCTTGGGAAGTCTTAGTGGACTGGCTGACTCCTGGTCGGCCAAGACCTGGACAAAGTATTAATAAAATATTGCAGCCGACAGTCCCTTTCCTCTTTTGTGTGCTGTGGCCGACAACATCCCTTGTGCAACACCAATCAACCTCTTGCCAAAACAGCTACATCTGCTCCAAAATCAGGTTCAAGCTTGGTTCTTTATCTGTTGCCTCCTCAGGATTAGCCTTGGGATTAGCCAGTGCATGTCTTGCACATGACATCCTGTAACATGCAGCGAAAGTATTTGTATTGGAGGAGCCTGTCACACAAATGCTCACACGGTCTTCTGTATCCTGAGTTTCGTGAGTTTAGCAATCCACTTTAATACTTCAAACTTTAGAGAGATATGAGAGAGAGAGATGAGAATTGTACACCGTATGGGGTCCCGAATTATCCACTGAAGGGCCCCCTATCCCATTACCGAGATAGTATTTGCTTTATTATCTCTAAAGAGACTGACGGTGTGACTGACGATAAGCCAAACGCAAGACCTCTGAAGACCAAGTGTTGGGCTGAACTATGCACTGCTGTAGAAGCACCAAAGATGTCCAATCTCAAGCCTATGCACTCTTCCCAATGGAATGAAGGAGGGATGCAAAGCTAGGGCTGAGAGAGGGGTTGTTTGGGACTGTTCTAGACTGAGTACGAATGCTGTAAATGAATATGAATGCTGCATTTTACATTCACCAAGTGACTGGAGCAAAACGATGAATGCTGAAAACTGTATGGATGTAGAAAACGCAAGGCTGAATGCTGGCTAAATGCTGAAACTGCTGCATTTTGCTGATGTAGGGGCTGAATGCTCATGCATTGATGCGCCTAGGGCTGTAGGAGGAAAACGCTGAGAGAATAGAGCTGAAACTGCAATCGCTTATGCTTCTAATGCTGAGGATGACAAGCGCTTGAATGCTCCTTTGCTGAATATGATGAATGAATGGAAGAATAACATGTTGATCTATTTATATGGACCAAAGGAGCCTGTCGGCTGGCTACAGAGCTGGTCGACTACTCATGTCCACAATAAATGCATAAATGATGTATAAAATGCTGTAAATGATGAAAAATTTACCAAAAAATTCCTAGTAAATATCCTGATAAATACTAGATGATATTTGGGGTTTCTGCAATGGTCTAGATGTTATGAATGAATGATGTGCAATATGCAAAATTTCTACTGCAAAACCTAAGGTTTCTACCGACTGTACATGCATGAATGCGTCTCTTCAAGTGGGTTAAGGGACTTGGACTGAGTGACTGACTTGCTATGGCTGAGAATGACCTACGTAGCTCGTGCCTAACTTATCCTCGAGCGACTGAGGATTACAATGGGGTCACGGCGTACGACAAATATCATCCTGAATGGAACTAATATTGTATAATGTTGCACTGATGATGATGAGCTAGTTTGTCACCATGCACTACAATGCAGAGTGCATGTGACACATCCCCCTCTGCTAAACTTGATGACGGGGTTCCAATCTATATTCTTGGATGACTGTCATCATCCCATTGTCTATTCCTGGAGTCCCCCTGTCATCCTTCCCTTCCTGGCAACCTTTTCACTAAAAACCTTGCCCGGTCTCCAAATCCACTCCAACTCTGATGAAGATCTATGCATATGTTCCATCATGTCCCCCTTCCATTCTTGCCCTATCCCTGAATACTATCTCTGGTCTTCTTTCCTGAGTATTGAGTCTGGCACTCTCACTCCACCCCTTGGAGAATCATCCTCCCTTGGAACCGTTGCCCGAAAGCCTTTCTTGGTGTGCTCCAAGTGGCACCCGACTCACAGGACTGCCATTCCCTTGGGTTTTGTGGAACACCACCAACCAACCTCCTGGGAATTCTTCCATGTCTTGTGTTCCTCTCCTTGGGCCTCGTACCTATGCACTTTCCTGTACATTGGACTTGCACACCTTCCTCTGGGACTGAATCAGTGTTTAGCCTTGCTGAGCTTGATGCTCTGATACCAATGTCACATGCGGAAGCTTTGGGAGTGTTCTTTTAGCCCTAAACACCAGCTTGGAACATGCTGATGCAAAACGCATATAGAAGAGAGAGAAAGAGATAGAGCTGAGTATTCAGTATATTCTAATGTACAAAACGTAGTACAAATCTTGCAGCCCTTGGCTGCCTTGAAAACGTAGAGAATACCTAATCCTACATCCTATTTTGTGACTCAGTCCTGGCTGGACTAAATGAGTCTCAACAATGAGCAAAGTCACCTTTTTATAAGCCTTGGGAAGTCCTAGTGGACTGGCTAACTGCTGGTCGGCTAGGTCCTAGACAAAGTATTCCTAAAATACTGCAGCCGACAGTCCCTTTCCTCTTTCGTGCACTGGCCAACAGCATCCCTTGTCCAACACCAGTCAAGCCCTTCCCAAAACAGCTACATCTGCTCCAAAATCAAGTTCAGGTCTGGTTCTTTATCTGTTGCCTCCTCAGGATTAGCCCTGGGATTAGCCATGTCTTGCACATGACATTGCAGGTATCCCCTTCGGTTGACAATGCATGGCGAGAGGGAAAGGATACAAGGAGGAAACAACCCCTCATACTATGATACCCAGATCAGGCATCACGGTAGTCACATTTCTCAAAAAAACAGGTGGCTCTCTGAGACACCGGATATTTAGCTAGGAGACGTTCTTGCACCCCTGCAGGTGGAGCATCACGAGATGGGGATGGCCCAGGTGATGGAAGCCAAGAAAGACGGTAAATGGGCAATCTATCGTGATGACAGGGTCATCATCACATTCAAGCGCCTCACATGACAGCACGGGGTCTATGAGACCATAGACGCATTGAAGATGACTGTATGGAACTGCAACAAAACTCTATGGTCAAACACAAGAGGCTTCACAGAGACTTGTACAAACACAGAAATTCTTTTTTACTCGGAAACCCATCAAAGCCCTGAGAGAGGGTTATCCAAGGTGTAGGGTTATTCATGTGAATCGGCCTTCAGAGGACAGACCCCCACCATTGAAGGGGTGCATGGTTCCAGAGGCATGGCCTGCTTGTTTTGGCCTCACCTGAGGCAAATGCTCACAGTAGTAAGATGAGATGAGGAGGTCCGCTTTGTGCATGCAGTTAGCAAGACCTCGCTTGTGAGTGATGCTGCATATTGTAGTATGCTACTTCCCACCGAAGCATAGTAACAAAAAAACCTATTTCTAGCTTTCGAAACCTCTCCAATACGGCAGTTTCGCCCAAATTTCAAGTTTAGTTCTCTCCCTCCCCGATTTTTCTGGGATTTTTTTACTTTTGTTTTTCTTCCATATCCTCCTCATCACCTTCCTTCCATCTTCTTCTACTATCTTCCTCGTTCCCTTTTCCATCTTCTGCTACTTCTTTCACCTCTACTCCTTCCCTTATTCTCTTCTTCTCTCCTCTTTATCTTTCTTTCCCTTCTTCTCTCCTCTTTTTCTCCCTTGCTCTTCTTCCCCTTTTCTCTTCTTCTCCTCTCTTCTTTTCTCTTTTTCTTCATACACTATCCTTCCATGTCTTAAATCTTTCCCAATTTCTACCTTCTCATTTGCATGCAATGTGACAAAGAGGGGAGTCCCAATATGCGCCATTATTTGCAAGCATTGCAGAGTTCTCCCAACAAGGAGAAGTCCTCAAGTTGGGTGTCACAACCGCGCACATGAATACAGAAACTATTTGCCAAAGCACAACATACGTCAGTATTCATCACATCATAAACATGTTCCAATACATCTGTCTCAAATACCAAGAATATATGCATCCTGTAAACACAAAAGACAACCATGCACATGATACATCACTAGGGGCTGAAGTTGGGCCAGCCCACCCCCTGAGGTATCTTTATTACCAACAGAGTATAATACAGAATAGAAAAACAAACCCTTGGTCACCAACCCAGGCAAAGCAATCAACCACCGCTCTCTCAATTACCTGGGGACACCTGTCAAGCCCTCCTGAGCGCTAGTACATGATCATACACTTTAGCTTAATACTGTTCACACAGCTGTTCATCGCACAACCAGCTATGTTTCATGGTCTCTGGTCACCTGCAGGTTCCACCAGATCATAAATATAACCACCATGCTTAGTGTTGAATGATGCCCTCTCTATCTCCAAGGCTGAAAACAGTCTGTGTCCAGACAGTCCCAAATCAGCACATAAACAAGTCCGCCAGTTGTGGGAGTCTCTGTGTGTTAGTTGACCAGCCCTGAGATGCCCTGTGCGCAAGTAGACTCTCCCATGGAGCACTGTATGCAAGTCCACTGGCTATCTAGGGCCCTGTATGCAAGTCGACCAGCAGATAGGGAGAAGAAAGAGAGTCGAACAAGCCTGTAGAGGCCTGCTAAGCACTCAGCCAGCCCATATATGCCTGTAGTGCACTCCAGCTAGCCTTGTTTGCATGTAGAACCAGTCGCCCTTCTCTCTGGCAGCCCACGTGTGAAGTTGCCCACCCTTCAAGTCATCTTCATTCTATTAGCTGGACCAACCAAAAAAGAATTCCCAAGTCCATCTTAGCAATTTGTGGGCTGCTTCTCCACTTTTCCAAGTGTCCACACTGCTATTAAATGGCCTCAGTACATTAAAATAGTCCACCCTAATGTGGAATCTTATAAGTTTGTCCCCAAGATTTTAATGAGTTTGAACATGTAACCATAAACTTTAGCAAACAAAGCAATAATATTTAAATAAAGTTAAGTGTGCACGCTTACTACCTGCAAAACACATAATGATACGTATCACGCATATCTGAGTGATCTTGATAATAGGCCACGGTAATGGCAAGCACTTGAGGCCTTCAGGAAAGCACATCAGCTACTACATTCTTCTTTCTGGGAGTATGTAAAATCTGAAAATGAACATAGAGAGGAAATTTGCCCATCTCATATGCTTTTTAGACAACTTAGTTTGCGTACGAAAATAACGTAGACTTTGATGATCTATCTTAACGGTAAATTCAACCCCGAACAAATAATATTTCCACACCGTGAGAGCATGGATCACTACTAAAAGATCTTACTCATAAACCTACAAGTGGAGTTTCACATGTTGCAACCAAGTGGCTTTCATATGCTACAGCATGTCCTTCCTAGTTTAACACTACACCAATACAATCTCCACATGCATCGCATTCAACCGAGAACGATTTATGCAAATATGACGCAATCAAAAAATGGTTTGCTTTAAACCATGAAAAGCCTTCTTTTGTACATCTCCCCACTAAAGTACAGCCTTTTTCTTGGCCAAATTGTGCAATGGCAAAACAATTTCAGCAAAGTGCTTAATAAAACGATAGTAATATCTTGAGAGCTTTGAGCACGGGGGCTGCTAGGTCCCTTGGGGATTGGGTTACATTCAGATAGCTCCCCCCAGTGCCTCAGAGAGGAGCCTGACTGGGAATCTGGGGCAAGGAACAGACTCAACCTCGACATCGACTCTGCCATTCCTCTGGAGTGGCTAACCCCGATCCTTGACCCTATTCCCCCACAATGGTCGGGAGTGTTCACCAGGAAGGATATTCTCTTGGCAATTCATGGTGCATATGAGTGCTCCACCTTGCTCACCTTTTCAATTGGACCTCATGGCAAATTATTGAGATCAGAACCCCCTTGGAGGACTTCAAGGGATGCACGCTAGAGAGGGTAAGGGTAATCGAATTCTATGCACATGAGTGGCACATTGACCCACCCCCAGCCAAGGTGGCCAGGGAGAGACTCTGACGTCTTTGGATTTGGGAGAGCCGGACCATCACATGCCTCCGGTGGGACCCGGGGAAGTGGACTTGGTGTGATCCTACAGATAGCGAGGACACTCTCGGTACCCCACTTTTTGCATATACTGCATTGCTTGGCCGTAGGATTCAGATGCCCGAGGTCGAGTGCACTCTAGCAGCACCAGGGCCTCTCATTCCCCTCTCTGAGATTTCTAGAAGAGGCTCTAGGATAGTTTTCGACCTCGGAAAATCACTCTCTTTTTGGGGCTACTCAGTACTAGCACATAGGAGTTTGGCGATTGGCACGTGGTTGGCCATTGGAGGTAGACCAACAGCATGTCCATCCCCAGGAGTCTCAACGACGTCTTTGGGATTGCCCAAAGGCTCACCAAGTTTGGTAGCGGATTCTCCACATCTTCACTATGGACAAGGCCCCTTCCCATACTATTACATGGAGCACTATCGCTTGGGCCACTGAAGCCGAGGTTGTCGTGGATTATGAGGAGGAAGGCTTTCAGGTCTCCCACCTTCGCATTTCGATAGTGTCAACCCTAGCCCCATCTACTAGTGTCACTCGACTCCTGGTTCGAGTCAAAGATGGGAGATTTTCTGTAGCAACATTGCCGCATGGCACATCCAGGGAGCTCAATGCAACGAAGCCATCGAAGGCACCCACACCCCGCTTGCAGAGTCCATCAAGAGCATCTGGCTCGGCATCATTCATACCCTCTACGACTAGTGGGGGAAGCTTCAGGGTACAAGATAGCCTTCTCCTCATAGAGCGGCCAGCCGGAGGAGAAGTGAATCCTTCTCCCTTTTTAGTTCTTTGGTCCTTTCTCCTCCGTACATGGAGGTGAGTTTGTATCTAGCCTTTTCGTTAACTAATAGAAGGATCTTGTTTCCAAAAAAAAAAACGGTAATATGAGCACAATCCCAGAAAACTTCAAACTTCATGTACCGTTCGCAACTCCGGCCAATCCTTAATTGTTTGCAACTTGGCTGGATCCATCCGTAACCCTTTCTTGGATACAATGTGACCAAGATAGTGGATTTCTGATAAGAAGAATTCAATCTTTTTAGCCAAGTCCTCTCGGTGTCGTGCCCCATCTTTAGAAAACACAATGATATCATCAAAAAAGTACTTCTAAATTGTCTGTGTTTTTTGGAAATCATGTCAATCACACGATTAAATGTGATCGGTGCATTGGCAAGTCCAAACGGCACTACCAAAAACTCATAAAGTCCAAATTGTGTATGAAAGGCAATTTTATGTACATCTTGTGGTGCCACACATATCTATTGGTATCCGCTCTTGAGATCAATTTGGCTAAAGCAAGCTGCATCTTCCAGCTTGTTCAGAATGTCGTCAATGCATGGAATTGGAAACTTTGTTAAGGGCACGATAATCCACGCACATTATGTGTACCATCTTTCTTTTGCACCAATAACACACGTGAACAATAGAGAGAAGAGCTGGGTTGTATCAACCCTTTCTCAAGCAAGTCATTTACTTGCACCATAATCTCTCCTTGCTGACTAGCACTCACCCTATACGGAGGCCGATGAGGCAATGTGCTACCGAGTATCACATCAATACGATGACGCTCAGGTGGTAACTCACCAGGCAACGCATCTCAAAAACAATCATTGTAGCAATGTGAACTCTACACGCTCTCGAGTTAGTTGGTCACCATTCACTCTTTCATGCTCAACACTCTCTCTTACAAAAACCAAGTAAGAATAAGCTGATTTCTTTATTACTTTATTGACTTGTACATGACTGACAATAGGTATGGTACTTCCTAGAGTACAAGCATCAATAACAATTTCTCTACCTCTATGCATAAAACTGATCTTCTTGGCTTTGTATGATTTCTTTGGCTCCATGCAAGCATGCCAAGGCATTCATAAACATCACAGCCTGTGAGAGGAGCAACCATAAAACTCTCATGATCGAGATACCCCTATATGTGAATGCGGAGCTTGCCAATAATTGGCGTTACATTAACTCCTTTACTCTCAAAAGCTGCGTTTGCATCCATTTGCATGCCAAAGTCTAATACATCCAACCCTATGGCAGCAACCACCTGCACAGAAATGAAATTGTCCGTGGATGCATCATCAAAGAGAAATAATGCAAGTTGATCTTTCAACTGTCCCCATGCTTTACATAGGAGTCTCTCAGTAGAATTGTGTCTTGTGTTTCCCTGTACATCCGGCACGGCATTTACATGAGGCTTTTATGTACCACTACCTGCATTCTTTGGGTTTTGTGGGCACTTGGGATATATGTGATCTTTACTACCACATCCAAAACATTTTCCATCACCTATGTCATCAATCCTTCGCTGTTTTGAATAGCCCATGGTCATTACGTTCGCCCCCCCAAGCTTCTTAGATGAGCCTTCCTTTGCATCCTGGGCATCTTTCTGATCACTTTTTACGAGTTGTGATTCCAATACACCTAAAGACTCTCTTGAATGATAGGATGCAAACCGGACTCAAACTTTCTTTTCTTCTCTTCATCAGAAAGTGTCATGAAAGGGGTAACTTTTAGCAGTATCTTCCAATATTTGGCAATGTAAGTCTACACCGATTCCCCATCTTCCTGTTAGAAGTCATCTCCTGTCTATATTTATACACCACGGCCTTTGTTGTGGGTGTGCCCGCCCTTATGAGGTGTTTTATCATTTTTCCTCACTCCCCGCATTTTTCCTCTATTTTTTCCATTTTTTTTGTGGCTTGGGAGGCAGCCCTGAGGTGGCAGGAGGACCCAGTAGCTGGCCGACTGATGGCACTGGTCCACGACTCCATTTCTGAGATGGCCGACTGCTGACACCTGGCCGATTGGTTGTTTTTGCTGGTCGTGGAGATTCAGGACCAGTCGGCTGCCTGTAGCACAGGCCGACTGGCATATGGAGCCATATAAATAGGCCCCCAGCCCCCATTCCATTTTGTATCATACTCCGGGATCTTCTTGTGTATATAGAGCAGAGTTACACGCCTCTATCTCTCTCTCTCTCTCTCTTGTGCTGTATTTTTTTGCATGCGTTTTGCTCGTGTTCCCAGATCTGGTCATCATCTCTGCTGCGTATTCTGACATGGTATCAGAGCCTAGGCTCTAGATAGTTCTTGGGATTTGTGTGAGCAAGAGGGGGACTGTTGTGTTGCTCATTGGTGGACTGTTTGGGACTGTTCGGGAAGAGGAGAAGCAAGAGGACGGCGGGCTGATTTGCTGGACAGCCACTTGCAGGTATTAGTTCTTCTTTGTTCCCACCCATCCACCCTTTTCAGAGTACATCCCCGCAATGGCAGATCTGTTTGAGATGGCCGAGAGGCATGTGAAGATCCCAACACTCCCCATGTTCCTTGTGGACCGTCAGTTGGACGGGAGCAACTACGGCATATGGAAGGTTATGATGGAATTTGTTCTGGAGTCTTACGACCTCGCTGATTTCGTCGTTGTTGGTGTTCCACGGCCGGAAGTAGAGGAAGGGGAGTTACCATTGATCCGAAAGGACCGGGAGGCTCAGACACAGATGTGGGATCGTGTCAACGCCAGGGTCCGTTCGTTTATTTTCCTCAACTGCACACCACAGGTAATCAATCATGTAAAGCATATGACGCTTGCCAGAGGTATATGGCAACATTTGGCCTCTCTTTACAACAGGGTATCGCCCATGAAGAGGATTTCCTTGGAAGGCGGAGTGGAGAATGGAGTTTACAAGCTTTCAGCACTCTCTCTCCCAGGTCCTCAGGTTTGTGATGAATGGAGTTTACAAGCTTTCAGCACTCTCTCTCCTAGGTCCTCAGGTTTGTGATGAGTGGCAGTCTGGTAATGGCCACTTAAGTGTGGATAGCTGCAGGTGCAGGCTTTCCGGGACCAGATGGTGGATAGCTTGCCAGTAGATGGCAGCAGTTGGCAAGAACTCTCCAGTACTGCTGCTGGTAGTTCTTGTGTTCATTAGTCAGAGGAAACTGAACAGGTAACTTATGCTCTGATGTCTCGTAGTGTTCGGGACAAAGAACCTCCTGTAGATGAGGATGTTCTTTCCACGGGGACCTTTCGGAAAGCCAAGCAGGTGGCAGTTGATTACTTGCAGAAGGAGGTGCATACTCCAGGCTTTGTGGTTCCGGATTTAGAGGGGGTGGTTGACAGGTTTCAGAAGGCCTGGCATGGTCTTCACCAAGTTTCCAAGACTTGTTTTTGCACCGTAACAGGTGTTGATCCTTGTGAGCAGTGTGATGCCTCTTTGACTGAGAAGCAGAATGGTTCATTGATCTGGTTGATGGACACCAGATTGGACGGGAGCTTCCTGATGAGGAAGTTGAGCTCATGGTTGCGGATGACTCTTTGGGAGGTAGGATTGTGTTTCCTGTGGTTTCTGCGGCATGCGAAGGATCATGGACTCTTGTACACAGGAGGGGGGTTGTTAAATGGAGTCCGACTCCACGTTTGGAGTGACTCAATTTGGGGAGGAGATCCGGACACGAGGAGATCTGCTTCAGGCCCAGGAGCAGTTTTACGAAGCAGTAAGAGGCAGTCATCTTTTGCCTTGTCACGGACAGAGGTAGAGTACCGGGTTGTTTGTGATGCTGCTTGTAAGGTGGTGAGGATGCAGAGGTTGCATTGCAGGTTTGGGCTTCCACTGGAGGAACCCATGGTCATCCAGAGGCACTTTGTTCGTGAACAGATCGTTGCTGATGACATCTTGCTAGAGTTATGTTCGACGGAGGACAGTACGGTGGACCTCTTCACGAAGTCACTATCTTAGGATTTGCTCAGGCGGCACCCCAGCTCCCTGTGGTTGGTTTCACAGCCAGGAGCTGAGAGGGGGTGTTAGAAATCATCTCCTGTCTATTTTTATACACCACGGCCTTTGTTGTAGGTGTGCCCGCCCTTATGAGGTATTTTATCATTTTTCCTCACTCCCCGCATTTTTCCCCTATTTTTCCCATTTTTTCTATGGCTTGGGAGGCAGCCCTGAGGTGGCAAGAGGACCCAGTAGCTAGCTGACTGATGGCACTGGTCCACGACTCCATTTCTGAGATGGCCGACTGCTAACACCTGGCCGACTGGCTGTTTTTGCTGGTCGTGGAGATTCAAGACCAATCGACTGCCTGTAGCACAGGCCGACTGGCATATGGGGCCATATAAATAGGCCCCCAGCCCCCATTCCATTTTGTATCATACTCCGGGATCTTCTTGTGTATATAGAGCAGAGTTACACGCCTCTATCTCTCTCTCTCTTGTGCTGTATTTTTCTGCGCGTTTTGCTCGTGTTCCCAGATCTGGTCATCATCTCCGCTGCGTATTCTGACACTTCCTACTTCAACCAATCCCATTGTTTACGTACATTTTTAGCAAAGTTTGGCGGTAGGAATTGAGCATAAAACTGATTCTTAAATTCAGCCCATGTGCGAGCAGCACTATGATCCAACAGTTTGGCCATCCACCAATCATTAGCTATGTCTTTTAGATGCATACCCACATGCCTGAGTTTAGACTTTTCTGAGAAGTCTTCATTGGCAGAAGGCAATCTCAAATTGCCGAATAAAGGCAAGAGCTTTGGTAGTTTCCATCTTCACAAAGAATACCCTTATCTCCTGACTTGAACTCTCGGCAAGGTTGCATCAATACATGCGTACCTTATTATAAGGTACGTTTTAGTGTATAGTACCATACTGTACGGATCCGTATGTGGCCAAAAATCTCTCTCTCTCTCTCTCTCTCTCTCTCTCTCTCTCTCTCTCTCTCTCTCTCTCTCTCTCTCTCTCTCTCTCTCTCCCCCCCCCCCCTCCGCGCCCCCCCCCCCCACACGCGCACACGACTAATTTTTGGTCCAAGATCCTCCCATAGTTACCGATTTTTCACCGCCCGTAGGTGCCTGCCTGTAGCCGCTTATTTATCCACCCATAGGCGATGCTGCTGAGGAAGCACCAAGGGGGGTTTTGAACCCAAACCTCTTGGTCCTAGACGAACACCTTCGCCACTTAAGCTATCACCTCATTGGCAAGTACGTGGCAGTCTTTAAAAACATTTTGGGCCAAAAAAAGCCTAGGCCGGCCGCCATCGTCGATTTTAGTGGATTTATGCAAAGTGCGAACATAGCCATTCCTCTAATTGATACAGACATTGCAGCCAGAGATGATGATGATGTGGTGCCAGCCGCTGCGATCACCGCCATTGCAGAGCTAGAGCTGAGAGTATGATAGCGAAGGAAACATGTTGACAGATGGAGCTCTCATTTTGGTAAATGTGTTGTTGAATTTTCAGAAATAAATTGTTTTTTCATGCATTTTTCTATATATATATATATATATACCTAGATGAATCCAAGAACATGCCCAAATTCACCTTTTAGAAACGTAGTCAACTTACAAGACTATATAACTATCAACTCCATTATGCATAGTAGGACTAGATACTACGACATCCCCACTAACGTCATCAGTGCCCAATAGTGGGTGTAGAACTCTATATCAAGATATGCTCTCACACACGCACTCCATACACACACACACACACACATAAGAGCATATATTCACACAAAGCCCTTCAACTGAGTTTCTGTCAACCTCTGGAGATGCAAGCCAGACTCAGCCATAATGAAGCCTAGCACTAAGGGAAGTAGCAAATAGAAAGAATTAGTACAGCAAATAAGTAGTTGAGAGGGCAAATGCACAGCTAAAGATAGAAAGAATTAGCACAATATCAACTAGCCACAACTCGGACAAAAACTTCACAATGTGAAATCTGCATGTCTACTAATACGGTTCAATTATATACCTAGATGAATCCAAGAACTATATCTCAACCCGTACCTGAATGCGTACCTTACCATACTGTACCTTTCCACCTGGACTCTCGGGCTCTCTTCTTTGGATGAGATCTGCCACACACATCAGTTTTAGAGTTAGGGGATTCATCCCTAACCCTCCTTCCACGATCCCAAGCTGTACTCATAGATCAATTAGAATCAATATGATGGGAACGCTCTCCGTGTGAAATAGTATGGCGAGAATGAGATGTAGCCTCACTTGAATCTGCATGTGCTTTCAGGCGGGAAGCCCTCCTTCCACTAAAGTCTCCCGATGCATCCTTTCTTCCTTTCAAATAGGAAATAGCCAATTCACGAAGTTCTTTGTATCCCATCTCTGCTGCCATAGCCTCAAAGGCTGCATCATCTGCTGAAATTTTCTTCTTTGTCTTCAAAACCTTCTGCACATCAAGATCTTTTCTCAAAGACCACCATTCTGTTCTCTCATCATGATAGCGTCTAACTTGATGCCTAAGGGCCTCCAGCTCAGACCTTACATCATTGGGATCTGTATGAGCAGTACCAACAGACCCTTTTGCATGTGCCCTCTCCTGCTCAAGAACAAGTAATTCCACGGAGACCTTGCCTAAGGGCCTCCAGCTCAGACCTTACATCATTGGGATCTGTATGAGCAGTACCAACAGACCCTTTTGCATGTGCCCTCTCCTGCTCAAGAACAAGTAATTCCACGGACAAGCAAAGAACAAGTAATTCCACGGAGATTGTGCTGTTAGAGATTGATTTGGCCGAGATGGGCCTACACAGAGGCAATCAAGATACAAGGGAGGCAACATCATTTGGTAGACACTCCTTGGAGATGAGGGCTATGCATTGTGTGAAAACAGCATTTTTCCCAACCCTAAAAAGGGGATTTTACTCGGCTTTATTGGTTTATTTGGGATTTTTTGTGTCTTTGCTGCTGGCCGACCAGCAGTCCCACAAACTATATATAGCATTGCCTCATCACTTCACCAGTGTACCACTTCTTGACCATATCAGGTACCATCTGCTTTTGCTGTGCTGCCCATACCTGCTTTATCATCATCGCTTATCAGCCCCAGCACATCAGCATTTTACATCTGGCTACACTTTGGGACAGCAGCCCTCTCTGCCACATAGATCACATCAGCGTTACATATCTGCTCATGGGACAGCAGCCCTCTCTGCTTTAGTAGAGCATATCAGCATTTTATCTTCAGCTCATGGGACAGCAGCAATCTCTACTACATAGAGCACTTCAGCGTTTTTCCTCAGCTCACACCATCGGGACAGCAGCCCACTCTCTGCTATAGTACATGACATCATCGTTTAATCATCAGTACTCTCTGGGACAGCAGCCCACTCTCTGCTACATCACACCGTCGGGACGGCAGCCCACTCTCTGCTTATCTTCACCATCGACAACACTCGGGACGACAGCCCTCTCTACTCTTCACCACCCCTCAGGTACGCAGCACTCCTATCACCAGAGCCTGCACCCTTCAGGTATGCAGCACCCTTGTCAGCAAAGCCTGCACCCTTCAGGTCTTGCAGCACCCTTGTCACCAGAGCATTGCCTCATCACTTCACCAGGGCTTTATTGGTTTTATTTGGGATTTTTTGTTTCTTTGCTGCTGGCCAAGCAGCAATCCCACATACTATATATAGCATTGCCTCATCACTACACTAGTGTACCACTTCTTGACCATATCAGGTACCATCTGCTGTTGTTGTGCCGCCGGCGCATACACCATACCTGCTTTATCATCATCGCTTGTCAGCCCTAGCCAGTGTTGCAATGAAACGCGTTTCATTCCATCTGAATGAAACGAAACGTTTCATTGGAATGAAACACGTTTCTTTCATGCTGCCTGGGAAAACCTACGTTTTTCAACGTTTTCTATCCAGAGAACATGTTTTTCGAAAAAATGTCTACAGGAGATTGGGAAATTGATTGAAGGAGCTCTTGCCTTGCACAAATCAGCTCCTCCCGCACTTCCGTGCCCGCCAACTCTCAGGTTGGTTGTGCTGATTTGTGCTTTTTTTCTTCCATTTTGTAAAAAACACACAGATTTTGAAATTTGGGGGTTTTCATGCCAGGGTGCCAATCCAACCCTGCTCTTGTCAAGATGCCTCACACTAAGGATGCCATGTGGGCCCATGTCACTCCCGTATCTAAATATGGTGGTTCAGGCACACAAAAGTGGAAATGCGATTTTTGCGAGGTTTGCTCAGGAGGGTCCATAATCCATGTTAAGGCCCATTTCACAGGTTTAATCGGGGAAGGCATTGGTGCATGCAAACTTGTGCCTGCAAACATCAAAGCCAAGCTACAAGAATGGAAAAGACAGCAACTGGCAGGACGCGGTTGTGGGCCTGTGCTTGAGGATATTAGGGTTAGTGAGGATACATGTGAGGCATCAAAGAGAACACGATTGGGTTCAGAGGAAGATGCACAAAGCCAAGCACGATTTGGGGGTGCTGGTAGTTCCACTCCCACGGCAACACGAACCCCTTTGCCCGCAGCACCCAAAGCCTCTCTAAAGAGAGCAAGCATTCAAGCAAGAGTAGGCAATTCAAGATGCAACTAGGGAACTCACTAGGCTTTTCATCCAATGTGCTTTGTCTTTTCACATTGTGCGCACACCACAATGGAAAAAGGCCATGAGGGCAATCAACCGCATTGGATGCGAGTGGGAGGGACCCTCCTATGAGACCTTGCGCACTAAGAGCTCAGAAGAGAGCAATAAGCAGTGGAGGTGGAGATGGAGCCATTAAAAGCCACTTGGAGCAAGTATGGTTGCACATTGTTATGTGACGGGTGGTCAGGTATACGCAAGAGGAATGTGTACAATATTTTGGTGTCCTCTTGCAAAGGCACTATGTTTTTGCGTGCCATTGATGCATCTATGCCTGGAACAGTGGTGACAGGAGCATTTATATGGTCACACCTCCACGAGGCTATCATGGAGATAGGCCTACAAAACATAGTGCAAGTGCTCACTGATAATGGTAGCAACTGTGTCTCTAAGGGACAGATGCTAGATGATGAGTTCCTGCAGATTGTATGGACTCCATGTGCATCCCATAGCCTAGACTTGCTCATTGAAGATCTTGCCAAGATTAGGTGGATTGCTGACATCTTTGACACTGCGCGTAACTTGGTGAAGTTTGTTACCAAGAGGCCCAAGGTCTTGCCAATGTTTCGTGCCAATAGTGACCTTGAGCTTTTGAAGCCCTCACAAACCAAGTTTGCATATATGTTCATTGTGGTTGAGAGGGTAGTGAGAGTCCGAGACAGGGACTCATGCGCACAGTGGTTAGTAGAGAGTGGATGAGCTGGGAGGACCATGAGCACCCGAAGGCAGTTGCTTTTGCACGCAGAGTGATGCAAGAAGATTGGTGGAAGGCGGCAGAGGCTTTATTGAGAGCTCTTCAACCATTCTATAGTGTTCTTCGCATCACTGACATGGAGGGCAACACTCTTGGACTCTTGTACGAGTTCATGGACCGGATTGGCGAGGCTCTTAACCGATGCACTCTCTTGACAGATGAGAGGTGCTGAACTTCCAAGTTCCAACTAGTTGCCTTCTTGTTGTAACTTGTAAGTTGTATCATACTATGATCTATCGTAGCTTGTAGGAGTGAGCTAATAGCTTTGATCATTCATGGCTAATTTTCAGGGTTGAGGACATTCGACGGGTTTGGAATGACCTATGGGATTGGTTCCATAGACCAATCCACGCGGTTGTCCACATATTGCACCCTCTCGCGTAGTGAGGCCCAGTATATTAATGAGGAGTTGGAAGATGGATGGCAAGAGTACATTCAGAAGAAATGGACAGGAGGAGACGTGGAGCTCATGAGACGCTTGGAGGATGAGCGGCTAGTGTATCGGAATGCCAGCCACACATTTGGTAGACAGACTGCATGCATGTGAGAGAGACAACTTCAACCAGTCTCATGGTGGGAGAAGTATGGGATCAGTAGCCCTCACTTGTTGGTGAGTACAACTCTAAAAGACAAGTCTGTTATTTACATAATACATTGATCAATGATTATTATACTTAGACTTTAGTACCCTATACTTACAAAGTTTCTGTATTTTAATGGCAGAAACGCCTCGCCATTCGAGTCCTCTCACAAGATTGCAGTTCGGGTCCTGCTGAGAGAAACTGGAGCACATGGGCCCTCTTCCATACAAAGTAGAGGAAGAGGTTGTCTACTGCTCAGTTGGAGCGGTTGGTGTATTGCCATTGCAATCTCCACCTAATTGAGCAGTCGGGTAATCCGATAGAGCCTCATCACGTCAATGTCGACATTGAGAAGATGAAAGATGTCCCAAAGATTCCTCACGAGGAGCGTGACATATATGCCATGTTGTATGAGGAGTTGATGGCACCTGCTCATGGCACACGAGCATCCACAGTAGCATTATTACGAGGTGCTAGTACTAGTGCAGCAACTGAGACAGTGCGAGAGGTAAGCCAGCATCATCCTCTTCTGAGAGTGACATTGAGTCTACCGAGGAGAGTACTGATGAGGACATCGAGGATGTTGAGGATTGAGTGCCCAGTTGGCAATGCCCACACTCCATATTGAGGACTCTAGTCTTTGGGGCTATCAAGCTCCTCTGGTTTACTATTTTTCATCATTCATGCATGATTGCATCTTTCAGGCTTCAGCATGCTTTACTTTGTGTATTTCAAACTTCAGTTTACTTTTGTCACGTGCATCCCACACTTAGATGCCACGTAGACATATCTGTACAGAAGGTGCAGGACCTGGGATGGTAAACTGGTCCCATGTGAGCCTAGTCCGGGACGAGTCAGCCAGGGATCCATCCCAGTCGTTCGAGGTCAGGTGTGCATTGTCCTGCACAGGAGTCCAAGGTCAGGTGTGCACTGTCCTGCACATGAAACAATGCCAGTCCGCGCTATGAGTCTCCCTTTGGAATGATGTCAATGATTCTGTATATCTGGTATGGTATTGGATGCCAGATCATTGTGTAGATAGTTAGGGTTTGCTCTTAGAAAAAGGGGTCAGCCCATAGGGCTACCCCAAGTCTTTGTGTGGGCATGGGGATAGTGTGAAACCACCCCCATGAGGGCCAGGAAGGCCCTGGCTGAACCCACCAGCCATGGCGGGGCTGTAGGACAGCTCTAGGGGCATGCCAGGGGCAGCCGACTGCACATCAAGTATTCTGATGGCTGTAGAGCAAGTATGGGACAGCCCATACAGGCTGCCCAACCCCCAAATTGCCTGCGAAACAGTGCCCAGCCCTCTGTTTTCAGGCGCCTAGTTCCAGCCCTCAAGGGAAGAAAAGCACAGATTTTACTTGAATTAATTCAGCATTTAATGCTGAATATCCAGTCGTGGGACAAAATAATGCTGGCCGCCTAGATATAATGCTGGCCGACTGCTTATTAGAAGTAGTATAAATAGGAGAGCCATAAACCATTTGTGTTATCTCATATTTCACCAAGTGCTCAAGCAAACAAGGGCCTAGACAGCCAAGGAGTTGCTAACGCAAAGGGGTGAAGGACTGCAGGTCAAGGGCTGGGATTTCTCAGCCAAGAAAGGTCAAGATTTCTGTATTTTCTTTGCAGATTTACATCATTCTAATAAAGCAAACACCATTCGTGGTGGGGGCCCTACAGAGGGTATTTGGGACCCAATACTGTGTCCTCTCCTTTCTCTCTCTCTCTGTCTCTATTTTCTGCGCATCTTCATTCAGTTTGTGCATTAATTCCGTCGCGAAAAGTGTGCTGATTTCTGAGCATTGAAGTTATAGATCTTCTCCGAAGCTTCTGCATGTTACAGTGGTATCAGAGCCTACTTCAAGTGCAAAGATTCAGCAAAGAAACCAGAATTTTTTCTCGCTCGTGTGGTTGGTTTTCAGACGCCGGTGGACTACCCCTTTCGGAGTGACTCCTGTCCTCCCTCAAAGGAGGGTTGGTTTTTCAGCCTCCGGACGTCTCCCACACACGTAGTGGATGGTCAGATTGCGCTCCGGAAAGGAAGTGCATTTTCCTGCTATGGCGAGCTTCGACGACGAGAGAGACCAAGAACCTTGGGACCAGAGGGCACCAGGCTTGAGTGTTACAGATATGTTCCAGCAGATGATGCGAGCAATCGCAGACCAGACAACCAAGTTGGAAAAGCAGATGGCGCAGATCTCGGCTCTAGAAGAGCGTGCCCGTTCTCCAGCGTCGCATTTTCCATCTCCTCCTCCCTCTCCTTCCGTATCCCAGATTCCACATCCTGGACACAAGGACCCTCTCGCGAGGTCACGACCGCAGCCGAGCTCTTTGCTTGAGTTGCAGCTGCGTGCATTGGAGATCCGACAACGAGAAGACGAAGCCATGTGACGCGTGGAACACAAGCATTACCTCAAAGCTTTGGACGCCAGATTGACACCGGCGGCGCCCTCGAATCATTTTCCCGAGAAAATGAACTTCAATAAGTATAATGGTAAACTCGATCCCACAACTCTTTATTCATGGTTGCATCAGTTTGAAGCTTACTTTGCCGCAGTTAGAAAGACAGATACTGACAGTGATCTTAGCCAGTTGGTACTTGGAAGGTGAGGCCATTCCTTGGTGGACTCAGTGGGCTCATGCCCACACCAGATTAGGTATAGCAGCTTATGTGTGGGACAAGTTTGTTCGCGACCTTAAGCAGCAGTTTCTACCGCCCCACTACCTTGAGCGACTCGAAGACGAGTTCAGGGGAGCGCATCAGAACGCGCAACCAATCCTTCAGTTTGCCAATAGAATTTCGATTCTATGTTTGCAATTAGGCTTATCTGATTCGGACAAGAAAGGAAAGTTTTTGTATGGCCTTGACACGCAAATCCAATGGGAGGTGCGTATATTTAGGCCAACCACCTTTGAAGACGCACTCTCGCTTGCGCAGAGTGCAGAAATGAAGCATAATGGTGGCAATCCCAAGACCTCCCAGCCGCCCTCTCCCAAAGCTACCGCTTCGGGGAGCAAAGGCCAGAACCAGACGTGGTCTTCCCCAGGACAGAGCCTGGGAGCCTCTGGCTCCAAGAACTCGAACAATGCGTCTACGCTTGCTCCAGACCAGAAAGCGGAGGAAGGCAAGACAGGTGGCAAGTTGAGTGCTGAGGAGCTTTCTCAATACAAGAAGGAGGGTAGATGTTTCTTGTGTCATACAAAAGGACATACTTCTCGGGAGTGTCCTAAGAAGCCTCCAAAGCCCGCCGCCGCTACCTCCATAGCTTCCGTGGTGAGCTCAGCTCTCCCACACAACCCCAGTGGCTGCCCCTAGTTCTTCAAATCCCAGTGCTTCAGTTAGAGCAATTATAAGCTGAGAGCTCCAAGATAAGCAGAAGGGCACCCATGGCCAGGAGTATGAGCGCAACGAATTGCTCAAGTCCTTTGGCTACATAGGTGGCCAGAGAGTCGTCTTGTTTGACAGCGGCAACACGGAGGATGTGGTCACGGAACAGGCCGCTAGGTGTGCCCTTTTCGACCTGACTTCGGTGGACAAACAAGTTGAGGGTTTTAGCACAGGCATGACAACGAGCGTCAAGTATGAAGCAAGTATGAAGCTCTAGGTGCTAAGTTAGTTATTCAGGGCATAGAATTTGTGCATGATTTTATTATTGCTCCTCTTGTAGGAGCAGACATAATTTTGGGCATTCAGTGGTTTCACAAGTTTCTTCCTGATGTCAAGTGGGACAAGCACACGTTCCAGATCAATCGGAATGTGTCAAACGCCCCAGTGACCATTAAGTGTGAGCCAGGAATTCCGAACTTGCAGGCTAAGCCAGCAGTCAGGAAAGGCGCACATTGTGCGATGATATACGTCCAGGCAGCCCAAACAGTGGCCAGTGCTTCTCAGAAGTACTCGGCTCTCCATGAAAAGTTCCAGAAAATTTTTCTTCAGGACAGCCTCCCTCCCCAGCTCCCCCCGTCCAGACCGGAGGACCACAAGTGACCTCCACCCAGGCTCGGAACCCCCGAGCAAGTTTCCGTATCGCCTTTCCAAGGCAATGGAATCGGAGTTGGACCGCCAACTCCAAGAATTGTTGCAATCTGGCTTCGTCCGCCCAAGTGTGTCGCCATTTGTAGCACCGATCTTATTTGTCAAGAAGAAAGATGGGTCTTCCCGTTTGTGTGTCGATTATCGTGCACTCAAAAAGCCGACTATCAAGAGTAGATTCCCGATGCCTCGAATAGATTATATTCTCGAGAGATTGAATGGAGCAAAGGTGTTCTCGATACTTGATTTAAAGAGTGGGTACCACCAGGTGAGGATTGTGGAGGGGGACATCCCCAAGACAACCTTCCGTACGGAACGGGCCCACTATGAATTTGTGGTCATGCCATTTGGCTTGACGAACGCTCCAGCTACATTTAACCGCATGATGATACATGTTTTCCGGGATTTGATTGGAAAGTGTGTGTTCATATTTCTGGACGACATACTGGTATTTTCAGCTACGGTTGAGCAGCATGACATTGATGTGGAGAAAGTCCTTAAGTTGCTGGAAAGCAATGAGCTCTACGTCAATGAAAAGAAGTCGGAATTTTATCTGTCCCAAGTGCATTACTTGGGATACATAATTAGTGCCGAAGGCATTCGACTTGATCCGGCTAAAGTGGCCGAGATTGTCAATTAGGAAATACCTCAAACAGCCTATGACATCCTTTGTGGATATATGCCAGGCATACTCCACCCACATAGACAAGTCTTCTGACCTCTCAGCAGATCTCACCAATCTGCTAAAGGGAGTGAAGACAAGAAGGCAACGGATTCGAATGACTCCACGAGCTTTGGAGACATTCAAGAACCTCAAGGTGGCTTTATCAGAAGCGCCTTGTTTAGCACTTGCCTCGTGGGACGAGCCATTTCAGGTGATCACCAATGCGAGTAACATCGCAATTGGAGGTGTGTTACAACAGAATGGTCATCCAGTAGCTTACATGTCTCGTAAGTTACTACCCGCAGAGAAAAATTACTCAGTGTACGATCGTGAACTCCTAGTAGTTATACAGGCCTTGAAACATTGGAAACATTTTTTGTACAGCCGTGGCTCTAAGGTTCGCACTGACCATAAAGCATTACGCTAGATTCAAACAATGCCAAGTGCACAGTGGAGTGACCGACAACACCGTTGGAGCCAAATATTCCAGCAATTCGGTGGTATGATTGAGTACCTTCCAGGAAAGGCCAATCCAGTGGCCGATGCTTTGAGCAAGAAGGGACAAGTGACTTCGATTCAGACCACTAGACTCGATCTTGTTGGTACAAGACTAGATGACATGAAGCACACATACGCGGATTGCGAGGAATTCGGTACATAGTGGGAACAGGCATTGGATGCCACAGGACCATGCCACTTTCTGGTTGGCTTTTCTACAAAGGCCGATTATGTGTCATGAAGTCATTCAGGGCAGCTCTTCTCCATCATGCCCATGATGCCAATACTGGTGGTCATAGGGGCATGAATTCGACTCTGGAGAAATTGGAACGGCAATATTATTGGCCAAAGATGAGGCGGGATGTGTTTACATATGTACAACACTGTGATATTTGTCAAAAGGTGAAAGCTCCTCGTGGAAAGAAGTTAGGGTTGTTACAGCCCTTGCCAATTCCTAAGGGCCCTTTCCAAGATATTTCACGAATCTACCTCCCAGTCCGAGTAAGCGTAATATGCAGTGCTTAACTATTGTTAATAGATTTAGCAAATTTGTTATGCTTATTCCTTGCAGGGCCAATGTGTCTGCCGAGAATGTTGCCCAGTTATTCATTCGGCATTGGTACCCGATTGGCGGGATTCCTAGGACCATAGTGTCAGACCGCGATGCCAAGTTTACCAGTCATTTTTGGAGGGCATTGTTTGATAACTTTGGTACTAAGTTGAATTTTTCCAGTGCATTCCACCCACAGACGGACGACCAAACAGAGACATACAACCAGTTGGCCTTTGATGTGCTGAAGTGTTATGTCCACGATCAGCAAGGTAAGTGGGAATCTTATTTGCCTTTAGTTCAAGCTGTTCTTCAGCTATTGGCAGGACTCCATATGAGGCAGCGTTTGGAAGACCTTTCCAGTCATTGTTGACCAGGACCTCGTCTAGGTTCTAACAGAGAGAGGGGGTACGTGTTGCACTACTTACCTAACTAGGGGGAGTCTAGAAGGGGTGCACATGCGGGGAGGAAGAGGACGTGGCAAGGCAAGTAAGTGTAAGGAGGCATGCCCAATAGGGGGCATGGTGGGGCGTCATCTGGGGTATTGGGTGGGGTTCGATCCCATGGTGGATGTATGCGTGCATATTTTGGCAAGAAATTAGCTCGAGTGTTTGGGGCGGCCCACCACGCATGCACTCGGGGCCATTATCTATCGCATCAGACCACCACCATGCTTTTTTAGTTAAATTGTTTGGGGTTGGCTCGCTATCACACATGTGTACCTAAAGCGAACAGAGTGACGGAGTCTTACCAAGACATTTTAGAGTCAGTAAAAGACAGGTTGGCTAAAGCGCAAGAGGCCTACACTCGACAAGCCAATAAAGACCGAAGGGATATGAAGTTTTCAGAAGGGGATTGGGTTTATCTTCGGATTATGAAACAAAGGTTGAAGCAGGTGGGCAAGCGATGCCCAAAGTTGTCTTTCAAGAGCTTCGGACCTTTTCCCATCGAGAAAGCTACCTCCGAGTTGGACTATGCATGATGTATTTCACGTCACTTGGTTAAAGCCATATGCAGGTCCAATCCCTTCAGAAAATAAAGACAAGGCGGATCTAGATATTGTTGATGAAGTAGAACGAAGTTTTAGGACCGAGGGACCCATGAAGTGGTATGGCTTGACAAAGTTTTTTTCGAAGACTATCCGGAGTTATTAACGGATTATTTGGAGGCTATGCAGCTTCCGTCAAGTTAAGCAGAAGGGGATGTCACGTGCATCCCATACTTGGATGCCACATAGACATATCTATACAGAAGCTGCAGGACCTCGGATGGTAAACTGGTCCCATGTGAGCCCAGTCTAGGACGAGTCAGCCAGGGATCCATCCCAGTCGTCCGAGGTCAGGTGTGCATTGTCCTGCACAGGAGTCCAAGGTTAAGTGTGCACTGTCCTGCACATGAAACAATGCCAGTCCGCGCTGTGAGTCTCCCTCTGGAATGATGTCAATGATTCTGTGTATCTGGTATGGTACTGGATGCCAGATCATTGTGTAGATAGTTAGGGTTTTCTCTTAGAAAAAGGGGTCAGCCCATAGGGCTACCCCAAGTCTTTGTGTGGGCATGGGGATAGTGTGAAACCACCCCCATGAGGGCCAAGAAGGCCCTGGCTGAACCCACCAGCCATGGAGGGGCTGTAGGACAGCTCTAGGGGCATGCCAGGGGCAGCCGACTACACATCAAGTATTCTGATGGCTGTAGGGCAAGTATGGGACAGCCCATACAGGCTGCCCAGCCCCCAAATTGCGTGTGAAACAATGCCCAGCCCTTTGTTTTCAGGTGCCTAGTGTCTAGCCCTCAAGGGAAGAAAAGCGCAGATTTTACTTGAATTAATTCAGCATTTAATGCTGAATATCCAGTCGTGGGACAAAATATAGCTGGCCGCCTAGATATAATGCTGGCCGACTGCTTATTAGAAGTAGTATAAATAGGAGAGCCATAAACCATTTGTGTTATCTCATATTTCACCAAGTGCTCAAGCAAACTAGGGCCTATATAACCAAGGAGTTGCTAACGCGAAGGGGTGAAGGACTGCAGGTCAAGGGCTGGGATTTCTCAGCAAGAAAGTTCAAGATTTCTGTATTTTCTTTTCAGATTTACATCATTCTAATAAAGCAAATACACCATTCGTGGTGGGGGCCCTACAGAGGGTATTTGGGACCCAGTACTTGTCAGAATATGCAGCGGAGATGATGACCAAATCTGGGAACACAAGAGCAAAAACAAAAACGCAGGCAGAAAAACAGCACAAGAGAGAGAGAGATGTAGGCGTGTAACTCTGCTCTATATACACAAGAAGATCCCGAGATATGATACAAATGAGGTATGGGGGCTGAGGACCTATATATACCCCCCTAGAGGGCAGTCGGCCAGCATAAGGAAAAGCCCACGACTGATAAAAAGGTCCACGACTGCATAAGTGCAGTCGGCCAGCAATCTGGTGCCCAAAACTGATCAAAACCAGTCGGCCAGCAGCAAGAGTGCCCACGACTGATAAACATCCAGTCGGCCAACACTGTACTGCTCTTGGCACCCTCTGGCAGCCCTCCCAAGCCTCAGAAAAATGGGAAAAAATAGGGGAAAATACGGAGAGTGGGGAAAAATGGGAAAACACCTCATAAGGGCGGGCACACCCACAACAAAGGCCCTGGTGTATAAAACTAGACAGGAGATGACTTCTAACACCCCCCTCTCAGCTCCTGGCTGTGTGACCAACCACTGGGAGCTGGGGTGCCGCCTGAGCAAGTCCTGAGAGAGCGACTTCGTGAAGAGGTCCACCGTACTGTCCTCCGTCGAACAGAACTCCAGCAAGATGTCATCAGCAACGATCTGTTCACGAACAAAGTGCCTCTCGATGACCATGGGTTCCTCCTGTGGAAGCCCAAACCTGCCATGCAACCTCCTCCTGCTCCATAAAACTGCTCCTGGGCCATAAGTAGATCTCCTCGTGTCCGGATCTCCTCCCCAAACCGAGTCACTCCAACCGTGGAGTCGGACTCCATCCAACAATCCCCCTCCTGTGTACAAGAGTCCATGATCCTTCGCATGCTGCAGAAACCACACGAAACGCAATCCTGCCTCACAAAGAGACATCTGCAACCATGAGCTCAACCGCCTCATCAGGAAGCTCCCGTCCAATCTGGTGTCCATCAACCAAATCAATAAACCATACAGCTTCTGAGTCACAGAGACATCACATTGCTCACAAGGATCAACACCTGTTACGGTGCACAAGCAAGTCCTGGAAACCTGATGAAACCTGTCAACCACCCCCTCTGAATCCGGAACCACAAAGCCTGGAGAACCCACCTCCTTCTGCAAGTAAGCACCTGCCACCTGTCAGGCTTTCCGAAAGGTCCCTGTGGAAAGAACATCCTTAACTACTGGAAGTTCTATGTCCCGAACACGACGAGACATCAAAGCATAAGTGACCTGTTCAGCTTCCTCTGACTCACGAACACAAGAACTACCAACATCAGTACTGGAAAGTTCCTGCCAACTGCTGCCATCTACTGGTACGCTATCCACCATCTGGTCCCGGAAAGCCTGTACCTGCAGCGTATCCACACTTGAGTAGCTATTACCAGACTGCCACTCATCACAATCCTAAGGACCTGGGAGAGAGAGTGCTGAAAGCCTGTAAACTCCATTCTCCACTCCACCTTCCCAAACCACTTGGCCTGTTGCTTTGTCCCGGAGAGCAACAAAATGCTCATCAAACTCCACCCGTACGCCAGTCTTGCAAACCTGACGCACTGACAACAAATGAAAACCAAGTGCCGGAACATACAACACCTGGGAGGAACGCTTCCCCCCTTTGCCATCGGGAACTATCTCCATCCTGCCCTCACTGTGAACTGGGATAGTGGACGTATCCCCAGTAAGAATATGACCAGAAAGTCTGCAGAGATCCTGTAAACCGGAACGGGAAGGAGTCATGTGCCTGGAAGCACCACTATCGAGAATCCACTCCCGAGTATCCGTTGCGGAGAGTCCTCCAATCTCCTCCATGCCTGAAGAAAATGAAGCATCAGTGTCCATCACCTCCAGGTGCACAAAAGCCGGAGTCTTCATGATTGCTTGCTGAGGAGTCTTCACCCTTCTCGGTCTTCCGCTTGGGACACTACCTCCAGTAGTGGCCTTTCTCGCCACAATCATTACAGGTCCTCTCTGCCTTCAGTTTCTCGCGGTCAACGTCGGACTTCTTCTCAGAAGACTTCTCCGATAAAGCCTTCCCTTTGCTCGAGTTACGGCCTTTCGACCGTTGGCCAGTAAAGGCCTCCGAACCTCCACCCTGAGGAGGGTTCGTGAATCGTTCCTCCTGGTCCAGGACCATGGGCACAAGCTCCTCCCACGTGATGGTGCTGAGCCTGCCACTGGTAATCAACGACGAGTAAAATGCTGAGTACGAAGAGGGCAAATGTGACAGCAACGCGATGGCCATGTCCTCTGACGATATCTCCTTCCCAACCTGAAGAACCTCCTGCTGAAGAGCCTGCAGCTTGTTAATATGCTCCCGCATAATCGACGACCTTGCAGGGCTCATAACCCGCATCTGTACTTCCAAGGAAATCCTCTTCATGGGCGATACCCTGTTGTAAAGTGAGGCCAAATGCTGTCATATACCTCTAGCCAGCATCATATGCTTTACATGATTGATTACATGTGGTGTGCAGTTGAGGAAAATAAACGAACGGACCCTGGCGTTGACACGATCCCACATCTGTGTCTGGGCCTCCCGGTCCTTTCGGGTTGACGGTAACTCCCCTTCCTCTACTTTCGGCCGTGGAACACCAACAACGACGAACTCTGCGAGGTCGTAAGACTCCAGAACAGATTCCATCATCACCTTCCATATGTCGTAGTTGCTCCCGTCCAACTGACGGTTCACCGGGAACGTGGGGAGTGTCGGGATCTTCACATGTCTCTCGGCCATCTCTAACAGATCTGCCATAGCGGGGATGTACTCTGAAAAGGGTGGGTGGGTGGGAACAAAGAAGAACTGATACCTGCAAGTGGCTGTCCAGCAAATCAGCCCGCCTTCCTCTTGCTTCTCCTCTTCCCGAACAGTCCAAAACAGTCCACCAATCAGCCACAAAACAGCCCCCTCTTGCTCACACAAATCCCAAGACCTATCTAGAGCCTAGGGCTCTGATACCATGTCAGAATATGCAGCGGAGATGATGACCAAATCTGGGAACACGAGCAAAAACAAAAACGCAGGCAGAAAAACAGCACAAGAGAGAGAGAGATGTAGGCATGTAACTCTGCTCTATATACACAAGAAGATCCCGAGATATGATACAAATGAGGTATGGGGGCTGAGGACCTATATATACCCCCCTAGAGGGCAGTCGGCCAGCATAAGGAAAAGCCCACGACTGATAAAAAGGTCCACGACTGCATAAGTGCAGTCGGCCAGCAATCTGGTGCCCAAAACTGATCAAAACAAGTCGGCCAGCAGCAAGAGTGCCCACGACTGATAAACATCCAGTCGGCCAGCACTGTACTACTCTTGGCACCCTCTGGCAGCCCTCCCAAGCCTCAGAAAAATGGAAAAAAATAGGGGAAAAATACGGAGAGTGGGGAAAAATGGGAAAACACCTCATAAGGGCGGGCACACCCACAACAAAGGCCCTGGTGTATAAAACTAGACAGGAGATGACTTCTAACAGTACTGTGTCCTCTCCTCTCTCCCTCTCTCTCTCTATTTTCTGCACATCTTCATTCAGTTTGTGTGTTAATTTCGTCGCAAAAAGTGTGCTGATTTCTGAGCATTGAAGTTACCGATCTTCTCCGAAGCTTCCGCATGTTACAACTTTTTTTGTATTAGCTCAAGATTCAAACTTTTTGTGATCACTTTGAGTGCCATTATTGATGACGAAATCCAGATCTTGATTCTTGATGTTGCCAATTTATTTATGCCAGTTGGTCAATGACTTAGTTGGGTGCCCACTGTAACTGGGTCACCCAGATTCTTTAGTTTTAGCTTGTAAACATGTTTCAATGTGTAAATGATGCATGTTTAATATTGTTTTGCAAGAAAGGCAACATATTTTTAACATATTATAGACTTGTATATAAATGTTGAGGCCTATACCGCCCCTTTTGTATGAAACGTTTTATCATCAGTACTCTCTAGGACAACATCGTTTTATCATTAGTACTCTCTGGGACAACAGCCCACTCTCTGCTACATCAATGGCAGCCCACTCTTTGCTTATCTTCACCATCGACACCACACGGGACGGCAACCCTCTCTGCTCTTCACCACCCCTCAAGTACGCAGCACACCTGTCACCAAAGCCTGCACCCTTCAGGTATGCAGCACCCTTCAGGTCTTGCACCTCCAGTGTCACCAGAGCTTGCACCGCTACACCAATCGCGACGGCAGCCCTCTCTGCTCTTCATCTACCACCTCACGTACCGCAACACCCTTGTCACCAGAGCCTACATCACCTCATCTTCGACTGCCACTACCACCTCGGAGTGCCTCTACATCCACCAACGCGAGCCTTCGACACCGACCACCTCTCGGAGTGCTTTGCCTCACATCAACGCGAGCCTTCATCACTGACTGTGCTTCAGCTCCAACATCATCTCTGCTTCTGCACTGGTCTTTCTACTCAAAGTCACCTCACATCAGAGGGTTCTTATACATATGTTCACTCACCATTATATATGGACTCATTCACCTATTTCATGCTGTGTTTTGCTCTCATCTCTCGTACATTTGGTCCTTTCGTCCTTTTGCCCTCACATGCATGAGCTGGTTATATATAATGAGATGTCCAAATGGCCATAGTCTGACGGCATTACATGTTTCCCACATCCCGACGTCCGTAGTAGAGTGGATTTCTTCATGGAGTATCCTACTCTCATACCGCATCCTACACAAAACCACCCCACCCCCCCCAATACGAGCCGACCACATATACCGCTCCTTCATGATTTCATGCCCCACCTTAGGCCCCTGCCACCAGCTTCACCCGCATCCATTTCCATCATAATCTTGACCACATCTATGAGGACCATCTTTCCTGCCACACATAAGCCCTTGACTTATCCCTCCCTATCTCCACCATCACATCCCATTTCTTCTCCATCATCCATGACTCCTCCTACACCAACAAGTTTGCCATTGGGTTCCCAGCCCCAAAATGGATGGTATGATGAAGAGTGCAAGCTCCACCTCTTACATGAGAGAGAACACAGGCAAATTTCAGCACGTGAGATGCAACACATCTTCTGTAGACTCGCTCATCGAAAGAAGCATGCATTTCTCGCCAGACAAGAGCAAGAGTTACACCAGCTCTTTTTGAGCAAGGACAACTCACGAGCTGGGGCATTCTCGAGGGCAAAAGAACCCCCACACCTATCACAGAACTTAGCCTCTAGGAAGCCTATGCGCGATAGCCGTATGATGTGTTGGACCACAAATGTCACACATTCCTCGGCCCACATCATCTTGCCTCTTTCTCTTTGATGCTCTCAATGTTACTAGGGCTCTTAAAAAGTTGCATAGTGGGAGGGTAAAAGTTCATGAGGATCTACACACGAAACACTTTGCCCACGGGCACCATGTACTGGCTCCCATTCTTGTAAGTCTTTCACAAAGCACTTTGTGAAGGCTTCCCCCCCCCCCCACCCACAATGCAGGAGACACCATGGTTCACTGGACCTATTTTTACTATGAGGCCGGCTGCCAGGCCCACTTGATGAGAGAATATGCTCAAACTCCATTCCAAGAACCAAGTACCAAGAGTTGGCTTTTTGATCCTTTAGTGAGACCTGCAACATAGAGATGCTTGGGTATGTTCCGCCATGATAGAGAGGCTTTCCGAACAGCCATAAGAGGTAACTAGTCACGACGACGCCGTTGGAAACAGGTAGATCTTGGACGATGCACCAGATCTCATCACGGAACTGCCTTTGTGTCATGTGCAAGACATGTCCATGCTCATTCCAAGAGCTGATCTCTGATAGGCAGCATATCAGACTGATTAGGGTTTAGATCAGCACCCAAGAATCCAAGGCGTCAACAAGAGTTCTGTCGGCTGCGGTTCAAGACCACACGTGTGGGGACAGCAGCATTTAATGATGTTATTGCAGGTCGGTAGCTGGCCGACAGTAGTGGAACTGCCCGACTAGTTGATGGGCTGGCCGACTAGTGTTTTTGGGGCTATATAAGCAACCATGGATGCGAATGTGGATGTAGATGTATGAATATGAATGTGGATGTGTGGATGTGGATGTGGATGTGGACCAAGTATCTGCTAGTAGGCCCAGCCCCCATTACCCAATCTTTCCAACCATTCTCCCCAACATTCAGCCCTTTCTTAGTAGCAGATTTAGAGTCCAACTGCAGCAGAAAAACCACCAATGTGCAGAATACTCCTGGATTTTCAGCATTGAAGCCACTTACAATGAGCACTGCGCTGACTAAGATGGGTGGTCAGGTTAAGATCCAATGTCTTTGCACATACTTTCTCTCCCTTCAAGATCACATCGTATTAATGGACAAAGGTTGTGGACTTGGGTCAGGGAGTGTGTAAAACAGCCATTGTTGTGAACATGCAACCTTAGCTTTTGGAATGTACAAGCATGATCAGAAAGATTCTAGAGAGCTGCCGATGTACACAGGCTGCCAACACATTCTCATTGCTCAAAATGCTTGAATGTCTGCTGCTCGGACAATTCCCTGTACAATCGGTTCTAACTCCTTTCACTCCCTAGGCCCATGACAAAAGACAAGGCTCATGGGTCAGCTTCTCTAAATCTTCAAAACTTCCAAGATACACACCACGATGTTCCAGAGGACATGTCTGCATTCTATCAAAACTTAGCATCCACGGTAGTGATGTTGATGAACCCACCTTGAGCATCAGCTCTTGCACAGGCTAGAGTTCTTTCCTGATAAAGATGACATGCAAAAATCATGGAAGTTACGCCTATTAGTTCGCATTTCTGACCTACTGAAACCAAACTTCAAACGTGATATGAAAACAACAATGAAGCATTTCTGACTACGTTCGGAATCCTCTTGAGCCCAGGATGAGGACTTCAAATGCAAACACAAAGCGAGTGTGCTAACAATCAGAGCCAGAACCATGCAAGAGTTTACCTTCCATGTAAACCGTCAATGTTCTGCACTACGCGAAGAAATTGAGCAGATCCGGCAACTTGTCTCTGTCCTAACAAAGACCTGACACAATGAGCTGGCTTAAGCCCTAGATTGCCTGTGTTATTCTCTCAGAAAAGTTAAGTATTTGGGCTGAGCGACTGTAGATGTGGGCTGGCTATGTTGAGGCTCAGCTACAGAAGGAGAAAAGACGACAGGAACAGGGTAGGGTATTGATGGGTAGAAGAGCTTGAGTTTCAAATGCAACCAGAGCTTTCGAGTCAGTAGTGAAGATGAAGTCTACTAAACCAGCTTATCTTACTAATCACACTGCTAAACTGGCTTTGATGAACTCACAAGTAACTAACGGGCGACAGGAAGACATAGACACTCAGCTTCGCTGACGAGATAATAGGGAGCCAGCTTACAGGCCCGACCGGTCGGAGCCTGGCCCACCGGCAGTGGGTCGGTCCGACCCGGCACGTTCGGGTTGCAACTTACTTCAAAATCTGTAAAACTCCTCCTTTCAAAATTAAAAGTTCAAAGGAGCAAGATTTTGGATATTTTCTACTTTCCTTACGTGCTCAAACGTGGCTCTCCCTACGGCACCTTTTCGATAAACAATTGCTCGGCGACAATACCCTTTACAGACCGCGGTCATGTCCATGGAAAAGACGTCTTGCCCACGAAAAAGGCGTCTTGCTATAGCCCGGAACTAGAATGGTGGTTGTTGGGCTCCAGTCAACAAACACATCAACGTTGAGGGTGCATGGGCATGGTCACAGTCTGTAAAGAAATGTCAGACGAGCGGGTGATTGTGGCGATATGATTGGTTGGGCAAAACTTTTTCGTGGGCTTCCACCCAAGTGTGTAGTTGTAAGAAGACAGCAAGAGAAGAGTTTGCCCTACTTGCAAACATATATAGTGGACTTGCAATATTCTCATTTTCACATAAATTTTGAAAGTTTTGCAAAATTTTAAGCATTTTAATTGACCTCTAGCTCAAAAATTTACAGAAACCTGCAAATTTTCGAAGTTATAAGTTTCATGTTTTGTTGAAAAGAAAAAAAAAAGTTAACTCTAGGACTCTACCACCTAACAATAGCCTTGAGCCTAGTTTCGATGGTCTTTTTTGTGCAAAAGCAGCTACCCTTCTCTTGAAATTGTTCCAAGAAGGTGCATCCTCTTTTGTGTGAATTGCAAAACACTACAGCTTATTCTGTGTGAGCTCCAAGGTGCTGCAACACTAGCGCTAAAAGGCTGCCTCTCATAAATTGTGAAGCCAATCAAAGCACTTGTGCTGGATAGTTCAAGCACCACTCTAAGGGGCTTACAAGAACAATGCCACTTTTGCAAGTTTGGTGTCCAAGAATACCATGCCAAAAGCAAAAGAGTGCAGGGTATAGAAAGGCAAGGTTGCTCCCCAAGAAGTAGCCTCTAGTCATGTCTTACCACATGTGATACCTTTTACTCCAAGTCCTCTTGAATAAATGACACTCCTCATTTTTGAGCCATGCATCGAAGAAAGCCATGCAAAACAATGAACAATTCCTCTTTGGCCTTAATGAATGAAGCTAAGTGCATTAGCATCCATCGCCTAATTGTCCACGATATTAATTGGAGTGCTTTTGGTAACATTGCTCGAACGTACTAAGGTACTACTCTCTAGCTAGCTCATATTATTAAAGGGGCTATCTTCAAAGAGTACTACACTCTAGCTAGCTCATGTTATTAAAAGGGCTATCTTCGAGGAGATAGCCAAAAGAGACTCCATCACTTGATTCTAACCCAAGTCCCAAAATTTTTTGACAAAGCAGAATGGCTATTGGGCTAAGTCAAGGTAATTTTGAAAATAGGAATATCAAGACGAATCATTGTCATGATTGTCCAAAACTTGTCATTATGCGAAAGGTAGAGGGACCTAATATGTATTATGGAGAGTGAAAAAAATCTTTGATTCATTTTATCATTTTCATCAAATATATGTGCATTTTTGTTGTTTATGCAAACACTTTGGTTATTTTAAATTTTTTATGAGGTTAAAAAGCCATAGGTCCCATTTTTATGAGGTTAAAAAGCCATAGGTCCCATTTTTGGCATTTCAACTCCCAAATCATGTGCATCAAAATCAATGTTGATTGCACTTTCTAGCCAATAAGAAGATGCCAGCTATTTCATTATGAATACTTTAGAGCTTCATTGTCCTTTAATGGAGATGGGGGGGCATTTTCAATAATTGGCCCATGTACTTAATGATTTACAATTTTACATTCATGATGGAACCACTATTGACCAAAAAGGTGTTTTTACAACAAATATAGATACCCTCTACATCTATGATTTCAAGTTTTTGATGTAAATCAAAAATTAAAAAATTATTTCCACATAATAAAAGTTAAAAATCCATCAATTGAAAAATCGATCCTTCAAAAAACATTTGAGCATGCAAAATTTAAACGTTTGAGAGGAAGAGAAAAGAAACTTGTAATACTCATCTCACACATTGATAAATCCTCGCTTATAACCACGTCGTTTTATTTTTATACTTGGCATGTGGATACTAGGTGAGTGGCCAACAACCACACTCACCTAGTGGTTATTGGCCTTATACTTATTATGTGACTCAAGCGAAGGTGCCGGGTTCAAAGCTCATTCATTGTAGCAATCATTACTGTCACTTGTAAGGGTGATGAGGCCATAGAAGGGGCGGGAATGAAAATGTCTATGAGTATAAAAATTAGAAATTAATATCTAAAATATATATAGTTTTGTATGTAAATTTTACCTTCTACGAATCTAATAAGTGTGGGCACATGCACACATTGCAACATAAGAATTGGTCTCCACACTTTGTGATTTCAATAATATCATAGCTTGCACTTTTGTAATCGAGAGAAAACAACTTAATCACATAATCTGATTTTTGCCTTCTTGTTTGCGTAATCCACTACCATTCAAAAGCTTTTATGACTTCAAGGTATCTTTACAAGGTTTCTATCAATTCACTCACCTTTCCAATGCAAAAATTATATTCTGCTCACACACATGATGTAGCATGTTTTTGTATTATTGTGTTTCATGATTGTTTCCATCATGTGAAAATCTTATAAACCATAATCGCATTCATCCAAATTAACAAATGCCATATTAAAGTTATGAGTGACCATGTTTAGTCATGGGGCAATGAGGATTCCTAGTCATGAAGCTCCATGTTTAAAAACAATCTTCCTAATTCACCTACAACCACCTTTCTTATATACAATTTCCAACATGAAAAAAGTATGCTAGTGCTAGTCAACAATATTTCAAAATGAAAATATTTTTCCCTCATTTAAAGGGAGTTGCACTGGTCGAATGTAAGAATGGTTAAAAAGTCCTCTCTTTTGAAAAACATGACCATGTAATTTGGACGCACGCTACATAAAAAGTTTTTGGCATGATCTTTACATTATTTTGTAAAAAAAAAGTTTTTGGCATGATCTTTACATTATTTTGTAAAGAAAAATAATATT
Source organism: Cibotium barometz (assembly GCF_041138505.1). Classification (NCBI taxonomy): domain Eukaryota; kingdom Viridiplantae; phylum Streptophyta; class Polypodiopsida; order Cyatheales; family Cibotiaceae; genus Cibotium; species Cibotium barometz. The sequence continues at coordinate 63,238,927 of NC_141050.1, read as the reverse complement.
TTAAGTTAAAAGACAAGTTGTTACATAAAAGTTATCTTTAAGACACATGGCTTCAAGACCACAATGTCACTAGTCTTGACTTGGAGAAAAGTTTCTTTACCAAATCGAAGGACAAAAACAAAGGGAGAACTTTTAAATGCACCTTCTGTAAGAAGCTAGGATCATAGTGAGGACAGATGCTTCAAGCATCTGGCTAAAGAGCAAGAAAAGAACCATGCCAACTTAGTTGCTGAGGTGGAAGAGGAAGATAAAGAAATTGAAGACACCCCGAGCAAGTCGGAAACCTCTACTATAGCATCAAAAAAATCTTTCACTACTTTTTCTAATCTTTCTCTCCTATAGGAAGATTATGACTAGGCTTTTTAAGCTTGCCTCCATGTTTATGTGTCTATATGTGAGTCAAGGTTTCTGTACCCAAGATGTCCTCCAAAATCTCATAAATAAACTTGTGACTGAAGGCCCCACTCCCACATTAATCGTTGTTTTTAGTAAGGGTGGTGTGTTTTTAGTTGAACTGATAGAGAATGCAGGGGAGAGGGAAAGCTTGAGTTCCTTGCAAATAAACACACACACACACACACACACAAGAGATAGAGAATGTGGGGGAGAGAGAGAGCTTGAGTTCCTTGCAAGCAAACACACACACACACAAGAGAGGAAAAGACATAAGAGAGAGATGGATGGTTGAATTTTCTTCTATCTTCTTCTCTTCTCTACAACGATATATCTAAAAAGATACGAGTACATACTATAAGGAAAAGTACTCTCCTACAATAACATACAAATCTCGATCCATAGTGTGAGCTCAACTATATGAGCTGGTGCTATAACTATGTTGTAAGTCTAATACACACAGCCTATCATCCACTGGGCGACATATCAACCATAATCTCACCAACCATGCCAGTGGCATAAGTGCAGAAGCTATCACACCGAAGCGGGGCATCAAGGTCCGTAGAACTAGTTGAGCTCTATATCTCAACATTCCCCCTCGAGCTTAACTCCACACAATGTACTCCAAGTAAGCTCCTAAACCTATGGAGCTTCTCTGTGTTGAGATATCGAGCTCGTCTAGTGAGGCAGTGGACACTGATGACCCGCCTGGGAGATAGGCCCCACACTTACACCACTGGCATGGTTGGTGAGATCTTGGGTGATATGCGGCCAGTGGGATGACAGGCTATGTGACAGCCATTCGAGACTGGCATAGTTATAGCGCCAGCTCATTTTAGTCGGGTTTACACTATAGAGAACCTGTGTATGTATTTGGTTGAGTACCTTTCATATTATGAGTACTCTTATTGTGTATATGGTGTGTTGAGTGTTGTGTGAAGAAGAAGAAGATTTTCAGCCTCTCACCTTGTGTGTTCTCTATTAGGGTTTTGTGAGTGTGTGTGTGTGCTTGCAAGAGCTCAAGCTCTCTTCCCCCTTGCATCTTTTCATGGTATCAGAGCCTGGTTCATGCTAAGGGCTGAGCTGCAAGCAAGAGAACCACAGGAAGCGGTACGAGGGTAAGAGCTTCAACTACTCTTCCCTATTTGTCTTGGTGACTACACCCTTGTCGGGTGTAGTCACCCTTGTCTTGGTTCATGCTAAGGGCTGAGCAAGAGAACCACATGAAGCGGTACGAGGGTAAGAGCTTCAACTACTCTTCCCTATTTGTCTTGGTGACTACACCCTTGTCGGGTGCTCTACGGGAAGCACCGGCAACGATCTCTGATTGAGGAGCTTTCTTCGCAGGAGTAAAGCTATAGGGCAACAATGCTGTCCTATCGGTGTCCTATCGGACAACATTTTCCGGGCCGAAAACGCGTTTTGGATGCGTCTGGACCTCCGTTTTTCAGAAAGCAGGCGATTTTGAGCACTGCGAGTAAGTTATCGATTCTCTGCAGAACTTTGTTTTAAGAACTGCAGGAAGACAGATTGACTGTGCAGACACTGTGGGTGCTGCAAAGAGGTCTACAGTTGCCATTGGGTGTATGTATGCACATTGAGGTCACTGGTTGTAACATTTGAGAGTACTACAATACCGCTGCAGGAAATACAGCAGTTTGTGCAGGACAAACCAAAGTGCTGTTTCTGGTAAAATTGTGTGTTTGGCAAGATGTCAAATGATGGGATAACCCAGATTGTGGCTGAGAAGCTAGATAAGAATAACTTCCATGCTTGGAGGTTCAGGTTGACGAATTTCTTGATGGTGGGAAAGGGCTGTTGGGACTACATAGAAGGTGAGCATGAAGAGGCACCGGAGATAACGGACATAAATCCTACTGCTCCAGATGTGAAAGAGTTTAAAGACTGGAACCAAGGAGCCAGGAAAGTCATGTATTGGCTCTCCTTTATTAGTATGTAGGACACCATGATTGGGCACATTTAGGATGCCGAATCTCCCAAGGAGGCGTGGGACACCTTGGTAAAGCTTTATGAAACAAATACCAAGGCACGTAAGATACAGTTGAAGAATGAACTTCATACTGTGGAGAAAAAGAGCATGTCTGTGAATGACTATGCGTTGAAGATAAAGGGTATTGTGGAATCCCTTGCATCTATTGGTGCGTCAATAGATGATGATGATAAGGTGGAGGTCTGTCTACGTGGTCTCGGGCCACAATACAAGGCGTTCAAGACGTCTATTCAGACTCGGGAAAACATTCCCAACTTTACAAATTTGGTGTCTATGCTGATTATCGAAGAGAAGAGCTTGGGTGAAGACCAACAGTCTTCACAAAGCAAAAGCAGTTCAAAGCAACACGCCTTCTACACGAGTTCAGGAAGAGGACGAGGTAGAGGAGGCCGTGGGCGCGGTTAAGGAGGTGGCCGAACAGGTAATCATAATTATGGACAGCAGCAGCAACAACAACAGTCCTAGAATACACAACAACAACAACAACAACAACATGCAGGTGGAAGAGGCAAATTCAGAGGCAGGGGGAGTCAAAGAGGCCGTGGAAATTGGCAAAGGCAGTATAATGATGCACGTGAATGCTATTATTGTGTAAGCCTGGACATGTGTAGGCAGAATGTTATAAGAAGCAGGCTGACATGCAAAATGGGAAAGTGCAGCAAAACAACTATGCATCCTCAAGCAGAAATAATGAGGATAATGAAAGGTTGTTTGTTATGCAGCATGTCGTGAATGCCATGTCTGAAAATGTTGATGCAGCACAAAAAGATAATGTATGGTATGGATTCAGGTGCTTCGAACCACATGACAAGTCATGGGGAGTGGTTCAACGAGATGAAAAACTCGGAAAGACCAGGTTTTGTGGAAACAGGGGATGACACTGCTCATCCAATTGCCCATGTTGGAGATGTGCCATTGTCTATGTAGGATGGCAAAGTGAAGTATCTTGCAGATGTACTTCATGTACCGAACATAACAAAGAATCTAGTTTCAGTTGGCCAGATGATTGAGCAGGGTTTGCAGGCTCGGTTTAACCCTGATGGTTGTTATGTTGAAGACTTTAAAGACAAGTGCAGGTTGGTTGCAAAAGGCAACAGAGTGGGCAGAATGTTTACATTGAATGTAGACATGCCTGAAATGAGTGCTGCGATGTTTGCAAACGGTTCAGGAATTGTTGCAGACACAAACATTTGGCATAAAAGAATTGGACATGTGAATGTGCAGAGATTGAAGTCTATGCAAACTAAAGGAATTGTGACAGGGCTGCCAAAATTTAAAGTGGAAGGTATGCAGAAAATATGTGAAGCATGCCAATTTGGGAAGCAAACAAAGCATGTGTTTCCATGTAACAGATATGTGAGCAGAAATGCACTAGATATTGTGCATTCAGATGTATGGGGTCCTACGAAGACCATATCTATGGGAGGCTGCAGGTATTATGTGACTTTCATTGATGACCACACAAGGAAAGTGTGGGTATATTTCATGAAGGAGAAGAGTGAGGTGTTCACTCACTTTCAGAATTTCACAGTTTTGGTTGAAAAACAAACATGGAAATATGTAAAGTGCCTAAGGTCAGATGGAGGGGGAGAGTATTTCTCCAATGAGTTCTCTGAATTTTTGAAGAAGAATGGTATTCGGAGACAGTTTACATGCAGATACACTCCGCAGCAAAATGGAGTTGCTGAGTGGAAAAAACAGGCACATTGCTGAGATTGCGCGAGCATTGATGGAAGAGAAGAATATGCTGCATAGCTATTGGGGCTGAGGCTTTTTCTACAGCAGTATACATCATGAACAGGACTCCAACTACAGCCATACATCATGAACAGGACTCCAACTACAGCCATACATGATGTAACTCCAGAGGAGAGGTTTACTGGCAGAAAACCTGATTTGTCTCATCTGAAAGTCTTTGGATGCATTGCATATGTGCATGTGCCAGATGAGCTGAGAAATAAGCTGGATCCAAAAGCTGAAAAATGTGTGTTTATTGGATACTCCCTTAAGCAAAAGGGATACAGGTGTTATAACCCTGCTACACGTGAGTTGAGGGTAAGCAGGGATGTTGTCTTTGATGAGATGAGCAGCTGGTATGCTGCTGTAAAAGAAGCTGTTGGGGCTGATGTGAGTGGAAGTGTGGTTGCACAGAATGCAGGTCAGCAATCACAGTCTTTGAGTGGACCAGGAGAGTCCTCATCTAGTGGGTCTGTTGATAGACCATGGAGTGGCAGGCTGCGTCATAATACCAGTCCTGCAAATGTGATTAGTACATCACGTAAAGGAAAAGAGAAAGTGGTTGAGCCCCTTGGTATGCCTGACATTTCTGCAGGGCATTCTCATGTGTTGATGGAGAGTCTAGTGGCTCAGATATGAGCCTTGATGAGGAGCTTGGGATCCCAGCTGTGAGAACACCTGGTGTAAAGAAGGCTATGGAAGCCATGAATGAAAAGCTGCGAAGATCTGGGAGAGTGAAAAATCCTGTGCAGAGATTTACCTATGATGGTTATGTGGCACATCACTATGCATATATGGCAAAGGTTGTGCAGGTTGTTGAGCCCACATGCATTGATGAGGCTGTTGGAAATGTGTGTTGGGAGAAAGCTATGGATGAGGAGATGGATGCACTATATGGAAATGAGACTTGGGATTTAGTGCAATTGCCTGAAGGCAAGAAAGCCATTGGATGCAAGTGGGTGTACAAAGTAAAACATAACAGTGATGGAAGCATAAACAGGTACAAGGCTAGATTGGTAGCCAAAGGATATGCGCAGACATATGGCATTGATTATGAGGAAACTTTCAGCCCAGTTTTGCCAAGATGGCAACAGTGAGAATTGTGATAGCAGTGGCTGCGTCAAAGCAATGGTCTTTACATCAGATGGATGTAAAGAATGCATTCTTGCATGGGGATTTGCAAGAAGAGGTGTATATGTTGCAGCCACTGGTTATGAGGATGTGGGTCACCCCGAGCATGTTTGCAGGTTGAAGAAAGCCTTGTATGGCTTAAAACAAGCACCAAGAGCATGGTCTGACAAGATTTCTGAATATCTTGTCACTATTGGCTTTCATGTAGCCAATGCAGATTTCTCGCTGTATGTGAGACATGGTGATAGAGGGGTTGTGTTTGTTGTCATCTATGTAGATGACTTGATCATTACGGGGGACCATGATGCAGAGATCTTTGATGTAAAGATCTTGCTTAGACAGAAGTTTGAGATGAAGGATCTGGGGGAGCTCAGATATTTCTTAGGCATTGAGGTGATTAGGTCACCACATGGTATTGGATTACTACAGAGACAGTATGGCTTGGACATGTTGTCCAAGTATGGTATGACAGGCTGTAAGCCTATTTCCGTGCCATTGGATCAGAATGGCAAGTTGAGTGCAGATTCAGGAGAGATCTTGGAGGATCCTACTATGTATAGGAGCATAGTAGGAAGTTTGATCTACATGACGATCACCAGACCAGATTTGAGCTATGCTGTTGGGTTGGTGAGTCAGTTTATGCAGGTTCCACGGAAACCGCATTTGGATGCAGTGAGACGCATACTGAGGTATGTGAGGTCTACTTTGCATTGTGGACTATTCTATGAGACTGGGACAGAGATATGTGTACATGGGTACACAGATGCTGATTGGGCTGGTAGTATCTCAGATAGAAGATCTACCAGTGGATTCATGTTTTCTTTGGGGAGTGCTGCTGTGACTTGGAGCAGCAAGAAGCAGCCTACGGTTGCTCTATCCAGTACTATAGAGGCCAAGTACAGAGGAGCTGCTATGGCAGTGGATTCATGTTTTCTTTGGGGAGTGCTGCTGTGACTTGGAGCAGCAAGAAGCAGCCTACGGTTGCTCTATCCAGTACTATAGAGGCCAAGTACAGAGGAGCTGCTATGGCAGCATGTGAGGTAGCTTGGTTGAGAAAGCTACTTGCAGATTTGGGTCTATCAGTGGATAGTTGTCATTTTCTGTGACAACATTAGCAGTATACAGTTGGCCAGGAACCCAGTCTTTCATGCTCGCACGAAGCATATAGAGGTCCACTACCATTTCATCAGAGAGAAGGTCTTGGCAGGAGACCTTGACCTTGTTTATTTCAGCACAGAGGATCAGGTAGCTGACATCTTCACCAAAGCATTGGGTACAGAGAAGCTCCGCAGATTCAGGGCTTCGCTTGGTGTACATGAGATGGAGTTGAGCTCGAGGGGGAGTGTTGAGATATCGAGCTCGTCTAGTGAGGCGGTGGACACTGATGACCCGCCTGGGGGATAGGCCCCACACTTACACCACTGGCATGGTTGGTGAGATCTTGGGTGATATGCGGCCAATGGAATGACAGGCTGTGTGATAGCCATTCTAGAGACTAGCATAGTTATAGCGCCAGCTCATTTTAGTTGGGTTCACACTATAGAGAACCTGTGTATGTATCTGGTTGAGTACCTTTCATATTATGAGTACTCTTATTGTGTATATGGTGTGTTGAGTGTTGTGTGAAGAAGAAGATTTTCAGCCTCTCACCTTGTGTGTTCTCTATTAGGGTTTTGTGAGTGTGTGTGTGTGCTTGCAAGAGCTCAAGCTCTCTTCCCCCTTGCATCTTTTCACTCTGTGCCTAATGCCTTCGTGAAGATGTCAATGATAACTGCCCTATCCACAAGCTCACCCATATCACCAAGTAGCTTTTAAAACCAAGCTACAGTCAAATTTGCAGCAATGTGATGAGCTATGGTGTATCAAATACAAGAATAAACATGATTAGCAAGGAATTAGAAGATGATTAAGATGAGATTAGTGCACAATTAACTAATAGCTTAATGTAGACATGGATACTCAAAAACCAACAATTTCTCATTAGGCCAATGCCTCAATTTATAGGTTTTACATCCACAAGATTCCAAGCATCTAATCCCACCGATTTCTCCTTGATTTGTGCCACCTCCCTTACATTTGGGGGCACCTTTTCACTGCTACCCACTTAATTATAGACTTCCTTTTACAATCTCTTGCTACTATAAGGGCTTGTTCCCACACACACACATTCACTTGCATATTTCAACACCTCCTCGCTCAAGTGAATAATTCTAGCACACCTGGACCCTATACCAAGTTTCCCTCTTACTTGGTAGCCTGCGAGACCAGTGCCTTAAGTCCCTAACTCATACTCCTTGACACTCTCTCTCTATGTGTCCAGGGTTACTACAAGCGCCCGTGACCTTGACTAAAGTGCTCGCACATACATCTACCACATGGCCTACATCATCGATGGCTCAGAGGTGGTTTTACTCTATTGGGGCAGGTCACATTGGGTTGTGGGGTTTCTCTCTCTTTCTCTCTCGGAAAAGATGTCCTGACTCCTCTTCCTTAGGAGTCTCCATGAAGTTTGTCAATGTTAATTCTTCTTCATTTGGTTTGCTGTAGTAGTCTCTAGCCATGTGTCTTGGCTTCCCACAATTGTAGCAAGTGAAGGTCCTTCCTCCTCCCCTGCCTCTTTCTCGTCCCCGTCCTCGTCCTCGTGCGAGGCCTCCTCGGGTGTAGAATACTTTCTCATTTCTGTTCTTCCACTCATTCTCCCCATTTTCCTCTGGACATTCATCTCTTTCCTCAACTAGCCCCCACATATTTTTCCTCATGAGCAAATACATGGTCTTTGTTTGCCATGTATGGAACTGCTCCCCGTTATATTTAGCTATTTCTTGTGTAGTGCTCATGATGATGTGAAGGGGGTCTTACCTCTTGATCCAATTCAAGATTCAAGGGCAGTGTCTTTTACAACTCCAATCTGGTGTTAAATGATGATTACAACAGATTTACAACCATGAATACACCAAAAATTGCATAAAGCCAAGGTTAACTGATTTGTACTGAATGGTTGGGATATCAAACCATCTCCGAATTGCAATCTAAAGTGATAGAGATCTGTATCAGATACCCAATGGTAAATCTGAACCATCAATTGCATTAAAATATAATGATTAGTATCAATTAATCACTAATTAGTGAAATAATCTCTTGTTTTGTGTGCAAAAAATAGAGTGTACGGGGAGGCCAGATCTGGTGCCTTAGGGTTCAAATCAGCTCAAATCCTTTCAAGGGAATCAATAGCAGTTAGTCTAGTAGAGAATCAAGCCCAAAAATAAAATATTTGACCAAACATTGAATGCTTAATCACACTGTTTTACCAAAGTCACTTGCAGATTTGATGCAGAGCTTGATTTCACTTCTCCTTGAAGAATTTCTAAAATCTGAGATGATAGGCTTGTAGAGCACCCTTGAAAATCCGTAGGGCTAGAAGGAATTAGCTTGATTCACTTTTAATGAGTGTAGATCTGAGATTTTCTCCAAAAAAAGGGCACCGACGAAATCACGAAAATTTGTAGCACAGTTGGGTGTTTTGACATTTTGACGTGATGGGATGAAGTGTGGGGAAGCTAGCTAGCTATGGTTGAAGGCTTTTTGCCTAATTTGATGGTTGGAGGGATATCAAGCCCCTCCACCAGCTAGGGGTGCAGAAAGTTAGTTGAAAAGAGCTAAAAAAATGGATTAACTCCTAATTATGATTAGTAGAGTAATTAGCAAGGTAATTAGACTAAAAAATCAGATGAATCCTAAGCTTGGTTTTGATACCAAGTTAAATTTGCAACAATGTGATGAGCTATGGTGGATCAAATACAAGAATCAACATGATTAGTAAGTAATTAGAAGATGATTGAGATGAGATTAGTGCACAATTAATTAATAGCTTAATGTAGGCATGGATACTCAAAAACCAACAATTTCTCATTAGGCCAATGTCTCAATTTATAGGATTTATATCCACAAGATGCTAAGCATCTAATCCCACTGATTTCTCGTTAATTTATGCCACCTCCCCTACATCTGGGGACACCTTTTCCTAGAATCTTTCCACACCCCTATATTCACTCATGCTACCCTTGATTCTTCCACCAGGAGATTCTTCTCACCTTTTCACTGCTACCCACTTAAGTATAGACTCCCTTTTATAGTCTCTTGCTAAGAGCTTATTCTCGCACACACCCATTCACTTGCATATTTCAACAGCTACCTCACAAGCTGCCATAATAGCACCCCTGTACTTTGCCTCTGTACTTGACAAAGCAATTGTTGGCTATTTCTTATTGCTTCAACTCATAGCAACACTCCCAAACAAAAACCTAAAGCCACTGGTAGACCTTCTGTCTGTTGAGATATCGAGCTCGTTTAGTGAGGCGGTGGACACTGATGACCCGCTTGGGGGATAGGTCTCAGACCATACAATGCCTTTTTCAATCTGCATACGTGAGTGGGATATCTAGGGTGTACATACCCTTCTGGCTGTGCCATGTACACTTCCTCTTGTAGATCTCCATTTAGAAATGCATTTTTGACATCCATCTGATGCATTTCCCAGCCATTAGCTGCAGCCATAGCAATGACTGCTCTCACTGTGCCCATCTTAGCCACTAGACTAAAGGTTTCATCATAGTCCAAACCTTGGGTTTGTGCATAACCCTTTGCTACCAATCTTGCTTTATGTCTCTCAATAGAACCATCAGATTTGCACTTCACTTTGTAAACCCATTTACATCCAATAACATTTTTGTCTTTTGGTAATGCAACCAAGTCCCATGTATCATTATGGACCAATGCGTCCATCTCAACATCCATTGCTTTCTTCCATACATGCTCTCCACTAGCCTCTGTATAGCATGTAGGTTCCACATGCTTCACCATAGATGTCATATATGCATAGTGCATAGCAAAATCTCGATATGTCAATCTGTCAACTGGATATCTGACTCTCTGGGATCTCCGCAATGCCTGCGGGTCACTCTGTACACCTGTAACTCTAGCATGTGGTGGCACATATCTATCCTGCCTAGCACCAGGTGTGCGTAAAACAGGTATGCCAAGCTCCTCATCCAAACTCTCTGAACTAGATGACTCATAACCTGTGATTCCAATTCCTTCGACCTTCTTCTTTCCTTTGTCCATAGCACTACTCCCAGTGCTCACACTCTCATGCCTCAAATGTCCTGACCATGGACGTACACTGCTACTCTCAGCCTGTGCTGCTGGCCCAGACATAGTAGTAGAACTAGAACTTGCTTGTGGCAAGTTCACAGGCACATCAGCTTCAAGTGACTCAATGACTCCCTCATCTTTTGCTTTGTACCAACTAGCAAGCTCATCAAACACCACATCTCGTGAGATGACCACTTGTCTAGTTTGTGGATTATAACATTTGTATGCCTTTCGATCCTGTGCATATCCAACAAATACACATTTCTCTGCCTTAGGATCCAACTTCCTTCTTCTTTCATCAGGCACATGTACATAAGCTATGCATCCAAAAACTTTGAGATGTCCAATGTCTGGCCTGTAACCTGTAAGCCGCATCTCTGGCATGCTTCCATGAATGGCTGCTGTAGGTGTTTTGTTCAGTATGTCATCCTGCTGAAATCATCTATGAATGTCACATAGTATAAACTACCTTTGATAGATGGGTTTTGTGCAGGACCCCATACATCACTATGTACGATCTCAAGTGGCCTGTTACTCATATTTCCTTCTCTAGGAAACCTCAACCTTGCATGCTTTCCAAACTGACAGGCTTCACAAACATGCATATGTCCATCATATTTGAACCTAGGCAATCCATTGACAATGCCTCTTGTTTGCATGTTCTTTAATGTCTGTATATTGACATGTCCAATCCTCTTATGCCACATATCAATGTCCTGTACCACATTTTTACTTTTGGAGAACATGGCTGATTTTAGCTCAGGAATTCCAGCATCCAGCTTAAACAATCTGCCTTCTTTCTTGCCTTTAGCAATGACTCTACATCCATGTTTAAAATCTTCAACGAAGCATCCATGCTCGTTGAAACGAACCTGTAATCCCTGTTCCACCATTTGACCAACTGAGGCCAAGCTCTTTGTGATCGAAGGCACGTATAACACATTTGATGTAGACTTTGTTTGACCATTGTGTATGACCAATGGTACACTTGCAACATGTGTAATGACATGCTGGGTATCATCACCTGTTTCCACATAGCCTTTCACTTCCATAGGCTTCATATGCTCAAACCATTCACCATGACATGTCATATGGTTTGATACTCCTGAGTCCATATACCATGTGTCATCATTCTCAGCATTTGTCGTCATAGTACCCACAACATGCTTCATGGCAAACAAATGATTTGTAGTGCCATCATTACTGCTTGATGCATAGTTTCCACCATGTTGTGTATAATTTCCACCATAATGACCACCACGTTGTGCTCTACCCCCTCTCAAATCATTCTGTTTGCGGAAACAATCTCTCGCCATATGTCCAAATTTGCCATAATAATGGCATTCCACATCTTGCATAGAATTTTGTTGGCCTTGCCAACGACCTCTACCACGGGGGTTACCTCTGCCTCGCTGAGGTGCATATCCACAACCACCTCGAGCACCATATGAAGGCTGAAAATTCTGTTGTGGAGGCCTGTCCTGCCATCCACGACCATTACCACCACGTCCACGTGATGCGAATCTCCCCCTGTCTCTAAAGCCTCTCTGAGAATAGAAAGCCTGATTTCTGCCATCATCATGGCTAGTAGATGCATCCAGAAATGAATCACTGAACTTGATTTCCTCAACAAGTAAGAGTGAAACCAACTCATCGAAGTCAGGTAAACCTATACTCCTCACTGAGATAGATGTATCAAATGATTTATATTCCTTGCCAAGACCACGCAAGGTAATATCCACCAAATCATCATCAGGCATGGGGGCATTTATTGTGGCCAATGCATCTGCAAACTTCTTGATTTCTTGCACATAATCATGTATACTCCTTTTATTCCTTTTTACATTATGTATCTGCTGTCGCAAACTGAGACTTGCGAGCACTCGTATCTGTATCAAACATCTTCACCAAAGTATCCCATGCATCTTTAGGATTCTCAGCATCCTGTATGTGTATGAGCATAGCATCAGAAATACATATAGACAAATAATGTAGCACTTTGAATAAGCTGACCATTGCTTATGAGCAATAAGCTGCTGCTGTGTAGGTTGTCGAGGTAGCTTAGGCTCTGGCTCAGTACCTGTAATGAGATTCCAAAATCCTTTTCCTTTCAAGAAACTCTTGATCCTGTACTTCCATGCCTGGAAGTTCTTTCTATCCAGCTTTTCACCAACAATCTGAACTGGATATCCGACATGTTTGCTCAATGCATACACCTTCCGCACACTTCAAATCTGTAAATGAGCCTTCCTCAGCTCAACCACACTCCAATGCATGTTCCAGATACTCCAAGGTAGCCAAAAACCTCCAAATTTGATGTAGAAAATCAACCTGTATGCATCCAAGATGAACTGTCTCACGCAGTCCGAGATACCCTGACTTTGATCCGCCTTCCAAGGCTCCAAATCACAATGTAGTGGTGCAATCAAGTATGGGCAACTTTCATTGACACCTAAACAACCTCAATGTTGAATATCAACACCATCTGACATGTGTACATATCAATTTTTGAAAACCCCTTTCTCTGTTTTGGGAAAAATGAGAAAAACCAGTAGGAAAATGGCTCTAATTTCTTCAATATTTGACCAAATTGAGCAACCAGGCATTCATTAGCTTAGCAATAGTGTCCATCAACTCCATGTAAGAGGAATTTGTCCAATTGTATAAGACCAAAGATTAATTGCTTAATTAAAATGACCCTGTTTCTCTGCAACCAGTGGACAGCCTGTTTAATCAGCTCATTCCTAGCTCAATTAGGCATAATTCATCAATCCAATCACATAGCCCTCTTCTCCAAAGTGTAAAGCAACCAATTGCTAAAGCAATTGTGAAATGTATCAAGCACCAAGGTGAAATTTGATCCTCCACTTTGCAAAATAGTCAAAATTTCCTCTGTTTCTGCTGTCCAGCCAGCGCCGCCTGCATTTGAGGGATTCGGAGATGATTATAATGATAATTGGTGAGGTATACAAGTCCCCAACACTCCTAGGTATGTGTGCAATCTATCAATGCTTGGATTTTTGCCAAAAATATGCTCCAAATGCATCAAATCTTCACCTCCTTTTCTCTGTTTTGTGAGAGCTCAAAAAACCAGTAATTTCACTCATTCAAATGCTTCCAAAATGCTCCAAAATCACAGTAGGGCTTGCATAGAAGTTGCCAATACATCTCTCATTGTTAGATACATGTTTGCTTTGCCAGATTTACATGTATTTTCACCATACATCAATGTTGCCAAGCTTTAATGGAAAGCTTCCAAAAACCAGAATTTTTCTTTGCTTTGATTTGCTCTAACTTGCTTTGTTTTTGCATGTATCACCTGCAATCCGCTCAAGGATGTTTAGAAGACCTTACTCGGTAGGCCAAGCTCTCAGATCTGATAGTATTTGGTGTGCTCCAAGCTTCACAGCTCCAATGGCAAGCTTCACAGCTTCCCTTCACAGCTTCTTCTCCCTCTTCTCTTCACTCACTCATAAACCCTAATAAATAGCACAAGGCTCTGATACCATGTTGAAAGAATGGTAGAGGGGGAGGAGACACACACACAGGAGCAAACTCTAATGTATATTGCAAACCCTAACCATAGAGAGAAGCCATCTCCACTCTCACACAAAGCATAATGCACTAATCCATAATCCACACAACACACTATGAGTTGTGTCCACACTCATCTAACCCTAGCTAATGTCCACACACTATGACCAGCTGGACATGCGGTAATTTATGTCTCACACATGTTCCTACCTAATTTGCCAGCACATAGCATAGCTGGCTCACACTGACATCGAGCTTGAATCTCAATAGCCCCTCTCAAGCTCATGATGTACTGTCGATGAAGATGTAGATGAGCTTGGGATATCAGGACTCTCAACAAAACTTTCAGGGTTTATCCCATCTCACAGAATTCCATCTCACGAAACTAACTTTCACAGTTTAACCCATCTCACGAAACTACCATTTCACGTAACTAACTCTCACACAATTCCATCTCACAGGATTCAATCTCATGGGATTACATCTCATGGAATTCCATCTCATGAAACTAACCTTCACGGGTTTACCCCATTTCACGAGATTACCCTTCACGGTTTGCACTTTCACGAATTTGCTCTTCACGGCCTTAACATCTGCACTTTCATGGTTCTTAACCCAATCACACTTACTCCAATATCTTCCTCAATGCATGCGTGGGTATCTTCGACGACCGAGAGCCCGAGCACCGTATGGTCAGCACCCTCTAGGATCCTTAGCAACAGCAGGTCACCTAGCACTTCACTCATAGGCCGCTTCCTTGGTTCCTCATCCACCATACCAGAAGCTCACCATTTAAATCTAACCGAGGCTGGTCAAGACCTCGGCCGACCTTGCTACGCGAGACGTCCTCCGTTGACTCTCCGTCAGCTGTTGCAACTTTATCAGTTAGGTCTCCCCACGACCTCATTCACAAGACGATCAATATGCTTCCCCAGCATTCTTAACATAAAATAGTCATTAAAAAACAAGTCATAAATATAGTTTCTAACGAACTCACATCTTTTCACACCAGTCCACATCATTTCTCGTTATTCCACATTTTTCTAAATCAATTTACTTTACTCAATCCACATCCAATCATATGTATTCTCATCGTACTTCATCCATTCTCATCCAATCCTATCATTTTACATCTCATCATATCTATCCACATCTATCCTCATAAGATCTTATCCATTCTCATCTACACATATCCACATCACATCACATTACATCCATTCACATCTCATCTCATCCATTCACATCTCATCTCATCCATTCACATCTCATCCATCCATTCACATCTATCCGATCCACATCACATCACATCCCATCCATTCACATCACATCACATCCATTCACATCACATCTCATCCATTCACATCTATTCCAATTCACATCACATCCACTCACATCACATCTCATCCATTCACATCTATCTCGATTCACATCACATCACATCCACTCACATCACATCTCATCCATTCACATTTATCCCGCATCACATCACATCACATCTCATCCACTACAACAATTCCTGAACCATTTGCAAACATCGCAGCACTCATTTCAGGCATGTCTACATTCAACGTAAACATTCTGCCCACTCTGTTGCCTTTTGCAACCAACCTGCACTTGTCTTTAAAGTCTTCAACATAACAACCATCAGGGTTAAACCGAACCTGCAAACCCTGCTCAATCATCTGGCCAACTGAAACCAAATTCTTTGTTATGTTTGGAACGTGAAGTACATCTGCAAGGTACTTCACTTTGCCATCCTACATAGCCAATGGCACATCTCCACCAACATGGGCAATTGGATGAGCAGTGTCATCCCCTGTTTCCACAAAACTTGGTCGTTCAAGGTTTTTCATCTCCTTGAACCATTCCCCATGACTTGTCATGTGGTTGGAAGCACCTGAATCCACGCACCATACATCATCTTTTTGTGCTGCTTCAACATTTTCAGACATGGCATTCACGACATGCTGCATAACAAACAACCTTTCATTATCCTCATTGTTTCTGCTTGAGGATGCATTGTTGTTCTGTTGCACTTTTCCATTTTGCATGTCAGCCTGCTTCTTATAACATTCTGCCTGCACATGTCGAGGCTTACCACAATAAAAGCATTCACGTGCATCATTATATTGCCTTTGCCAATTTCCACGGCCTCTTTGACTCCCCCTGCCTCTGAATTTGCCTCTTCCACCTGTGTGTTATTGTTGATGTTGTTATGTATTCTGGGACTGTTGTTGCTGCTATCTCATCCATTCATTCACATCCCATCACATCTCATCCATTCACATCTCATCACATCTCATCCATTCACATCACATCACATCCATTCACTTTCATCGTATCTCCATTCCATCGTACCTCTTGTTTTTGCTTGCTTTTCTATCATAGAAGAATCCCCTAACCAATCAATTGGTTTGTGTGTTGAAAGGAAAGCTCCAAGGATGATTGAAGAGAGAGAGAGAGGCTCCGCTCTCTCCAAAAGTAGAGGATTTTTAGGGATAATAAAAAATAACATTATTTTAGTATAATACTGGCATGGTACAATTTACAGATTTTTTTACAAAGGACTAAGGATCTATTTATAGGTGAGGGAGGCCTCTAACCAAGTCCAACTAGGTTCTAGAATTTTCTAGGTTCAGTTTGGCTGAATTTGGACAAGATTTGGACCTAGTTTGGCTCCCTTTTGATTTGGTTTGATCCAGGAGAGAGGAGAGATAAAAATATCACAATTTTTTTGAGTTAAAAACTCCACCACATGTGTGAAATAGGTTCCTCCTTGAAGTCCCTCCATCTCCTTACCGAGGTGTCAAAAATGTATCATTATACTAAAATATCTCATTTTTTTAGTAATATCTCATAGTTTTTAACTAATAAACCTTGTACTCAGTCAACTCTTTATCTTATGTGGGCATTTACTCATTTCTGGGTATTTTCTTTTATTCATTGGATTTATCTCCTCCCCACACTTGGATTGATCCTATTGGCCTCCCATAGGAACCTTAATTGGACCATAATCCAAAAATTTCTAAAAATCTAGACCCTTAGGCTAAGGTCCTTTATACACATTTTCAGTTAATTCCAATTGTACATTGGAAAGTTCTTTTTGAATTTTTGTTTCAAGGGAAACCATTTTAGACACTAGGAGGATTTTTATATCAAAAAATATCTCAATTTTGGATTACCTCCCTCTAGATATTTTCTCTCTCCAAGCCAAATCAGGGTAAAATAGGATCTTTCTTCTATTTCAGAGAGGGGAATAATTACAAGATCAGAAGGAGAGGTTCTTACTCCTTTACACCTCAAAAACTAGAGGGAGGAATCTTACAACTTGCAAGTAAGGGGGTTAGTTTCAATATACATTGTATGTTCAAAGTACCCCAAACATGGCATGTTCAAGTCTTGTGTAAAGGGAATTCTTTCAGGATGTGCCGTGAGTATTGGTTGACCTAAAAAATCCCATAGCTCGAGGGTCATGAGATTGTATTCTCGTGTTAGATAAAGCTGTGCTTGAGCTGTGGTGATTTCATTTGAAATTTCCAATCCAACCAGAATCCTAGGGATCTTTTCAGTAAGATATGTTGGAAGTTCTAGCTCTTCCAAGGTCTCTTCCTCCTGTAAATAGCAATTGTACATTACTTGCAGGAGTGTTCAAGGTGACTGTTTGCATGGATTCATCTATTGAATACAACGATTCACCTATCCAAGTTCCACCAAGAATGACATCATACTCAAGGGAATCTAGGGTAACATGGAATGTAAATTTTATATTGCCATTTTTTGAGTAGTGTATCTAAGGTACCCTGGAACTTCAATGTTTTGTCCATTGGCTTCTCTTGCAAGACTATTGTCTATAGGGATGAGTTTAGGTTGTCCCAATGACACCCAAGTGTCTAATTTCATGATGTTATGACTAGTTCTAGGGCTAATCAATGTGCGTTTGTGCTTAACATCATTGCCTATAGGGAATGTTGATATTCATGGATCAAGCTCCCTAATGATAATCAACTATCTAATTAGATCCTAATCCTAATCTAATTACAATACTAATCTAAGGTGGATAAAAATGAACAATACTGATAGTGATGTGTGCTAATTAAGTTTAGACTCAATTCAGTTAGGTTACAAGATGGAAACTTGTACTCATAAAAAGACTTGAGATGTTGTGCTTGTATTCCAATGCTTGAAATGTCCTCCTTTTATATGAGGAGAGTACAACACATCTATGATAGCTCATGTGGGATAACTTGGCTAGGTGACTTGGCACTCTAGCCTCACTCATTTCAACACCCCTCCTTGATGCTAGATTGGGTACAATTTTTAGGCTTTCACTCTTCCTCTCTCTCCCCTTGTGCTAGGCTACTTTGGCCTTTATGTTGATTTGGCATTATAGCTACTTTGGCCATGAATATCAGCTTGAGTGCATCATATGGCCTCAGAGGCTGATTACATCACACTTTTTTGTAGAGACAAGAGGGGTGAAAAGTACAATGGTTCTTTCTCTAGAAGAGCACGTCTTCAGCTCTAGGACAACTTTGGCCTTGATGTAGTTTACTTGCTTCTTTTTGCTTGCAATATTCTTCTAGGTGACCAATTTTCCCACAATAGTCACAAACAAGCTTTGTTTTATCTTTATTGTGACATTCATTCTTGGTATGACCAAGTTTTCCATAATGATAGCATCTTGGAAGTTGAGATGTTGATTGATTTGTCCTTTGAAATCTCCCACCCTTTGTATATAGTGCTTGCTCACTTGAATGTGATTTGAATGATTCTTTATCTTTGAATTTGGATTCTTGTTCAAGTAGAGATGATTCTACATCTTGAAGTTTAGTGTTGGGCACATTTTTAAGTGTAGCAACAATTGATTCATAAGGTTCTTTGTCAACACTTTTTAGCAACACAGTAATATATTCATCTTCCTCAATGACTTTCTTTAATGCACTAAGTTGTTGTTTGATACCTTTGAATTTACTAATGTGTTGTGCCATAGTCTTAGTAGTCTCTTTTATCTCGAGCTTGTAAAACTGCATGAGAAGGTTGATCTTGAGCTCTTTGAGTCAGTGCCAAAAATCTTGTTGAGTTCCTGCCATGCCAACTTGGCATCCTTGATGCCAGCAATGTGACTAATCACATCATCATCAAGATTTTGAGCGATGAGGCCCAATGCTTTGTTGTTTTGAAGTCACTCAACCTCCACTTCTTCATGCTCAATAAACTCCTTACGCATAAGCAAGTACATGGTCTTGCTTTGCCATCATGTGAAAAAACCATCATCATTAAACCTTGAAACAACTTCAACATGCTCCATAGTGAGAAGGTCTTACTAATAACAAGCTTTTATTTTGCTTTGTTAGCAGTGTCTAATCTCATACAAATTTGTAGTGTGAAGGTCAAGAGGGTCTTTGCACGTGATAATGATTCATGGGCGAGTGTCTAGTCCCAGTACAAGGATGATAATGAAAAAAATTCTCTTCAATTGAGTAATGCAAGAGAATGCAGCGAATTTTGATGTAAAGGAGAATTTTCCACAGTGAATTTACACTCCAAGTTTCCAATTTTGGACTTAAATTGGAAACAACCAAATGCAAGATGGGTGGAAGGTGTCATGTCTCCTGATTCAAATTGGAGTCCCATCATTAATTTTCCACTAAAGAATATTCACTTTTGCACACTTTATGCATTCATGAGAATATTTAATCGATTGCTTAAGTGCCATATGGATTATGCATTCACAATGCCTACACAAGAGACGAAAGTTGTAGCCCTTGGTAAATTAGAGCATCTTTTGAATTCTCGGGGCTGCCATGGCAGAAACATGAAAATTGAAGTGAATAAGCAGGCCTTTGGTATGTCATACGAGGTTTCTCAAAAGGTCTCCACATGACTAGAGCAAAGGCAAGGAGATTTTTGGAGAAGCTAGCAAACATAGAGAATTGAAAGAAGACTTGGAGACTCTGGAGAGACCTGTGTGCAATCACCACAAATGTAGATTGTCCAATGCCAGCTCTTGTAAATATACACAAATAGCTTTGGATAAATCTCAATAACATGGTTTGCATTATGAATCAAAGTAGCACAACTGCCCAAGAACGAGCATCATTCCAACAACATATCGTAGAATTCACCAAAAGTGTGCTAGGTGCTTGGGGAGAGAGTAAAGTAACACACTATATGATGGTAAGTTGTACAATAAAAAAATAAATAGGTGTTTTAACTTGGACTTTTTCTAATTAAATTCTATTATCATGAGCACATAGTTTATGCGCATGGTGCGTATTTCATTGAACAAGTATGGATCGCTCGACATGTGGAGTACCCAAGGGATGGAGAAATCACATTATAAAGCAAGAGGGGTTTATTTTAAAAATATAAGACATGGAGGTGGAGCTTGTGCAGTAGGAACACATACAAACTATCTACAAGAGATGTTCAATTGGTTT
Source organism: Cibotium barometz (assembly GCF_041138505.1). NCBI lineage: Eukaryota > Viridiplantae > Streptophyta > Polypodiopsida > Cyatheales > Cibotiaceae > Cibotium > Cibotium barometz. Next base: position 63,218,530 of record NC_141050.1, on the reverse strand, counting down.
TATCGTACAACCTTTGGAAGGATATTGGTTAGGGAGTGGGCCCAACAATTAAAGCTTGCGTAAGAGGCACATAAGGCTACAAAAAGTCATGCTCGGCTTGAATGGTTGTAGACCAATGCTCCCCATAGACATGGTGCTTGGTGTGCACGAAACGAGGAGACAAGGGAGGCGTTGGATTGTGCATACACCAATAAGGCTAAGAAAATAAGTTTGGTTAGGTTTTCTTTTGTCCTTAAAAAAACTATTAATAGTTCCTTCACTCACTTCATTTTTATTTAACTTTTTTAGAGAACTTGAGCTCAAGATCTACATAGGCACCCACGTAAGGACACTAGCACATCACCACGTTAGCATAGTAGGCATAGTTGTTCATGGATATGGCATGCACCAAGAACACCGCACGTGTTACCATGCCTTCACAAAACATAGTGCAGGGCACCCAACGGCCACATACTGGTGACACCATGGAAGAGAGTGACCCCTCGGATTCTAGGACACGCCCAACGAGATCACCAAAGTCCAGCCCTCCTCCCACAACAACACCAACGCACACACATGCATGCACTTCTAGTGGAAGTAAGCGTGTGAAGGAAACCCCATGATGTAGCCACCCCAGAGATCAAGACAGAGACTCCGATGATGAGCAGTTTAACTAGGTTGGTGAAAACATTCCTACATTGCGCACCACCACAGGTGGCAAGACCCTACTACCAGGACAGGGTCCCCTACACCTACCCGCCCAGGAGGAACTTGATACACAGGTACCATAGCGGCAGGAGGAGGAGGATTTAGACTATGAGAGAGATCAAGGGGAGGTTACTGTAAGTGCGCGCAAGCGTAGAAAGGTCAACCTCTTCAAGCCAAGGAAGTCCCAACCTCGCCAACGCACCAACACAACACAAAGAGCTCTAATGAGAAGGATGTGCCAAGGGCATAGGGCTCGCATGGTCAAGGATATTCTCCAATGATATAGAACAGAGTTCCATGTGCAAGGGATTGCCCTTGTTGAAGCATTGCAAGAAGCCGCCGAGGCGTACCTTGTTGGGCTTTTTGAAGACACCAACCTCCTTGCAATACATGCAAAAAGGATTACCATTTCTGCCAAGGACATGCAACTAGCTCGGCGTATTCGAGGTGAGCACAATACAATCTAGAGATCTTAGATGTTAACCTGCTTTTTGAAGCAACTCTTTTGTTTCAAACCCCCCTTTGTAACAAGCCTATCTGGCTTTCATTTGTAATCTTCTAATAATTTTAATTTTAAGTTTTGCTTACAATGTCTCGGTGGCATCATGTTTGTTAAACATGGAGTGTCTATCATATGCCACTTTGTCACCCAAGGCATCAGAAATGCTCCTGGAGGCTGAGGAAGCTGTGCCAGAACAGTGCGAATTTGGCCTCTGCAGAGCGGCAATGTAGGCTAAAAATTTGCACTGTTCTAGCACTTCTCCCCTAGCCACTCAGGATCATTTCTGATGCATTTATAATGAAGCTGAGTACATTGATGCATTTATAATGAAGCTGAGTACATTGATGCATTTATAATGAAGTTGAGTACACTAATTTTGAGAAACAATAGTTTACAAGACAAAAACACCTTTAATCATGTGTAAAAATATATTGTTTGTCATCCAATGCATCAGAATTACTCCTGGAGGGTTGGGGAAGGTGGTGCAGACTCAAAATTTGCATTGTTCTGGCACTGCTCCCCTATGCCCCCAGGGTCATTTTTTATGTATTTACAAAGAAATTGACGGTACAAACTAGAAAAAACAATGATATTCTTGATGAAAATAAGTTTGCAAAAACTGAATTGTATTCATAATAATAAGAAGTGATACATCATCTTCACAAAAGCTTTCTTACAATATTAAGCTTCCCTCTCTTGTTATCGGGTGCTCAAGGAGTGATTGGGCTATTTCTTGAGGATCCTCTATGCCTATGCTTTTGGCTATACCTATACAAGCAAGAAGCTTATCCCTAAATCAAGAACCAAAAACATCCAAGGCAAGGGATTTTTAAATCAAAACTATACATTTGGTGCTCTACGCCATAGAGGCTACACAGAGCACCTTAGAGAGGGCTTTCAAAAAGAAGAGAGTGAAGGCAGATTGAGGGGTGTAGTCCCTGTGGATTATGGTGATGCCATCCCACAGGAAGCCAACCAAGACAGTGCGCCAACGCAGCATCATGTCCATGGACCTTGGCCTGGTCTCTGCTGTCGTCGCCTCTCCCATAGCAAATGCGTCAATTTCACGAAACCACCCTCTGCAATCAAAGGAAAATTCAAAATATTTCCTATACATAATTACAAATGTTTCTAAGTTGTAAAAGGTCTTGCTCAATGTCTTCTTTTGCCAAAGTGCTAGTGGGGGGACGGAGAGGTCAATCGAGGACTTCACCTCATCCTTTTTAGGTGCTTTGGTCTCCTCCATCACTCCAGTAGAGCAGGGGTATCCTTTTCAGCCTCTAGCTTGTCTTGTAAGGTTATGAATTCCTCCTCTGGAACTAGGGCTTACTCCGCGGTCTCAACCACACTATCCTTGACCAAAGCCACTATCTTTGCGATAGATTATCCAAGGGGTAATATGACACTATCTAGGTGAGGACGGAGGTTGGACGTATGCACATCGTGTGCATATAATGCCCAAGTATTCATCCATTTTCAAGTCAGCTACCTTTTCAAGGTCATGAAGAAATAAGTATTCTTCACCTTCCACCACAATGGTGCTCAAGAGATTGATCTCAAGCTCTGACAGCACCTTGCTCTCCTTGTGTGGGGAAGATGGCCCCGCATCTTCCACTATAGTGGGCTATTCAACTATAGATTGTGCACCCTCGTGGAAAGTGCTCTGATGCAAGAAGCTGCTCTTCCACATCAGCGCTCGTACCTAGTGTCTTCACTTCCTTGTCATCCCTCAAATACCCTGCCAAACGCAATGCAAGCATCTCTACCTCCTCATCTGAATCGTCATTGTTGCTGATGAGGCGTGTTGATGAGGAATGCAAAAGTGGCGAGCCACGAGAGGAACCTAGTTCCTAAATTTTTCCTCCCCAACCTCTTCACCTCTTGCTTATTGAAGGTACAGTAAGCTCCTGCGGGGATGTAGATGAAGTGTTCAAGGCACTGGATGTAGGGGTGGGCATATTGTTGAATGTACCTAAGTAGCTCAACAGGAACCCATCGATCATTGGGGCAATGGGAAAAGGAGATGGAGTGGGGAGCCAAGTATTGCTCCATATATGCAATCTGCGTCTCATAATGTTGGGATGCAAGGGCCAGTGACTTTTCAAAGTCGACTTCACAACAGAACATGGCAAAGAGCTCACTCTTGCCCGCCCATGGAGTGGTGGAGAGGAACTCACTGAAGTCGTCAAAGTGGGTAGCCATGTGTGAATGCAAAGAGATAGTGTGAGCTTGTGCTTGGTTTGTATCACACGTGAAAATGAGAAAGAAGGCACCTTTGGCCTATTTATAGTTAAAATTTAAAGTTTGGCCTATTTATAGTTAAAATTTAAAGTTTGGCCTTTTCACACTAGGCCGCTAGACAAAAAAATCACAGTTTGCAAAAATATTAAGATTTTCCTAAGTTATGTCACATTAGGGGAAATATGGACTACCAAAATGGCCCTTAAGGATTAATTTTAATGACATTTTAATCAAGTTTGGACCAATGGGAGGGAGGGGAGTGCACGTTCTATCCCACTAGCTTTCGGACCTAAAGTAGGGGTATTTATTGATATACTTTAGGCTTGTCCCCCTAGTAACCCCAATCACATCACCTTTTTTATCTAGTAGCCCCACTAGTGTCACTTCACCTTCCTTGGGCCCCACTAGACTCGCACGGCCAAAAAGTAACCCTAAAATTTGAAATATTTTTTTTCCTCCAAAAATGTGATTTTATTCCCAAAAAAATGCTTCCATATTATTCTATAGTGAAAAAAGGATTCTCCAAGCTTCCTAGTCCCTTTCCATGCTCTTAAACTAATTACACATGCAAACCATTAGTCCTAGGGCTTTCTAATCCCTCTCTAATCTTGCATGCAACCTTCTAATCTCTTTCTAATCTTTGCTGTAAGCTTGTAATCTCTCTTAAATCCTCTTGTATGTCTTTAATCTCTCCTTAATCTTGCAACAAGTTTCAAATCCTCTTGTAATCTCTCTTAAATCCTCTTGTATGTCTTTAATCTCTCCTTAATCTTGCAAGATTCCATATCTCTACTAATCTTGCTATAACCTCTCTAATCCCTCTCTAATCTTGCTTGTAACCTTCTAATCTCTTTCTAATTTTATTTTGAGCTTTGTAATCTCTCTCTAATCCTCTTTTGTGTCTTTAATCTCTCCTTAATCTTGCAGTTTCTAACTCTCTTGCAAGCTTCCATATCTCTACTAATCTTGCTATAACCTCTTTAATCCTTCTTTAATCACCTGTAAATCTTGTTGCAATGTTTAATGGCTCTCTAAGCTCTTGTCTAATCCTTTAGAAGCCTTCTAACTTCCCTATTCCTCCTCTAATCCTACTTAAGTCACTTTATCCTCTTGTAAGCAAGTTCTCAGCCATGGAAACATTGAATAGGAGACGCAGTGATTCCATCTCTAAGTAGTTCTTAACAATTTTAGGAATCAGCAAGGTATTTGGGTTGGAGAGAGATTCAGGGTTAATGATTGGGTTTACTTACACAGCAAGCTTAAGAGGGCCACACATAGTGAAAGCTTGTGTTGTTTTGGAACATCATTGGAAGGGAAGATTGCTAGCTTTCAAGAAAACTCGAAATGAAGGATGGTGGAAGTGGTTCAACATGTCTGCATGGCTTTATATATTCATCTTCCTCCTTAAATGGCAAAAACAAACTTTCCTTGTAATTGTAAGTATTTTGTCACTAATGTGGTTTTATTCAAATCATTTTGTTATACTGTGACACAAAGTTAGGGTTTTGACTTCGGTCACTTCTTAGAATCAAAACATACTTGTATGAAACCTCACAGCCTCCTCCCTAGGTTAAAATAAAGATAAACACATCAAAGGTGAGATCATAATTCATGGAAGGAAAGATGAAAGGCTCAGGAGAAGCAAGAATTTCTGCCAGTCTGGTAGCTCCAAACAAGAGGGCAATTCTTTGTTGGAAGAAAATCTTCCGGCTCAGGATTATGTGAACGAAAACATACAGGGAATGTTGGTAAGGTTCATCCGTTTAAATTGGGAGATTTGGACGGAACATATTAAAGTAAAAGAATATAGCAATCACTTACAAGAGGATAAGACACATGGGATTTGCCTTTTAATAAGAGATTAGGAGGAATTAATCATTATTAAGAAGAAATAATGGCCAAAAGTCTATAAAAACAAAGATACATAGAGAATTGCAATTTTAAATCCATATAGACTCTACAAAAGAGGATTACCTAGGTACATAGAGCTTAAAGAGAGCTTCACGCCTATATAAAAACTTTTAAAAATAGGCAATTGAGCGAAAAGTTATGAGCTTTACTACAAGACTATAAAACTGCCAAAATTCGCCTAAAAGTTAGCAACTTTGGGAGAAATTCTGATCATCAATGAAGTAAAGGATTAAGAAATTAGTCAATGAGTGGAAAGAGCGTATAAAGAGCTTCCTAGACATATGATCAATTTTAGAAACCAATACCTGAGTGATGAGTAATTACCGGTTGGAATTTGGGTATTAGACCATAAAAACTGCACTTCCCTCTCTTTGCATGAAACCTCAATTTTCACATAGCCTCTTGCCTTTCATCTCCTTCATGATTCAAGCTAGAGGGTAAGGGTTAACATTGCTTAGCGGACAATCGTAAAGATTTACCTATGGTCCCCAAAGTCTTTTCGCATGCTCATTACCGCTAAAACCATTGGTACTTCCAAAGGAGGGCGGCCAATAAGGCAAGGGCTACCTTGAGAAGTCACAGGCCCACCAAGATAATAACTCCTTATCCCACTTACATGAATCATCAAAGAGGTCCAAAATTGGGTTAAGCATGAGGAGCTAATGCTAAATGAGATATTCACATGTAAAGAGAGTGTTTGAATAAGGGTTTGAAAGATAAGAGAATGACAACAATGACACAAAATGCTCAATTTTGAGGAGGCTTCATTCATTGATTTGAAAGGGAGAGGAGGGATCTTTTTATAGATGGAGAATCACTCTCTCTTCCATTGTTACAAATTACAACATAAAAATCTTCAACCCTTTAGTGACATAATGTTGAGAAAACGTGGTGCTCATGCTAGATCAAGTGTGTAGAGAGGAGAGACTCACAAAATACAAGAACAAACTCTTGCTTATTAAGTTGTTTATGCATACAACTAGGCCTTGCTCACATACAAAATGCCTCATGGCCTCATCTTTAAATAGATGAGCTAGTGGACCTTAAGTCCCTTCACACTCACACCTTCCTCTTCCCCTTCTACATAACCTTAGTCTCTTAATACCCCCCCTCAATACCAACTATGAAAGAATGGAATAGGTGGTATTGGACATAAGATGCCTTTATAACATTAGGCGTACAAGGTTTGGAATATAGGTGTGGTTATCTAGGATTTACAAATATGTTCCTAGAGCCTTAGAGGCTAATACAATGATGCCATCTAAGTCTTTATTTGTTGTTGATGAAGATGTACACCTTAATGATGGTGCACCCCACTCTTTGTGTTTGCTTGACTTCTTGTAGTAGATGACATGCTTTAGACATACATGCCATTGCTTCCACCACATGCTTTCCACCTTGACCATTCTCACACAATGATCATGACAAGGCTGCCACCCTTGCTTAAATGGTTTGCTTATAGATGTTCCTCCAACATGCTTGATGCTTCCTTGAATACCATATCTCCTCCATGGGCAATGAGGTAGATTTAAATGGGAAAGGGAAAGGGAGGGTCTTACCACTTGCCTTATGCATTGGTCAAGGGCAGTGTCTACTCCACAATTACAACAACTTTTGTGCATGTTAGTTATATGATACCCATTAGGGTTTGAAGTTACAAGGTTAATGAGAGTGAGTAAGTGGTTGAGGTAAATGCTCAAACCAATAAGGTTGATCATCCTTGGCTCAAGAAGGAGAGGGCATGGCTCATAATGTTGCCAATGCCTCTTACAAAAACAATGCCAAAAAATGCTTAAAATCATGACAAACAACAAGGTAGAGCATTTAGGGATTCTATGCTCAACCTTACAACTCATCTTATACGATAAAAATGGAGAATATGCAGCGGAATAACATGCCTTGGGCTTGGGAAACGAGAGCATACGGCTTATTACATACCTATGCCTCGTACAAACAAGGGCCTCAAGGGTAATACACAACAACATTGAAAATGAACACTTAGTGTACATGTGTTCAAATTAAAACAACTCAAGTAATGAGTTTGTTGATGAAAAAACCAGAGATCTTCAACCTCTTTGACTCATGAGATGAAGACAATTGGTTCATGGTTGCACCATTTCTCCTTGGAAGAAACGGGTTGACGAATGAAGACTTGAATGTGGCACTTATGGTGTGTGCTCGACCTCCAATGTTGATGAAGAAGAGCCTCCTTAATGTAAATGACCTCCTCCTTTGATGGTTAAGACCACCTTAGTGTTAAGCAACACTTTAGTTGGTGATTAAGATCACCATTAGTGTGTATAAATCACAATTAGTGCTAAAAAAGTATATTTTTAGTGTAAAATAACACTTATTTTGGTGATTAGTTCACCATTAGTGTTTAATAACACTATTAGTGTTTAAGAACACTTTCTAATAACCTCCCTTTTTTGGATTAATAGCTTAATTAGTGTTAAACAACACAATTAGTGCTTAAAAGCATACTTTGAAAGCTTTGAAAGCTTGAAAGTTGATGTTGATATTGAAGCTTGAGAGCATGAGGCTTATGGGTACCTCATGTGAATGGAACTTCTTCAAAAACAATAGAAAGCTTAGCAACAAACATTTACTTCATCACTTGAGTGATTAGAGCAAGGGAGGAGATGATATGAGCAAGAAAAAACACCAAAAATGAAGCTTTAATGGAAGCTTGAAGGTGAATAAGAAGGGGCGCCTGGTCTTTTGCTTGTAGCCGGTGCTTCAGTGGATGAAATGGGATCAGATTTGAGCTGTAGAGTCCTTACTCAATGGACTACCAAATTCCTCAAACACCATTCCTAATGGTGGCTCACAGGTGGAGAATAGGCGTACGGACTGCTGCGCTGTTGGAAATTAAAGCCGGGCTGCTACTACAGACGCAATGCCGTCGCGGAGAAGCACCAATCCTTGCAAGTGGTCGTACAAATTGATGCGCCCACAAGCCCTCTACACTTCCCTAGTTGGAATCTCAGAGAGATATTGCCTCTACCGGCTACTGGAAGGCCTCCCCAATGGAAGAGGGTTGAGCTCCACACAAGAAAGATAAGAAAAAATTGGAGATATTTGACCTATTCTACACCACTAGTGGTTCAAATCAACCAAGCTCTAGATACCATGTTGAGAAAATGTGGTGCTCATGCTAGATCAAGTGTGTGGAGAGGAGAGACTCACAAAATACAAGAACAAACTCTTGCTTATTAAGTTGTTTATGCATACAAATAGGCCTTGCTCACATACAAAATGCCTCATGGCGTCATCTTTAAATAGATGAACTAGTGGACCTTAAGTCCCTTCACACTCACACCTTCCTCTTCCCCTTCTACATAACCTTACTCTCTTAATACATAAGGGTAGATGTCACCATCAATTGTCCTCTTAGGCTAAGTCCTCTATTGATTATTAAATTGAAGACTTTTTGACTTTGAAAGTGTGATGAGATAATAGCCAAGTCTAAGTGGTATGTAGGTGGAGATCCCACTTACACATGGTGGAATTCTCCTCTTCCATGTAGGCATTTTAGAAGAATCTTTCCCAATTATGCACCTACACACACTCCTCCACATGCCTTCCACACTCCCCAACTTGTAGCCTTAATACTATATTAATAATACAATTAAAATCCATGTGAGCATGAAGGCCCACATTTATTTTCCACATCACTAGCCTATTTACCATACCAAAGTATTTATCAAGCATACTTGTGGCATTTACAATGTGTGCACCCTAAATCAAGTAAAACCATTATATTTGAAGATAGAATGCTGTTATCAGGGTAGCCGCCAAGCCGTCGTATCACCACGCCGTTATTCCATTGTGGGCGCCGTAATCTTCTTGGACAAGCTTTCACCTTATTACCATTGAGAAACCATCAAAATATGCACAAAATTGAAAATGAAAGATATCAATTTTTCATTTCACAATACCCTTGTTGTTCACTTTTTTTTTTTGGGTGGTTTTGTGCATGCATACATATTCCCATCAAGTTATATAGAGGAACAACCATTGAAGAGCATAATAGGGACCTTCAGTGCTTTCCATTCCACCATAGGTGAGGTCTTATTTCCTAGCAAGAACCCCAGGACACGTCTTGGCAATAGAAAATTCTTTTTCAGACACTAGGAGTGATGGATGAAGAAGAAGGGGGAGTGGATACCATTGCAATCATGTGAGGGTGTTGATTCACACAAAGAACTACCGGTCAAACTACCTAATGGCACCATTGACCTTATCAACACTAGCAAAGAATGGAGCTTAGCAGACGTTCGAGAACACCTACTAATCATGTGATTTGAGGAAGTACAAGATGCAAGATTCAAGATAGAACATCGATAGGTATTAGCTTTTCCTCGTTGATTTTTGAGTTGACTTTTCTTAACCATCCATGCTTTGGTGATATTTGTTCATATATGTCTGTGTGTAGATTGGGAGATGCATGGAGAAGTCTTTCATGGTTTGTGATTCTTGGAGGGACGGGGGTGTGGAATTGCAATCACGAGTGTAATTGGGTAATGTCAATGTAATTATTTTTCATTGTAATCCAACTTTTCCCTTTTTAGTTGATAATGTAATAAATGGCAATCAAGCTTAAATGATCGCAAATAAGTTTAATTTGGATATGTTTGTACAATCTAATTATTTGGATATATTTGATTAAATATATTACTTAGATTAAGTATTATAATTAAAATGACTATGTTTAATAAAGTATTTTGGGGGGACGGCCTTTTTTTTGTTAAGTATAAAATTGTCGATTTCAAACCTTGATTTTTTCTATAAATAGGGAGCCTCCCTCATTTTTGTCATTTGTATCACTAGCACTCGTGCGCAATTTGCTAGCATATATTCCCTGCAACTTGGCTTGCACTCTCATCGCGATCCTAATGGATCATTCCATGGTGTATGAGAACTTTCTTGCATTCCTAGAGAGGACTGAGTGGGCTGGCCCCAGCAAGAGTTATTTCACATTTTCTCTGGCACCATTGACTTCGAAGCAACTATACTCCTCGCCGAACATGACTACAAGGAGACCTTGGAGTACATGGAAACATACATAAAGCCCTTTTCTGTGATCATCCCCAAAAGTAACATTCTCTGGGTCCCTTTGCGAGCTTCTACACTACATCAACAAAACCGATGCAAACTATCCTAAGAGATTGCATAGGTACCAACAAGTTGTACAAGAAGATGGGCACTTCAAGGTGCTCTCCACTTAGGAAATGGCTTCCCTTGGTAAGGGAAACATCGACACCAATGTTTTGTCATGGATCTCAACATTCATTCTAATGTTAAATGAACAAGACTCCGATGATGAGGTTGAGCTGGTGACGTTGCATTGGATGATTTAGTTAAGGGCAACGAGGTAGATCCAAAGCCCGAGATCCTTGATCAAGTGGCGGAGCAAGATCTGGCCTTGGTTCTTCTTAAACAACATGAAGAGGCAGAAAAAGCTGAAGGTACCACCTCACGGTCGAGTGGAGAAGGGTCATCAGCAATGGCGGCTATGGATGCACCCATGGATGAGGCCGATGAGATAGGGGCAGCAACAGATATGCCCAAGTTAGCACTAAGTATGCTTAGCTTCGTAGTGGTAGATGGAGAGGAGTTTCTCTTCTTGTTGCAGGACTTAGAAAAAATGTTTAGAGTAAAGCAATATGAGTGTTTGTCTGTCCTTTCCATTGGGCTAGATTGTCTACTTGACAATAGATCCTCTCAATACATGACGGAGAAACTTGTACCAGTTGTTGATGGTACGGTATTAGAGAGTGTCCAATTTGTTCAAGGGAAAATACAAGAAACTGAGCAGGGTCACATGCTCAAGGAGGAATTCAAAGAAGTACAAGCTAGCCTTCCCCAAGTCATCTTGGCGCATTCGCCTCCTCAACAATTGGAGGAGCACAAGTCAACAACAATCAACATCGAGCAGCCAGATGTGATAGCATCTGATGAGCTACACTTGGTAAGTTAATAATCCCCAATTGTTTACTCCTATTCATGGCATGATTTAGTTATAGCATTGATCACATGTACAGGGCTTGCCCATTGAGAGTGTCCATTCCCAAGTCCAGCCCAAGAGCATAAGTTGACTATGAGCATTAACTTGCTAAGCAGCATGAGAGGTGGGTTGGAACAAACGGTTCCTCTCTCAATGTTGTGGACAAGAATGCAAAATAGGAGAGCCATCTCCATGAAGCTGGAAAAGCTTCAACTTGTTGTAAAAGAGTATAGAGACCAACCCACGTACTACCAACCAATGAAGTCTCAAAACATGCTAGAGTCACCCTACAACTAGAAGACAAATGTCCAAGAAAATAGGACAAGGGGAAGAGGGTTCATGCGAGGATACAATTTCAACATCTCTTCATCCTCTTCCGAGGAGGAATTTAATCCTTAACCCACCATGGACTAAGAAGAAATAGTCCTAGACCCTCGAAACCTGCCTAAAAAGTTGGTAGAATATCCTAAACCCACCATGGACTAAGAAGAACTGGTCATAGACCCTAGTACCCTACCTAAAAAGTTGGTAGAATATTCCAACCAATTAAGGAGAAAAGCAAGCTAAAAGTAGCTCAAAAATTGATAAGTGCATGCCAAGCGCAATCGGATGGTGAACCACTAGTTCTTCCCACTATCGAAGTGGAAGCTAACACAGATGCCATTTTGACTTTGCTTAAGAGACAACGCTTTCCTCTCCTTCCAAGCCTAGATTTCTCTTGCTATAAGAAAGATGAAGTCTATGGAAGTACCTAAAGGATTGGATGGAGGAAGACTAAAAGCAGGCATGGAAAATAAGAAAGATGAAGTCTATGGAAGTACCTAAAGGATTGGATGGAGGAAGACTAAAAGCAGGCATGGAAAATAAGAAAGATGAAGAAAGATGAAGTCTATGGAAGTACCTAAAGGATTGGATGGAGGAAGACTAAAAGCAGGCATGGAAAATAACCACCTGAAGACTCCTTAGATAAGTGTGATGATGATGAACCACCAGGGAAGAGGCAGTTCACACCAAGCTTTTCCAAAAGTATTTATGAGAAAAAATTAGGCCACTAATTTGAGGAGTGATGACATGATTTTTTTTCCCTAGTAAAATATAAGCATAGTCAAGTTACAACCATCCTAGACAGAAGGACTGGAGTCATCATTATTACCAAGCAGTACTGGGAGAAGTGTGGGCAACCTTCCTAGCTTAATAGTTAAGATTGTTAAAACGGCGCCACAGCAAAACCCATGGAGCTTTTACACAATCTAAGAATCAAGAGCTTTAAAGAAACAACTAGATACGATTAGTTACGTTAATCAGTTTAAATCCTGAGAAGACCTTGTTATGTGGGAAGGGGTTATCGGCTGTGCCTCCGAAATGAGAAAAAAGCAGTGATTCCATGGACTAAGTGCAAGTCTCTTCTTGATCTGACCATGTGACTTCAGGTTCGGTCAGATCAATTTAATTTAGTCAAGACTCTTGCCAGGCTGAAAATAGTGGAAACAGCCAGGGTGGCATGGAGGAACCACTGTGACACCAACCGTCTGGACAGAAATACTCAGTCCTGGAATGACCTTAAAACCTATTTGAGAAAGAGATTTTATCCCCCTAGATTTTTGGAAATCAAAATGAACGAATTCTTAGAGCTAAAGCAAGGGAGAAAAACCATCGAGGAATATCACAAGACCTTTGCTCTTCTACTCAAATATTCACCACCTCTAGATGAAGAGCAACTCATGGCCAGGTTCATTCGGGGAATGAACGAACCCTTGGACACACTGGTCAAAAATGCCAAGCCAGTGTCCATGGCTGAAGCTGTCAGAATGGCGAAGGACTTTGCCAAAGCCTTCATCGTAAAAGTTCCGCCGCCAAAGCCAGCTCCCTCATTCTTAAGAGATTTCAAACACCGGGAAGTTCTTCCAACTTTCCGTCTCCAAAGAGTCACCAAGGTCCTAACCAGAATGTGGAGACGGGAATATACTTCGGGGGAAGACCTTTCCCCCGAAGTACATTCTCAGGAACTCCAGCTCTCTCTAGAATGTAAAGGGAAGACCTTCGAAGTGAGAACAGATGCTTCGGATGTCAAGGACTTGGGCACCAGCTCAAGGATTGCCCATCTCCTTCTGTGGGCCAAGGAAGCCAGGGTCCCAGAGTTTCGAGACAGACTCCTTCATATTAGTCCAATCAGGGTCCCCAGTGCCAAAATCAGGGTAACCCCAGAAGAGTGCTAGCTCAACCTCTGCAGCCTCCATGCAAAGCAGTCTCCGAACTCACTCCCAGAATTGGAATAACCAAAGAGAGAGAGTTCGGCCTCAAACTGCAGCAGCCAGAGTAGTCACCATAGCTGAGGAAGTGGAGGAATAGAAAGGACAGATCTATGCAGCAACTGAGCATCAGGGGAATAACCGTCAATTCTCAGTCCTCCAGACTCCAGCGCAGAGTATCAGGGTAAGAAATTCAAGCTTTTGATTAATTCAAGTAGTACTCATTCTTTTATTTTCCCAAGATGTCTACATAAATTATTCCTAAATCAAAAATCAGGGAAACCTATGCAAGTGGAATTAGCCAGTGTGGAAAGATTCTTTTCACTCACCTTGAGACTGACCTTATTCAGTTTAGCTTAATAGATGGGAACGTAACTGAGTGCCAGTTCACCCCTAGGAATATATGACGGAATCCTTGGAATGGATTGGCTCCGAAAGAATCAGGCTAACAGTCATTGTCACAAAGGAACCATCTCTTTCCTAAACCTTCACGGGAATAAAGTTCAAGAAATTAGAATTTTCGGATCCCCAGTGCTGCAATTAGTCAAGGCTTCTAAATTATTAAAAGGGCTCAGAAAGAGGCAAGCTGTGTATGTCGTTAAAATGAATCCAGTAGACATAAAATGTAAAGCTAAAGAACCAGAGTGGTTAAGTGAGTATGCAGGTATATTTCCTGAAGAGCTGACTGAGATGCCTCCATCTCGTGAAGTAGATCATGAGATCAAATTAACCCCCGGAGCTCAACTAGTAGCCCAGCGTGCATGCAAAATGCCAGTCCTTGAAGCCATAGAACTTAAGGAACAGTTAAGACAATTGTTAGAGCAGGGATTCGTCAGACCCAGTGTCTCACCTTGGGGTGCGCCCGTTCTCTTTCAAAAGAAGAAAGATGTAATGTTAAGACTCTGTATTGACTACAGAGGACTGAATCAATTAACAAAATTAAGAATAAGTATCCTATTCCTAGGATTGATGAAAGTGGTACCCAAATGTTTACAAAGATAGATCTCAAATCCGGGTACTACCAGATCAGAATCAAGGAGCAGGACATCCCAAAGACAGCATTCAATACTCACTATGGGCATTATGAGTTCTTAGTCATGCCGTTTGGATTGACTAATACCCCGGTGACATTCAATCATCTTATGCAAGATATTCTCAGAGAATACTTAGATGATTTTGTTCTTGTCTTCTTTGATGATATCTTAGTATACTCGAAGAATGCTGCAGACCATGATCATGTGCGCAAGGTCCTAGAAATCCTAAGGAAACCCTAACTCTTTGCAAAGAAGAGCAAATGTTCTTTCTCTGTTGACCAGGTGGAATACTTGGGATTCATAGTGTTAAAGGATGGGATTTCTCCTGACCCCGCAAAGATCCAAGCAGTGAATGGCTAGAACCCAAGTCAATAAAGGAAGTCAGAGGATTCCTAGGGTTAACCGGATGGTATAGGATCTTTATACCTAGGTATGCTCAGATAGCATCCCCTTTAACTAACCTTCTCAAGAAAAGTACACTTTTTTAGTGGACTGCAATGTGTCAGAGTGCCTTTGACAAGCTGAAGACAGCCTTAGTAACCAACCCTATCCTTAAATTGCCAGATTTTACCAAACCCTTTGAGGTAGTTACTGATGCCAGTGGATTTGTCGTAGGCGGTGCTCTAATGCAGGAAGGTCATGCAGTGGCCTATGAATCCAGAAAACTCAAAACACATGAGAGGAATTATGTCGTCCATGACTTGGAGTTACTCTCAGTAGTGTATGCTCTGAAGTTGTGGAGACATTATCTTTTGGGACAAAGATTCACCTTGATGACAGATCATCAAAGTTTGAAGTGGATCTTCACCTAAAGGGATCTCAACATGTGTCAAAGGAGATGGATGCAGACCCTGCAGGAATTTGATTTTGAAATAAACTATCGGTCCGGGAAAAGAAAATGTGGTTGCAGATGCGCTCAGCAGAAAAGCCTCCTTGCTTGCAATAACAGTGGTGTCAAATCCATTGATCAATGAAGCAAAGGAGAAAATCATGCAGGATAAATTCTTTGCCCCTATTGCTAACGTTCTGATGCAGGAAAGCAAGACTCCTCAGAAAATGAGTCGAGTTTTTGGATACAAAACTGGATAAAGGATGCATGTATTTTAATAATCGGCTATGTATCCCCAATGATGCGGGAATAAAGGAAAGAATTCTGAGAGAAGCCCATGATAGCCTGATAGCTGGACATTCAAGGTTTATAAAACCTATATGTCTGTGAAGAAAAGCTTCTTCTGGCCAGGACTCAAAAAGGATGTACTTGATCATGTAAGGAAATGCTTGATGTGCCAAAGAGTCAAGGCAGAGAGAGTCAAGATGCCAGGGAAACTGTAGCCTCTAGACATTCCACAGATGAAGTGGGAATGCATCAGTATGGACTTTGTCACTGGATTACCTTCAGTGCAATCAGGTTACAACTCCATTTTTGTGGTAGTTGACAGGATAACCAAAGTTGCCCATCTAATTCTAGTGAAAGAACTTTACTCTGCAGTGGATGTTGCCAGATTTTTCCTTAAGGAGATCTTCAGATTGCATGGTTTACCCAGGAGGATAGTAAAGTGACTGAGATCCCAAATTCACATCGAAATTCTGGACTGTGTTCTTTGAAGTAGTAGGAACTTTCTTGGATCTCAGCAGAGCCTATGACCCCGAAACAGATGGCCAGACAGAAAGGGTGAATCAGATAATAAAAGATATCCTTCAATCATGCTGCAGAGCAGGGAACCCAAGAAGTGGTTGTCATTTTCATCTGGTCGAATTTGCTTACAATGCTTCTTATCATCGGAGCATTGGGATGAGTCCTTTCAAAGCTTTGTATGGACAAGATTGCCTTACATGGTTGACTTGGTCTAACCCATTGATCAGAGTCAAAATGTCTAGAAAAATGCTTGATGACATGAACCAGCAGATGCAATCAATCCGTAAAGATATAAAGGCAGCCCAAGATAGGCAAAAGCAGTATGCAGATAAAAAGAGATCAGAGAGAGAGTTTGAAGAATCAAATATAGTCTTCATTCGAGTACGACCAAAAAGAAGTTCCTTATCCTTAGGGAAGTACAAGAAGCTCTCTCCTAGATACTGTGGGTTGTATGCTGTCATATCTTGTCCCAACACTTGGATTAATCTTATTGGTCCATAGGAACCTTAATTGGACCATAATCAAAAAAATTTGAAAATCTGGACCCTTAGGCTAAGGTCTTCTGAATCAATTTTAATTAATTCCAATTGCACCTTGGAAAATCTATTTTGATTTTCTGTTTCAGGGAAACATTTTTTTTGATATTTGTAGAATTTATTTGTCCAAAAATATCCCAATTTTGATTTACCACTCTCTAGAAATTTTTATCTCACTAGGCAAAACAAGAAAAAATGATATTGTCTTGTATTCAGAAACATAGAATGATTACAAGGGATTGAAGTAGAGGCTTATTTGATATTCAGGGTGAGGAGGAATCTTACATTCTCTCCCACTTGAAAAATGCAAGATGTCCTCATCTCACAAAGTGGGGGTAATCCTTCGCCAATTCTTCTTCTTTCTCCCTGGTGGCATCTTCTAGAGGGAAGAACTTCCACTTTACTAAGAATTCTCTGAGGACTCTATTCCTAAGAATCTTCTCCCGAACATCAAGGATTTTCTCAGGATGGAGAACCATCTGGCCTTGAGTCGGAGAGATCAATTGCTCATCACATCAAGCACGTGATTCAGGCTAGGTACATACTTCTTAAGCAAACTGACATGGAATACATCATGTACCTTGAGATGGGGAGGCAGAAGACGTTTGTAGGCTAGATCGCCCAGAGAGCTTGGCCAAGACTTCAATGTCAATTAGGGTTGGGGGTGGTATGTGCCTTGTGCTAGGCATCCATGAAGCTGATTTGGGATTTTCCTTGAGGGTTTGGGCTTTCAGCGAGTTAAGGAAGCCAGTGAATTGGGAAGCGGCATCTTGGGCTTCAGCTTCCTTGGCCACAGTCAGCTTCCTCTGGGTATCCGCCACCTAGTCTCTAAGGGCATTGTTCTCTTGATAGAGTTGGTTGATAGTATTATGTAGGAAGAGCGCCTAGGCCTCATCTTGGCGGGTACCAAACGGATCTTCACCTCTCGGAAACACTATGCTAGGTACTTGGTGTACTGTCTAGCCATTGGCGATGTCAGGCGGCCATTGGGGCTGGAGGGTCCTGCGTAGTTGGAGACCACCACCGACTAGGTTGGGGCCAAGGGCTGGGGCCAACTAGTGCTAGTGGGGGTCTCTCAGCTGGCGTGGTAGAGGGAAGCTCTAGTAGAACACGTTGCTTCTTGTCTTTGGATAGCTAGGAGGCTAGCACCAACTTGCATTTAAATTGGGACGCGACGCTGAGGATCAAGTGCATCCCATCTCAGTGTTGAGGCTAACTATGTGCTCCGAGCTAACCACCTTGATGGGGAATGGCATAGGCAAGACCTCCAGCTGGGGCTTTGGAGTGTTTTGCACTTCCAAAGGTGAGAGAAAGCGTAGTAATTCGGTGGCCCTTGGGGGGGGGGGGGTTTCAACATTGGCCTGTCCATCGCCAAATGGGAATAGCATGGTGAGCATTTGGCCCACCTTGGTGTGTGTGTGTCTCTCTTCTGGAGGTGGGCGGATTCTTTCTGAAGCTTGGCAAAGCAGAGAGTGGACCAACTGATGTCTTCCCCTTTCTCAACCTTGCGGAGCTAGCCCATGGCTGTGGCCAAGATGTGTTGTGTCCTATTCTACAGCCAGAGAGTTTCCAGGAACATCCTGTAGCACAGGATGGCGGTGGAATTCTTATGGTTTCCGAGAGTGTGCTCACCACTAACACAGTCGCCGAAGTGCCTCACCATATAGTCATGTTTGTCTAGGCACCACTAAATCTTTTGTGAACATGGTCTCGACACCGCACATAGGCTGATGTTGGTGCCTGCTCACTTATGAGGTCTTCTTCTTTGGGATGCACAGGTATCATGTGCTAGCACATGTTGAGGAAATCTGCTATGCTTAGCCACATTGTTGCATATCAGCATTCTTGATGACGATGCTGGATGAATGGCTCAAAGGTCACCATGGCTGTGCAGGGAAAACATGAGGTGGATACCCATATCTTTGGTGCCTCTCCACCTTTTGGCATGCCCTCCGAGTTTGGCACTTCTCTCTTGAGTAGGTGTTACCCACCATGAGTTAGCCACTCCTCCATAGTGCACCTCCCCATCTTTGGGTGCACCATCTGAGCTTGCCACTCCTTTGTCGGGCGCCTCCCATGAGCTTGCCACTCCTCTACCCATTGCCTCTCCAGCCTCGGGTGTGGCCCATGAATTTGCCTCACCTCTCCTGGGTGACACCTACAAGCTCGACACTCCTCCTTCTAGTGCGGCCCATGACCTTGATGCCACTCCTCGATGTGGTCCACATGCCCTTCCTGCCATTGCTAGTACTCCTCACTTTAGCAATTCCGATGACACTGTTGACCATGTGCTCGCCACTCCACCCCCTTGGTGTTGCTCATGAGGCATATTCTCATGGGAAATCCCTTTCCAGGTCTAGTAGTGTACGAAATCATGCCAATGCTATCTTTGACAAGTACTTTATTGACCTTGATGTGGCATCATAATCTAGTGTGCTAGATGCACTTCTATGGTACTCATGTATGGCATAGTATACTGCCGCTTTTGTGATTCACAGCCCACATTCAAGGACAACCGATGATGCAGGTGTGCTACTGAGCTTGAGGCAGTCCTACAACACAGTCAAGCATAAGATGCATCTAGATGGATTAGCTGCAAGACATGCCCTTGCAGCGTTTGCTTCTAGTAGTGTCGTGTCAAGTATGCATCATGCCACTTCTCGCATACTTCAAAATTCATCATCGAGCACTTCATGAGAGGAGACAGAGCTTGGACAATGGGATTGAGGGTGCTCTATGGGCTAGTAGTGGCCGTCGTGTACCTAGATGCAATCATTTATTGGACCCTGAGATGAGGGTGATGATAGAGAGGTTTTGGGAGGAGCATTGTTGAGCATTGTCGTGCATCACCAAAGTGCATCACCAAAGTATAAGAAGGCATTGTGACATAGGGTTCATCGTGGGGAGTACATAGTGCATGGGGCTTGCTTTCTTGAGATAACACAGATAGAGTTATACTTTGAGTTCAGATCTGCACACCCTAAGATCACCATCAGCCCCCACAACATTCATTTGAGGCTTTCACGCCTTGGTTTGTGCACTACTCGAGGCAGCGTGACACATGTCTTTGTAGGTACCACATTGGATTTCAGCTTTTGTATGATGTCTTTCATTGGCTTGTCTCTCCCATCAAGGGGGTGATGCCTTATAGCCCAAGGGATTCCTTATAGCTCAAGGGATTTTATTCACTCGCTATTATGCCCATGGGCAAAGGATGTCATCTACCATTAGATGGCTTGTGTCATGGGACTTGTACCTTGTGCGGAAGCTTGGCCATGCTTCACTTGTGTGCGAGGAGCATTCCTCAGTGGGGTTGAGGTGGTGACATAGCAATAGTATGAGTATGTGAAACATGAGCAGTCAAGGAGATTATAGCTAGTGGAGCACCATTCGGCACGTGTGGTGAGTTCATGAGCACATTTACAAATTTTGTCTATGCGTACATACATCATGCTCATGGTGCCAAGTGGCAGGACCGTCAGTTTTGTGTAGCCTACAACAATTTCCTATTGGTGTAGTTGTCTCTATGGTTGACTTCGTAGAGAATTACACATTCGCACCATAATAGGAGATCCAGGCAGAGTACTACTTTTTTGAGTAGGTATTGCATGAGACATTGCCTCATTTTTAATTTAAGGTCTTCAAGATATTTTATATTGATGTTGTTTATGAATCTAACAATTCCCATTCTTGTGTGCTTGAGTAGGTAGCCATCATGGTGCATATTAGTTATTGGCATGCAGACGCGACAGTAGATGGCATAGCAAGCACCCCAGAGGAGCGAGTCATCATTATAGAGTATCACTTTTACATTAGTGATGATCGCTCTTATAGGCCCAGTTTGTGCAGCATTTCTTCCATCATCATGACTTTTTGAGAGAGCATGGAGTCGCAATGGACAAGGCGGTGGATATGGTCTATGGATGTGGGGAACATTTCAAGAGTGCTGTCAGTTTTATTGGCTATATTCTTGGCATTGCATGACAGGCTACCAGGTGATTTGGAGCTTCTTCGAGATAGGCCATGGAAAGGGGGAGCACGATGATGCAGGTGCATGTGTCAAACATGCCCTCAGACATCACCAGCTCCGCCATGAGTCCGCCATGAGTGATAGTGAGCGCTTTCCACATGTGAAGCATGTAGTGGATTGGTGTAATGCGCATTTGACCACTAGTGCTGCCTCTTCTCCTTCCCTCAGTAAGATGCCAAGATTGTTCGGAGGTTTTTTTGGTGTGTTGACAGTAGTGTCCTTGATGGTGCTTCTCCAGATTGTGCGATAGTGGATGGCACACTTAGGCTACACTACATCCTATGATGACCCCACCATCTTCACATGGAACCTTCCATGCTTTTGCGGGCCATGCATCAATGGTGACTACTCAGTGTGTGAGATGAGAGAATGGGATGGTCCTTGGTTGCAACAGCATAGGTGTTGAGGCCAGAGCAAGGAGAATTACCCCCCACCACTTTTGATCCTCTCACGCTACCTGAGGGGACAGATCATGATTCTTTGACATATATTTTGATGGTGGGTGATGTTTTTGCAGTCATTGCCAAGGCGAGAAATGAGCAAGAGGTGGACTACTACATTCTGAGGTGCACTAGGCGCAAGTGCACCCTTGAGTGTGATGTGACTAATGATTATGCCCACAACATAATAGCTATAGGTCACTACTATGCATAGGGTCAGATGCGCAAGGGTGGAATTGAGTTTGTGCAGTATGAGTGGAGAAAGGAGGCGTTCATATACTCTCATCTAGTTCTTGGCAATGAAACTCACGCTTCGGTGAGTTAACAGCAAGAAGGGAGGCCCTACACGCTGGACCTTAGCCACCTTAGCCCAACATGAGCATGTGAGCATCTTGGAGACCCTCATAGCTAGTCTGTGGATTGATATTGTAGCCTCCTCCCTCTTATTTTTTGCATCTACTACCCTTCATTTTGTATCTTAATCTCAGTTTGTATCTTCTACCCACATATATTATGAGTTGGCCTTTCAGTTATGCCCATATATTTTGTATCTTTTTGTTAATGGTTTGGGGGTGAAACTTTACGTTTGAGTGGGACATCCAGCGCCTGATGCAGGTGAAACTTTGCGAGCGGGTCCATGGGGCTACTACCCCTCCACTTGTAAAGTTTCACCACACCATCAAACACCAGATGGGCGGGACGATGTGTTGCCACCCACTATTTTTTGCATAGTGCCGCCCAAGGGGTCCCCGATGCAAATATAGCGAGTTTGGGTGGGCCATCATTATCATATACGGTGTCCAATGCGGGTGAAACTTTGTAAAGTGGGTCCGTGGGGCTGTTATCCCTCCACTTGCGAAGTTTCACCACCATCAGATATCGGATGGGCGGGACGGTGTGTTACCGCCCTCTATTTTTTGCATAGTGCCCAAGGGGTCCCCTATGCCAAAAATAGCAAGTTTGGGTGGGGCATCATTATCGTACGGAGTCCGAGCGGGTGAAACTTTGTGATTGGGTCCATGGTGGGCTGCTACCCCTCCGACAGTTGCAAATTTTCACCACACCATCGGATGCCGGATGGGCAGGACGGTGTATTGCCACCCGCTACTTTTGCATAGTAGGGATCCCCTATGCAAAAAAATAGCGGGTTTGTGTGGGGCATTATTATTGCACGGCATCCAATGTGGGTGAAACTTTGTGAATGGGTCCATGAGTTTTCTACCCCTCCATTTGCAAAGTTTCACCACCATCGAACGGCACCAGATGGGTGGGATGGTGTGCTACCACACCTGCTATTTTTTGCATTGTGTCCAATGGGTCCCCTATGCAAAAAATAGTGGGTTTGGGTGGGGCATCATTATCATACGATGTCCAATGCGGGTAAAACTTTACAAGTGGGTCCATGGAGTTTCTACCCTTACACTCACAAAGTTTCACCACCATCGGACACCAGATAGGTGGGACGGTGTGTTGCCACCCGCTATTTTTTGCATAGTGCCAAGATGTCCCCTATGCAAAAAATAGCGGGTTTGGGTGGGGCATCATTATGGTACGGCGTCTGGTGTGGGTGAAATTTTACGAGAGGATACATGGGGTTGCTACCCCTCGACTTGCAAAGTTTCACCACCATCGGACGTCGGATGGACGGGATGGTGTGTTGCCACCTGCTATTTTTCGCATCGTGTGCCCAAGGGGTCCCTTATGCAAAAAAATAGCGGGTTTGGGTGGGGCATCATTTTATCATACAGTCTTCGATGCAGGTGAAACTTTGCAAGTGGGTCCATGGGGCCTTTTCTATTCCACTTGAAAATTTTCACCACCATCAGACACCAAATAGGCGGGACGGTGTGCTGCCACCCTGGTCCCCTATGCAAAAAGTAGCGGGTTTGGATGGGCCATCGTTATCATACATCGTCCGATGTAGGTGAAACTTTTTGAGCAAGTCCATGGAACTACTACCCCTCCAGTCACAAAGTTTCACTATACCATAATCAGACGCCTGCATATAGTGCCCAAGGGGTCCCCTACGCAGAAAATAGCGGGTTTGGGTGGGGCATCATTATCATATGAAATTTGATGTGGGTGAAAATTTGCGAGCATTTCCATGGGGCTGCTACCCCTCCACTCCCAAAGTTTCACTACCATCAGACGTCAGATGGACGGCACGGTGTGCTGCCACCTGCTA
Organism: Cibotium barometz; assembly: GCF_041138505.1. Classification (NCBI taxonomy): domain Eukaryota; kingdom Viridiplantae; phylum Streptophyta; class Polypodiopsida; order Cyatheales; family Cibotiaceae; genus Cibotium; species Cibotium barometz. The sequence continues at coordinate 63,195,069 of NC_141050.1, read as the reverse complement.
TTTTTTGCATAGTGCCCAAGCGGTCCCCAATGCAAAAAATAGCGGCTTTGGGTGGGAAATCATTATCATACGACGTTCAATGGCAGGTGAAAAGTTTCTAGTGGGTCCATGAGGTTTCTACCCCTTAACTTACAAAGTTTTACCACCATCGAATGCTAAATGGTCGGGATGGTGTGCTGCCATCCGCTATTTTTTGCATAGTGCCAAAGGGGTCCCCTATGCAAAAAATAGTGGGTTTGGGTGGGGCCTCATTATCATACGACGTGCGATGTGGGTAAAACTTTGCGAGCCCGTCCATGGGTACCCTTGCACTCGCAAAGTTTCACCACCATGGGGACGTCGGATGGGCAGGATGGTGTGCTACTATCGGCTATTTTTTGCATAATGCCCAAGGGGTCCCCTAAACTAAATACATACTAGGGTTCTCTATAGTGTGAACCCAACTAAATGAGCTGGCGCTATAACTATGCTAGTCTCTAGAATGGCTGTCACACAGCCTGTCATCCCACTGGCCGCATCCCCCAGGTGGGTCATCAGTGTGTCCACCGCCTCACTAGATGAGCTCGATATCTCAACACTCCCCCTCGAGCTCAACTCCATCCCATGTACACCAAGCGAAGCCCTCAATCTGCGGAGCTTCTCTATACCCAATGCTTTGGTGAAGATGTCAGCCGACTGGATCCTGTGTGTTGACATAAACAAGGTCAACGTCTCCTGCCAAAACCTTCTCTTTGACAAAATGGTAGTGGACCTCTATATGCTTCGTGGGAGCATGAAAAATTGGGTTCTTGGCCAACTGTATACTACTAATGTTGTCACAGAAATAACAACTTGTCTATCCACTGATAGACCCAAATCTGCAAGTAGCTTTCTCAACCAAGCTCTACCTCACATGCTGCCATAGCAGCACCTCTGTACTGGATAGAGCAAACAGTGGTGTAAGTGTGGGGCCTATCCCCCAAGCGGGTCATTAGTGTCCACCGCCTCACTAGATGAGCTCGATATCTCAACAATGGATTGGAGATGCTACCATTCGCCACAATGCATGAGCTACGTATACAAATCGGTCACCAGTTCCATCATGCTATAGAGTCTATTCGACACACTGTGGCTCTCTTATCCGAGCCAACCACTAGCATGGTATTCTCCCAAACCCTTCTAGAGTAATTCAATTATGATGTGTATTTCTATGTTGGGGAGTTATCCACCTATATTTTATCTTGTTTGTGCAGGCCCCCACACAGTTTCACACCCAAGCTTGTACTTTAGGCTACTTTAGGCCTCGGCTAGGCCGAGGAGAGAATTGGGATAGCATAACATTTACCAGCACCCCCTAGACATGTGAGAACATTGTTTAGATTATTTTCCCATTGCTAAAGTATGCTCTCTTGTATTTGTTTAGATTATTTTCCCATTGCTAAAGTATGCTCTCTTGTATTTGTCTTAATATTGATCACTTTCACTTTTCAGGATACCGAGCTAGATGAGCTTCATTGAAAGGTGTCAAAGCTCACTTAGGAGTGGCAAGAGTGGGACCACAAGATTGAGCGCCAAAGATAGTCCGTCCATGAGGTGGACGTGGAGAGACGATCGCATACTACCGCGCGGAGCACTACATGAGGAAGTGGACTATACTTGGAAGAGATGCAGCTCACCATTGTGTGATGCCAAGCATTACTATCTATCCCCTTCCACTAGACTCTTTGGTTGTGAGATCATGTGCGGACACCAGTACCTGCAGTTTGTGACGTTTTCCTTGGCGAGTTTGACACTTGGGGGTGGTACACATTAGGGTGCCACCACTTGTTTCATCTTTACTACCTTGTTCGCTCATTGGAAATGACTACCAGGTGTCCAACTTGTCCATGCAATGTAGAGTTTGTTCTATGTTGCCTTTGGGGGGGATAGAAAACTTGTGTGGATCTTATCCCACGGAGGCCCGTTCGCTAGCACTAACCGGCAAGCTATCCTAGATATCATGGCAGATGATGGATATGTTGTTGTTGAGGATATGCCTAAGGATTTTGAGATTCTCGTAGAGATGGATTTATCACAAGAGGAGGAGGCACAGAGATTCTTGTAGAGATGGATTCATCACGAGAGGAGGAGGCACAGAGAGTATGATGGGCCTGCATCGATGAGTTTATCTTATAGGCTTGGTACTTGGTAGGTTGCTTTACACACCCCAGTTGGAGCATAGAGTTTGGTGGACCGAGTATCAAGTCAGTGGAGCAGTCTACACATGGCCGTTTTGCTTCTCGCCGTGTACACTGACCTCTGCTTATGGGAGATGAGGCACAAGAATAGAGGTGAGGCGATTGACTAGGAGCTTAGTGATGCAGCTGCCTGCTACACGTGGTGAGTCCTCAGCCATGTCAAAGGAGCGTCTTACTTAGAGGACCATTGCAGAGAGCGGGTTGTATAGGAGCCGAGGAGGAGGTAGTGGGCACGTCATCTTAGAGCTTATCAAGTCCTCTTAGATGAGGATTAGCCATCATATAGATGTATATCGCATCATGCTTTTGTATCGTCCAACCTACATGCCATTTGTATCTATGACCTCATGTTTCTATGTATGAAATCCACCAGTTGTATCACATTTTCTTTTATATATTGGACTATGTCTTTTGTGATTTTGTATTTCTATAAAGTTTTATATATTGGGCTATGTCTTTTGTGATTTTATATTTCTACAAAGTTTCACCTGCATCAAAAATCGTATGATAATGATGCCCCACCCAAACCTGCTATTTTTGGCATATGGGACCCCTTGGGCACTATGCAAAAAATAGTGGGTGGCAGCACACTATCCCGCTCTTCCGGCATCCAATGGTGGTCAAACTTTGTGAGTGGAGAGTTAGCAGGCCCATGGATCCAATCACAAAGTTTCACCCGCATCAGACATTGTACAATAATGAAGCCCCATCCAAACCCGCTATTTTTTGCATAGGGGACCCATTGGGCACTGCAAAAAATAGTGGGTGCAACACACTGTCTCGCCCATCCGACGTCCGCCTGGTGGTAAAGATTTTTGATGAGTGTAGGGGTAGCAGTCCCATGGACCTGCTCACAAAGTTTCACCTAGATCGGACGCTGTATGATAATGATGCCCCACCCAAACCTGCTATTTTTTGCACAGAGGGAACCTCTTGGTCACTATGCAAAAAATAGCAGGTGGCAACACACCGCCCCACCCATCCAATGTCTGATGGTGGTGAAACTTTTCCTGTTTGTAAATTTTCACCTACATCAGACACCGTATTATAATGATGCCCCACTCAAACCCGCTATTTTTTGCAAAAAAATAGTGGGTGTGGCAGCACACCGTGCCGCCCATTTGGCATCCGATGGTGGGGTGAAACTTTGCGAGTGGAGGGATAGCAACCCCATGGATTCACTTGCAAAGTTTCACTTGCATCGGATGCCATATGATAAGGATGCCCCAACCAAACCCACTAGTTTTTGCATAGGGGACCCCTTGGTGGGCACTATGCAAAAATAGAGGATGGCAGCAGACCATCCCATCCATTCGGCATCTGATGGTGGTGAAACTTTGCGAGAAAAGGGGAAGAATCCCCATAGACCCTCTTGCAAAGTTTTAACCCACATTGGATTCCTTACGATAATGACACCCGACACAAACTTGCTATTTTTTGCATAGGGTGCTGAGATATAGAGCTCATCTAGTGAGGCGGTGGACACTGATGACCCGCTTGGGGGATAGGCCCCACACTTACACCACTAGCATGGTTGGTGAGATCATGGGTGATATGCGGCCAGTGGGATGACAGGCTGTGTAGTGACAGCCATTCTAGAGACTGGCATAGTTATAGTGCCAGCTCATTTAGTTGGGTTCACACTATAGAGAACTCTAGTATGTATTTGGTTGAGTACCTTTTCATATGGTGTGTACTCTTATCTTTGTATATGGGTGTTGAGTGTTGTATGAAGAAGAAGAAGATTTTCAGCCTCTCACCTTGTGTGTTCTCTTTTAGGGTTTTGTGAGTGTGTGTATGCTTGCAAGAGCTCAAGCTCTCTTCTCCCCTGCATCTTTTCATGGTATCAGAGCCTGGTTCATGTTAAGGGCTGAGCTGCAAGCAAGAGAAGCACAGGAAGCGGTATGAGGGTAAGAGCTTCAACTACTCTTCCCTATTTATGTTGGCGACTACACCCTTGTCGGGAGCTCTACGGGAGGCATTGGCAAACGATTTTTGATTGAGGAGCTTTCTTTGTGGAAGTAAAGCTATAGGGAAACTATAACGTCCTATCGGACAAAAATTTTTGGGCCAAAAACGCGTTTCGGGCGTGTTCAGACCTCTGTTTTTCAGAAAGCAGGCGATTTCGAGCACTGCGGGTAAGTCATCGTTTCTATGCAGAACTCTGTTTTAAGAACTGCAGGAAGACAGATTGGTTGTGGAGACATTGTGTGTGTGCTGCAAGGAGGTCAACAGTTTCCATTGGGTGTATGTATGTGTTGAGAAAACGTGGTGCTCATGCTAGATCAAGTGTGTGGAGGTGAGGGACTCACAAAATACAAGAAAACTATCTTGCTTATTAAGTTGTTTATGAATACAACTAGGCCTTGCTCAATACAAAATGCCTCCTAGCTCCACCTTTAAATAGATGAGCTAGTGGACCTTAAGTCCCTTCACACACACACACCCTTCTCTTCCCCTTTTACATAACCTTATACTCTTAATACCCCCCCTCAATACCAACTATGAAAGTGTTTGGAATAGGTGGTATTGGACATAGGTTGCCTTTATAACATTAGGCGTACAAGGATGTCATGGTGGTGTGGTTATCTCTGGGACTTACAACTATGTTCCTAGAGCCTTAGAGGCTAATACAATGATGCCATCTAAGTCTTTATTTGATGTCGATGAAGATGTACACCTTAATGATGGTGCACCCTACTTGCTTAACTTCTTGTAGTTTACATGCTTTGGACATACATGTCATTGCTTCCACATGCTTTCCGCCTTGACCATTCTCACACAATGATCAAAACAAGGCTGCCACCCTTGCTTAAGTGGTTTGCACATAGATGTTTGTTCAACATGCTTGATGCTTCCTTGTGAATACCATACCTCCTCTATGGGCAATGAGGGCCTTCCTTCATAGAGTAATGGTTATGAGGTAGATTTATATTGGAAAGGGAAAGGGAGGGTCTTACCACTTGCCTTATGGATTGGTCAAGGGCAGTGTCTACTCCATAATTACAACAAAAGCTTTTGTGCATGTTGGTTACATGATACCCATTAGGGTTTGAAGGTACAAGCTTAATGAAAGTGAGTAAGTGGTTGAGGTAAATGCTCAAACCAATAAGGTACATCATTCTTGGCTCAAGAAGGAGAGGGCATGGCTCATAATGTTGCCTATGCCTCTTACAAAGACAATGCCAAGAGATGCTTAAAAACATCACAATCAACAAGGTAGAGCACTTAGTGATGCTATGCTCAACCTTACAACTCATCTTAGAAGATGAAAATGTTGAATATGCAGTGGAATAACATGCCTTGGGCTTGGGAAATGAGAGCATATGGCTTATGACATGCCTATGTCTCTTACAAACAAGAGCCTCAAGGGTGATACACGAAAACATTAAAGATGCACACTTAGTGTGCATGTGCCCAACTTTAAACCACTCAAAAACTGAGTTTGTTGATGAAAAACTAGAAATCTTCAACCTCTTTGGCTTATGGGATGAAGGCAATGGCTTATGGTTGCACCATTTCTCCTTGAAAGCTTGCCAAGGTAAGCATAGAAGCGGGTTGACGATGAAGACTTATAATGTGCCACTTATGGTGTGTGCCCAGTCCCCAATGTTGATGAAGAAGAGCCTCCTTAGTGTTAAAGACCTCCTCCTTTGATGGTTAAGACTATATTAGTGTTAAGCAACACTTTGTTTGGTGATTAAGATCACCATTAGTGTTTAAGAAACACGATTAATGCTTAAGAGCACATTTTTAGCGTCTAACGACACTTGTATTGGTGATTACATTAGTATTTAATAACACTCTTAGTGTTTAAAAACAGTTTGGAATAACTCCCCTTTGCTGGATTAGAAGCTTCATTAGTGTTTAATCAACACTATTAGTGCTCATAAGCACACTTTGAAAAGCTTTGAGAACTTGAAGGTGATATTGATGATGGATCTTGATGAGAATGAGGCTCATGAATACCTCATGTGGTTGGCCACCGCTTTAAAATCAAGAGAAAAATCAGCAAACAACAAGCTCTCACAATATCACTTGGGTGATTAGAGCAAAGAGGGGAGGATTAGAGCAAGAAAAAAAAGAGATTTTGAAGCTTTAATGGAGAGCTTCAATGGAGTTGAGGAGTGCCGCCTGGTTTTTTCAGTGTAGGAGTCGAATGGATGGACCATTTTACTTGAAACTTGAGCTGTAGACTCTGGAGAGGGTGGGCTTCAAAAGCCCTAAGGTTATGTTGCCTCTAATCAGCTGTAGGCGGCGTAATTGTGTACAGCCAGCAGCGTAGCAGAAAATCAGTTCTGGCTCCCTTAGTGAGCAATGCCGCAGCAGTGCAGCATTATTTCTGTCAATTGGCCATACGAAATCAAACGCCCAGGCCTCCTCTACAAGTTCCTAGTTGATCACTCCACGAGTTCTTGCCTCCACAAGTTGCTGGAGGGCCTCCACCAGCAGAGGGTTAACCTCCACACAAGAGAAGATAAGAAAAAATAAGGATTTTGACCTATTCTACACCACAAATGTGACCTACTCAACCAAAGCTCTGATACCATGTTGAGAAAATGTGGTGCTCATGCTAGATCAAGTGTGTGGAGGTGAGGGACTCACAAAATACAAGAAAACTATCTTGCTTATTAAGTTGTTTATGAATACAACTAGGCCTTGTCCAATACAAAATGCCTCCTAGCTCCACCTTTAAATAGATGAGCTAGTGGACCTTAAGTCCCTTCACACACACACTCTTCTCTTCCCCTTTTACATAACCTTAGTCTCTTAATAGTATGCACATTGAGGTCACTGGTTGTGACATTTGAGTGTAGTACAGTACCGCTCCGCAAAAAATACAACAGTTTGTGCAGGACAAACTAAAGTGCTGTTTCTGGCAAATTTGTGTGTCTCGCAAGATGTCAAATGATGGCATAAACTAGATTGTTGCTGAAAAGCTTGATAAGAACACCTTTCATGCTTGGAGGTTCAGGTTGACAAATTTCCTAATGGGAAAGGGTTACGGGGACTACATAGAAGGTGAGCATGAAGAGGCACCGGAGATACCGAAGATCAATCCGACTGCTGCTGCAGATGTGAAAGAGTTCAAGGAGATTGGAACCAAGGATCCAGAAAAGTTATGTATTGGCTGTCTATCAGTATACAATAGGACACCATGATTAGACACATACAGGATGCCAAGTCCCCCAACAAGGAGGCGTGGGACACCTTGGTAAAACTCTATGAAACGAATACCAAGGCACGAAAGATACAGTTGAAGAATGAACTTCATACTGTGGAGAAAAAGAGTATGTCTGTGAATGACTATGCATTGAAGATCAAGGGTATTGTGGAATCCCTTGCATCTATTGGCATTTCAGTAGATGATGATGATAAGGTGGAAGTCTGTCTATGTGGTCTTGGGCCACAATACAAGGCATTCAAGACATCTATTCAGACTCGGGAAAACATTCCCGATTTCATAGATTTGGTGTCTATGTTGATTATAGAAGAGAAGAGCTTGGGTGAAGACTGTTGGGGTGAAGACCAACAGTCTTCACAAAACAAAAATAGTTTAGAGGCAACAGGCCTTCTACACAAGTTTAGGAAGAGGACGAGGTAGAGGAGGCCGTGGGGATGCGGCCAAGGAGGTGGCCGAACAGGTAATCAGAATTATGGCCAGCAGAGCCGCAACAACAACAGTCCCAGAATTCACAACAACAACAACACGCAGGTGGAAGAGGCCAATTTAGAGGCAGGGGGAGTCAAAAAGTGTTGCCATATATATAGGCAGTGATGTGTGTGAACACACTTAGGACCGTCGGGGCACTTTTTCCCTCTTTAGGAGGTTTTTTCCCCCGACTTGTATATACGCCCATCACTCTAGGGCTAACTAATCTTTTGTACATTGACACAATCTAATACATTGCGTGTTGTGTGCATTCTTGCTTCTTCTTCTCCAAGCTTTGTGTGCTTTCCTACAACCCTAATTCCAACAATTGGTATCAGAGCAGGCATCGGCTCCCAGGGCTACGCCGCCAGCACCCTCCGACTCACGTTCTCCGATTGAGGTGAGCTTTCACGAGCGCTTGCAGATCCCTATACTCTACAAATATGCTCGTAGGGCTTTACGTTCTCAGAAATCGCATCTGAGGTCGTTTCGGGCTCCGTTTTTGCATTTCAAGTTCTGCATAGGTGTTTTCGTCATTTTCTACAGAAATTTCGACAGTGCAGTTTTCTGCAAAACAGGCATACGTATTCTATTGTGGCCTGTGCTACATAGCACGAGTTGTTTTCTATTTAGTCTTTGCTTCATTACAGGTAGCTTTTGCATCAGTTTCAGTCAGTGGCCATGGCTGATAACAGCAATGATGTATTTCGCATGTTGTCTGCTGAAGACAAACTGGATGGAGACAGCAACTACCCACTTTGGACATACATGATGCAGCATGTTTTGGTTGCAAAAGGAGTGTGGAACATTGTGCAGGGTATGGATGTATGTCCAGGTTCTGTGGATGTAGGATCTGTTGAAGATGTTGCAGGTTCTAGCAGCTCTACTGTTGCTGATGTTTTACCCACTGCTGAACAAGCTCGTTGGGATGGTAAAGATGCGCAGGCTCATGCCTTGATTGCACTTTCTGTCAAACGTAACATCACTCCACATATTCGTTCAGCTAAAACAGCAAAACAGGCTTGGGATATTCTAGCTGGTTTGTATGCAGGTCGTAACAAGGCAAAAATCTCTTACCTGCGTAAAGAACTAGAATTGAAGATTATGCAGGAAGATGATGACATGAATGTTTTTCTTGCTGAGATTAAAGATCTCAAGGAACAGTTGATTTCTGCAGGTGAGATTATTCCTGATCATTCTCTTGTGCAGACTGTTCTTGATGCTTTACCTGAGACATATCAGACTTTTGCTTCCACGTGGAGACTTCTTGTTGAGGACAGACCTGATGCTGTCAAGTATGATACTTTAGTCAATAAGCTCTTGCAAGAAGCGCAGTCCAGGCAAAACAGGGCCAGGCAGCGTGCGGTTGATCAAGCATTTAGTTTCTTCTCCTATTAACAGGTCTGCAACTTCTTCTCCTTCCACAGGTAACAACAATAAGTCTGAGAAGGCTCTTGATACAGGCAAGAAAAAGACCAGGTGCAACTATTGTAAGGCAAATGATCATGTCATTAAGAATTGCCCTAAGCTAAAGGCTAAAGAGGCAAAGAAGAAAGAGTCAAATGCAGCCACAATAGCGGATGCTTCTACAAATGCAAATTCTGCAAATGTTGTGTAGGATACAGAATGGGCGTTTAGCGTGTATTGCCAGTATGACCCATCTGTACATGATGCATGTTTGGCAGTTTCTGTTGACTCTAATGTATGGTATTTTGACAGTGGTGCTACAAAGCACATTACCTCACATCGTGATATGTTCACTTGTCTCGTGAGGCTGTCCCTAATGGGAATACTGTCACATGTGCCAATAATGCTTCTTACCCAGTGAAGGGCATTGGTAAAATTATGCTTACTGCTGCAAATGGCAGCGCTTTCACACTTTCAGATGCTTTGTATGTGCCAAGGATAAAGAAGAATCTATTGTCTGTCTCTACACTTGCTAGACTTGGACTTGTGGTCAAATTTGTGGATGACAGATGTACTGTTCATGATTTGTCTTCTGGTGATACGATTATTGTATCTGGCACCTTGTTTCGTGGGCTGTATAGGCTCAATTCTTATGACAAGTGTGTGGAAGATTCAGCAAATGTAGTTTCTGATGAAAAGGCAATTTCAGATACAAAACTATGGCATACTCGTTTTGGTCATCTGAACTTTGCTAGTTTGCTGCGTTTGCAGAAATTTGATATGGTTGCTTCATTGCCCCCTCTTGAGGCACCATTGAAACATGTTTGTGAAGGCTGTATTTTGGGCAAAATGCAGCGTTCTGCGTTTCCAAAGGATGGTTCTGTGCGGGCCACTCGCAAATTGCAGCTTGTACATAGTGATGTATGTGGGCCTATGCAAACTCCAAACACTTGTACTTCGTGACTTTCATTGATGATTACTCAAGGCATGCATGGGTATATCCACTGAAGGCAAAGTCCGAAGTGTTTTTGTGCTTCAAATAGTTTATGCTTATGGTTGAAAATGTATCAAATTGTACTGTGGGCACCCTCTGTTCTGATCGAGGGGGGGAGTACATGTCTAAAGAGTTTGATGCATTTCTGGCTAGTCGTGGGATAAAACACCAATGTACAGTGCCGTATACCCCTCAGCAAAATGGTGTTGCTGAGAGGAAGAACAAGTCACTTATGGAGATGGCACGATGTATGGTCAAGAGCCAAGCTTTACCACATGCGTTTTGGCTTGAGGCTGTCATGTGTGCTGCATATGTACTCAACAGGTGTCCCACTAAGGCCTTGCAGTCTATTACTCCATACGAAGCTTGGCATGGTAGGAAGCCTTCTATTGGTCACTTGCGTGTCTTTGGTTGCTTGGCCTATGCTTTAGTGCCTGTGCAACAACACAGAAAATTGGATGATAAGGCTGTGAAATGCATTTTTGTTGGTTATAGTGCTGAGAGCAAGGGTTACAGATTGTATCATCCGCAGTCAAAGCGTATCTTGATTAGTCGAGATGTTGTTTTTGTGGAAGATGCTGTGCAGTCTTTGTTATCATGTACCAAAGAGACAGGTGTGAGCTCATGGCATGTATTTGATACGTTATTGCCTCTATTTACAGGTGGGAATTCAAATGTAAGTTCTAATGAGGCAAATATTCAGCCTATGCAGATTTCAAACGACATCATAGATCAGCCTATTTCTGATGCAGATTTATAGGATGTAATTCATGAGGATAGGGCTGAAAATGAGCAGGCTAGAGGTATGCCTAAATGGCTGGTGCAAACCTTGCGTGATAGTAAGATTGATGCACCTATGACTAGTCATACTCGTTCAGGTTTTCAGCATGCCTCTTATGCATCAGATTGTTATGCTTTGGCTGTGTCTAGTATGTGTGAAGAGGAAGAACCTCTTTCATTTGATGAGGCACAAAATTCAGAAAATTGGTTGGCTGCAATGCAAAGTGAATATGATGCTATAATGAAGAATGGTACATGGTCTTTGTGTGATTTGCCTATTGGTCAAAAGGCCATTGGATGTAAGTGGGTTTTTAAATTGAAACGAAAGCCAGATGGCAGTGTTGATCGCTATAAGGCTAGACTTGTTGCAAAGGGTTATGCTCAAGAAAAGGGCATTGATTTTGATGAGACCTTTGCTCCCACTTGTCGTATGACTACCATTCGTAGCATTTGTGCATTGGCAGCTCATAATGGTTGGAATGTACATCAGTTGGACATAAAGACTGCGTTCTTGAATGGAGATTTGCATGAGGAGGTGTATGTATCGCAGCCTCGTGGTTTTGTTCAAAGAGGGCAGGAAAACAAAGTGTGCAGGTTGAAAAAGGCTTTATATGGTTTAAAACAAGCTTTATATGGTTTTGTTCAAAGAGGGCAGGAAAACAAAGCGTGCAGGTTGAAAAAGGCTTTATATGGTTTTGTTCAAAGAGGGCAGGAAAACAAAGTGTGCAGGTTGAAAAAGGCTTTATATGGTTTAAAACAAGCTCCACGAGCTTGGTATGAAAAGATACATGCATATTTGACTGCACATGGTTTTCAGAATAGTCCAACAGAAAGCACTTTGTATGTTAGACATGTGGATGATGTACATCTAATCATTGCTCTCTATGTCGATGGCATGCTGCTCACAGGACCAAATGAGAGTCATATTGCTGATTTTAAGGCTGATTTGAATGCCTCTTTTGAGATGTCAGATTTGGAGCATTTGCATCATTATTTGGGGATACAATTTAAGCAGTGTGATGGAGGTATTGCTTTGTGTCAGACAAAGTATATTGAGACATTGTTGCGGAGATTTGGCCTTGAAGACTGCAAGCCTATTGCTACTCCAATGGAGACAGGTTTGAAGTTGAGTCTTCATGATGCTGGAGATCACTTTGATGTCACACTCTATCAGACAGCTGTTGGTTGCCTCATTTATGTATGCATTACGAGGCAGGACATTCAGTTTGCAGTTTCACAGGTGAGCAGGTTTATGCATAGCCCAAGGTCTCAGCATTGGAAGGCAGTTAAACCATCTTTCGCTACTTGAGTGGCACCATACATCTTGGGTTGTTTTATCCCAAGGGGGGATCATTGCCGCCAGATTTACATGCTTTTTCGGACTCAGATTGGGCTGGTTGCTATGACACAAGAGTGTCCACAAGTGGTTTTTGTTTCATGCTCGGTAGCTCATGCATATCTTGGTTGAGCAAGAAGCAACCTACTGTGGCCACTTCTAGTTGTGAAGCTGAGTACAGAGTAGCTTTCACAGCTACGGTTGAGTGTGTGTGGCTCAGACGGCTTGGCTGACTTGGGTGTTGGACAGGAGTCTGCCACCTCTATCTTCACTGACAGTCAAAGCGCATTGGCAGTTGCGAGAAACCCAGTTTTTCATGCTCGCACAAAGCACATTGAGGTGCATTATCACTATGTCAGGGAGAGACTCTCAGCAGGAGAGATCAGCTTGACCTATGTGCCAACACAGGACAACCTCGCCGATCTTTTCACAAAGGTGCTTCCTCGTGAGAAGTTCGAAGCTTTCCGCAAAGCTTTGGGCTTGCTCCCCTTTGTGGATTGATCTACTTCGGGCATGGCACTCCCCTATACATGAGTGCCAGCTCTCGTTCACACCATCACTCCCAGGGGGGATTTGTTGCCATATATATAGGCAGTGATGTGTGTGAACACACTTAGGACCGTCGGGGCACTTTTTGTTGAAATATACAAGTGAATAGGGTGTGTGTGGGAACAAGCTCTTGGATAGAGGCTGTAAAAGAGAAGATGTAATTGTGAAAGAACCTGTGAAAAGGTGAGAAGAATCTACTGGGAGAGAATAAAGGGTAGCATGAGGGAATTTAGGAGTGTGGAGATATTCTGGGAGATATTTAGGGAAAAGAGAAGAGGTGGAGAGAATCAAGCAAAAGGTGGAGATATTCTGGGAGTGAATCATGGAGAAATCAATGGGATTTGATGCTTGATGTAAACTCTATAAATTGAGGCATAGCCCTAATGAGAATTTTGCTGGTTTTTGAGTATCCATGCCTACATTAATTTATTTGCTAATTATTCACTAATTACGTCTTAATTATTTCTTAATCACTTTGTTAATCATGTTGATTCTAGTGTTTGATCCACCATAGCTCATCATTTTGCTCAAATTACAACATGGTATCAGAGCCATGCCTAGAATCAATTAGATTTATGAGCCCATTAGTTAATTAATTAGAATTAGTAGATAATTAGCAAAAAATCAATTTTTTAGTGAGTTTTCACTTCTCCCCTTCACCCCCAGCCAGTGGAGGATCTCTAGCACCTTACACACATAGAATTAGGGCATAAGCTTCTAACACAAGCTAGCTAACCCATAGGAGCTCCAGCCCATCGAATCAGAAGCGCAAACCGCCCACGGAAGCTCCCGATTTTTGCTGATTAAAAAGCTACGTTTTTCTGAGATGATTTGGTGATTTCTACTTCCACAGATCAAAGGTCTCTAATTCCTCTTAGCCCAAGGGGTAATCAAGCATGCTCTACAAGGTGGTGAAGACAGAATTCAATTTCATCAAGTCTACATTGAGATCAAAGCTCTTCATCAAATCTGCAGGTGACTTTGGTAAAACAGAGATTAAGCTTTCATTATTTGGTCAAATCTTGTGTTTCTTGGCTTAATCCTCTACTAGACTCATTGCTATTGATGCCTTTGAAAGCATTTGAGCTCATTTGAAGTGGAAGGCACCAGATCTGGACTCCCCGCATACTCTGTTTTTTACACACAAAACAGAGCATTAATTTACTAATCAGTGATTAATCAATGCTAATCACTGTACTTTGGTACAATTGAGGGTTCAAATTAACCATTAGGTATCTGATACAGATCCCTATAACTTCAGATTGCAAATCGGAGTTGGTTTGATACTCCAACCATCCCGTACAAATTGGTTACCCTTAATTTAATGTAATTTCTGGTAAAATTGTGCTGATAAAATTGTGAAAATCATCATTTTGCATTTAACCCTTGGTTAATGCCTGTAAATCTCACTCAAATTCAAGATTATTCACAGCCAGAGTTGCATTTGGAATGTGCATGAGAATGAATGCTATACGCATTATGTATTGGGCACATTGCATCAGTGTAAAAATGGGAACAGACACTGCCCTTGTCCAGAATAAGGCAAGAGGTAAGACCTCCCGCATAAATTTGGGTTTGCATTGCATAATGACACAAGATGAACATCAAAAGCCCAAAGGAACTGTCAGCAAAACATTGAAACATGTTGCTCACATGGAGCAAAATGACCTGACGGACGAGCTCATGGCCCCAGCCATGAAAGAAGAAGAATATCTCTTTCCAAGACGAGGATCCACACCGAGAAGAAGATCTAAAGGAAGACATGGACACGAGAAGAGAAGCTGCCACAAGAAGAGAAGCTGCCCCGAGAAGACTGAAAGAAGAGACGGACGCATCGAGAGATGCTGCCACGACAAGAAGACTAAAGAAAAGAGAAGATGTGAGGCTCCAAAGAGTGAGGAGCCATGTGAAAATCTCTGAGAGAGAGAGAGAGAGAGAGACCCCACAACCCAATGTAACCTGCCCCAATAAAGGAAAACCACCTCTGAGCCACCGATGATGTAGGCCACGTGGTAGATGTATGTGTGAGCACTTTAGTCAAGGTCACGGGCACTTATAGTAGCCTTGGACACATAGAGAGAGAGAGTGTCAAGGACTATGGAGTTTAGGGACTTGAGGCACTGGTCTCGCGGACTGTCAAGTAAGAAAGAAACTTGATACAGGGTCCAGGTGTGCTGAGATAACTTGAGGGGAGGAGTAGACACTGGTCACGGACTATCAAGTAAGGGGAGGCAAACTTGGTATAGGGTCTAGGTGTACTAGGAGTATTCACTTGAGGGGAGGTGTTGAAATATACAAGTGAATAGGGTGTGTGTGGGAACAAGCTCTTGGATAGAGGCTGTAAAAGAGAAGACGTAATTGTGAAAGAACCTGTGAAAAGGTGAGAAGAATCTACTGGGAGAGAATAAAGGGTAGCATGAGGGAATTTAGGAGTGTGGAGATATTCTGGGAGATATTTAGGGAAAAGAGAAGAGGTGGAGAGAATCAAGCAAAAGGTGGAGATATTCTGGGAGTGAATCATGGAGAAATCAATGGGATTTGATGCTTGATGTAAACTCTATAAATTGAGGCATAGCCCTAATGAGAATGTTGCTGGTTTTTGAGTATCCATGCCTACATTAATTTATTTGCTAATTATTCACTAATTACGTCTTAATTATTTCTTAATCACTTTGTTAATCATGTTGATTCTAGTGTTTGATCCACCATAGCTCATCATTTTGCTCAAATTTCAACACTTTTTCCCTCTTTAGGAGGTTTTTTCCCCCGGCTTGTATATACGCCCATCACTCTAGGGCTAACTAATCTTTTGTACATTGACACAATCTAATACATTGTGTGTAGTGTGCATTCTTGCTTCTTCTTCTCCAAGCTTTGTGTGCTTTCCTGCAACCCTAATTCTAACAAAAAGGTCGTGAAAATTGGCAAAAGCAATATAATGATACATGTGGATGCTTTTATTGTGGTAATCCTGGACATGTGCAGGCAGATTGTTATAAGAAGCAAGCTGACATGCAAAATGGAAAATTGCAGCAAAACAACTATGCATCCTCGAGCAGAAACAATGAAGATAATGAGAGGTTGTTTGTTATGCAGCATGTTATTGATGCCATGTCTGAAAATGTTGAAGCAGCACATAAAGATGATGTATGGTACGTTGATTCAGGTGCTTCGAACCACATGACAAGTCATGGGGAGTGGTTCAAGGAGATGAAAAACCTTGAAAGACTAGGTTTTGTGGAAACAGGGGATGACACTTCTCATCCAATTGCCCATGTTGGAGATGTGCCATTGTCTATGCAGGATGGCAAAGTGAAGTATCTTGCAGATGTACTTCATGTTCTGAACATAACAAAGAATCTGGTTTTAGTTGGCCAGATGATTGAGCAGGGTTTGCAGGTTCAGTTTAACCCTGATGGTTGTTATGTTGAAGACTTTAAAGACAAGTGCAGGTTGGTTGCAAAAGGCAACAGAGTGGGCTGAATGTTTACATTGCATGTAAACATGCCTGAAGTGAGTGCTGCGATGTTTGCAAATGGTTCAAGAATTGTTGCAGACACAGACATTTGGCATAAAAGAATTGGACATGTGAATGTGCAGAGAATGAAGTCTATGTAGACTAAAGGAATTATGACAAGGCTGCCAAAGTTTAAAGTTGAAGGTATGTAGAGAAGAGGTAGAGAATATGTGAAGCATGCCAATTTCGAAAGCAAACAAAGCATGTATTTCCACGTGACAGAAATGTGAGCAGAAATGCACTAGATGTTGTGCATTCAGATGTATGGGGTCCTACGAAGACCATGTCTATGGGAGGATGCAGGTATTATATGACATTTATTGATGACCACTCAAGGAAAGTGTGGGTATACTTCATGAAGGAGCAGAGTGAGGTGTTCACTCATTTTCAGAATTTCAAAGTTATGGTTGAAAAGCAAACAGGGAGCCTAAGATCAGATGGAGGGGGAGAGTACTTCTCCAATGAGTTCTCTGAATTTTTGAAGAAGAATGGTATTCGGAGACAGTTTACATGCAGATGCACTCCGTAGCAAAATGGAGTTGCTGAGCGAAAAAACAGGCATATTGCTGAGATTGCGCAAGCATTGATGGGAGAGAAGAATATGCCGCATAGCTATTGGTCTGAGTCTGTTTCTACAGCAGTTTACATCATGAACAGAACTCCAACTGCAACCATACATGCTGTAACTCTTGAGGAGAGGTTTATTAGCAGAAAACCTGATTTGTCTCATCTGGATGCATTGCATATGTGCATGTGCTAGATGAGCTGAGAACTAAGCTGGATCCAAAAGCTAAAAAATGTGTGTTTATTGGGTATTCCCTTGAGGAAAAGGGATACAAGTGTTATAACCCTGCTACACGTGAGTTGAGGGTAAGCAGGGATGTTGTTTTTGATGAGATGAGTAGCTGGTATGCTGCTGAAAAAGAAGCTGTTGGGGCTGATGTGAGTGGAAATGTGGTTGCACAGAATACAAGTCAGCAATCACAGTCTTTGAGTGGACCAGGAGAGTCCTCATCTAGTGGTTCAGTTGATGGACCATGGAGTGGCAGGCTGCGTCATAATACCAGTCCTGCAAATGTGATTAGTACATCACATAAAGGCAAAGAGAAAGTGGTTGAGCCCCTTAGTATGCTTGACATTTCTGCAGGGCATTCTCATGTTGATGGAGAGTCTAGTGGCTCTCAGAGATGAGCCTTGATGAGGATCTTGGGATACCAGCTATGAGAACACCTGGTGTAAAGAAGGCTATGGAAGTTGCGAAGATCTGGGAGAGTGAAGAATCATGTGCAGTGGTTTACCTATGATGGTTATGTGGCACATCACTATGCATACATGGCAAAAGTTGTACAAGTTGTAGAGCCCACATGCATTGATGAGGCTCTTGGAAATGTGTGTTGGGAGAAAGCTATCGATGAGGAGATGGATGCACTATATGGAAATGAGACTTGGGATTTAGTGCAATTGCCTGAAGGCAAGAAAGCCATTGGATGCAAGTGGGTGTACAAAGTAAAACATAACAGTGATGGAAGCATAAGCAAGTACAAGGCTAGATTGGTAGCCAAAGGATATGTGCAGACATATGGCATTGATTATGAGGAAACTTTCAGCCCATTTGCCAAGATGGCAACAATGAGAGTTGTGATAGCAGTGGCTGCGTCAAAGCAATGGTCTTTACATCAGATGGATGTAAAGAATGCATTCTTGCATGGGGATTTGTAAGAAGAGGTGTATATGTTGCAGCCACCTGATTATGAGGATGTGAGTCACCCCGAGCATGTTTATAGGTTGAAGAAAGCCTTGTATGGCTTAAAACAAGCACCAAGAGCATGGTCTGACAAGATTTCTGAATATCTTGTCACTATTGGCTTTCATGTAGCCAATGCAAATTTCTCGCTGTATGTGAGACACAGTGATAGAGGGGTTGTGCTTGTTGTCATCTATGTGACTTGATCATTACGGGGGACCATGATGCAGAGACCTTTGATGTAAAGATCTTGCTTAGACAGAAGTTTGAGATGAAGGATCTGGGGGAGCTCAGATATTTCTTGGGCATTGAGGTGATTAGGTCACCACATGGTATTGGTTTATTACTACAGAGACAGTATGGCTTGGACATGTTGTCCAAGTATGGTATATGACAGGCTGTAAACCTATCTCAGTGCCATTGGATCAAAATGGCAAGTTGAGTGTAGATTCAGGAGAGATTTTGGAGGATCCTACTATGTATAGGCACATAAGCTTGATCTACATGACGATCACCAGGCCAGATTTGAGCTATGCTGTTGGGTTGGTGAGTCAGTTTATGCAGGTTCCTCGGAAGCCGCATTTGGATACATTGAGACGCATACTGAGGTATGTGAGGTCTACTTTGCATTGTGGACTATTTTATGAAACTGGGACACAGAGATATGTGTACATGGGTAGGCAGATGCTGATTGGGCTGGTAGTATCTTAGATAGAAGATCTACTAGTGCCTTCATGTTTTCTTTGGAGAGTGCTGCTGTGACTTGGAGTAGCAAGAAGCAGCCTACGGTTGCTCTATCCAGTATAGAGGCCGAGTACAGAGGTGCTGCTATGGCAGCATGTGAGGTAGCTTGGTTGAGAAAGCTACTTGCAGATTTGGGTCTATCAGTGGGGATAGACAAGTTGTCATTTTCTATGACAACATTAGTAGTATATAGTTGGCCAAGAACCCAATTTTTCATGCTCGCACGAAGCATATAGAGGTCCACTACCATTTTTTTAGAGAGAAGGTTTGCGCAGGAGGCGTTGACCTTGTTTATGTCAGCACACAGGATCCGGTCTCGCTGACATCTTCACCAAAGCATTGGGTATAGAGAAGCTCCGTTGATTCAGGGCTTCGCTTGCTGTACATGAGATGGAGTTGAGCTCGAGGGGGAGTGTTGAGATATCGAGCTCATCTAGTGAGGCGGTGCACACTGATGAGTCGCCGGGGGGATAGGCCCCACACTTACACCACTAGCATGGTTGGTGAGATCATGGGTGATATGCGGCTAGTGGGATGACAGGCTGTGTGATAGCCATTCTAGAGAGACTAGCATAGTTATAACGCTAGCTCATTTAGTTGGGTTCACACTATAAAGAACCCTAGTATGCATTTGGTTGAGTACCTTTTCATATGGTGTGTACTCTTATCTTTGTATATGGTGTGTTGAGTGTTGTGTGAAGAAGAAGAAGATTTTCAGCCTCTCACCTTGTGTGTTCTCTTTTAGGGTTTTGTGAGTGTGTGTGTGCTTGCAAGAGCTTAAGCTCTCTTCTCTCGTGCATTTTTTCACAGGTGGGAGATGCCTAGCCTGGTCACACCGGGCCTCCTATCCTAGTCCTGAAGCTAGTCCACACCATGGCTAGCGTCGGGGCGATGATCATGATAATCTACCTTAAGCCCCAACAGAAACTCTACATATAATTGTTGTGAAAAGTAGATCAGAATCTCATGATGATGGAGCAAGGCACCATAATACGCCACATATCCATGGTAGAATGTGGGCTGCCATAGCTGCATGGGTGCACCTAGCCGCCTTAAGCGGCCCTGCCCATCCTCACGAATAAACAGTTGTAATGTCCTCTCTTTGATAGAGAGCAACCTCTCGATGAGACAAGTTGCCGACGTACTCGTCCACCCTGCTGTGTCTCTAGCCATGTTGTCAAAGACTCTACATCATCAAGGGAACATAGAGTCTCCAGCATGCTCTCCAGCATGCTCTCCAATGATGCAACAAGATGCATGGTGGAGGGATGTGGATCTCTTTGTCCGCGAAGTTGACTGCATCATGAAGCCTCTAAGAGTGCGACCATCTCAAGGATGGTCTTTGGACGTGCCTCGCGAGCTTTGATAAAAACTGTAGGTCCCACACGTAACTGAAAGGTCATCTCTCTCTCTCTCTTTCTCATAGAATGAATAAAGATAGATATGATGATAGGTTACCATCAGATTAGGTTATTTGAGGATGATGTCTTTAAGATAGGTCTTAGAACTAGCTATAGGGGAATTACAAGTTCATGGTTTTTACCATTTGGACTTGCAAATGCACTAGCTATTTTCCAATGGCTATCCTGATATGAATGTTACAAAAGTCTGAGTAGTATCTTGCTGATCCAATCTCTCTTGAGTGTAGTTGCATCACAAGATTTCATCAGCAAAAATCACTCTTTTTACAAAAGCACATTCTTGCATCACAAGCTTTCATCAGCATTCTTGCCCAATTTGTAATCTTTATGCTCATTATGTCTTCAGGATTCTTTGTGGACATATTCCTAAGTGTCTTTTGTCTCTTCATTGCCCCATACACATGTAAAGCCGCTCTGTTGTGTCCAGCCAACCACTCACACCTCTTGGCACATATGCATGTATCACCGACCCTACAACCTATCATTGCTCCTAAAGCAACGAGGTTCTTTTGTCCATGATTAACAAAAGACCCTCTTGCCCCATGTAGATTACAATAGCCCGCATCAGCCTTTCTAAAATTGTTTCAAGCCTACAAAATGGTTTCATCTCACTTGGGTGACACAAAACTATTGAAAATGAGAGAGACGAGCTCACAACAAAGAATATTTAATTTTTACATTAAATATACATTAAGTTTTTATAACAACACACATTTTTGTATATCCTTCTTGTCCACAAAGAGAACTAGTTCTCCCTATGGTGACTTCCTAGACCTCAATGCCCTATCCAGAAGTACTCTTGAATATATCTAATGTCTTGATCCCCTTAGATTGTCAATTTGTCTCAATCTATAAGGTTGTTTAAAAAATGGTTTTGCCCTAAGAAATATGGTCTACATCCTTCTTTGGAGGAAAGCCATGTGTGGCGGTTTCTTTGGAAACATGTCCGAGTATTTGTGCATAATATCTCGACAAAAGAGTACACTCCAAAGTTTAACACCCTTTGGGCTTGTCAAATCCAAAGGTTAATGACCTTTGGGCTTAGCAAATCCATGTCACAAATTTGCAAACAAACTAGCTTGCTAGTCTTCAACAATAAATCTCTCATCACAAATAATGAAAACCTGATACTACGGGCCCTGTTTCTCCTTTGTTTCTTTTCATGATGTAGTGATACAAGATGGCCTCTATGTCTCATCGAATGCAGACTGGTTTTGTTGGAATAAATCAAGCATCTCAACGAATGCAGACTGGTTTCATTGTGTTAAATCAAACATGATACGGGCGCATCGAATGCAGATTAGTTTCGTTGTGTTAAATCAAACATGGTTTTGTTAATCGACCTGTGCAATCAAATATGGTTTCATTAATTAAGCTTTTTGACCTGTGTAATATTTCGTTAATTAAGCTTTTTAATAATCAAGTTTTGTTAATTAGGAGTTTAATAGAAATGTTTTGCTCAAATCTTTAAAAAGCCATGAACTGATAGGGGCCTTACATGGGCAAAAGGCCGAGTGCGACAGGGGCAGCTTGGGCAAGATCGACAACAGCACATGCGACAGCTCAATCGAGATCCAGCAGGTAATGTCAACAAGGTACTCGTGAAAAGCTCGGAAAATACGATAAAAGGATGATAGAAAATGAAAGATGGGAAAAGTTTAGGAATTTTACGATACAAATATCTTAGGCGAGATACGTGGCCACCGACATTCATTTTCGTTGTCTCGCATAAATATTAATTCATTTCAATTTTTGTATCTTGCCTGTTAAGGTTAATCAATTACAAGCATATATTAATCTGATTTCATTTTCAGTATCTCGCCCGCTAATTTTCACGAATTACCTACGTGGCCTACACATATCTTGACTGAGATATGTGACCGCGGGTAGCTTGATAGTGTGTGATTGGTCATTTTTAACTCACCACCCGAAATACACCAAACACGAATTTGGGAGGCTCAAAAATTTCCACTTCTTGCCAAACTGTCTCAAAGTAGCCAACTTATCATGCTACTACCTTCTGATAAATATTCCAACTGGTATCCTGATCGAAGGGGCAAAGCGTAATTGTTTTCTTCAACATGCTCTTCAATTTCATCGTCGTCGTCGAGATTGCCCTCACCCATGCTCTGCACATGAAGTTCACTATCTTCTTCTTCTTCTCGCGGGGTGGATGGTGGTCATGGGCATCCTAACTTACCACTTCTTGCCCAAGACCATGAACATGAAGATCAAACTCTTGAGTACCATCCGGTCCTACCATTGGTCCTCAAAACACTTTGTTACCCCTTCTCCACACATCAAGCTGAACAACATGAGTCTCAATGTTCCTATGTTCATTCACCACCCTACAGTTAAAGCTCGACACTCCTTAACCCAATTTGGTACATGCTCCATTCTCCCCCTCCCCCTCCCCCTCCCCCTCCCCCTCACACAAGTGTGAATGTGTTTTTTTATAAAAATAAACCCTCCCCCTCACACGAGTGTGTGTTCTTTCATTTGAAAATAAAAAAGAGAGAAAAATATAGGTATGCTTGTGTTGAAGCTTTTGACCAGATCTTCTTTCAATGATGTGCATGTGGATCAAGTTTTTCCCTCCAAGGATTAGGAAGTGTGAGGGATCTAATTTTCTTGAAAATATGAGATCGTGATGTACCTAGGCATTAAAGTGGTGGAAAGTGGGTTGCTTATGGCGATGTGGTTGGGCTTGTAAGAGTTTAGAATTTGAGACTTCATTAGACATTACACTAATATACTTTTAGGGTTAGTTTTGTCTAGATCTTAAATTTAATTAGTAGAAGTTTAAAACTATAAATCAACAGTTGACAGTCAATCAAAGAACTAATGATATCTTGTAGTTTAGTCAGACACATAGGGCTATCATTAGGACAAGTGGTATTAAAAGAAAAGAAAACAAAGAATTTAGAAGACCATGATGGGAGTGATTGTTGAGTTTTTAATTTCTGAATGAATAGTAGAATTGTTATGACATTTAGATTGAGAGGGATAACTTTAAAAACTCAAAGTGTGAATGTTATCCATTCAAAATACTTGACATAGTAGTCCCCAACAGCTCGATTAATAATATAGAGCATTGAAGTCTCAAGAAGATGGTTTTGGGTTTGATACTTCGTTAGCAAGAACAAGAGATGATTAAGTCAAGGCACCAAAATGTTTCTTTGAATTAATTAATTAATTTTCTTTACATTGTTTCCGATGGTTTTTTTTTAATACATGAAGACATAGCCTTCTTAGATTACATATTAAAAGTGGTTGATTTGAATTAATTAATTAATTTTCTTTACATTGTTTCCGATGGTTTTTTTTTAATACATGAAGACATAGCCTTCTTAGATTACATATTAAAAGTGGTTGATTTGAAATCTACCATTTATCACAAGTTTTGACACGCTTTTTTTTTGTCCACCGCCATACTCAATTCTCTTTATTGAGACCTCTCTCTCTCTCTCTCTCTCTCTCTCTCTCTCTCTCTCTCGTTTTGCTTGTCCTCTCTGCTTCGATGTAGACTTCTAGTTGAATGATGACGGCTCTTTAAGCACGATCGTCACGGGATAGTCGAGTTGAAGGTGGGTGATGCTAGGAGGCATAGGAAGTATATGTGGTGGTCGATGAGGCAGGGCACATAGGGTTAAACTTTAAGGACTAAGGTAATTTACAATGGTATGAATTAATGCCCGTGTTAAGCGGACATTAATTAATACAGCACGAATAATATGCAACACTAATAAAAGTTGTGAATAGGGGCCTACAATGAATGGAAAAAGAAATTCCATTAATTAGTTGATGGCGTTTTTAAACCTTTGAGCGAAAACATTACTAATTAGTTGAATGCTTCGAATGAATTGAAGATTAAGGTTTGGTATTTTTTTAAAGTTTTTTTTACTAAATCGAGTAATATGTAGTTGTGAAGGACACACGAAGCGTCATGATTTTGGAGATAGTTGCCTTGCATATACGGCTCTCTCTAACGAGCGCTCGGATCTCTCTCTCTTGCATTAAGCAAGAAGTGCACCTCTCTCACAAATTAAGTTACTACATGTATCTCACAGTGGCATTCACGGCGTATGTGAACATTAAGTGCGGGTGAAGAGCAACGCTGTTGTGCTAGTCTTGGTCCTACACAAGGTAG
Source organism: Cibotium barometz (assembly GCF_041138505.1). NCBI lineage: Eukaryota > Viridiplantae > Streptophyta > Polypodiopsida > Cyatheales > Cibotiaceae > Cibotium > Cibotium barometz. Next base: position 63,170,558 of record NC_141050.1, on the reverse strand, counting down.
ACGAGGCTTCTCTCTCCCTTTTTCTCATTCGAATCTGCCTCCATGGGAATTTTTTTTGCATCGAGAAAAAAATGCCTGTGGACACAGATTGTCAATCGCCTTCGCAGATCAAGAGTAATGATTTTTCAAAGGTCATGGAGCCATTATTATATGAAGCGTTTCTAAAAAATATATCCTTCAATTAAGGACAGTTTAACAGCGATATGCTTATTCTTTTAAAAACAAATACTTGACAAAGCACAATCTAAGAGCTATATGCTTATTATTTAAACAAAATATTTGACAAAGCACTGTTTAACAGCGCTATATGCTTGATATGGAATGTACGACAACATCATTCTTCTACTCCAGCATGTGCTTAAATGCAGGGAGAAGTTGATTCACTATGACTGATTGGATGAGTGGGAGAGGCAGTTTTCCTTGGACACATCGGTCCATGAAAAACTGTGCCAAGTAGCCCAGTGCGTCCTCCTCCGCAACTTCAGCATCACCTGATCCTGCCGCGGGTTTTCCAACGTATTTCCCAAGGATTGTTTGAGCCGTGTCCACAAACCTCTGGAAAATATGCTTCTTGTTAGCAGCTCCTGACAGTTGCTTTTTTTCTGCCAGCACTCGGACGACCTGATTCAAGATCTGTTTCCTGATCTGCTCAGGATCCTGATCTGCTGTGGAACATGGCGTTTCAATCCCTAAGTCTTCAGCGAATCCCTTCAACAGCTTAAGATCTAACTCTTTTAACATCGCCATGTCGAATTTCTTTGACTTCGCATACTTGCTGTGCCTCTCCACAACTTCACCCATGGCCCTCTTCATAAGAGTTACCAATTCTTGTTTCTCTGCCTGGTTCCTTGCCAATATCCTTTGCTTTGGGCTCTCCTCTGCGACAGCTGAAGACGATCTCATCGTTTAATTAGATTGTATTCTTTGTTTGTCAACACGCCGTTTTATATATTTTGAACCCGAAAATAAAAAAGCAAAAGCAAGCACCTGCTGCTTTCTTTTGCTTTTTCTTCTTCGTCTTTTTCTTCTTTTGCTTTTCCTCCTTCTCCTCGACCACTTCCTCCTCCTCCTCGACCTCTTCCTTGTCTGTTTGCTCGGCTCCTGCACCATCCTTCTTCTCCTCATGTTGCTTGTCTGCAGTTTGGTCGGCTTCACCATCCTTCTCCTTACGCATATGAGGATCCTTCTCTGAATCTGTATCCTTTTCTTTCTCAGGAGACGTACGTGCTTGAGTCCGAATTCCTTCACTGAGAGTCTCAAGGTGTCGGATGCGCTCCTCCCATGTGTCACGATCCCAATTCAAAATCTCTGCAAAGAAACCACGATTTTTTTTTTAAAAATTGTTTTTAATTTGTCTACATTCGAACGTGAGGATTTAGAAAAGCACAGTGTTGATATCAAACCTTGATCTTCGTCAAACTTTTGCTCATCCATCGTTCCGGCACGATTATGGCTCTCCTCTGAGACAGCTGAAGACGATCTCATCGTTTAATTAGATTTGTATTCCGTATTTGTCAACACGCCTTGTTATATATTTTGAGGAAAAGTAAGCCGAAAATAAAAAAGCAAAAGCAAGCACCTGGTGCTTTCTTTTGCTTTTTCTCTTTCTCCACGACCTCTTCCTTGCCTATTTGCTCGGCTCGACCATCCTTCTTCTCCTCCTGTTGCTTGTCTGTTTGCTCGGCTTCACCATCCGTCTCCTTGCGCATGTGAGGATCCTTCTCTGAATCTGTATCCTTTTCTTTCTCAGGAGACGTATGTGCTTGAGTCCGAATTCCTTCACTGAGAGTCTCAAGGTGTCGGATGCGCGCCTCCCATGTGTCACGATCCCAATTGAAAATCTCTGCAAAGAAACCACGAAATTTTTTGTTCAAAAATTTTGTTTTTAATTTGTGAGGAAGCACAGTGTTGATATCAAATCTTGATCTTCGTCAAACTTCTGCTCATCTATCGTTCCGCCACGATTATGGCGTTCCGGCGATGAATGTTGTGTCTGAATGCATCGGATACCTTCGAACAAAGCCTCCGAATCACAATTTTGTTTGAGTTGATCCACGACCTCCCGGTCTTCACTTTCTGCAACAAAACTTTCTTTTTGACACGAAAATAAACTCTACATTCAGATGAAAATAAGAGATTTTTTAAAGGGGAAATACTTAATGATCAAACAACAGGCAGTCTGCAAATAACAGACAGTCTGCAGCCGACCAGATTAGAGATCCTTTTCTACAGACATCAGCAGAAAGACTTGATTGTTTCAATCAAATAACGTGATTTCTCGACAAAAATCAACAGAAAGACTTGATCTATGAACCGATTCAGATCAAAACAGATATTTTTAAAAACGGAAATTAAGATAGATAGCAGTCTTAATCAAACCTAGTTGATCCGGGCGCTGAGTCGTGTTGATCGTCATCATCTCGGCATGATTGCGATGCTCGGGCGCTGTATCCTCAGTCTGAATGTCATTGACAACCTGATCAAGGTGACATCGGAGCCGTTCGCTCATGGCTTCAAGGTCTACATTTTTGTGACAAAGAAATTACTGAAAAGGGATGGAAAAATCCGAGAAAAGACGCAGGAGAGAGAGAGAGAGAAATTAGGCGTCGTACTGATAAAAAGGCAATATTGAGGTAAGACGCGCAAGTGAAAGAGCAGAGAATGGCGCGGTGAGAAGAAAAGGAAACACGCGATGGCGAGAAGAAGAGCAAAAACGAGGAAGCTGGTTCGAACTCGGTAGCTGTGCTGCAATGGAAATGGCGTTGTTAAGGCCCAGGTGTTTTAAGAGGACCAGGTGCTGCCATGGCACTCGGCCGCTCTGCTATAATAAGGGCTAGCAAATGAACTCAGCTTTACCGCCTCAAATTAGCTTCCCAGCTTTGTTTCCAAATAACCTCGGCTTATATCTTCCTCGGACTCATGAGGCCATGTTGAATTGCGCTTTTCGACGAGCTGGCGTTGTGATACTGCAAATTAGTGGCTGGCTACTTCAGACGCTTCCTGGTGGGCTGAGTTGGCTCGAACATATTTGTCCTGGTAATGCATTAACCAGTTTCTTTTTCAAAGTTGTGAAGCAGCCGTAACTAACGACAGTCTCTTGGTTGATGTGTATGTTCAATGTGGTTTTCTTGTAAATGCACAGAGTGTGTGTGCTTGACATGCTTCCAGTTCAATTGTGGAGTGCACTCGTTGCTGGATATGCCAAATATGGGTGTTGTGAACTATTTTGATTATGTGCAGCACAAGGGCCTCTCTCCAATTGTTATATCACACTTGTTTGCGGCTTGAAAGCTTGTGGCTGCATACGAGCCACACTCAAGGGACAAGAAATACATTTCAAGATTTTAAGAAAAGGATTGCTGGTAAGAGTGTTTCATTGGCATCACCTTAGTGGTCTTGTATGCTAAATGTGGCAAGCTCCTCCTTTTTGGGACATGGTCTTTTGGGATCCACTAATGGCAAGTTATAGCTGAGAGCATGGGCATGGTAAGGAAACACTCAGCCTGGCACCTCTCCAGATGCTGTAACATTTGTTTGCAGCTTGATGAAATGCATAGGATCCACAATTAAGGGACCTGAAATACATGTTGACATATTCATGAAGGGTTGCTAGAAATTGAGCTTGGCAGCACCCTAGTAGATATGTATGCTAAATGTGGCTTGGTTGCAGAAGCACAAAAAGTGTTTGCCAAGCTTCCAGTTTGAAGTGTACATAGTATCATGGAATGCACTAATTTTAGAATATGCTAAACATGAGCATGGCCAGGTAGCACTCAATCACTTTTAATGCGACACAAGGGCATGTAGTCCCACTTGCTTGCAGCTTAAAAGCTAGTAGCAGCATAAAAGTCACACTTGAGGGAAGAGAAAGACTTGGTGAGATTGTTAGAAAAGGGTTGGAAAGAGAGCTTCTTGTTGGCAACACCTTGGTTGGTTTCTATGCTAAATGTGGCTTGCTTGCAGAAGCAAATGAAATTTTTTACAAGCTTCCAGTTTGAGATGCAGTATTGCAGGATATGCAGAACATGGGCGTGGTGAAGAGGCACTCCACTGTTTTGAATAGATGCAAGATGAGGATGTCTCGTAGAATGCTGTCACACTTGTTTGCAGCTTGATAGCATGTGGCAACATAGAAACCACAGTTAAGGGTTGAGAAATACATGCTGAGGTTGCCTAAAAAGGGTTGATGGGCAGAGAGGTCTTTAGTGGCAGCACCCTGGTTCACTGGTATGCTAAATGTGGGTTGCTTATAGAAGCACAGAAAGTGTTTAACAACTTTCTATTTCAAGACATGGTCTCATGGAATGAATTCATTGAAGAATATGCAGAACATGGGTATGGTGAGGAAGCACTCAGTAGGTTTAAACAAATGCATGATGAGAGCATCCTGCCGGGATGCTTCCGCACTTGTTTGCTCCTCAAAAGCTACGAACCATAGTAAAGGGACATTAAATACATGATGAGATTGCTAGAAAAGTTTGGAAAGAGACCTCCTCCCATAGCTTGGTCGATATGTATGCTCTCTTTTCTAGTTCAAAACAGTGTCTCATGGACAAGTGTTTCACTACACATTCCCTGTTGCAAAAGCATAGCAAGTGTTTCACTGTTTTTCAGTTCAAAACAGTTTCATGGAATGCCCTAATCATAAGATCTGCTAAACATGACAATGGTTAGGAGCTGGTCAGATTCATGCTTGTGTGGGAGAGTGAGAGAGAGTGATTGCCCTATGCGACGGTGTGAGCGACTCTATGGTGACAACGTGGAGGTGGAGCAATACATGCCAAGATTGAAAGATGGGAGCTGTTGGAAAGAGAGCTTGCTCAATATGTATGCTAAATGTGGCTTTCTTGCCAAAGCGCAGTTTTTTGACAGGTTTCCAAGGAGTCTCCTTGGATGCATTAATGGGAGGATATGTTGAGCATTAGCATGGTGAGGTGGTTGGTAAGTGCTTTGAAGAGATGCATCTTTAGGGTGTTTTCTAAGAATGCTATCACATTTTTTTATAGATTAAAAGCTTGTGTCAATGAATATTTGATAGGCTTCCAATTTCAAGACAGTCTGTTATGGAATGCCTTAACCGCAGGATATGTTGAACATGGACATGGTGAGAAAGCAGTCCCATGTACTTTTGAACTTGAGGGTGTCTTTGTGGATGTGTTTATTTGTAGCTTGAAAGCTTGCAGCAGCATGGAAGCCACACAGCAGGGTGGAGAAATACATGTTGAGATTGAGAGATGGGGTTATCGGAGGGAAATCTGATAGTTGGCAACATCTTGGTGGAGATGTATGGTAATGTGGTTCTGTTGTAAAAGTAGAGGAAGTGTGTTAAGCTTTGCATATGAGATGTAGCTTCATGGACTGCAATAATCAAAGGACCTACTAAACATTGGCGTGGTGAGGAAGCAATAAAGTGTTTTGAACAGATACAGCTCCCTAAATGCTGTCACATTTGTTTGGAATTTGAAAGCTTTTGGCAGCATAGGATCCATAGACATGGGCCGAGAAATAGATGATGAGATTTTTAAAATTCAAGTTGACCTTGTTATTGGGCAAAACCTTGTTCTCTTGCAACAGCACCAAGAAATTTTCAATTGGAGAAGTAGTCTCATGGATGAGGGACACGGTGAGGTGAGGAAGTGATCAAGTGTTTTGAACAGATGCAATCTGAGTGCCATGTTTGTTTGCATCTTGGAAGTTTGGCAAAGGAGCCATCGACAAGGGCTGAGAAATACATGCTCAGGTTGAAAGACGCGAGTTACTAGGTTGATATGTATGCCAAATGTGGCTTGCTTGTATAAGCACAACAAGTGTTTAGTGAGGCTTCTTCTTCAAGGCGTAGTCTCTTGGAATGCATCGGCACAATATTATACTCAACAGGGGCATGGTAAGGAGGCAGTCAAGTGTTCTAAAGAGATACAACTTCAGGGTGTCTTTGTGAATGCTATCAAGTTTGTTTGCAACTTAAAAGCTTGTGGTAGCATAGGAGCCAATAGATAAGGGCAAAGAAACGCAGACAGAGATTGAAAGACAGGAGTTGCTGGCAATGCCTTGGTCAATATGCATGCTAAAATCATTTATTGTAACAACATGAGTAGCATACAATTGGTATGTAACCCAATATACTATGCTAGAACGAAGCACATTGAGGTACATTATCACTTTCTGAGAGACAAGGTTCTAGCAGAGCGATGTAGATCTAGTATATGTCAACACAAAGGATGAGGTGGCTGCCATCTTCACGAGGGCATTGGGTATAAAGAAGCTCCACAAGTTTAGGAGCTTACTTGGAGTGCAATACGTAGAGTTGAGCTCGAGGGAGAGTGTTAAGATATTGAGCTCAACTAGTATTAGGGCGGCGGACATTGATGACCCACCTGAGTGATAGCTTCCACACTTATACCACTAGTGTGGTTGGTGAGATTATGGTTGATATGTCGCCAAGGGATGACACACTGTGTGACGGCCACTTTGGAGTACTAGAATTATGGCATAGTTATAGCACCAGCTCATATAGTCGATTTCACACTATGGACCAACCATTGTACTATGTTATTGTAGGAGAGTACTTTCCTTTTATACATGTGTGTACTCTTATCTTTTAGTTATATGTTGTAGAGAAGAGAAGAAGATAGAAGAAAATTCAATCATCCGTCTCTCTCTTGTGTCTTGCACTTTCTTGTGTGTGTGTGTTTGCTTGCAGGGAACTCCCTCCCACTTTCTCTTTAGTCCACCTAAGTGTATTGAATGGACACCACCACGAGTGGCCTGCATAAATAGGTGCACACACAAAGTTATAAAGGTATAACTCATCTCTTTAATCTAACAATGATTCATGCAATGCTATGTATCTCCTGCATGGAAGCAATGGTGACCTTTACTTAAAGCTAAGTATTTTGATTCATGCCTATGATCTTGTTGATCATGTGTTATTGATGGCGACGAGAAATTATTGTAACTATTAATCTACTAAAATTATTGTTTTCCTCTCTCTCTCTCTCTCGTCGCAAATTCCACATGTTATAATGCTTCCTTTCTTGCTAGCCTGTCGGGGTACTCTCTCATGCTTCCTCTCCTGTCTCGCTACCCCTAGCCTTCTCCTATAACACCTATCTTTTGAACCCTAGCCTTGCTCCATGCTTCTGATTTGATTGGACTTTTGTCTCCTAAATCTAGCAAATCCGATTAGTTTTTCTAATGAGTGAGATTTAGTATAATCATTGTTTTGATTTCTTAATTGCATGCTCCCTCCTTGACCACTTTATTCAACCATGTACCTTCCCTTTGATTGGACTTTTGTCTCCTAAATCTAGCAAATCCGATTAGTTTTTCTAATGAGTGAGATTTAGTATAATCATTGTTTTGATTTCTTAATTGCATGCTCCCTCCTTGACCACTTTATTCAACCATGTACCTTCCCTTTGACACCATGTATGCAACCATGTACCTGCCCTCTAGCACCATGTACAAGCCCTATGGCCTCTTCGCCCTACTTCATGGTGAGGTGTTTATTAAGCCCCTCTCTACGGTGTAAAATCTAAGATCCGTCTCACTAGAGGTTAATATAGCCCCACCCTTATTTAGCATCTATTTTCCCCACACTGACTATAAAGGTAGTAGATTCCATGAGCCATTAGCCATCAATTATTTCAATCCTGAAAAGGAAGTGTTGATCTTGAAGCCCACACTAACTACAAGTAATAGATTCCATGAGCCATCGATTATTGCACTCCTGAAAAGTAAGTCTTGATCTCAGAGCCTTCACACAGGCTACATCCACTCTATCAACCCACCAGTCCTTCAGTACCTATGATACCCTGTTAACCCAATTCTAGGGTTAACAAGAGCTACCTCCATTATCTTACATCAAGGAGTCACGGTAGATACACCAAAGGGTCATACATTCAAGATATGAAGCAATAGTGTCCAAAGCTCGGGGGATCCACTATATGGAAGCCCCTCCTACGACGTGCGTTCAAGCGGTATTTAAAAATCCCCTTATCTGTGAATTTTGAGCTAATAAAACTACCCCTTTTTCTTTATAAACTTACGGTTTTTTTTTCAAAGTACAATTAAAATACCCCACTTGTAATTGTATTTCTGTAAATTTACCCAATATTTTGGATTAAAAAAACCCCACCTAATGATCGCACGTGGTAGACTTACATATTTTGAGGTGCACCCCCCGAGGTCCAAAACTACAACTTGGACGGGCGCCCGTAATGGTGTGATGGAGTATTTATGGTGATTTCTACTTCAAGAGTGTGTGGTAGCAAGTTAGGAGGATGAAGTCCTAAGTGATATACTTCATGGATATATTATGAGAGTAGTCATTGTAATAGCATTAGGCCTCTTATGAGCCTAAAGTGCCCGGTCGACCATAGTTTAAGTGAGCGTGAACACTTATGGCCATGTATATAAGTGAATTTCTCTCATAATACAACAGACTCTCCCATTGTGCAATTGAGTCTTTCTCTTGCTAATCTCTCTCCCTAATGCATGCTAGTGAGTATGTGTGAGTGAAGTGAGGTGAGAGGAGAGACGAGTACCCATAGTGCAACGAGGCGGTGTGACAACGCTCGTGGGAGGCGTGGTGGAATTACTTCTCAAGGAGTTGTAGAGCTTGGAGACCTCAAGGGTTACGAGCTTGGCCATTGGAAAGATCCTCACGACATTTGCGGTTCATCAGGTAATCTCCTTTTGGATGTATTTCAAGGAGGGTTAGGGTGAGCCATGACATTTTTGGCGCCGCTACCGGGGAACCATCCCTTGGCTTTTTCCATCGTTTTTTCTCTAATCTATGCATAACCATTGCCCATTATCTTGATTAATGGTTTTCCATGAAAAAGATGCGGATTTGATGGTGATTTGTGTGAGATTTGGTATAGAATAGCTCTCTCTTTTATTTTAATGTCTTTTGCTTAATTTTTAGCTTAATCTGTTGTTTTTGCTGTTGTTATTGTGGTTTTTCATGTTCTTAGGGCTTGCACATAGTTTGTATTAGGCTTAGTTTGCATCCATTGCATCAAACAATATAATAGAATGTAATTTTTAGTGAATGTTAGCTCTCTTTAGTGTTAACATAGAACTAAGATCATTAATTTTAGTTTAATTGTGTGTTTGTTGTTGAAATTGTTTGGATTAAAGTGTTAGCAAGCATTAGGAGTAGCTTAATCTTTTAAAAATTTTCTTAAAACCATCAAAAAATCCTTGAATTTGATTAATTTCTCTTAAGGGACTGGTTTTTGTCATTAAGGGTGATTAATCTTATTTAAGAGGATTGGTTTTTATCATTAAGGGTGATTAATCTTAATGGACTGGTTTTTATCATTAAGGGTGATTAATCTTATTTAAGAGGTAATTATTTTTAGAAAATATGTTAATTGGGATCTAAATTGATCATATGAGTAGTTGAAACTGGTGTTTTTGAGTGTTTTGAGAGCATCTACATGCATCAAAACACCTAATTACATCAATTTTTTCATTAATTAGAGAAATTTTACCTTAAAAGAGGAGACCATAATTAAGAGTCTAATTAATCCCTTATTTTAGATTAATTTACACATTTATTGATGCACAAAGATTAGAATTCCCTTGGTCTATCCAATGATGTGCTCAATTGTGTGAATTAATTAAGAATTAGTGGTTAATTAGTATCCTTGATTAGTATAAAAGAGAAAAAGATTAGTGAAAGGATTAATTTTGAATTAATTCTTAATCACTTTTCTACATAACTCATTAAGGCTAATGAGCATTCAATGAGTAGATGCTCATGAGTTGTCAAATTTTCCATTTTGGGGGTCATTTATGAAGGGTAGATGCTCATGAGTTGTCAAATTTAAGGGGTGTTATTAAAAGGTTGACTTTTTTAATTCCCACTTACCTTTTTGGAAAAATGCCCATATCTCTTTCATTTTAAATTCAAAAAATATCCCCCCCAAAAAAGAAAATTCGTATTTCCCACTAGATCAAAAAAAAATTTCAAATTTAATAGTTATATACAGTCCGGTTCACGGCATGAACCATTTTCGGTAACTTCATGGCCTAAGGATTCATGCCCTTAGGAATTGCGTGCACATTTAAAAAAATCAAATTTAATAGTTGTGTGAAGTTCCAGTTCACGGCGTGAACCATTTACTGCAACTTCACGGCCTAAGGGTTCACGCTCTCCGGAACCATACGCGAATTTTTTTTTTCGAATTTAATAGTTCTGTGAAGTCCGGTTCACGGCGTGAACCATTTTCTGCAAATTCACACCCCCACAAACCGCACACGTATTTTTATTTATTTATTTAATAGTTCCGTGAAGTTCGATTCATAGCGTGAACCATTTTCTGCAACTTCACGACCTAAGGATTCACGCCCTCGGGAACCACGTGCAAAAAAGAAAACCAAATTTAATAGTTCCGTGAAGTTCGGTTCATGGCATGAACCGTTTTTTGCAACTTCACGGCCTAAGGGTTCACGCCCTCAGGAACTGCGCACAAAAAAAAAAATCAAATTTAATATTTTTGTGAAGTCTGGTTCACAACGTGAACCGACGACGATAAGGATTCATGGTGTGAGACCCTTCGTTCACGTGAACAAAACAAAACAAAAAATAAAAAATATTTTTTTTATAAAACCCGTGAAGTCCGCTTTAGTGCATGAGTAGGGGTCTGTCGGCAAAAAAACAAAAAACAAAAAAAATAAAATAAAATAAAATCAAAATTTATAAAACCTGTGAAGTCCGCTTCAGGCGTGAATAGGGGCCCATTGGAAAAAAAACACCCCTATTTGGAGGCACATATCTCCTAAACCGTAGATTTGATGAAGGCGCTCTAGGGCTCATCGCAAAGTTGACATTGAGCTCTTCAACTTTGGACTTGGCCGTCCGAACTCAAAATCGACCATTTTGGCCTTTGATCAACAGCCTCAAAATTCAACCCGAAAATCGAGGTAAAAACGACAAAATCACGGACGACTCAAGAAAACAAAGTTATAGTACTCCAAAAATAGTACAACTCCCTCATATAGAGTTTTTTAAAATTCCTTTTGGAACATCCTCAATGGAACACCCTTAAAAACGTGCTGCGAAACAGGGAAAGTATTCTCAATTTTTTTTTTCGTCTTGAGACAGTGATGGAAAATAGGTTTTGGGACCTCCTCTTCCATCTAAGAAGTTACTAGCATGCGCTTTTTTCGAAAAATTATTTAAGTTTACGTGCATATAGTGAATAAGCTAATTAGGGTAAACGGACACCCGTTTGACCCAACGAAGATCACGCCAAGCCTTTTGAGGCTGTAACGGGCTGTGGGAGAATATAAAAAGCCAAAAAAATGTGTTTTCTCATTAAGGAGGATTTAGGCACTCTGACATGGCCACGATAGAGGGATTGCCAGGGATCACACGAGGACTAAACCCAATGGCTGACATCTTCGAGCCATTGAGATCTATGCCACAAATTCACCTCCCAATACCATTGGCCATGCCTATAACAAGTGTGTCATTGGGTTTTATACCCCCTATCACTTTGATCCCACACCGGGCTTTGGTCACTTACTTAACATCTCCAAAAATCCTATAAGTACCAACCCTTTCTTGGATGCCCACACCTTGGGCATACTAACTAGTCTAGGAAGGAGGGTAGCCCAAGGACTCAATGAGTCTCTCCCAACAAGAGCACTCACATACGGTTTCAGTGACTCATACAGAAATATGGTTGTACAGATTTTCAAAATTATGGGTAAATATGACGAAACAATAGACCTTGTTCAATTCATTCAAATGTTTGAACAGAGATGTGAAGCTGTTGGAAATCCCAGCTGCACCACTAAGGTACATGCGTTGAACCTATGCTTAGAGGAAAAATCTAGTTGATGTTTCATTGCATTGATGTTGGCGATCAAGACCAACTTCAAAACCTTGAAATCAACCTTTATACATGGCTTTTCCAGACAAGGTAATCAGTTGAGTGCAGCAAAAGAACTCTATTCAATTGAGCGTCAACCAACTGAATCCATTAGAGATTTTATCCTTTGTATAAAACTCTTGGACTCATGATGTGAGTCATGGGAAAAATTAAACGATAGCTTACACAAGTTAATCATTGTATCCAATCCGGAAACATTCGATCAATGTTGTAAAGAAGTAATACATTTAGATGACAACATGCTAGAAGGTGATCATGCGACGAGGTGCTCCTCATCTAAACCAAGTGAAGCAATGGCAAAGGAAAGATCGATCTTGAAATTGACATTCCCAGAATTTTATGCAGCCTTGCTTAAAACCTTACAGCCAACATTTCTAAGAGAGGATGAGATCCTTCAAAACCAGACATCCTTAATGCCTCTATAAGTGAGGAACGAAATGCCTTGTGTTGAGTGCAATCAGTACGACCATCCCAATCCTCATTGTGCATACAAGGCACTTGTTCTTCTATACTGCATATATTGTGAAACCTTTGACCATGATACTAAAAAGGATCCCACTTTATCCACAATTGACTCAAAACTTGCAACTCCCATTATGCAACAAACAAAAACAGTCCAAAGGGTAGAAACTGCTCATCACAGGAAGCAGTTAATCGAACACTCTAGTGTTTCTATTGTCGTGGACCTCACAAGGTGGCAGATTGCACAGTTTGGAATACTTCCATGCCCATAGTCAATGACACCTTGCTACCCATGTGTGAACAATGTGGCATTGATCTCCCTTGAATGTGCTTACACGTTTACAAGCCAAGGCACGAGAAATAGTCAAAAGGAATGCAAAAGACAATACCTCAACACAGGTAGAAGAACATGCTTTAAAACAAAACCCAAAATAGAAAACAAAACCTTCTAAAACCAAGAAAAACAAGGGACAACAAACTATCGAAAGCAAGGTTGAATTAAAGGGCAAGGAAAAGGAGCCTGTAGAGGACATAAACCCAAAAGTGGACATAAACACAAAAGAGCCAAAAGCTATACATGATGCAGAAGCATCCAACTTAAAGACCACCACACAAACCACAAAACCCATATGTGCGACACAGGATACAAAAGCCCAAAAGAAGCATTAGGAATTTTTTGGACCCAAAGAGAGCCTCTTGGATTAACTTTTGATTAGGAATGGACCAATAGGAAGAGGGCTGGGTGCACATTTTTTACTTCTTTGACCCTAAGGAGCCTAGGCTTTGGTTTGCTAATGGAGCCTACTTACTACTCTCGTCCCCCTACCTCCTAGGCCCAAACTTAGAGGTCCCCCCACCTAGAATCTCGCGGATTAAAGAACCCTAAAAATTAAAATTTTTTATTTTTTTCCCAAAAGTTTGTTTTCCCTCTCAAACTTTCCCCCAACATACTCTAGGTTTGGAAAGCTCATTTTGAACCTCTTTCTTCCTCTTCTAGGCTCTCCATTGCTGCAGAAACTCCATACCTCTCAAGCTCTCCCTTCTTCTCAAGCTTCCTTCCTCTCAACCTTCCTCTCCCTCTTTTTTCCTCTTCTAAGCTCTCCATTGCTACAGAAACTCCATCTCTCTCAAGCTCTCCCTCCTGCTCAAGCTCCCTCCCTCTCAAGCTCCCTCCCTCTCCATTGCTATAAAAACTCCATCCCTCTTTAGTCTACTTTAGGTTCAGGAAGCCTATAACAAAAGCTTTTATTTTTCCTTCTTCTCTTTTCTTACCACCATGGCCTCTTCCAGGAATGTGAGAAGACCTAGGGAGAAGGTGGAAGAGCTTGTAACACAAGAGATGAGCATGGAAACCCAAGTGAGCTTGTACAGAATAATATCTTTTTCTTTTCTCGCTCATATTTTGTAGATAAAAAACTAGGTTTATTTGGCAAGCTAGAAGACCCCTCTTAACAATCCCGAATAGCCCAAACCTGATGCTTGGACCATCTTATGCTTAAAGTTTAAGATGGTAAGTAATATCAAGACATCACTCAAGTTTTCAAAGGCATCTAGGTTAGTAGGGAAATTGGTTTTATCCTTTACATGTTTTTATGCACATGTTCAATTCCATATGCCAATGCACCAGACAAAAACAATGTATATTTGTAAGAAGGTACAGTTTGACCTCATTCAAGGATTACTAGGAGAGGGTTGGGAGGTTAATGAGAGGTCACATCAAGGTGATGTGTACAAGTGCAATGTAGTAGATTCTACAGTGTCTTTCAGGTTCTTGAAGGCATGCTCTATTTTGTACATGCATCTACACTTCCAAATATGGATGTAAAAGCATGGGACATGGATCCCACTTCAAGCCTTAGAAGAAGAAATTGTGCCTATTGAGGTAGCTATGATGATGCAAAATGTATGGATTGAGCAAGTGGTAGCAAGCAAGCATTGGAGCCTAGCAGACATGCGTCAACATTTTAGTATCATGGGCTTTGATAATGTGGAAGAGTCAAGTTTCAAGTTGATGAGAAGAAAGGCATATTTGATTCCACTACATGTCTAGAATTAACCCTTACACTTTTTGGTTATTGTGCCACTTTCTATATTTTTACAGATTGGGAAGCGTAAAAGGAGGGGACAACCATGGTCTCAGAATCATGGCAAATGGGGGACCTTGAATTTTCAGCAGCAATGTGCATAGCCCTACCAACACGTAGTAGGCATGTGGAAGAGCTTGAAGATGAACTAAGTCAATATTAGGTAATTTGGGAAAAATCTCACATTTTGGGAATCAATTACTCCATATAGTTTTGGACATATCTTAAACATACTAACTCCAAATTTGTCGGAGATCATAGATTTAGATTCTACTCTTCAAGATCTTTCCGATGATATGTCACATGAGGGGGTTTTGACAAACTTTTGGACAAGTTCACCATGCTCCCATTTTTCAAATGGGAATGGGATTTTTCCCAAATTATCTAATATTGTGTTAACTGGGTATATGGAAAAATAGCCTATGTTCTGATGCACGTGAGGGGCAAGAGTTTCAGGATTGGTGAAGGCAATGACGAGCTTTCAAGTCAACAAGGAGATGGAGATCAACATGAAGTAAATGTCTCAAGAGGCAAAAACTGAAGACATTATAACAATTTTAGATTAGATGACATGCTTGTAATTTTGTAGGATGCTCTTTTTTAACTCCTCTTTATTTGATTGAAATCTTAATATTTTTACAAACTGTGATTTTTTCGTCTAGCGGCCTAGTGTGA
Organism: Cibotium barometz; assembly: GCF_041138505.1. Taxonomy (NCBI): domain Eukaryota; kingdom Viridiplantae; phylum Streptophyta; class Polypodiopsida; order Cyatheales; family Cibotiaceae; genus Cibotium; species Cibotium barometz. The sequence goes on along the minus strand of NC_141050.1, from coordinate 63,155,428 downwards.
AAAGGCCAAACTTTAAATTTTAACTATGAATAGGCCAAAGGTGCCTTCTTTCTCATTTTCACGTGATACAAACCAAGCACGAGCTCACACTATCTCTTTGCATTCACACATGGCTACCCACTTTGACGACTTCTGTGAGTTCCTCTCCACCACTCCGTGGGCGGGCAAGAGTGAGCTCTTTGCCATGTTCTGTTGTGAAGTCGACTTTGAAAAGTCGCTGGCCCTTGCATCCCAACATTATGAGACGCAGATTGCATATATGGAGCAATACTTGGCTCCCCACTCCATCTCCTTTTCCCATTGCCCCAATGATCGATGGGTTCCTGTTGAGCTGCTTAGGTACATTCAACAATATGCCTGCCCCTACATCCAGCGCCTTGAACACTTCATCTACATCCCCGTAGGAGCTTACTGTACCTTCAATAAGCAAGAGGTGAAGAGGTTGGGGAGGAAAAATTTAGGAACTAGGTTCCTCTCGTGGCTCGCCACTTTTGCATTCCTCATCATCAGCACGATGACGATTCAGATGAGGAGGTAGAGATGCTTGCATTGCAGTTGGCAGGGTATTTGAGGGATGACAAGGAAGTGAAGGCACTAGGTACGAGTGCTGATGTGGAAGTGCAGCTTCTTGCATCAGAGCACTTTCCACGAGGGTGCACAATCTACAGCTGAATAGCCCACTATAGTGGAAGATGCGGGGCCATCTTCCCCACACAAGGAGAGCAAGGTGCTATCAGAGCTTGAGATCAATCTCTTGAGCACCATTGTGGTGGAAGGTGAAGAATACTTATTTCTTCATGACCTTGAAAAGGTAGCTGACTTGAAAATGGATGAATACTTGGGCATTATATGCATGTGATGTGCATACGTCCAACCTCCGTCCTCACCTAGATAGTGTCATATTACCCCTTGGATAATCTATCGGAAAGATAATGGCTTTGGTCAAGGATAGTGTGGTTGAGACCGCGGAGCAAGCCCTAGTTCCAGAGGAGGAATTCATAACCTTACAAGACAAGCTAGAGGCTGAAAAGGATACCCCTACTACTGGAGTGATGGAGGAGACCAAAGCACCTAAAAAGGATAAGGTGAAGTCCTCGATTGACCTCTCCGTCCCCCACTAGCACTTTGGCAAAAGAAGACATTGAGCAAGACCTTTTACAACTTAGAAACATTTGCAATTATGTATAGGAAAATATTTTGAATTTTCCTTTGATTGCAGAGGGTGGTTTCATGAAATTGACGCATTTGCTATGGGAGAGGCGATGACAGTAGAGACCAGGCCAAGGTCCATGGACATGATGCTGCGTTGGCGCACTATCTTGGTCGGCTTCCTGTGGGATGGCATCACCATCATCCACAGGGACTACACCCCTTAATCTGCCTTCACTCTCTTCTTTTTGAAAGCCCTCTCTAAGGTGCTCTGTGTAGCCTCTATGGCGTAGAGCACCAAATTTATAGTTTTGATTTAAAAATCCCTTGCCTTTGATGTTTTTGGTTCTTGATTTAGGGGTAAGCTTCTTGCTCGTATAGGTATAGCCAAAAGCATAGGCATAGAGGATCCTCAAGAAATAGCCCAATCACTCCTTGAGCACCCGATAACAAGAGTGGGAAGCTTAATATTGTAAGAAAGCTTTTGTGAAGATGATGCATCACTTCTTATTATGAATACAATTCAGTTTTTGCAAACTTATTTTCATCAAGTATATCATTGTTTTTTCTAGTTTGTACCATCAATTTCTTTGTAAATGCATCAAAAATGTTCCTGGGGGCATGGGGGAGCAGTGCCAGAACAATGCAAATTTTGAGTGTGCCAGAACAATGCAAATTTTGAGTCTGCATCGCTGCTATAGAGACCAAATTCACACTATTCTTACACAGCTTCCCCAACCCTCCAAGAGTAATTCTGATGTATTGGATGACAAACAATGTATTTTTACACATGATTAAAGGTGTTTTTGTCTTGTAAACTACTGTTTCTTACAATTAGTATACTCAACTTCATTATAAATGCATCAATGTACTCAGCTTCATTATAAATGCATCAGAAATGATCCTGAGTGGCTAGGGGAGAAGTGCTAGAACAGTGCAAATTTTTAGCCTACATTGCCACTCTGTAAAGGCCAAATTCGCACTGTTCTGGCACAGCTTCCTCAGCCCTCCAGGAGCATTTCTGATGCCTTGGGTGACAAAGTGGCATATGATAGACACTCCATGTTAAACAAACATGATGCCACTGAGACATTGTAAGCGAAACTTAAAATTAAAATTATTAGAAGATTACAAATGAAAGACAGATAGGCTTGTTACAAAGGGGGGTTTGAAACAAAAGTGTTGCTTCAAAAAGCAGGTTAACATCTAAGATCTCTAGATCGTATTGCGCTCACCTCGAATACGCCGAGCTAGTTGCATGTCCTTGGCAGAAATGGTAATCTTCTTTGTATGTATTGCAAGGAGGTTGGTGTCTACAAAAAGCCCAACAAGGTACGCCTCGGCGGCTTCTTGCAATGCTTCAACAAGGGCAATCCCTTGCACATGGAACTCTGTTCTATATCATTGGAGAATATCCTTGACCATGCGAGCCCTATGCCCTTGGCACATCCTTCTCATTAGAGCTCTTTGTGTTGTGTTGGTGCGTTGGCAAGGTTGGGACTTCCTTGGCTTGAAGAGGTTGACCTTTCTGCGCTTGCGTGCACTTGCAGTAACCTCCCCTTGATCTCTCTCATAGTCTAAATCCTCCTCCTCCTCCTGCTATGGTACCTGTGTATCAAGTTCCTCCTGGGCGGGTAGGTGTAGGGGACCCTGTCTTGGTAGTAGGGTCTTGCCACCTGTGGTGGTGCACAATGTAGGAATGTTTTCACCAACCTAGTTAAACTCTCGTTAAACTGCTCATCATCAGAGTCTCTGTCTTGATCTCTGGGGTGGCTACATCATGGGTTTCCTTCACGCGCTTACTTCCACTAGAAGTGCCTGCATGTGTGTGCGTTGGTGTTGTTGTGGGAGGAGGGCTAGACTTTGGTGATCTCGTTGGGCGTGTCCTAGAATTCGAGGGGTCACTCTCTTCCATGGTGTCGCCAGTATGGGTGCCTTGCACTATGTTTTGTGAAGGCATGGTAACACACGTGCGGTGTTCTTGGTGCATGCCATATCCATGAACAACTATGCCTACTGTGCTAATGTGGTGATGTGCTAGTGTCCTTACGTGGGTGCCTATGTAGATCTTGAGCTCAAGTTCTCTAAAAAAGTTAAATGAAAATGAAGCGAGTGAAGGAACTATTAATAGTTTTTTTTAAGGACAAAAGAAAACCTAACCAAACTTATTTTCTTAGACTTATTACATCTAGATTTGTGTTGGTGCATGCACAACCCAACGCCTCCCTTGTCTCCTCATTTCGTGCACACCAAGCACCATGCCTATGGGGAGCATTGGTCTACAACCATTCAAACCGAGCATGACCTTTTGTAGCCTTGTGTGCCTCTTGCGCAAGCTTTGATTGTTGGGCCCACTCCCTAACCAATATCCTTCCAAAGGTTGTACGATAAAACCAATTGAACATCTCTTGTAGATAGTTTGTATGTGTTCCTACTGCACAAGTTCCACCTCCATGTCTTATATTTTTAAAATAAACCAATCTTGCTTTATAATGTGATTTCTCCATCCCTTGGGTACTCCACATGTCGAGCGATCCATACTTGTTCAATGAAATACGCACCATGCGCATAAACTATGTGCTCATGACAATAGAATTTAATTAGAAAAAGTCCAGGTTAAAACACCTGTTTATTTTTTTATTGTACAACTTACCATCATATAGTGTGTTACTTTACTCTCTCCCCAAGCACCTAGCACACTTTTGGTGAATTCTACGATATGTTGTTGGAATGATGCTCGTTCTTGGGTAGTTGTGCTACTTTGATTCATAATGCAAACCATGTTATTGAGATTTATCCAAAGCTGTTTGTGTATATTTACAAGAGCTGGCATTGGACAATCTACATTTGTGGTGATTGCACACAGGTCTCTCCAGAGTCTCCAAGTCTTCTTTCAATTCTCTATGTTTGCTAGCTTCTCCAAAAATCTCCTTGCCTTTGCTCCAGTCATGTGGAGACCTTTTGAGAAACCTCGTATGACATACCAAAGGCCTGCTTATTCACTTCAATTTTCATGTTTCTGCCATGGTAGCCCCGAGAATTCAAAAGATGCTCTAATTTACCAAGGGCTACAACTTTCCTCTCTTGTGTAGGCATTGTGAATGCATAATCCATATGGTACTTAAGCAATCGATTAAATATTCTCATGAATGCATAAAGTGTGCAAAAGTGAATATTCTTTAGTGAAAAATTAATGATGGGGCTCCGATTTGAATTCCTATTTGGTTCTCCTAGCATATCAGGAGACATGACACCTTCCACCCATCTTGCATTTGGTTGTTCCTCATCTTCATCGTCGTCAAAGTTTTGACTCGGTTGGATCTACTCCATCTTCCTGTTGCTTCTTCCCTTTCTTGGGACTTTTCGAGGCATCCTTCCCAACAGAACCAACCTTATGCATACCTTTTCCATTTGTCTTTTTCTACCTACGAATATCAATCTGAGCATTGCAATATGGACAAGGCCATCTTGATGTTATGCCTTTAGCACAACCCATCATGCATCTAATTGTCTTCAAATCTCCCCCAAGATGCCAATCCACCTTGAACTTTCCTATGTTTTCTACATCTAAAAGTTGACCACATCAATTTGCTTTTTGATTACATCTGTTATCCAGGAAGTCCTTTCAAACATCCATGTCAATACCTCATGTGTCTCCTTCAGTACCTATCATGGCCTCATTCATGAGCGTAATGCTCATACGTTCCAGCTCTTCTGACCTTTCACAATTTGGCACTTATCTAGCTTGAGCACGAATGAAAGTGTGCTCCCCAAAACTATAAATAAATTTTGATTTATAATATTCAAAACAAAATAATCATCTTCATTCTATACTGAAAAACATGAATAGTAGAAATTTCAAGTTCTCACCTTCTGGTGAAAGACCATAGAACTTCACCATAGCTTGGTGTAGTCTCTCAATATGAACAAAGATGTTATTGTAAACATCATAGTAGTGAAATTCTATACTTGTTGTCTTACTTTTCTTTATGCTTGACCCTGTGTCTAATGTTAGTGTGCCCTCAACATGATAAAACTATCCTATAGCTCACCGCACATCATCATTATTGATATACGCTTGACATTGTGAATCACCTTAAGTGTAGGAAATAAAGTGCAAGTGATCCCTTGGCTTAGAAATGCATCTTTTACAACTTGACGGATTGCTTGGTACCCTTTCATGTTGACTCTAGCCACATCACAAGCATGTTGAATTGATGAAGAATCGATAGAGGTGGTAACCTCGCTCACCACATTGCTGACAATAGCTTGGCATGTTTTAGGACGATGCGGGTCACTAATAATTGAGAGAATATCCTTGGTATTCAGAATAGCTTTGACCAAATTCAAGCATGCTGATTCCAGCCGCATCACAAACATGCTGATTCCAGCCGCATCACAAACATGCTGATTCCAGCCGCATCACAAGCATGTTGATTCCAGCCGCAACACAAGCATGTTGAATTGAAAAAGAATCGATGGAGGTGGTAATCTCGCTCACCACATTGCTGACAACAGCTTGGCGTGTTTTAGGATGATGAGGGTTAGTAATAATTGACAGAATATCCTTGGTATTCACAGAATAGCTTTGACCAAATCCTTTCATCCTTCTTCGTTATAGAACCACACACCTCTTGCAAAAAACTCCTGGCAGAACACAAATCATGATTATTTTGTTTAAATCACTGAGTGCATAATGAAAGTTTATGTTACTTACTTTGTTGTACAAATCCTTTTCTTCCGTGCTCCACCTTTAAATGTAAGAGATTCTATACTAGCCAATGTGTTTTTGCGTTCATCACACAAGCACCATTTGGCATTCCTTTGAGTCGTTTGATAAGTTTCTCTAGCCTTTGAATCTGTGCATCCTTCTCCGCATTCTCTGCAAGGATCTCTTTCATTTTATCTGATGATGTTTTAAGTCCTTCTTGAGATTTTAAAAGGGTGAATTGTGATGCTTCCAATTGAGAGTGGAGAATATGGGTTTGCCAAGCTCCACTTGTAGTCAATCTTCTAGAGTATCCTAACAAGCCAAGCTCTCCTTCACACGAACAAATTGCATAAAAGATGATAAATCGCAGATAGGAGGGTTTGCTCTTAATGGACGGTCAATTGGATAGTGACGCCCATCAACCCAAAGATCTACATTTTTCTCCTTAGCTATCCTACGAGCTTGAACAGATTGTGCATTAGTAGGATGGGTTTTTTTAGAGCTGCCATACTCTTCACGAATATGAATGTGTAAATCAACCTTCCATTTTCTAGCTTCACAAGGGGCTACACACACAGCTTACAAAGGCTCCATAGCTAAGCAGAGGAAGAAGCTAAAGTAGAGAGATCCTCAGAGGGAGAGATATATATATATATATATATATATCTCTCTCTCTCTCTCTCTCTCTCTCTATATATATATATATATATATATATATATATATATATATATATATATATATAAAGAGAGTGAGTGAGAGGCCCTGTTAAAACTTTGTTGTTGGAGGTTTGTTGTTGGAGTTAACACAAATCCATTTTTTTGAGTAGAAAATGTTATTTTTGATATACAAATATACTAACATGGAGTTTTTCATCAATAAATTGCATTTATGAGAAAAATTTTAAAAAATAATTTTTGGGGTCCCCACAATTTCGGGGTCTCATGGATGTAGTGGTTCTTGACAGTTAGTTATATTTATGGGGTTATGGTGCCCTGACAGTTAGTTATGGATGTATTGGCTCCTGATAGGCTTCTAATGTGACCCTTGAATTACAAGCTTTTTGGAGGGAAAAAAATACTTTCATCATACATATTGGTTGGGTGGTGTTTTTTCCACCTCAAAATGTTAAAAAATGGAAAATTAAAAATTTTCACTTTTTGGGGCCCACCTAAACATGAGAATGTTTTGCTGATGTGGAAGGGAGATATGGTGGGAGTTAATGAGGAAAGAGATTTTAAACTGACAAGAAAGATTCAATTTGTAGAGAGTGAAGATAAAAAATTCAAAAAGTAAGAGAGAAAATATGAGAAAAGTCAAAAACTAAGAGAGAGAGAGTATGAGAATATTCCCTTTAAAAAGTGAAACTAGGGGATATGGCTGATGTGGCAAGGCAAACAATAGGGGTCATCATAGCCTTTGTCTCCCTTAAACCCAGCTTTTTAAGCTCTAATCCCTTAAAATTAAGAATCCTTAGGAGGCTCTTTTTGGGTCTAAAAAATTCCTAATGGGTTCGATGTCGTCGTATGGGTAAACATAATGAAAAACTGACAAACCAAAGAAAGTCAGCTAATGAAACAAGTTCTAGTACATCAGTAAGTGAGGATGAAACAAGTTCTTACTCTTCACTCGGTGCATCACATAGACAAATAAGGAAACTAGAACCCACCCAACCACCCCAAAAGGATAATAATGATCACATGACATATGCGGAATGCATAAAGAAAGCTCAAGAGAGCATGCTTAGCTTGGTTGAATGTCTTAAAGGGTCACCGGTTGTGATTGAGCCTCATAATGCCAATCCTAAAAAAGCAACCAAAATACAAAGCCTAGAGGAGTACCACTTCCCCTTTCAAGAGGAAGACATACTCTCTACAGAAGAGTCGTTGGAGACAGATTACACAAACATACGCTTGTGAAAGCACGTGAGGAATTTGATAATTCCCTTACAAGACTAAAACAGTCTCTCAAAACCTCATTTGGAGGAATTCTCTTCTCTCATGGGGTGAAAGCACGTGAGGAATTTGATAATTCCCTTACAAGACTAAAACAGTCTCTCAAAACCTCATTTGGAGGAATTCTCTTCTCTCATGGGGTGAAGCCAGCATAACATCTGCACTTGCACCTTTAAGGGCTCAACTTGAGTTATACCAAGATATAAAGAACTCCATAGAACAGGACTGTGAGAATTCGCAAGTTTCCAAACAGACCTCCTTAAGAATTATCAGAGGGCAAGTGTGCCAGTGTACACATTGGGTACTCTTGAAAAAGCTGAGAGCCAAAATGAGGATAAAAGTGAATAGGAGTATGGAACAGAAACGAGATCTGAAGCTGAAACAAAAACTAAAACATCCATGGTTCCTTTGGAAGATTCTATCATGGTGTGGTTGGATTTCCCTGTTGAAATGATTGATGCTAGAGTGCCAAGTCACCTAGCCAAGTTATCCCACATGAGCTATCATAGCTTTGTTGTACTCTCCTCATATAAAAGGAGGACATTTCAAGCATTGGAATACAAGCACAACATCTCAAACAGTACAAGTTTCCATCTTGTAACCTAACTGAACTTGAGTCTAAACTTAATTAGCACACACTCATCACTATGAGTATTGCTTATTTTTATCCACCTTAGATTATTGTTATAATTAGATTAGGATTAGGATCTAATTAGATAGTTTATTATCGTTAGGGAGCTTGATCCATGAATATCAACATGGTATCAGAGCTTGGTTTAAGCTCCCCTTTAGCTTAGCTCTAGCCTTCTCTAATTTCTCTTTTGATTAATCTCATTATTATTCTCTAATTATCCACTAATATCAATCTTATCCACTTCTCCCATTTGTGGTACAAATTTCAAATCCTTATTATTGCTTGTCCTATCAACCATTAGCCAAGATCTTTTAGGTGAGTGTTGCTTAACCCTAGGCTAATACAACTAAGAGGAATTATAAAATTTCTCCCTCTACAAGCAAAAATCGATGCGAATGCGCTGATGCGAATGCGCTGACTGGTCTTTTAGCTTGTTCTTCGTCCATATGCAAAATTAAGAAAACCCCTTTATCCATGGCTTGGATATGCCCCAAGGTCTCTACAATTTAAATCTCATAGCTATTGGTGCTGTATATTGGCCGTGGGAAGCGAAAAACAGACGCCTAAAATCAGCAATGAAACTTCAACACATAAGACTCTTGTCCTCATTAAGGGTGTCAAGTTAGTATAAAAATCCCCTTCAACAACCACTTTCACAAGCTCAATCGGAAGCTCCAAGATTCAGCTAACTTAATCATAGTAAATAAGTACTAATCACTCTTATTAGTGTTGTATTAGTAGAAATTGGGCTAATTTAAGTCCAAAATTGGAAACTTGGAGTGTAAATTCACTGTGGAAAATTCTCCTTTACATCAAAATTCACTGCATTCTCTTGCATTACTCAATTGAAGAGATTTTTTTTCATTATCATCCTTGTACTGGGACTAGACACTCGCCCATGAATCATTATCACATGCAAAGACCCTCCCGACCTTCACACTACAAATTTGTATGAGATTAGACACTGCTAACAAAGCAAAATAAAAGCTTGTTAGTAAGACCTTCTCACTATGGAGCCTGTTGAAGTTGTTTCAAGGTTTAATGGTGATGGTTTTTTCACATAATGGCAAAGCAAGACCATGTACTTGCTTATGCGTAAGGAGTTTATTGAGCATGAAGAAGTGGAGGTTGAGTGACTTCAAAACAACAAAGCATTGGGCCTCATCGCTCAAAATCTTGATGATGATGTGATTAGTCACATTGCTGGCATCAAGGATGCCAAGTTGGCATGGCAGGAACTCAACAAGATTTTTGGCACCGACTCAAAGAGCTCAAAGATCAACCTTCTCATACAGTTTTACAAGCTCGCGATAAAAGAGACTACTAAGACCATGGCACAACACATTAGTAAATTCAAAGGTATCAAACAACAACTTAGTGCATTAAAGAAAGTCATTGAGGAAGATGAATCTATTGCTGTGTTGCTAAAAAGTGTTGACAAAGAACCTTATGAATCAATTGTTGCTACACTTAAAAATGTGCCCAACACTAAACTTCAAGATGTAGAATCATCTCTACTTGAACAAGAATCCAAATTCAAAGATAAAGAATCATTCAAATCACATTCAAGTGAGCAAGCACTATATACAAAGGGTGGGAGATTTCAAAGGACAAATCAATCAACATCTCAACTTCCAAGATGCTATCATTATGGAAAACTTGGTCATACCAAGAATGAATGTCACAATAAAGATAAAACAAAGCTTGTTTGTGACTATTGTGGGAAAATTGGTCACCTAGAATATTGCAAGCAAAAAAAGAAGCAAGTAAACTACATCAAGGCCAAAGTTGTCCCACAGCTGAAGACGTGCTCTTCTAGAGAAAGAACCATTGTACTTTTCACCCCTCTTGTCTCTACAAAAAAGTGTGATGTAATCAGCCTCTGAGGCCATATGATGCACTCAAGCTGATATTCATAGCCAAAGTAGCTATAATGCCAAATCAGCATAAAGGCCAAAGTAGCCTAGCACAAGGGGAGAGAGAGGAAGAGTGAAAGCCTAAAAATTGTACCCAATCTAGCATCAAGGGGGGGTGTTAAAATGAGTGAGGCTAGAGTGCCAAGTTATCCCACATGAGCTATCATAGATGTGTTGTACTCTCCTCATATAAAAGGAGGACATTTCAAGAATTGGAATACAAGCAGCACATCTCAAGTCTTTTTATGAGTACAAGTTTCCATTTTGTAACCTAACTGAACTTGAGTCTAAACTTAATTAGCACACATCACTATCAGTATTGTTCATTTTTATCCACCTTAGATTAGTGTTGTAATTAGATTAGGATTAGGATCTAATTAGATAGTTGATTATCATCAGGGAGCTTGATCCATGAATATCAACATTCCCTCTAGCTGGCAATGATGTTAAGCACAAACGCGCATTGATTAGCCCTAGAACTAGTCATAACATCATGAAATTAGACACTTGGGTGTCATTGGGACAACCTAAACTCATCCCTATAGACAATAGTCTTGCAAGAGGAGCCAATGGACAAAACATTGAAGTTCCAGGGTACCTTAGATACACTACTCAAAAAATCGATGGCAATATGGAATTTACATTCCATGTTACCCTAGATTCCCTTGAGTATGATGTGATTCTTGGTGGAACTTGGATAGGTGAATCGTCGTATTCAGTAGATGAATCCATGCAAACAATCACCTTGAACACTCCTGCAAGTAATGTACAATTGCTATTTACGGGAGGAAGAGACCTTGGAAGAGCTAGAACTTCCAACATACCTTACTGAAAAGATCCCTAGGATTCTGGTTGGATTGGAAATTTCAAATGAAATCGCCACAGCTCAAGCACAGCTTTATCTAACACGAGAATACAATCTCATGACCCTCGAGCTATGGGATTTTTTAGGTCAACCAACACTCACGGCATATCCTGAAAGAATTTCCTTTACACAAGACTTGAACATGCCATGTTTGGGGTACTTTGAACATACAATGTATATTGAAACTAACCCCCTTACTTGCAAGTTGTAAGATTCCTCCCTCTAGTTTTTGAGGTGTAAAGGAGTAAGAACCTCTCGTTCTGATCTTGTAATTATTCTCCTCTCTGAAATAGAAGAAAGATCCTATTTTACCCTGATTTGGCTTGGAGAGAGAAAATATCTAGAGGGAGGTAATCCAAAATGTCTAGAGGGAGGTAATCCAAAATTGAGATATTTTTGGATATAAAAATCCTCCTAGTATCTAAATTGGTTTCCCTTGAAACAAAAATTCAAAAAGAACTTTCCAATGTGCAATTGGAATTAATTGAAAATGTGTATAAAGGACCTTAGCCTAAGGGTCTAGATTTTTAGAAATTTTTGGATTATGGTCCAATTAAGGTTCTTATGGGGGGCCAATAGGATCAATCCAAGTGTGGGGAGGAGATAAATCCAATGAATAAAAGAAAATACCCAAAAATGAGTAAATGCCCACATAAGATGAAGAGTTGACTGAGTACAAGGTTTATTAGTTAAAAACTATGAGATATTACTAAAAAAATGAGATATTTTAGTATAATGATACATTTTTGACACCTCGGTAAGGAGATGGAGGGACATCACGGAAGCACCTATTTCACACATGTGGTGGAGTTTTTAACTCAAAAAATTTGTGATATTTTTATCTCTCCTCTCTCCTGGATCAAACCAAATCAAAAGGGAGCCAAACTAGGTCCAAATCTTGTCCAAATTTAGCCAAACTAAACCTGGAAAATTCTAGAACCTAGTTGGACTTGGTTAGATGCCTCCCTCTCCTATAAATAGATCCTTAGTCCTTTGTAAAAAAATAAGTGAATTGTACCATGCCAGTATTATACTAAAATAATGTTATTTTTTATTATCCCTTAAAAATCCTCTACTTTTGGAGAGAGCGGAGCCTCTCTCTCTCTTCAATCATCCTTGGAGCTTTCCTTTCAACACACAAACCAATTGATTGGTTGGGGGATTCTTCTATGATAGAAAAGCAAGAAAAAACAAGAGGTACGATTGGAATGGAGATACGATGAAAGTGAATAGATGTGATGTGATGTGAATGGATGAGATGTGATGGGGTGTGAATGAATGGATGAGATGTTATTTGGATGTTAATGAATGGAGATGTGAATGAATGTGATGTGAGTGGATGAGATGTGATGTGATGCGGGATAAATGTGAATGGATGAGATGTGATATGAATCGGGATAGATGTGAATGGATGTGATGTGATGTGAATCGGGATAGATGTGAATGGATGAGATGTGATGTGAATGGATGTGATATGAATTGGGATAGATGTGATGTGAATGGATGGGATGGGATGTGATGTGGATCAGGTAGATGTGAATGGATGGATGAGATCTGAATGGATGAGATGAGATGTGAATGGATGTAATGTGATGTGATGTGGATATGGGTAGATGAGAATGGATAAGATCTTATGAGGATAGACGTGGATAGATATGATGAGATGTAAAATGATGGGATTGGATGAGAATGGATGAAGGACGATGAGAATACATATGATTGGATGTGGATTGAGTAAAGTAAATTGATTTAGAAGAATGTGGAATAATGAGAAATGATGTGGACTGGTGTGAAAAGATGTGAGTTCGTTAGAAACTGTATTTATGACTTGTTTTTAAATGACTATTTTATGTTAAGAATGCTGGGGAAGCATATTGATCGTCTTGTGAATGAGGTCGTGGGGAGACCTAACTGATAAAGTTACAACAGCTGACGGAGAGTCAACGGAGGACGTCTCGCGTAGCAAGGTCGGCCGAGGTCTTGACCAGCCTCGGTTAGATTTAAATGGTGAGCTTCCGGTACGGTGGATGAGAAACCAAGGAAGCGGCCTATGAGTGAAGTGCTAGGTGACCTGCTGTTGCTAAGGATCCTACAGGTTGCTGACCATACGGTGCTCGGGCTCTCGGTCGTCGAAGATACCCACGCGTGCATTGAGGAAGATATTGGAGTAAGTGTGATTGGGTTAAGAACCATGAAAGTGCACATGTTAAGGCCGTGAAGAGCAAATTCGTGAAAGTGCAGATTGTGAAGGGTAATCTCGTGAAATGGGGTAAACTCGTGAAGGTTAGTTTCATGAGATGGAATTCCATGAGATGTAATCCCATGAGATTGAATCCTGTGAGATGGAATTCTGTGAGAGTTAGTTACGTGAAATGGTAGTTTCGTGAGATGGGATAAACTGTGAAAGTTAGTTTTGTGAGATGGAATTCTGTGAGATGGGATAAATCCTGAAAGTTTGTTACGTGAAATGGTAGTTTCATGAGATGGGATAAACTCGTGAAAGTTAGTTTCGTGAGATGGGATTCTGTGAAAGTTTTTTTTACGTAAAATGGTAGTTTCGTGAGATAGGATAAACTCGTGAAAGTTAGTTTCGTGAGATGGAATTCCATGAGATTGCAGGTTTTGGGCTCTTAGCCATGAGATTGAAGGTTTTTGGCTCTTAGCCGTCGTGAATTAGTGAGGGTTTGTTTTGATTAATTTGATTTAACAAATTCATGATTTTATTGAACCGCACAGCGGGGTTTGTGCAAGGATGATAACGAAAGAATGCTCGACAAGGTCAATCAATGATTACAATTTTTGTAATTTTACAAAGAAAAGATTTGAACACATGAAAGGAAAGAAAATGCCAAGGAAAGACCCAGGCTCCCACCTCAAACCCGTATGTGTCAAAGAAGTAAGGAGGAAGGCGATGAGTGGAAGGCTCGATGCCTCTGTGATGCGCACACGCGATGAACGACGAATGCAAAATGATGAAAGAGGAAGGATTTTTGATTTTATTACACAACCGTCGAACTGGGTGGCTACCTTAATGAAGAATGCCACATGTCTTCCTACGATTGGTTAAGAAAAAGTAACCATTTCACGGTGTGAAGTATTTTGGACTAGTTCACAGCGTGAAGCTTTTAAGGCTAATTCATGGCATGAAGCTTTTAAGACCAATTCACGGCGTGAACTATTTTGTACCAGTTCATGGCATGAAGCTTTTATTAAGACCAGTTCACAGTGTGAACCTTTTTAGACCATGTGTGTGTAAGATTGATACCCTATATTTCTCTTCATGCTCAGACACTCAACGATGCATTTAAAGAAGTGAATACCCAATTGTTACGGCTCACCCTAACCCTCCTTGAAACACATCAATAAGAGATTACCCGGTGAACCGTAAACTATCGTGTGAGGATTTTTCCAATGGCTGAGCTCGTAACCCTTGAGGTCTCCAAGCTCTACAACTCCTTGAGAAGCAATTCCACTGCACCTCTCGGCGAGCATTGTCACACCACTGCATTGCACTATAGGTACTCGTCCCTCCTCTCACCTCACTTCACTCACACACACTTACTAGCATGCATTAGGGAGAGAGATTAGCAAGAGCAAGACTCAATTGCACAATGGGAGAGTATGTTGTATTATGAGAGATATTCACTTATATACATGGCCATAAGTGTTCACACTCACTTAAATTGTGGCCGGCTGGGTACTTTAGGCTCATAAGAGGCCTATTACAATGACTACTCTCATAATATATCCATGACGTACATCACTTAGGACTTCATCCTAACTTGCTACCACACGCTCTTGAAGCGAGAATTGCCATAAATACTTCATCACACCATTACAGGCGCCTGTCCAAGCTGTAGCTTTAGACACTATTGCTTCATATCTTGAATGTATGACCCTTTGGTGTATCTATCGTCGTGACTCGATGTAAGATAATGGCGGTAGATCTTGTTAACCCTAGAATTGGGTTAACATTCCCCCTTCATCGCGTCCTTGTGATAGCGTTGAAGACCTTTGTGTAGGGAGAATGGACATGCTTTGTCGATGGCTTTGATGTTGATTGATGCTCAATGGTCTTTGTCTCTCTCGGAAAGGAATAAGGAAATCTAGTTAGTGAATGAAAAGGTTAGTGGTTTATTAGGAATTCCTAACGGGGTGGGGGGGTGACACTTTGTGCGACGAATGATTGCATTTTTATATTTGTGTGAGCTCTTTTTTCTTTGCTCACTTTGTTTTTGGCAATCATAAGCAAGGTTACATGTGATTTGTGTTAAAGGGGATACTAAAAGATGTTAATAATGGAAGAGAAGAGAAGGAAGAATCTGAATGAACATAGATATAATCATCAGAACGAGATTGTGATTCTTGAATCATTGACGCGATATTCATGATTTGAGGAAATTGGCCTATGATGATGTCCCTTTATGTGGTAGGATTCTTGTCAAATATTGTTAAGTAGGACATGTTCTTGCATGCTTCTTCCCATGCTTTTTAAGTTTTTATATATGTAAGTGATCTTATGAAGAAGATATACATGAAGCACAAGAATCAAGTCAAATAGACTCTTATTGAATTGCTCTGTGTTGAAGTAGCCACTTGTTGGTGAGGATTGAAAGAATTACGTGGTCGACTTATGAGGCTAATATAGATATCTTCAATACGGATTGAAGATCATTGATTTGTGAAGATGGTTTTGTCATTTGGAGAGGTTTGGGATTTGAAGAAAAGTTTCAGGTAATGGGTTGTACCATTGACCAGGCTTTCACCCACCATGGCCCCCCATCCAGAGATGTACTTGGAAGTTGTCGATAGTGAGGCTTTGGTGCAAATGTTCTCTAGTGCATGAGTATGGATATGTACTCATGGAGCAGCTGCTACATTAATTTAGTGAAAAGAATAGTAAGCTATAAGCTTTAACAAATATATAATGGCTATTAAAGATCCTTGGGAAAGTGTTAATGCATGAGATGGCTTAATCCATGATATGTGAAAGATCCCTGCCCCCTCCACGTAACGAATTCAAAGGTGCTAGCAGTGAAAGTAGCACTTCTTATGCATTCAGAGCCCTCGGGGCCTCACCCCACGAATATTCGAACAAGAGACTAATCCCTCGGTTCTTCCAAAACCGAACCCGGAAAAACTTCCCTCGCCCAGAAAGCACGGGCAATTCCTCTAGGATATTTTTATTCTAACGTAGTCAAGAGCCTTAACTAACCAAACTGATCCAACCGAACCCGTAAGTCACATGGTCAGATCAAGGAAGAGACTTGCACTTGGATCATAGAGACCAATACTTTTTTCCTCATCAAGAGGCACAATCGTTGATTCTTTTCCATAGAACAAAGACTATCCGAGATTTACTTCAACTATCATAACTTAACAGAATTGAGTCTCATTTTAGGGATCGATCAGTCCAGCCTAACCCCCTAGAGGGTGCTAACCATATGGTGCTTGGACTCTGGGTCGCTGAAGATACCCACGCGCGCGTTGAGGAAGAAAACTGGAACAAGGAGTTAGAGTTGTTTTTTGAACTTGGGCATGGATCTGGTTGATTGGCCTTGCTGGTCCTCAACGGATGAGTCCATGGCTCTTTTATATGGATCTGTTGGTTGATCTTGCTGATCTTCAACGGAGAGTCTATTTGAATTTTCTTATATGATTATATTTCCGGGTACTATGATCTAGGAACTACTGAAAAGGCCCTTGAGTGAACAGGTGGTGAGCATTCTGGTTGACAATGATGCCATAGGTACACCAATGTGAAGGAATGATTGGAAATTAGAATTCAAGCTGGATATTTTGGAGATTATGATCAATGATACTATGGTTTCATTAAAAGATTGTTTTAAAGATAGCTGAATCTGTGAAACAAGCAATTTCATATTGGGTGTGTAAGTGGTGTGACTATCTTGAAGTTTGCTTGAAGCGCCGGCTAGAGGGCCTAGGAACTCTTTTCCCTAGTGCACGGGATAAAACATAACCAAATTTCTAAATGGATCCTATCACTACAGTGGTTGGGCGGTTGGGTAACCCATGGGATTGGATGGGGTTAGGCTGGATTGATGTATCCCTAAAATGAGACTCAATTCTGTTAAGTTAAAATAGTTGAAGTAAATCCCGGATAACCCTTGTTCTATGGAAAAGAATCAATGTCTGTGCCTCTTACTGAGGAAAAAAACATTGGACTCTATGATCCAAGTGCAAGTCTTTTCCTTGATCTGACCATGTGACTTACGGGTTTGGTCGGATCAGTTTGGTTAGTTAAGGTTCTTGACTATGTTAGAGTAAAAATATCCTAGAGGAATCGCCTATATCTGCTAGGCGAGGGAAGTTTTTTCGGGTTTGATTTTGGAAGAACCGAGGGATTAGTCTCTTGTTTGGATATTTGTGGGCAAGGCCCCGAGTGAGAGGTTCTGCCCTATGCAAGAAGTGCTACTTCCGCTGCTAGCACCCCAGAATTTGTTGCGTGGAGGGGGCAGGGATCTTTCATTGAAAATATAGGGGGTTTCATGAAGTGCTTGGGAATCCAAGCTTTGGTATTATCTTGGTAGTAACCTTGTGCATGTAGTAATCTTTTTGGTACCCACACTTGCTGACTTGATGGAATTGTTTGAGGAACTTGTATAGGCTTTTGTGGATGGTGTTGTGGAGTACTTTTATTTTTCCTTAGCCTCTGAGTGCTGCGTTGAGGAAGAGGCTTTGTTTGTCGGGGAACCCAAGTTTGATTGGCACCTTCATAGTAGCCTTGAGCAACAAGTAGCTTCTTTTCCACCCACATTTTGATACCATTAAGATACCTTGATTTTGGTTGTCTGAGTTTTCTTTTTGGTTGATGTGGAAGGTTTGGGGCCCTCTTTGACACTAGTTGGCACTGAGGCTATAGGTTTGATACTCATGGGCATTGATGATGAGGCTAGAGTCTCTTATGGAGTGGCTATCAATGATGAGGCTTTTGAGCATGCAGTTGTCTCATTTGGTGGGGTATGTCGATGAAGAGGCATAGGCTTCGAGGATTTTCCTTTGAATTCCTTATTAGAGATAGATGGTTACATGGGGGAAACTTCTTCAGGAATGGCTGTTGATTGCGAGGTTTTGGCATCAAACTTCATTGGTGAAGATGGGGGTGAAGGAGTAGATGCTTTATCGAAGTCGCGGTCTTTGACATAGATGGTAGGTCATTGTGTAGAGGGGCATCTATGGAAGAGGCTTGTAACCTTTTGGATTCAACATTATAGAAATACATTAAAGTTGGATCCTCATCCTTGCAATATGGTATTGTCAACTTTCTGTTGTTGACCATCATGATGACTCTATCGCTAGTAGTAAAGCACAGTGGTGCTTGGGCAACAATAGTCCATTTATGCCCCAAGACCAAGTCTGCTTCCAACACATACTCAACCACAAAAAACTTGCAAGTAAGGGGATTAGTTTCAATATACATTGTATGTTCAAAGTACCCCAAACATGGCATGTTCAAGTCTTGTGTAAAGGGAATTCTTTCAGGATGAGCCGTTGAGTGTTGGTTGACCTAACAAATCCTATAACTCGAGGATCATGAGATTGTGTTCTTGTGTTGGATAAAGTTGTGCTTGAGTTATGGTGATTTTATTTGAAATTTCCAATCCAACCAAAATCCTAGGGAACTTTTTAGTAAGATATGGAAGTTCCAGCTCCTCCAAGGTCTCTTCCTCCCAGAATATTTCCGAAAAAAGTGTATGCTAGTAACTTCCCAGATGGAAGAGGAGGTCCTAAAACCTATTTTCCATCACTCTCAAGATGAAAACTTTTCTTGGAATTTTTTTTCCTATTTCGCAGCACGTTTTTGAGGGTGTGAACCAAAAGGAATTTTGAAAAACTCTCTATGAGAGAGTTGTAGTATTTTTGGAGTACTACAACTTTGTTTCCCTGAGTCGTTCATGATTTTATCATTTAGACCCTCAAAAAGTAGCCAAAATATAGTTCAATGCTTTTTCATACTTTTTGGGCTATTTTTTGCCTCATTTTTTGGGTCGAATTTTGAGGCTGCTAGTCAGAGGCCAAAACGATCAATTTTGGCTTCGGACAACTAGTCCAAAGTTGAAGATCTCGATGTCAGCTTTTCGATATGTCCTAGAGCACCTTCATCGGATATACGGTTCAGGAGATATGGACCTCCAAATAGGGGTGTTTTCCAGAGTTGTTTTTTGGTCTGACGGATCCCCTTTTACATCATGAACTAGCAGGGTGCAGTTCAAAGCATGAAGTGAACTTCATGAATTTTATCAATTTTGATTATTATTTTTTTGCTATGTGAACGAAGGGTTTCACATCGTAAAACCTTAGCGCTTCACGCTGTGAAGTGGACTTTACGAAAAAATTAAATTCGATTTTTTTTCGAGGGCGTGAACGAAGTGTTTTATGCCGTGAAACCTTAGGGTTTTATATCGTGAAGCGAACTTCACAAAAAGTTAAATTCAATTTTTAGTTTTTTTTCATGGACTCCTAGGGTGTGAAACCTTAGGCCGTGTGAAAGCAGAAATGGTTCACGGCATGAACCATTTTTTTATTTTTGTTTTTGCCATGTAAACGAAAGGTTTCAGACAGTGAAACCTTAGCGTTTCATGTCGTGAAGTGGACTTCACGGAAAAGTTAAACTCGATTTATTTATTTTTGTGCGGACTCCTAGGGCATGAAACCTTAGGCCGTGAAAGTGCAGAAATGGTTCATGGCATGAACCATTTTTTCAGTTTTTTTTTCTGCCGTATGAATGAAGGATTTTAAACCCTGAAACCTTAGCATTTCACGTCGTGAAGCGGACTTCATGAAAAAATTAAATTTGGTTTTTTTGGCATGGACTCCTAGGGCATGAAACCGGCTGTGAAGGTGCAGAAATGGTTCACGGCATGAACCATTTTTTGAATTTATTTATTTTTTGGTGTGGACTCCTAGGACGTAAAACCTTAGGCCGTGAAAGTGCAGAAATAGTTCGCGGCGTGAACCATTTTTTGAAAAAAAAAAATAAGTCTAGTGGAAAATATGAATTTCCTTTTTTGGGGGGGCTTTGAATTTAAAATTAAGGAGAGATGGGCATTCTTCCAAAAAGATAAGTGGGAATCAAAAAAGTCAACCTTTTGACACCCCTTACACCCTTCATAAATGACCCCCAAAATGGACAATTTGACAACTCATGAGCAATCTACTCATTGAATGCTCATTAGCCTTAATAAGTTATGTAAAAAAAGTGATTAAGAATTAATCAAAGATTAATCCTTTCACTAAACTTTCCCTCTTTTATACTAATCAAGGACTCTAATTAACCACTAATCCCTAATTAATTCACACAATTGAGCACATCATTGGATAGAGCAAGGTAATGCTAATCTATGTGCATCAACAAATGTATAAATTAATCTAAAATAGGAGATTAATTAGACTCTTTTGGCCTTCTCTTTTAAGGTAAAATTAAGCAAAGAGAGTCAAACTCCTCCAATTAATGAAGACATTAATGTAATTAGGTGTTTTGATGTATCTAAATACTCTTAAAACACTAAAAAACTTTAATTTCGACTACTCAAATGATGAATTTAGACCCCAATTAACATATTTTCTAAATTTTTATCCCTTGAACAAGATTAATCACCCTTATTTACAAAACCCAATCCATTAAGAGAAATTAGTCAAATTCAAGGATGTTTTGATGGTTTTTTTAAAAGATTAAGCTACTCCTAATGCTTGCTAACACTCCAATGCAAACACTTTCAACAAAAAACATACAATTAAACTAAAATTAATGATCTTAATTCTATGTTTAACACTAAAGAGAGCTAACATTCACTAAAAATTACATTCTATTGCATTGTTTAATGTAACAGATGAAAACTAAGCCTAATACAAACTATGTGCAAACCCTAAGAACATGAAAAACCACAATAACAATAACAAAAACAATAAATTAAGATAAAAATTAAGCAAAAAGTATTCTTTATAAGAAGAAGAAGAAGAGCTATTCTACACCAAATCACCATCAAATCCACATCTTTTTCATGGGAAACCATTAATCAAGATAATGGAAAATGGTTAATGCATAGATTAGAGGAAAAACGATGGAAAAATCTAAGGGATGGCTCCCCGACAACGGCACCCTAACCTTCCTTGAAACACATCCAATAAGAGATTACTTGGTGAACCGCAACTGTCTCGTGAGGATCTTTCCAATGGCCGAGCTCGTAACCCTTGAGGTCTCCAAACTCCTTAAGAAGAAATTCCACCTCACCTCGAGTGTTGTCACACTGTCGCATTGCACTATGGGTACTCGTCCCTCTTCTCACCTCACTTCACTCACACACACTCACTAGCATGCATTAGGGAGAGAGATTAGCAAGCGGATTAGCAAGAGCAAGACTCAATTGTACAATGGGAGAGTATGTTGTATTATAAGAGATATTCACTTATATACATGGCCATAAGTATTCACACTCACTTAAATTGTGGTCGACTGGGCGCTTTAAGCTCATAAGAGGCCTAATGCTATTACAATGACTATTCTTATAATATATCCATGAAGTATATCACTTAGGACTTCATCCTAACTTGCTACCACATGCTCTTAAAGCGAGAATCGCCATAAATACTCTATCACACCATTACGGGCGCTTGTCCAAGTTGTAGCTTTGGACACTATTTCTTCATATCTTGAATTTATGAACCTTTGGTGTATGTAACATGACTCCTTGATGTAAGATAATGACGGTAGATCTTGTTAACCCTAGAATCGGATTAACATCAGTTTACCTTGTATCCAATTTTTGAGTAATGGGATACCTTCATCTTTTCATTGCCATGGAAACCAAGGTGGTACTTCGTAGGTGTTGTTGCAGGCATCTTAACTCTGTGTGAGAGTGCTTGATTCTTCCTTCTACCCAACTAAAGAGTGTTTCTAGTGAGTCTTGTGGATTGGGGTTTGTATCGGTGTCTACTTGTTGCACCTTCTTTTTCTTCTTTTCAATGTCCTTGTCCAGCTCCTTGATCAAGGTGATTACAGGTATTGGTTTTATTATATTTAGCCCATCTTGTTGGGTTTGCTTCTTCCTCCACACCAGTGTTTGTGCACTCCTAGCATTGATTTCTCCTAGCATTGATTTTAGTTAGGAGTTGGTTCTGAATGCCTTTATTGCCCTTCTCTTTGTATTTGGAGGTGTTTGCAAAACAGTGGCCTTTGGGTGGAGTTTGGGCACCCATATTGTTGTATTGCCCTGGTAATAACCTTGTGCCATTAGCAAGTCCTTTTGAACCCATTGCTTACAAAGGTTTTATGGAGTGTTGTTTTTTTTTTTTGGAGTACCGCCAACTTACTTTGTGAAGACCACTTATGTCCCTTGTCTCCTCTTTGAACCCTTCTTATTGATTCCTTATTGATGCCCTCTCATACTTGTAGAGCTAGTTTCCAAGTTGACCCTTAGGCACCCACTTCTCTGTACCCTATGACTTGGGCTACTTTTTGCATAGGGATTGTGGAATTGATGACTTTCATGAGCTGATGTCACCATGCTTGGTGTTTCTATATCCTCAATCATGGCCTGCTTCCCTGGGTTTACAGTTACTAGCAAATCCAAGATCGTCCTAGGATCATTTCCTCCTCCATAAAACTTGCAGGCATGATAAACACCTTTTCAACCGAGGAATTATTTCTGATGGAAACATTAACACTTACAAATCCCTTGGCTTTCATATTTCTAAAGTGCACACTGCGTACTTGTGCATTGGTGGTTTCAAGGTGCGGTTTATCTAAGGCTACCCATGTCTCATATGAGATCAGGTTATGACTTGATCCTGTATATATCAATGCAATGCTTGTTGCATAACATTTAGCTGTAGAGAGTCCCACCCTGAATCGTGTTGTATCAATGTTTTTTTTATCTTTGTATAGGAGAGTTAGTGAATCCATGTTCACATATGCAACATTCTCTTCTAGAGTATGTGTTTGGCCTTGGCCTCCCTTGCCTTAGCCTCTTCTTGATCTTGTTGGATTTTTTCTCTTAGCGAGCTCCTTCCATTGTTTTAAAAGATGTTCTTGCAAGAGCATCTCTTGGGTCAGTGGTCCAAAATATTTTTTAAGTTTGCTCCCATTGACATAACCATCCATTTGTATGCCCTCAATTGTCTCAATTCTAACCAACCCCTGAGGTGTGATCTCGGACACTCGAAAGGGTCCTAGACCTCTGTACTTGAGTTTCTTTTTTTTGGTGCTCCCTACACCATACATGAGGACAAGGTCTCTCATTTCCAGTTCTTTTTGTTTTAAGTTATTAATATCGAACCAATGTTTTCTTCGTAGTTTTTCGACCATAAGTGTGATGCAATAAGTCTAGTCTCATCAAGCTTCTCTAAATCGATTAGCCTTTTAGCTAATGCATTTTTCATCAAACATTCTTGCACTGCAATTCTCAAGATTAGAACTAAGTATTCCATTGGCATTACTGCCTCAACACCTAAGCTATATGGAAGGGAGTGTATCCTATCTACTACCTTATACGATGTTCGGTATGCCCATAAGGCTACTGTTAGCTTATTCTCCCAATCCGTTGTTGCTTCTAATGTTTTTATCAAGGTAGTATACAAAATCTTGTTTGTACTCTCTGCTTGACCCTTAGCCTGGATAATAAGGTGGATGACTTCCGGTGGACTACTAGGAATCCAACAAGTAAGTGATCAATCACCTCATTAATGAAATGTGAACCGTGATCACCGATAACTCTAATGGGTAGCTAAATCTCAAAATAATTTGCTCATATAAGAACTTTGCTATTGTTCGTGCATTAGCTTGCTTAGAGGCTCTGGCTACCCATTTTGTGAAGTAGTCTATGGCCACGATTACCTATCGAGCTTGTGAGATGGATGCACCCCTAGACTAATAGGTCCGACCAAATCAATCCCCCATTTCTTAAAAGGCTGTCTTACAATGATAGAGGTGAGTGCCATCCTATCCCTTTGTTGCAAGATAGCAAATCGCTGACATTCTTTGCACATTTTGACAAACTCTATGGCATCCCCAAACAATGTAGGCCACCACAATCCTACTTGAAGCACCTTGTGGGCCTTAATCTCTCCAGTAAAATGTCCTCTGGCTATCCCTGAATGTGCTTCATCCAATATCATGTGATGAACTAATCTTCTCTCACACATCTTCTTAGGAAATTGTCCTTACCTAGCTTGTATAGTTCTCCCATAATTAATTAATAAGCTTAATAAGTTGCCACATTTTATCTTTGTTCAAGGGTCATTCTTGCAAGAAAACCATAAGCTAGATAATCAGATATTTCCTCACTCCATTCGGGCACCATGTCCAATTTGAACAAACAAGCATTGGGGAGGTCATCATCAACACCAATTACCGGTTTCCCATTTGGAATTCTTGGCATATGATCGGCCCCAACACATGCTATGTCCCCTTTTTCACCATAACTTTGAAGTCAAATTCCAATAGTAATAGTAACCAGTGTGTGGTTCTATTCATGGTGCAAGGCTTGTTCACCAAATATAATAAGGCCTGATGGTCCACGAAGAACATAAATTTTTTGGCCAATAGGTAACGTGGATATTTCTTGACTGCATAAACCATGGCCAACCCTTCTCACTTTGTGGTAGTATAATTCATCTCTGCATCATTCAATTGACAACTAGCGAAGCAAACTGGGTAGTCCAATTTGAACTCACCAGGCTGTGCCAATATGCATTCAATAGCAAAGTTCAATGCATCGATATGCACATGAAATATAAGGTCCCAATTAGGTGTTCTTAGAATTGGCGCACTAGCCAATGCTTGCTTCAATCTATCATATGCTTCCTGTCATTCCTTAGTCCATTCAAAGATAATGAGTAGCTTATATAATGGCCTGGCAATTTTGGCATAGAAGATTATGAAGCAGAGGTAATACCCAATGTGGCCCATAAATCTTTGCACATCTTTGTAATTAGTGGGTGGTGGCAATTCCAAGATCAACCTGACCTTGCTATCATTTTTGTGGATACCATTCTTAGAGACAATGTGTCCAAATATCACACTCTGTTTGACCCGAAATTGGTACTTTAAAGGGTTTAAGAATATACAATACAATCTACATCGTTCAAACACCTTCCTTAAGTAAGCTAGATGGTCTGTTCATCAAGAGTGTGCACACAGATCATCAATGAATACCTCCAACCACTTCTACAAGTAGTCTTTGCACATTAATCATAGGAATGTTGTTAGGGCATTGGTGAGACCGAAAGGCATGACTTTGTAAGAAAAATTCCCCCACATTGTATTGAAGGCTGTCTTATGCTAGTCTTCTGGTGCTATAGACACATGATTGTAGCCTGAAAATCCATCCAAGAAGCTGTAAGCTTCTTCACCAGCTACTCTCTCCAAAATGTGTTCCATATAGGGATAATGGTCCTTCCTAGTAGCTGCGTTGACATTTTAAGATCGACACATACCCTAAGTTTCCCATTCTTCTTTAGCACTATTATAATTGGTGACAAACAATCCGTATGTTCTATTTCATATAGATGAAATCCGCAACAATGAGTTTATTGATTTCCTCCTTTTTTACAATTGCTGCATATTTAGGATTTCATTTGGTATGGTTTTTGCCTAGTTGGTCTTGATCCTTCCATGATTGGGATCGTATGTTGCACCACCTCAGGTGGTACACCCTTCATCTCTTTTTGTAGTTCTAGGGGAAACAATCCTTATTTCCTTAAGGAGAGTAACAAGCTCATTTTCTTCAACCGAAGTCAAGTCCTTAGTGATATAAACAGGTTTGGCTTCCTCCCCTAGTCCCACAATATCAACTTCCTTGACTTTAGCTATGGGCCATCGTATGATGTAGGATCGTATGTTGCACCACCTCAGGTGGTACACCCTTCATCTCTTTTTGTAGTTCTAGGGGAAACAATCCTTATTTCCTTAAGGAGAGTAACAAGCTCATTTTCTTCAATCGAAGTCAAGTCCTTAGTGAAATAAACAGGTTTGGCTTCCTTCCCTAGTCCCACAATATCAACTTCCTTGACTTTAGCTGTGGGCCATCGTATGATGTAGACAACCCATCTTCCCTAACTCTTTTTTCTATCAGTTGGACCACCTTTCGTTCATCAATTGTGTAGGTTTTGAAATGGTATGATACTGAAAGCAGGTTTGGTTTATCCTTATTCTCACTTTTTGTTTTAGCCAAAACTTTCTTAGCCTCTTGCTCAGCTTCTACTGTCAAAGCTTTATTTTGTTTTCAGCGCCCAATTTTCATAAGCTTAGGGGTTTCTTATTCTTGAAGGATGACTTCTTTTATGTTTCTCTTCAAGTGATATCTTACTCAATTCCTCAAGCTTTATTTTGTTTTCGGCGCCCAATTTTCATAAGCTTAGGCATTTCTTGTTCTTGAAGGATGACTTCTTCTATGTTTCTCTTCAAGTGATATCTTACTCAATTCCCCACCCCAATCCTTAGAAATCTCATTGTGTACCTTAGTGGCTTTGAGGTATCTCAGCCACTTGCAATCCGTGGGTTTTCTTTGTAGTAGGGAATTTCGTTGAGCAATATATTGTTTCTGCTTTCGCCATCTTATATCGTTTTTGCTTTCGCCATCTTCTAAGGCGTTGGGTGCTGGTACAGCCCTATGATCTAGTCCCTTCTATGCTAGATACCTCCTCTTCTGATTCCTCATCAATGGTTTGCCAATTGACCATGTAGACAGAACAATTCTAGATTCCTCATATTGGGTTCCTCGGGGTTGTATCACATCTATGGTAGCTAGCACATGCATCCAATTTTCACTGAAATCCGGAGGAGGAAGTGATGCATACATTTTCGTTTCCTCTTCCTCTTTGGAATTTTTCATCGGGTTACTTTCATAATAATGTCCCAATTGATTAACCGGTATCTTGACAACCCTAGTTGTTCTTTCCCTTGTGCCTTTTAAGGTTCTTTCTTCCAGAGGTGACAGAACATCCTTTGTAGTGTCGGTTTCCCTTAGTCTGCCTTCTACCCATTTCTTTATGTCTTCCCATAATATTGGTGAACTGCATAATAGCAGTTTTCCCAATGGCATTTGCATGGAAGTGGATAGTATGGCCGTGAGAGGCTGCGTATGTCTCTGGGTTCTCTAGCAATTGAGGATTCCTTCCATGTGCACGTCTCGTATCCATCCCCAGGGAATCAATGGATGGAATCATCCTGCGTATCTTTCTCAAACATTCTTGACATCATGTTTCCTTGAGATCCCTCTTCTGTCTCTTCTGGAATTGGATTAGGTACATCCAATTCCCTTTCCCTTGCTGGTTTGTTTCTTGGATACATTGTATCCCTGACCTGGTTAGCCCTTAACTTGGCTTCGTGAAGTCATTTGACACTCTTCTACTAGGGCCCTAGCTTCTTCGAGTTTCCTTATCTCCTCTTTGGCATTTGGGTATTCACTGACTCCTTTAGGGGTTGATGGTCTTTCCCCTTGCATCTCTTGATCAGGCTCTTTTTGTTTGACCCTTTCTTCTCTTGATTGGGTAGATCTGGTGTCGATCGTATCTTCTTCAAATCCATCTTGGATTGTGACTCTAGTGTCACCCTTACCCACTTTTTTCACCCTCCTTCTCTGACTAGTTCTGGAAGTGGTTGCATCTACTGGGTTCTTCCATTTGTCCCCCAATTGGGCTTGGGCTCGTATCAAGAAATTAAGTGGCATGATATTTCCAGGCTGCACACTGATGTTCTGGATGGTGGCCTGGTTTTAGAAGTGAAAGTTGAACCACTTGCGCAGTATGAAAAATCTTTGATCAAATGATCAATTCCACATTTAGTACAAGTAAGTACTGGCATTTCATTGGGTGGAGCAATCAATTGTTGGGGTTGGTGCGTATGAACCATGTTCTTATTTGGACATTTAGCGATTCGATGCACTCCACCGCAACCAAAACATTGTAGCGGTCCTCTCCTCATGTTCGAGTTTATGTCCTTACGCTTCCATTGTACCGTGTTTTGAAACACAAGTACTGACATGTTATTCTATAGAACATAGAATTCTGGTGCAATCTCCACAGCTTTCTCATAGTACTGGGTTGTTGCAAGATCAGGGTGTCCAGTTTTATCCAGTTTATGCTGGACTGGGACAATGCTTGGAGAGTAAATTTTGGGAGACAAGGTACTTAAAATGAAATCAAGCAACTAATAGAAAATACACTTGCTCTTAAATTAACCCAATATAACTTAAATTAGTATAGATTAGTCTAATTAATCAAAATTAATCAAAAATATGATGAAATGATAAACAAATGATCTTTCCAAACTTAGAGTGATCCAATTTATTTTTCCATAGATGCACCAATACAAGTTCACTAGTCCCTATAGGTTTTAGATGATTCACATCAAAAATGTAATTTTACTAATTAGATTATTAATATTTACAGGCCTTCTGATAGTCTGGAAGAATTTTGAAAAAGAGATCATTAAAAATCCAACCATTGAATTTGTAATTTTTACTAACCACCACATTCTACTAATGTCTCAGTATGTACTCACTCTTTTGATTTACAAGATTGAGGATTTTAAGTGGTAGTTATTGTGGGTACAAAAAGTGGCGTATATTATAACACTTTAAAGACCTTGAAATATTTAAAAAAAATAGACATATATCTTAAAATTTTCTTGAAAAATCAAGTTAAGCTCTATATTATGTGAATATCTAAGGTACAAAGTGGGAATCTCATATGAGTTTATATGTAAAAGATATTAGCATTTTATGGAATCAGTTCAAATTTGGGACAGGGTGTATACATTGACTTTGTACCTAAGAAAATGAGGACTTTTGACTATCTAATGCTTAATCAAATTATGCAACTATATTTCTAACTTTGAATATGATGTTCCAACAAAAGAACTTGAAACGAAATTCCTTCATTTACTAGGAGAGATTAGCCACTAAAGGTAAACAAATGCCTATTTTTTTTACTGTTTACAGGGTGCCTGAGTGGACAAAACTGAGCACCCTGATCTTGCAACCACACTGAGTTCTACTTCACGCACCATCTCCACAACTTCCTCATAGTACTCACCACACTGAGTTCTACTTCACGCACCATCTCCATATCTTCTGATAGCTCTTCAATCAATACTTGGTTGATTTTAGCCTGTGGTGATACAATAGATGGTGGTAGAGGTGAAGTGTTCTGTACTTGAAACATCCCCCTAGGTAAATAGGAAGAGTTTAGTTATCCTACAACTATAGTGATTTGCACAGGTGGTGCTGGTAAGGCCAATGGAGCTCTAGGTGTGCCGACAGCTGGGCTACTGTGTTTAGAACCTTGCACATGAAGGTGTTATGATTCCCTAATTTTACATAGTGTGCACAATAGAGTAGTGGCCTTGCTCTTAACTGTGGGCATTTGGTGGTAGTGTGATTCCAATATGCACATAGAGCACCACACTAATTCTCTATGAGGGGGTAAAGATGGGTATGCCCATGCCCATATGTTTCTCTTCCATCCTTTACCTTCAATTTTTCCAGTATTGCATTACTAAGTTCATCCACAGTCATGTTTCCGACTTGCTTTCTCCGACTTCCAATCTCTTGGTGACTCAAAACCCACAAAGTCGTTGTTTTGTTATCAAAGATATTTTGACATCTTTTGGTTGTGGCAATTCTAGCATATTGTCTTCATATTCAATTGCCAATTTACAACATGCATCCAAAGTAGTCAATCGGGCTAATACCAGATAATCATGCATCTTGTAGTCTCTAACTCCTCTCCAAAAGCAAGGCAATAATAACTGATCATCAGTTAGTCTTTCTCGTAATTTGCACCTTGAATTTAAGTGGTTTAGCCGAGACACATAGTCTCGCATTGACTCCATTTCCTTTGGTTTGATATTGTGCAGTTATGCCACTGAACTCCATCTATCTCGTCACTTCTGGCAAAGATGGGCACAAACACATTCTTGAGCCATGTGAAATTAACCTTATCTTCGGGTTTGAGGGTTCAGAACCATTGATGCGCTTTTCCTTCTAGGTTTAGTGAGAAAGCATGAATCATTGTTACATCATGTATTGGCCCGTAGGTTTTGTATGTGGACTCAAAGATCTCTACATGATGTTGAATAGGATCCCCATCTCTAGAGAATTTTTGAACGAGCTTTGAAATGATGTGTAGCTTCATTTGGGAGGGTCGGGATTCTAGAGCAGTGCCTAGTTCCCTGACCATTCCTCGACCCATTTTCGCAGCCATATTTAACAAATCCGTCCTTGTGGCCACATTAAGATCTATGGTTGTTGGTCTTTGAGGAACTACTCTCCCCTACCTATGTTGGCTCTTCTAGGCATTTACAATCTATAGGAGGACGATCTGAACACTTCATTGAACAGTTCACGGCGTGAAATGTCAAAAAATTGTTCATGTCATGAACAATTTTCTACACTTTCACGTGTTTAAATGTTTTTCTTTGGACTCAAAAATCCACATTACCTTGTTATGATTTTCACTGGTCTCGAGAACTTCCTTAAAGTGCACGTTCGACAGTGCATCAGAGATAGCAGCGCATCTACATCATCAAAGAATTAAAGGTTGAACGGTTGACTGGAAGCACAAGTGAAAGCGATAGCAACTGGAAGCACAGGCAAAAGCGATAGCAACTAGAAGCACAGGCTGTGACATGGTAGAAACGTGGCCATGACATGGTAGTTAATTGCCACATCATAGCCACCTTGGCTATGGACATGGATAGCTAATTGCATAAAACCCAAAGCTTAAATTCCATTCATATTATTTAAATTATACCATTTCCTAAAACTCACATAACTTGATTTACATTCCTTCCACTTTTGTTTTCTCTACACATCAAAAAATTACAAAGACACTCTTAGAAAACACACACACACACAGCCATTTTTTAATCTACACACACACTTACATAAAAATCTCTCTCTCTCTCTCTCTCTCTCTCTCTCTCTCTCTCTCTTTCACACACACACACACACACACTTTGTTTTTCTCTACACATCAAAAAATTACAAAGACACTCTTAGAAAACACACACACACACACATTTTTTTTGTCTACACACACACTTACATAAAAATATATATATCTCTCTTTCTCTCTCTCTCTCTCTCTCTCTCTCTCTCTCTCTCTCTCACACACACACA
Organism: Cibotium barometz; assembly: GCF_041138505.1. Lineage (NCBI taxonomy): Eukaryota > Viridiplantae > Streptophyta > Polypodiopsida > Cyatheales > Cibotiaceae > Cibotium > Cibotium barometz. The sequence goes on along the minus strand of NC_141050.1, from coordinate 63,124,059 downwards.
CACACACACACACACACACACACACACATACACACACGCACACACGCACACACACACACACACGCACACATGTTTTCTCCACACACAATGTTACATAGATCTCTCTCTCGCTCCCTCTCCCTCTCTCCCTCTCCCTCTCTCTCTCTCTCTCTCTCTCTCTCTCTCTCTCTCCCTCCCACACACACACACACATACACATTTGTTCTCCACACACATCTTTTGTTTACACATGCTTCTCTCTCTCTCTCTCTCTCTCTCTCTCTCTCTCTCTCTCTCTCTCTCTCTCTCTCTCTCTCTCTCTCTCCCACACACACACACACACACACACACACACACTTGCATAAATAATACACATCATGAAAAAAGGAAAACGTTTTTAAAAAAAGAGTTCAAAGGCTATGTTGTTTGTGAAAAAAGGAGAGAGGTGGGAAGATTTAAAAATTGGATGCATGAGAATTTGTCAAGATTTGGACTCAGAATCTCTCATACCCATATTGCTACACTATTTACTAGGCCAATGGTTACTTCTCGCTTGCTAGTGTGGTTGTTCTTATTGTAATTAAACTATATACAAGCACTGAATGACAAATGGCATTTTTGCAATGCACCCTATAGTCTTGACTACACGATAACCCCTCCCACTAACAAAAAGGGGGCTTGCTATCTATCCTCACCCCAAGAAGATAGGAAATATATAAATTTCTTATAAGATAAGAAATATAATATATTACCTATTGTGGCAAGGTTGAATGATAGATTAATAGAGAAAAGGGACCATTCCAAAGAAAAAATAAAAGAATGATAAAAAAAATAAGATATTTTACCATTTTTGGTCAAAATTAAAAATTAAATTTTTTTCACTTTTTTAAACAATGAAGTAAATCAGGTTAATCCTAACCCTAACCCTAATGTAAATGGTAACATAAAAGATATTTGGTAATCATTTATTTAGGACCTCCTAACAAGTCTCTCTCTCTCTCTCTCTCTCTACACACGCACACATCTCTATCTACTCTCTCTCTCTCTCTCTCTCTCACACACACACACACACACACATCTCTATATCTCTATCCCTATTATGGAGGCCAAGGTTATTTTCCCCAACAATGAAATGACTTTGAGAAATGGAAAAAGCTTTGTGAACAAGGAATTTCTTATTAAAAAATGTTTACCATCATAGTTCTCTTCTTTTTAGAGGCGATCACAATTACAATAGATAAAGAGAAAGGTGTTGCCCTTGTTCCACTACAATACATAGAAGGTAAGGACCTCTACCTCCTTGATGACCTAATATCTCTTTCATATGAGGTATGTGTAAGCTCAAAATCCAATACATCTCGGTACCTCTAATTATGTGAATATTGAAAGTTCAACCAATTCTGACGAGAGTCTGTAGAAGATATCTATATTAGATGCAGTGCCTCTATATGCCCAATTACCCAACCATGAAGTTCTTTCACCCTTGAAATTGAAAAGCACTCTTATTGAACATAAGGAAGGAGAACACTTTGACAAAGATAGTGAGACGTATACCACAGGTGTTTCAGGTGAATGAGCTTCCTAGATTATATGATGGGGATGTAATATTTGAGTTTCCTGCAACCATGGGTACTAGAGAGTAGGAACAAATGGCATGGATCATAAGTACAATGGTCACATGTGGACAAAGGCAACCACATCGAATGCCAATTTTCTAGGGGTGTGTAGGATAAGCCATTGCATTGGTGAAATGCATTGTTTACACACCACATGCCCTTGGTATTTGAACAATGGCTTCCCTAATGACATTAGTTTCAAAAGGTGCATAAAGAAAACTTGTGTAGTTGGGGTCCTAGCCATTAATGACGGAAAGCTCAATTGTCACTATTGCAAAAAGCCAGCTACTTGCTAGGCATCTTGTGCATGTTATGTGTATTATGTCATGTCTAGTGAATGACAGACTAACACGGCTTCTAATACACACCAAAATTCACTCACATGGTGTCCAGGCCGGAACATCAAAGTCATTACTTGATAAGACTAAAGCAATGGTTAAAAGAGTAATTAAAGTTTATGTAAGTGCTGGTCCAAGGAAGGTGCAAATGTGTGTTGCCAAGGAGTTGGTGCTAACTTCATTAGTCTGAGAAGGATATCAAGGACATGATCTTCGAGATAAACAATTCAATAATGTGCTAGAATAGCTCGGCCCACTAGTTGAGAACAAGTGGTGAGTTAAATTAGAGGAGTATTTGTTAAGGCCATATATACAAAGTGATTAATTATTTTTTTCTTGCAGGTTTTGAAGGTCAGTAGCTCATTCATGTGCCAAAGACCACCTAAGTCATCATTTGGCTATGATGACTTGCTACTTTTGAAGAGGGATTTCAATTATGACTTTTTCCATGGAAGTCGATTTCCAAGGCAAGGCAATGAACTTGAACATTGTTTTAGTTTCAAGATGTCTACTAAAGGACCAGCCTTGGGTGTAGAACTCGTCAATAGAGTGAGACATTCAGTGAATGGTAATCTAAGAAGAGCTTGGATCTCATTTAGCCACACTAGATGCATCATGAATTGGGTAACAATGGCTTGTCATGTTTATGATCCAAGGTAGTAACAATGGCTTGTTTGCAAGCTTTGAAAAAATGTAGTTCTTTGTTATTACCTCTTTTTGTATAATGACCTTTAGTTGTAGCCTACAGGAGCTTTTATAACAATTGCAACTTGCGAGATGAAAGAGGAGGACAAGTATTGTTTTGGGAGTGCATAAAAAATGTTATGGTGACACATGGATTTGAAAAGGTAAACTTCTTTGGTCTCATGGATAATGAAGCCCAGGAAAATTAGAATGCCATTATAGAAGTCTACAATGAAGGACAAGAAATGAAAGATTGGGAACGCTCATGTTTATTTCATTGGGAAAAAAGCCTAAATATACATACCACAAAGTATGTTATAAAGGCCTTCCAAGGCATGCATAAGAGCATGTGCAAGAATTGGCGGACAAAGGCAACAAAAAAGGCTACACTAGCTCAAGGGCGGCTTATCCGACAATGGTGGCATAGTGGAAATGTAAAAGATTGAGATATACCTACCATGGACCTTTGGCTAAGCTGGTGGAAAGTGCACATTGCACATTGGGGAAATGTAATGATTTCGGTATGTAAAAGAACCATTGTCTTTAAGAAAAAGTGTCTTCTCAATGATGTTTCTAATATGTATCTAACTATTGCATAGGTGGAGAAGAGCAGTGATCAATCATGTACACCACGAACAAACTTGTCACATGGAAGCTTACTAGCTGAGGAGGAGGGTTTCAAAAATAGAAATAACACTCTACACTGCATGTGGCTAATGATTTATTACAGAGTGCAAAGAAAAATTCATACATGATGGGCATGCATATCGGAGCAAGTCCAAGTCTTAAAAAACTAATTGAGAGGGAAAATGCACATCCTCCAAGCCCAGCACAAGTTCAATAAAGAGTACCACTTCAGGTACACCCATGTACAAGGCCCTAACTCCCAAGTGATCGGGAAAATCAGCCCGACACAAGAGATGGTAATTTTATGTAATATATGTGGATGATGATGCTAGTCGTAGACCTAAGTGCACGTGAGAGATAGGAATTCTATTGGACATCGGAGGAAAATACAATTCATGGATGAAGATGTGGACATAAGAAATGAATCCAGTGATAAAATCATAATAGAAGCATCCAAACACAAGACATTCTGGGCAATTAGGAGAACTCCAAAGGGTAGCAGAGTAAAGTTTTTGGGTTATATAGGTAGTAGTAAGTATGGTCGCATGATTGTAGGATCTGCAAAAGGAGTACTTAAACCATCATTTTTTTCAAAAAGGTCCCATGCTAATGGAAAGACTAGCCAAATGATGTGGTTTTGCAATAATGACATCATGCATACATGAGATGTAGACAAGAACATTGACCATCCCCCACACAATGTGCCTACTATATGGTGAGTGGTGGTTGAAGTCACAAATCTGATAGTTGAGGAGGTAGATGCATTGGTTCTTGCAGGCTACAACTTACAAAGTAAGCCATCAGGAAGGGAGCAACAAACTCCATTAAGCTCAAGTCAACCAGAAGTGCCTAGAGGAGAGACAAACACATTCAAAATGATATTTCACGAGATGGTTGTGGCACAAGATATAGAATAGGCATTTCAAAAGAAGTTACAAAAAGGATAAAGAAAGCACTGGATATAAATGCACAAGTTACACAAGTGCAGATGTTTCAATCCTCCAAACATGAGGTTTTCACCATTGAGACGTTTGAAGAAGGTTCTCATGTGGGAAGTTATGATGTGCATATTAAAATGCATCCATCATGCTCATGTCCAGAATTTTTGAGAAGGGTCAACAAGAAAAAACCCTACTTAGCATGCAAGCACTTATACTTTGTGTACATGAGAGTCATGGGATTGAGCCAAAATGAAAATATGTTTATTCACCAACCAATGTTGACACAAAGGGAGGTAATTGAATGTCTACACAGAGAATGAACCTACCCTGAATTGGTTTAGTGAACAACTCATGTTCCTAATTTAACTTTAGAAATGTATGGAATGTGCAAAAATGTTCGGGGGTATCATTTTATTGGAACAATTTCCATGGAATAATTTTATTTGAGCTTGTATCATTTTATTGGAGAAATTTTATTTTTCTATTGAGAGAGAGACAAAAATAGAGAGAGAGAGAGAGAGAGAGAGAGAGAGAGAGAGAGAGAGAGAGAGAGAGAGAGAGATAAAGAGTGAGGGGAAAAGAGAGAGAGAAGAAATAGAGAGAAAAAGAGGGAGAGAAAGAGAAAGAGACGTAGACAAATAAATAGAGGTTGAAAGAGAGAGAGATAGAGCTTAAGACCAAGATCCTCTCATTATTAAAATCTTTCTTGACATATTTGGTTTTATGCTTGCCCGTAACTGCTTGCCAAAAAAAATCCCCCATGCTATGCAACTCTTAATTTAGCTGCAATTTCCTTGCCTTTATGTTGGTTTGGAACATCTGCACACCAGGTTCTGCCATGCAACTGCTAGAGTGTTATATGTGTCCTATCATCATTTCTATCACACTAATTGAAATCCAGTACATGACTTTTCTTGCACCTTGGTTCCAATCCTTGAAGGACTTTATGTCTACTACTGGAGTGGTGTTCTCTTCTACAACTCAAGAGGATTCTCATTGTCTCCTTTGACATAGTCCTAAAATCCTTTACCCATAAAGAAATTGATCATTCTAAACTTCCAGGCATGGAAGTTATTCTTGTATAGCTTCTCACTGACAATCTGATTGATTATGTCACCAGTCGTGTTTTTTTTGTAAACAATAAAAAACTACAACAGATAATTTCTATGTGCACCCTTTAACACAGTAATATCTTTTGTGACTTACTGCAAACAGTACTTCAACACAATCTGTAGGTCACCAAGTCTGACCAGAGTACATGTACATATACCCAATGTTAAAAATACATGTGTAAACACTATCTACACTCCCAAAATTCACTACTACACTGTAATAATTAGATTTCGACCAGAGACAGTTTTGGGAAATTACTCTCCTACAACAACATACAAAGTGGTCGGTCTATAGTGTGAACCTGACTATATGAGCTGGCACTATAACTATGCCATAATTCTAGTACTCCAAAGTGGTTGCCACACAACTTATCATCCCCACTGGGCGACATCTCAACCATAATCTCACCAACCATGCCAGTGGCATATATGTGCGAAAGCTGTCACCCAGGCGGGTCATCAATGTCGGCCCATAGCACTAGTTGAGCTCGATATCTCAACAATGACCTCAAGATAAAAGACTACGACATGATATTCCACCTCACATTTGTAATCATGGACTTTCGTAATGCCACATATGATAGCATCTTGGCTAGACTCTTCATGCGACAAACACAACTAATCCATGATTGGGACACGCATCATGTCTACCTCCGCAAAGGGTCTCAAATGCTCAAACTAAATTTATATACCTGACACTCACATTCCATGGCCAAAGCTCCCTTTTCCAAAGACTCTATGACCACTGCGAGGAGAAACGAGCTCTTTGTTTGTGATGGGTCACATTAAGCCCTTGATGATGTGCAGGTGCCATGCACGATCGCTTCTATCATTAGTAATGAAGTTGACCACGACTAGCTTAAAATCCTTGCTACACTTGACACCCTCTTATATCGCAAAATTGGCACATGATTTGTGCTCCCAAATGGCTAGAACCTTCATGAACCCAACAAATCCATTGCCTTGCTTAACACCCTGAGTGTAAGTGTAGCTCCACAACCTAAACCAACCCCCCCGTAGGGTCTGGATAGATTTCCCCTTTGGCAAAAACATGCAAAGAAAGTGTGCCTTGTTGTCTCCCATAACTAGCCACAATATTTTGCCATGGGAAACTTGGGTCTCCCTAAGCAAACCATCTCTTAAAACGGCCAATGTAAAAATTCCATTTCCTAGTGTACAATGTTTACAAAGCCTTGGTTCTTTTACATAGATTGTACATACTATCTCTAACCCATTAGCTTGTAAGTTCTATGTGGTTTCCACAGGTGAGATAAAAGAAGTAGTCATCCTTGGAGAAAGCCGGATCCAAAGCTCTACAAGTACAATCAACTCAGCTATGACAATATAGCTACCCTCAAGCTTCCCTAGGGCAAGGTAAATTGATCCTCTAGGATGGGGAGTGCATCGAATCCGATCATCTTCCCCCACCAAATGCTACCACACAAGGCACTCTCACACTCCCCACAATAACTGGTAAGTCTTCCACCGCACCCAACTACCACACCAGAACTAAACCCACCAAGAATATGGATTGTACACCCGACTGAGAATGGTCTAGAATAGTGGCAAGCCCACATATATCCTTTGGTCCACACCAATCTCATATTTTTGGAGGCATGGAAAACTCTTGGAAAACCCACAATAACAAATGAGCACACTTAAATTCAAATATCACCACATGAAATGTGTCTAATGTGTGTTGGGTATTTCATTCCTCAAATTTCTATTGAAAAAAACAAGTTGGAGTGTAGATTTCATGACATAGATGTAGACCTCCAAGGCTAGATTATCATTGGAAAAGATGGATTGATGCCACTCAGTGCCAGATCAATTTGTGCAAACAAACGGCTACCATGGAAATCAATTGCAAAAAGGCCACAGTCCTCTTGTGTTCCCAAGAGGAAATCATACACACACCCTCACCCCTAACTGCCCTTCCCCCCCATTCCCCATCCTCTCATCACCGGAAGTCTCCCCCGTGAACGCATCCCATGCCTCACCAAAGTCTATCAATTGGGCACTGTCGACACCCTCAAACAATGATAATCAAGCTATGTCCACATCGACAATCCCCCTAAACTCTACATCCTTGATGACCCACATAGCAAGCACCCCAACCTCTTACCTTTATGCCTAAGAATATTCTTGTAGCTCAAGGTTTCTACAATGGCTACATAGAACTCTGGATCCCAAAAATGGCCATCCCAAAATCCTAAGTGCAAAAAGCCAACAAAGCCAACCAAAACCAACCTTAAGGCACAGCTTCAATGTTGGCTAGGCGTCCCCGACCACCTGTTATAAGTAGAGGGATAGTACAAAAGCAACACTCACCTTTCGCTGCCCAAGAACACTACCTATGCTCATCCACCACAACTCCCCAAGAAGTTATGACAAAAGGCTCCACAGCCGCCTAGTTTAGGAAACCCCAAGTATAATGAAGCCAATGACGTTGGGTGCCTACCAATGTGCTTAAAGCTCAAGGCTTCCATGAATGCAATGAAAAGATATAGGGGAGAAGAGAGCTTGAGCTCTTGCAAGCACACACACACTCACAAAACCCTAAATGAGAACACACAAGGTGAGAGGCTTAAAATCTTCTTCTTCACTCAACACTCAACACACCATATACAAAGATAAGAGTACACGATATGAAAAGGTAAACCAAATACATACTTGGGTTCTCTATAGTGTGAACCCAACTAAATGAGCTGGCGCTATAACTAGGCCAGTCTCTAGAATGGCTATCACACAGCCTACTGTCATCCCACTGGTCGTATATATCACCCATGATCTCACCAACCATGCAAGTGGTGTAAGTGTGGGGCCTATCCCCCAGGCGGTCATCAGTGTCCACCGCCTCACTAGATGAGCTCGATATCTCAACACTCCCCCTCGAGCTCAACTCCATCTCATGTGCACCAAGTGAATCCCTGAATCTACGGAGCTTCTCTGTACCCAATGCGTTGGTGAAGATGTCAGCGACCTGATCGTGTGTGCTGACATAAACAAGGTCAACATCTCTCCTGCCAAGACCTTCTCTCTGACAAAATGGTAGTGGACCTCTATATGCTTCGTGCGAGCATGAAAAACTGGGTTCTTGGCCAACTGTATACTACTAATGTTGTCACAAAAACCCAAATCTGCAAGTAGCTTTCTCAACCAAGCTACCTCACATGCTGCCATAGCAGCACCTCTGTACTCGGCCTCTGTACTCAGCCTCTGTACTGGATAGAGCAACCGTAGGCTGCTTCTTCCAAGTCACAGTAGCACTCCCCAAAGAAAACATGAAGCCACTAGTAGATCTTCTATCTGAGTTACTACCAGCCCAATCAACATCTGTGTACCCATGTACACATATCTCTGTCCCAGTTTCATAAAATAGTCCACAATGCAAAGTAGACCTCACATACCTCAGTATGCATCTCAATGCATCCAAATGCAGCTTCCGTGGAACTTGCATAAACTAACTTACCAACCCAACAGCATAGCTCAAATCCGGCTTGGTGATCGTCATGTAGATCAACCTTCCTACTATGCGCCTATACACAGTAGGATCCTCCAAAATCTCTCCTGAATCTGCACTCAACTTGCCATTCTGATCCAATGGCACTGAGATAGGCTTACAACCTATCATACCATACTTGGACAACATGTCCAAGCCATACTGTCTCTGCAGTAATCCATTACCATGTGGTGACCTAATCACCTCAATGCCCGAGAAATATATGAGATCCCCCAGATCCTTCATCTCAAACTTCTGTCTAAGTAAGATCTTTACATCAAAGATCTCTACATCATGGTCCCTCGTAATGATCAGGTCATCTACATAGATGACAACAAGCACAACCCCTCTATCACTGTGTCTCACATATAGCGAGAAATCTGCATTGGCTACATGAAAGAATTGTGCTAATAGTACTTGAGTGGATACTTCTCTATAATCTTTGAATGTGAAGCCTATGCTAGTAGATTCTTGGAGTCCTTTGTAACCTTGAGGAACAATAGCAAAAGTCGAGGCTTGGTCCATCATGTAGCCAGGTGTCACCACATATGTGGGATCAGTAAGGCTTATTGATGGTGTCTCCATCTCACTCAAGGTATGGCCTTGTGCATTGCTTGTCCCATGGTGACTCCCTATCTAAGCCTCTCTTACTCTACTATATCCTGAACCTTTGAAACTCACTCTTCCTTGTTTGTGGAAGTAGAAACGGTTTGCTTTTAATTTCCTCCCAGCTAATAGTATAAATAAGGCATGTAGCTAGATTTGTCAAGTTTTCCTAAGTTATGTCACATTAGGGGAAATATGGACTACCAAAAGGGCCCTTAAGGATTAATTTTAATGACATTTTAATCAAGTTTGGACCAATGGGAGGGAGGGGAGTGCACGTTCTATCCCACTAGCTTTTGGACCTAAAGTAAGGGTATTTATTGATATACTTTAGGCTTGTCCCCCTAGTAACCCCAATCACATCACCTTTTTTATCTAGTAGCCCCACTAGTGTCACTTCACCTTCCTTAGGCCCCACCAGACTCGCACGGCCAAAAAGTAACCCTAAAAATTAAAAATTTTTTTCCCTCCAAAAATGTGATTTTATTCCCAAAAAAATGCTTCCATATTATTCTATAGTGAAAAAAGGATTCTCCAAGCTTCCTAGTCCCTTTCCATGCTCTTAAACTAATTACACATGCAAACCATTAGTCCTAGAGCTTTCTAATCCCTCTCTAATCTTGCCTTCAACCTTCTAATCTCTTTCTAATCTTTGCTGTAAGCTTGTAATCTCTCTTAAATCCTCTTGTATGTCTTTAATCTCTCCTTAATCTTGCAAGCTTCCATATCTTTACTAATCTTTCTATAACCTCTCTAATCCCTCTCTAATCTTGCTTGTAACCTTCTAATCTCTTTCTAATCTTTATTTTGAGCTTTGTAATGTCTCTCTAATCCTCTTTTGTGTCTTTAATCTCTCCTTAATCTTGCAGTTTCTAACTCTCTTGCAAGCTTCCATATCTCTTCTAATCTTGCTATAACCTCTTTAATCCTTCTTTAATCACCTGTAAATCTTGTTGCAATGTTTAATGGCTCTCTAAGCTCTTGTCTAATCCTCTAGAAGCCTTCTAACTTCCCTATTCCTCCTCTAATCCTACTTAAGTCACTTAATCCTCTTGTAAGCAAGTTCTCAGCCATGGAAACATTGAATAGGAGATGCAGTGATTCCATCTCTAAGTAGTTCTTAACAATTTTAGGAATGAGCAAGGTATTTGGGTTGGAGAGAGATTCAGGGTTAATGATTGGGTTTACTTACACAGCAAGCTTAAGAGGGCCACATATAGTGAAAGCTTGTGGTGTTTTGGAACATCATTGGAAGGGAAGATTGCCAGCTTTCAAGAAAACTCGAAATGAAGGCATGGTGGAAGTGGTTCAACATGTCTGCATGGCTTTATACATTCATCTTCCTCCTCAAATGGCAAAAACAAAGTTTCCTTGTAATTGTAAGTATTTTGTGTGGTTTTATTCAAATCATTTTGTTATACTGTGACACAAAATTGGGGTTTTGACTTCGGTCACTTCTTAGAATCAAAACATACTTGTATGAAACCTCACAGCCTCCTCCCTTTCTCTCCCTAGGTTAAGATAAAGATAAACAAAGGTGAGATCATAATTCATGGAAGGAAAGATGAAAGGCTCAGGAGAAGCAAGAATTTTTGCCAGTCTGGCAGCTCCAAACAAGAGGGCAATTCTTTGTTGGAAGAAAATCTTCCGACTCAGGATTATGTGAACGAAAACATACGGGAAATCTTGGTAAGGTTCATCCGTTCAAATTGGGAGATTTGGATGGAACATATTAAAGTAAAAGAATATAGCAATCACTTACAAGAGGATAAGACACATGGGATTTGCCTTTTGATAAGAGATTAGGAGGAATTAATCATTATTAAGAAGAAATAATGGCCAAAAGTCTATAAAAACAAAGATACATAGAGAATTGCAGTTTTAAATCCATATAGACTCTACAAAAGAGGATTACATAGGTACATAGAGCTTAAAGAGAGCTTCGTGCCTATGTAAAAACTTTTAAAAACAGGCGATTGAGCGAAAAGTTATGAGCATTTTACTACAAGACTATAAAACTGCCAAAATTCGCCTGAAAGTTAGCAACTTTGGGAGAAATTCTGATCATCAATGAAGTAAAGGATTAAGAAATTAGTTAATGAGTGGAAAGAGCATATAAAGAGCTTCCTAGACATATGATCAATTTTAGAAACCAATACCCGAGTGATGAGTAATTACCGGTTGGAATTTGGGTATTAGACCATAAAAACTGCACTGTCCTCTCTTTGCATGAAACCTCAATTTTCACATAGCCTCTTGCCTTTCATCTCCTTCATGATTCAAGGTAGAGGGTAAGGGTTAACATTGCTCAGCAGACAATCGTAAAGATTTACCTATGGTCCCCAAAGTCTTTTCGCATGCTCATTACCGCTAAAACCATTGGTACCTCCAAAGGAGGGCGGCCAATAAGGTAAGGGCTACCTTGAGAAGTCACAGGCCCACCAAGATAATAACTCCTTATCCCACTTACATGAATCATCAAAGAGGTCCAAAATTGGGTTAAGCATGAGGAGCTAATGCTAAATGAGATATTCACATGTAAAGAGAGTGTTTGAAAGATAAGAGAACGGCAACAATGACACAAAATGCTTAATTGAGGAGGCTTCATTCATTGATTTGAAAGGGAGAGGAGGGCTCTTTTTATAGGTGGAGAATCACTCTCTCTTCCATTGTTACAAATTACAACATAAAAATCTTCAACCCTTTAGTGACATAATGTTGAGAAAACGTGGTGCTCATGCTAGATCAAGTGTGTGGAGAGGAGAGACTCACAAAATACAAGAACAAACTCTTGCTTATTAAGTTGTTTATGCATACAACTAGGCCTTGCTCACATACAAAATGCTTCATGGCCTCATCTTTAAATAGATGAGCTAGTGGACCTTAAGTCCCTTCACACTCACATCTTCCTCTTCCCCTTCTACATAACCTTAGCCTCTTAATACCCCCCCTCAATACCAACTATGAAAGAATGGAATAGGTGGTATTGGACATAAGATGCCTTTATAACATTAGGTGTACAAGGTTTGGAATATAGGTGTGGTTATCTAGGATTTACAAATATGTTCCTAGAGCCTTAGAGGCTAATACAATGATGCCATCTAAGTCTTTATTTGTTGTCGATGAAGATGTACACCTTAATGATGGTGCACCCCACTCTTTGTGTTTGATTGACTTCTTGTAGATGACATGCTTTACACATACATGCCATTGCTTCCACCACATGCTTTCCACCTTGACCATTCTCACACAATGATCATGACAAGGCTGCCACCCTTGCTTAAATGGTTTGCTTATAGATGTTCCTCCAACATGCTTGATGCTTCCTTGAATACCATATCTCCTCCATGTGGGCAATGAGGTAGATTTAAATGGGAAAGGGAAAGAGAGGGTCTTACCACTTGCCTTATATGCATTGGTCAAGGGCAGTGTCTACTCCACAATTACAACAACTTTTGTGCATGTTAGTTATATGATACCCATTAGGGTTTGAAGTTACAAGGTTAATGAGAGTGAGTAAGTGGTTGAGGTAAATGCTCAAACCAATAAGTTTGATCATCCTTGGCTCAAGAAGGAGAGGGCATGGCTCATAATGTTGCCAATGCCTCTTACAAAAACAATGCCAAAAGATGCTTAAAATTATGACAAACAACAAGGTAGAGCATTAAGGGATTCTATGCTCAACCTTACAACTCATCTTATACGATGAAAATGCAGAATATGCAGTAGAATAACATGCCTTGGGCTTGGGAAACGAGAGCATACGGCTTATTACATGCCTATGCCTCTTACAAACAAGGGCCTTAAGGGTAATACACAACAACATTGAAAATGAACAGTTAGTGTACATGTGTTCAAATTAAAACAACTCAAGTATTGAGTTTGTTGATGAAAAAACCAGAGATCTTCAACCTCTTTGACTCATGACATGAAGACAATTGGTTCATGGTTGCACCATTTCTCCTTGGAAGAAACGGGTTGACGATGAAGACTTGAATGTGGCACTTATGGTGTGTGCTCGGCCTCCAATGTTGATGAAGAAGAGCCTCCTTAATGTAAATGACCTCCTCCTTGATGGTTAAGACCACCTTAGTGTTAAGCAACACTTTAGTTGGTGATTAAGATCACCATTAGTGTGTATAAAACACAATTAATGCTAAAAAAGCACATTTTTAGTGTAAAATAACACTTATTTTGGTGATTAGTTCACCATTAGTATTTAATAATACTATTAGTGTTTAAGAACACTTTCTAATAACCTCTCTTTGCTAGATTAATAGCTTAATTAGTGTTAAACAACACAATTAGGAAGCATACTTTGAAAGCTTTGAAAGCTTGAAAGTTGATGTTGATGTTGAAGCTTGAGAGCATGAGGCTTATGGGTACCTCATGTGAATGGAACTTCTTCAAAAACAAGAGAAAGCTCAGCAACAAACATTTACTTCATCACTTGAGTGATTAGAGCAAGGGAGGAGATGATATGAGCAAGAAAAAATACCAAAAATGAAGCTTTAATGGAAGCTTGAAGGTGAATAAGAAGGGGCGCCTGGTCTTTTGCTTGTAGCCGGCGCTTCAGTGGATGAAATGGGCTCAGATTTGAGCTATAGAGTCCTTACTCAATGGACTACCAAAGCCCTCAAACACCATCCCTAATGGTGGCTCACAGGCAGAGAGAATAGACGTACGGACTGCTGCACTGTTGGAAATTAACGCCGGGCTGCTACAGACGCAATGCCGTCGCGGGAGAAGCACCAATCCTTGCAATTGGTCATATGAATTGATGCACCCACGAGCCCTCTACACTTACATAGTTGGAATCTCAGAGAGATATTGCCTCTACCGGCTGCTGGAAGGCCTCCAATGGAAGGCCTCCAATGGAAGAGGGTTGAGCTCCACACAAGAAAGATAAGAAAAAATTGGAGATATTTGACCTATTCTACACCACTAGTGGTTCAAATCAACCAAGCTCTAGATACCATGTTGAGAAAACGTGGTACTCATGCTAGATCAAGTGTGTGGAGAGGAGAGACTCACAAAATACAAGAACAAACTCTTGCTTATTAAGTTGTTTATGCATACAACTAGGCCTTGCTCACATACAAAATGCCTCATGGCCTCATCTTTAAATAGATGAGCTAGTGGACCTTAAGTCCCTTCACACTCACACCTTCCTCTTCCCCTTCTACATAACCTTAGTCTCTTAATACATAAGGGTAGATGTAACCATCAATTGTCCTCTTAGGCTAAGTCCTCTATTGATTATTAAATTGAAGACTTTTTTACTTTGAAAGTGTGATGAGATAATAGCCAAGTCTAAGTGGCATGTAGGTGGAGATCCCACTTACACATGGTGGAATTCTCCTCTTCCATGTAGGCATTCTAGAAGAATCTTTCCCAATTATGCACCTACACACACTCCTCCACATGCCTTCCACACTCCCCAACTTGTAGCCTTATGGTGAATACTATATTAATAATACAATTAAAATCCATGTGAGCATGAAGGCCCACATTTATTTTCCACATCACTAGCCTATCTACCATACCAAAGTATTTATCAAGCATACTTGTGGCATTTACAATGCTTGATAAATACCAAAGTATTTATCAAGCATACTTGTGGCATTTACAATGTGTGCACCCTAAATCAAGTAAAACCATTATATTTGAAGATAGAATGCTGTTATCAGGTAGCCGCCAAGCCGCCATATCACCACGCCGTTATTCCATTGTGGGCGCCGTAATCTTCTTGGACAAGCTTCCAACTTATTACCATTGAGAAACCATCAAAATATGCACAAAATTGAAAATGAAAGATATCAATTTTTCATGTCACAATACCCTTGTTGTTCACTTTTTTTTTTGGGTGGTTTTGTGCATGCATACATATGACCATCAAATTATATAGAGGAACAACCATTGAAGAGCATAATAGGGACCTTCAATGCTTTCCATTCCACCATAGGTGAGGTCTTATTTCCTAGCAAGAACCCCAGGACACGTCTTGGCAATAGAAAATTCTTTTTCACACACTCTTACATAGTTTCCTCTAGGCCTAAAGACTATGGAAGACTTGAAAAGCTTTGATTTCCCTCATTAGGCAGTATAGAGTGGCTAATCCCAGACAAATGGAGTGTAGATGACTTCAAACAAAATATGATTAGTGATATTCAATCCTCTTTAAAATTTACAAAGCCCTCTCGATCAATAGGTCTTAGTTTGTATGCTCCCATTCATCTTTTTGTGTACGTGTAAGCTCTTACCACAAGCCACTCTAGCAATGTTTTTTTGCAAAAGAAATTGCAATCCGAGTAAATGAATGGTTTATTTGGAAATGCATGGGAAGGGGTGCATAAGAGAGATGTATATTCTTGGAGAGTTGTGATTTCAAGTATCACACTTTGATACTTGAAAGCACCCTCAAATTCATACTTGAAAGCACCCTCAAATTCATACATTCGATTCCACTAGGAGTGATGGATGAAGAAAAAGGGGGAGTGGATACCATTGCAGTCATGTGAGGGTGTTGATTCACACAAAGAACTACTGGTCAAACTACCTAATGGCACCATTGACCTTATCAACACTAGCAAAGAATGGAGCTTAGCAGACGTTTGAGAACACCTACTAATCATGTGATTTGAGGAAGTACAAGATGCAAGATTCAAGATAGAACATCGATAGGTATTAGCTTTTCCTCGTTGATTTTTGAGTTGACTTTTCTTAACCATCCATGCTTTGGTGATATTTGTTCATATATGTCTGTGTGTAGATTGGGAGATGTATGGAGAAGTCTTTCATGGTTTGTGATTCTTGGAGGGACAGGGGTGTGGAATTGCAATCACGAGTGTAATTGGGTAATGTCAATGTAATTATTTTTCATTGTAATCCAACTTTCCACTTTTTAGTTGATAATGTAATGAATGGCAATCAAGCTTAGATGATCGCAAATAAGTTTAATTTGGATACGTTTGTACAATCTAATTATTTGGATACATTTGATTAAATATATTACTTGGATTAAGTATTATAATTAAAATGACTATGTTTAATAAAGTATTTTGGGGGGTCAGCCTTTTTTTGTTAAGTATGAAATTGTCGATTTCAAACCCTAATTTTTTCTATAAATAGGGAGCCTCCCTCATTTTTGTCATTTGTATCACTAGCACTCGTGCGCAATTTGCTAGCATATATTCCCTACAACTTGGCTTGCACCCTCATCGCGATCCTAATGGATCATTCCATGGTGTATGAGAACTTTCTTGCATTCCTAGAGAGGACTGAGTGGGCTGGCCCCAGCAAGAGTTATTTCACATTTTCTCTGGCACCATTGACTTCGAAGCAACTATACTCCTCGCCGAACATGACTACAAGGAGACCTTGGAGTACATGGAAACATACATAAAACCCTTTTCTGTGATCATCCCCAAAAGTAACATTCTCTGGGTCCCTTTGCAAGCTTCTACACTACATCAACAAAACCAATGCAAACTATCCTAAGAGATTGCATAGGTACCAATAAGCTGTACAAGAAGATGGGCACTTCAAGGTGCTCTCCACTTAGGAAATGGCTTCCCTTGGTAAGGGAAACATCGACACCAATGTTTTGTCATGGATCTCAACATTCATTCTAATGTTAAATGAACAAGACTCCGATGATGAGGTTGAGTCGGCGACGTTGTGTTGGATGATTTAGTTAAGGGCAAGGAGGTAGATCCAAAGCCCGAGATCCTTGATCAAGTGGCGGAGCAAGATCTGGCCTTGGTTCTTCTTAAACAACATGAAGAGGCAGAAAAAGCTGAAGGTACCACCTCACGGTCCAGTGGAGAAGGGTCATCAGCAATGGCGGCTATGGATGCACCCATGGATGAGGCCGATGAGATAGGGGCAGCACACCTCCTCCTCCTTGGTGCACGTGGAGGCACATTTGAGTTCTGAGGCCTTGGAGGATGAGGAGACTTCTTCCAATTAGGTCCCTTGGGGTGGCCACGATGAGGTTGTGGGCGGAGGTTCTGCTACCTCTACTGCTTGTAAATATAGAATCCGAGGTGCGCTCCCCTCACTTGTAGAGCCTCCTCCTCCACTGCCTGCTGCTTGAACTTCCTCTCGTGTTGGAAGGGGACCCATATTGGTAGGGAGGGTCTTCCTAACATGTTGCCCTCGTGAAGGTGGAATATTTTTTCCTTCCCATGGTGGAGGATCCTACTCCTACTCCTGCTCCTTCTCTCACTGTCAGTTTGACGATTTTGTGCTATCAGGATTGTGAGGACACTTTCTACTACTACTAGTAGCTGCATTGGCAGGACGAGGAGATACTTTACATGTAGTATTTTTTGTTCAAGCCATGGGTGAGAAAGTGAGGAGTGTGAAAGTGAAATGATAAAAATGAGGCCATAGAGTCTTATTATAGGTAGTTCAAAATTAGGTCAAAATTTTAAAAATGATAATTTAGTGTGAAACCAAAAAATAATATTTTCCTTTACAATTTAATGTTGTTTCACCCAAAATTTGCCATTTCTAACCATTGTAGCATGCCATGCAGCATGGTATTGGCCCACTACTTTGCTTCCATTTAGCCTTATTGGTCTCCTTCATGTAGAGTTGGATTGCTTTTGCAATTTGAGATGCTTTTGCTTTCTTCTTCAATAAGCTTCTACTCAATGTGTATTGGAAAAACCAATCAAACATTTCAATGAAATAATTTGTTCGTGTCACCCCTCGACCATGCGAGTGTTCTTGAAATAGATTCCCTTTGCCCTATAATGTTACTTTTCCATCCCTTGGGTATTCCACATGTCGAGGGAACCATACTTTTCCAAGTAATATGATTCATGAGCATAAATAATATGTTCGAAACAAGTAATTTTATGAGTGATTATAAATACATATAGATTGTAACAACTTGATAATATTAAAAAAGTACCATGTAATGGGTGATTGATGTTTCCCCCCAACTGTCAATGATCAATTGAGTAAACTCGATTACTGTTGTCTTGAATATGCTTCATTGTTCAACATTGGTAGTATACTCAACAGCATGATTGACACGATGTTGTCAAAACAAGATGGTGTCAATCTCATGAATATGCTTCGTTGTTCAACATTGGTAGTACTCAACAGCATGATTGACACCATCTTGTCAAAACAAGCCCAAACTTTGCCCGCTTATTTTGTACACTTGCATCCTTTCAACAATTCCCAAAGCAAACGATAGGGAGGCTTGTTGATTGGTTTGGCATTTGGTTCCAAATCAATAGCGTGATCAACACTCCTCTTTGGCGGCATTGATTTTGGCATGGTAAACACATCTTCATAATCCTTGAGTAGCTTAACCATGTCCACATTTTCGATGCAATCCTTTTTGCTATTATCTTCCTCTTTGCAAAGCTGTAGTACATAAACATAGCCCTCTTTCTTGAACTCTTTCTTCATTTGAGTAGCATTGATCATGAAGAGCTTGGACCCTTGCATTCCATTCAATGTAATAACCCCTCCATGATGCACAAAACTCATGAAACTTTTCTGTAAGTTCATGGTAAAAGAGTTCAAAGTGGACAGCCAATCACATCCAAGTACTATGTCAATTGGTCCCAACTCAATCACCAAAAGATCAACTTTGCAAGAGTAGTTCTTGGACAACTCCAATTCTGTACTTTGACACTTCATATTGCAATTCATTGAATCACCATTGGCCACTTGCACCATGTGCTTGTTTGGTAAAGAAGTTGGTTGCATTTTGAGAGTGTTCAAAGACCTTTTATTGACAAAACTATGCATGCTTCCAGTATCAATGAGTGCATATGCTGTTCTTCCATTCACCTTGATCTTCAATCTCAATGTGTTGGCACCCTTACTTCCCGCATAAGCATCATGAGAGATTGTACACAAGGTAGTATGTGCACTATTGTTTTCATTCCACATGCATAGAGGCATCCCATCATCCATTTTGTCATGAGCAAACTTTAGTTTCCCACCCGGATCAAAAGGAAACTCGGGATTTTCTTCATCAAAACCATCATCATGAGAACCTTCACCCTCATGTGAGGATCTCCCCATCCTAAGGCATCATTGCATTCAAGGAATTTCTCCTCCTCATGATTAGCATTGTCCTCAGTGATAATGTAGCTTATGGAAATATCCTTGGATTTGCATACTTTGAAGTGATCCTTGTTCCATTTTTCTCCACATTTGAAACATAGACCTTTGAGCCTCATTTCATGCAAACGGTCCTCCTTGATAACCTTGCTTTTTGAACCCCCATTTGCTGGGTTGGACTCATTGTATGTAGCTTTGTTGGACATAAATGGTGGTTTAAATGGAAGTCTATTAGATCGTCTACCATACACGGTAGGAAATCTTGGAAGATTAGGTCTTGTGTTTGCATGAGAACCCATTTCAGTCCTTGTGATCACTTCCCCTTTGATATTCCCTTTGCTAGCCCACTTTGTCAAGTACTTCTCTTCATGAATTTCTGCAAAAGCATCATTGCCTTCTTCAAAGTGGCGGGTTCATGAGACTTGACATCACCACCAATAGGAGCTTTCAAGCCCCTTATATACTTGACAACAAGATAATGCTCATCAAAGTTGTCCAAGTATAATAGAAGCTTTAGAAACTTGTGAGAATATTCCTTCACGGTAGTGATTTGCTCTAGCTTGTCCCATTCCACAATGTGATTGTCCCTTTGCATGCGAGAAGTAAACTCTTCTGCCATGTGATTCTTGAATTCTTCCCAAGTAGTGATGACATAACCATGAGATTGCTTCCTCCTCCACCAAGTGTGAGCAAAACCTTCAAGATGAAGTGAGGCGAAGTAGACTTTGGCAATCTCGCTCCTTGGGCTGATTTCAAAGTAGAGATCCATCTTGTTTGCCCACTCTTCAAAGTCTTCGATAGAATTTGATTCTCCTTTGAACTTATTAAATATGATTTTGTTCTTCACAGCATTGTCAAAATCACCATGCATTCTTGAACCCCTCTGCCGTGCTCTTGGATCATCAAATCCTCTTCCTTCACCCAAGTGTCTATGCATTTGCTCATCTTCCAATTGCCAATCACTTGCATCTTTAAATCCCTTCTGTTCATACCCTCTTCTTGCATCTTGCATAAAGGATGAAGTTCTTGGAATACTGGCATTTGATCTCTCATAAGAAGCATCACCCATAGGTGTCTTGCCCTTGTCCATGTAAGAAGAATGTGGCATCATTTGAGGTGGCATCATTTGTCTTACTTTGTTCTCTTCTGGCATAGAAGGCTTTCCATCATGTTTGGCATCATAATGTACACCATCCATTGCATTCATATCGGCTTCTTGGTTGAGCTTGAGAGGAGCCAATTCACTAATGGCTTTCTCGAAGTCTTTTAACCCTCTTTGCATCACGTCATCCAGGTAGTGGTGTCGCTTGTCGAACCGTTCCATGAGGTGTTCACCAAATTGTTGTTGCCGATTTGTTTGGTTATTTTCAATCCTTTGAAACATAC
Source organism: Cibotium barometz (assembly GCF_041138505.1). Classification (NCBI taxonomy): domain Eukaryota; kingdom Viridiplantae; phylum Streptophyta; class Polypodiopsida; order Cyatheales; family Cibotiaceae; genus Cibotium; species Cibotium barometz. Next base: position 63,103,173 of record NC_141050.1, on the reverse strand, counting down.
TCTCCATAGCCATTAACATCATGTCCACTGTTAGCGGAGTAGTTCCCAAAGATTGAGGCATTTCCACTGGCTGAGATTCATCTGGAGATGGTGCTTTTATGGTTGAACTTTCTTCATTCCTCGTTGATGAACTCGTTGCCATCATTGCTTCCGGTTATCTTTGATCATTTTCATTCCGGGCTCCCTTGTTTTGACCTCCTCTAGTCATTTCCATGCGCGTAATTGATCCCTCCTTGCAAAGACCACTTACTTGATTTTTTTTTCTCTATTCAAACGGTATCCGATTTGGGTGATCTTTATATCGACGTGAAGCTCTCGATGAGACGAATAAGAATCCCCAAAAACACATCTGAAAAAGTCAACAACCTTTGACCAATCAACTGTATCGACTGAAAGTCAACTCTTGATGTTAACCGCTCAATTCTTATCTGATTTGGGTGATCTTTATATCGATGCGAAGCTCTTGATGAGACAAGTAAGGATCAGTAAGGATCCCCAAAAATAGATTTAAAAAAGTCAACAGCCTTTGACCAGTCAACTATTCTAGCTGAAAGTCAACTCTTGACTTTGACCGCTCAATACTACTCCGATTTGAGTGATCTTTAGCTTGTTTGAAAGAGGTTTTCGGGTAGATTGAAGGGCTTTCAGGATAGATTTGAAAAGATTTTGAAAAACCCTAGAAATTCAAGGATTTGTCCTGGCTGCAAGTAGGCAAATTTTGCAAAAATTTTGCCATAGTCTCCTCTCTTTTTGCACCAAATCTCAATCAAATCAAAGCATCTCAATCAAGTATTAAAATCCTTATGCATTTGACCACTGTAAGCAAATCAATCCTCAATCATTTTTCCATCTGAGCATGTGACCTTATGGCATCAATTTTGTCCTTCTGTATAAGAAGTCAATGTAGAGGATTTGCTTGTTTGCTCAAGTCGAATGAAGTGGTCGATGAAGCGCGTCGATGCTTGCCAATCTCCCGGCCAAGCACTTCTCACCCCTTCACCAACAAGTTTACATCCAAGGTGAAGGTTGAGGCCATTTCTTTACCACCAAGTACCTAATCCTCTTCCTTACCGCGTTACCCGGCACTAACGGCAAGGAAGATTCAAGACATTCTCCCCTTGGCCTCTCCTCCAAATGCCAAGGTACCCTTACTTCATTCTAGATTCTAGGAATAAAGTGGGGTACAATCGTGAGTGGAATGTGGTTACAAGCTCAAATGAATGAGTAGAGTTGACTTACAATTGATTTATAGCGACTCATGCTCATTCATATCATAATACATGGTTCATAGTGCTTCCTTCATCACATCCACTCATGGCAATGTCAATACATTTCCACATACATCAACAACATCCAAATCAGGTGAAGTATGTATTCAATCCCCCAAATGTGCCAAAAGCTATACTCACTTATGCCAATATGCAAGACATAGCATTGAATGGCTATGTGTAGCATTCAAGCATTCATAATGCATAAAGAAGAGCATGAATGGCCATGATTAAAGTCCAATTTCTGAAAATTAGGATTTTATGTGTAATAAAACCCTAATTCACTCCATAGCTTGAAAGAATGCTTCAAAATTGTAAGGAAGTGATGGAGCAACTCACCAATGTCACCCAGGAAGCCTTAATGCTTGAATTTCTTGAAGGAGATGAAGATTAGGGTCACTTAGGTGAAAAACGTGGGCAGCTTTGGTAGTGATTTTCAGCCACATTGGGAGCCCCATTGCTCATGGAAAATAGGTGAAATACTTCATAAAACATTGCTACATACATGAGAGAACATACCCAAGCTTCAATGGGGAGCTTGGCTTAGTAAGCCAAGCTCTTTGTGAGCTTGAAAAATCACGTTTTCTGAGGCAGGCTGCTGCAGTTCGCCGCCCCTCTTCTGGTGCTCTTTGGTGTGCTTGAAAAGTTGCTTTCACTCCCAATTGACTTGGAGACTCAATGCCCTTTGGTCATGTTGAGATTCCATGGCTAGGGTTTGCAAGAAAGCTCCCAAATAGAAAAACATTTTTGATTAACAATTGCTAATCAAGATTAGTGAATTTTCCCCAATTTGATCCACTCATTCAAAAAAATTAGGTCGATGTGCTCAGATTTGAACCACAAACTCTACCTTAGCCATATCCCCTTCCCCCATGAATCAAATGAAGCAGAAATTTCATGAAATGAGAAGAAGAAAAGAAAAATTAAAAATCATGGATCAAAAGCCATGCTCTGATACCAATGAAAGAAAGTAACAGGGGTGGGTTAGTCCCTCACCAAGGGAGTGGCTCATGAAGGAGTCACCACTTAGCATCTCATGGGAGAAGCTCACCATTGATTCTTGGAACAAATAACATTATCATGAATGAGCCATAATCCCATTTACATTGGTATTTATACTCCACCCAAGAGTTCACACCTACTTACTAGTTGTCCATGGCCTTGGGCCCATAATGCTTTCTTACAGCATAAAAGATTATTTTTTATATAAAAGTGTTACTTTTATCATTATTGATATTTATGCATAAAAGTATGCATAAAAGAATATTTTTTATTATAAAAGTGTTACTTTTATCATATTTGATTTTCATGCATAACAGTATGCATAAAAGATTTTTTTTATAAAAGTGTTACTTTTATCATTATTGATTTTTATGCATGAGGATGCATAAAAGAAATTTATTTTTATTATAAAAGTGTTACTTTTATCATATTTGATTTTCATGCATAAAAGTATGCATAAAAGATTATTATTTTTATTATAAAAGTGTTACTTTTATCATTATTGATTTTTATGCATAAGAGGATGCATAAAAGAAATTTATTTTTATTATAAAAGTGTTACTTTTATCATATTTGATTTTCATGTATAAAAGATTATTTTTTATTATAAAAGTGTTACTTTTATCATTATTGATTTTTATGCATAAGAGGATGCATAAAAGAAATTTATTTTTATTATAAAAGTGTTACTTTTATCATATTTGATTTTCATGCATAAAAGAATATTTTTATTATAAAAGTGTTACTTTTATCATATTTGATTTTCATGCATAAAAGTATGCATAAAAGATTATTTTTTTATTATAAAAGTGTTACTTTTATTATTATTGATTTTTATGCATAAGAGTATGCATAAAAGAATTTTATTTTTATTATAAAAGTGTTACTTTTATCATATTTGATTTTCATGCAGGTTCCTGAGTGAAGTGCCAGGACAACTAAGGAGGATCCTAGAGGGTTCTGACCAGGTGATGCACAGGCTCGCGGTGCTTAGGACACCCATTCGTATGTCGAGGAAGATATATATATGTATGTTGACGAAATGATTATTGTAATCTGTTTACTGGGTCTCGTTGCTGACCAGCTGGTCCCAAATGGAGAGTCCAGAGTGGTACTGTTTTTGTGAAACAAAGGATGGAATGAAAATTTTGAGTTATGAAATCTGTGATCATATCTGTCTTGTCAATGGATTATTTTTATATTAAAGTTTTAAAGAGGAGTGCGTACGTACCTGTTTTCTAAAGCTAAAGTTAAGAAAGGCATTTCAATTATGGGTGGGTGAGTACTTGTTTGGATCTACCGATTCCAGTGGCAGGGTGGTGGCTAACCCATGGGCCGGATGGGGTTAGGCTGGAATCAGTGGAGTTTTAATAATCAAACTGAAAAATCTTAGGATCACGCTAGGATTCGAGTAGCTAGTTAATTCCCTGATAAATTTCTTGATTGAGTGGATCATTGGCTGTGCCTAATCTTGATTAGGAAAAAAGCGTTGAATTTACTCAGATGATCAAATTATATTAGTGATAGTTTCCTTCTATCTAGTTTATTCAGGTGAAGGATAGTTTAGAATTGATCTCGTTAGAAAAAAAAATCGTTAAGAAAATTCAAAAAGGTGGAATCGTCCCCGCTTTCCAGGCATGGGAAGTTTTCCCAGTTTCGGTTTTCGGAGTGACCACCAGCCTAGTCTCATGCCTGGACATTCGTGGGCGAGGCCCCGAGTGAGAAACCCTGCCCCGCACATGAGGGGACTGCTTCCGCTATCAGCTACTGGGAGTCCGCCGGTGCGCAGAGGGGGCAGAGGGATCTCACAGTTAGTATCAGAGCCAGGTTGAAAGCTAATAAGGATAAATAAATTCTTATGAGAAATTGATAATAGAAACTCAAAAAAAGTATTTTTTTTCATAATGTATTTTCATTCCGTAAGCTTCTTTAATGAAGAATTTTTTATCAAAGAAATTATTTTTATAGATGGAAGTTCCCTATTTATCTGGTATTCTCGACCTCACCTAGTCTCAAGATATGACTGCGTTCGCCTTCGAGCATCTCATTTCTTCCGCTTCAACTCGAACAAGCCGAGCAAGACTCGCATGCCGTTTCGAGGAATTATATTTTCCTAACCCAGAGGAGAGACTGTTAAAGCTGAAAATGGTGCGTGGCGTCATTCTATATCATTCGACACCTCGGAATTTCAGACTTTCATGCCAAGACTACAGACTCCTTATAGTTGTTTTATTCCTAAGGAGAAAATAATAGCTCCCTTGTCAGTAAGTGAACGTTTGTATCAGGGCATGCCTATGGCCCAGTATCGTCGTCTTATGCGACTCCCAAGGAGATTTTGAATTCGGGAGCTGAGCTGCTCCATGTACATATTGCAACTTTTATATAAATATAGAAATATTTTCTAAAGAAAATTTCCTGTTTTATAAGTGATTGTTTACGAACGATCTGATAAAGAAAAATCTATTATCGGACATATGTCATAGATCTCCAATAAGATCATTGTCTTGTTTAAGAAATTGTTTTTCGAACCTCTTAAGTCTTAGGATCTCGTGGATGATATCAAAATAAAAACTTAATAATATATAAATGTTTGGCAAAATCATGAGATGAGGAAACTGTGGCCGTCAGCCAAACCCTCTCTCTAAAGATGACGAGCTTGACCCTGATGTTCGTGTTAGGGCTTTCTTATGTAATTCTTAGACCTTAGTCAAAGGGCTTGGTGGTTAGTTACGTGTGGATGTACCTTTTGGGATCTGAACCGAGTGGTTATTCCCAGACAGTTGCATCTAGGGAATGGCGATGATTCTAATCGCTAATGAATGAAAGAGAAGTTCTGCTATGTCTTTTGCTCAGCGTTTATCATGTCTTTCTTGATGTTTGTGCAATCATTATGCTGTTGTAATAAATCAGAGTCTGTGCTCTGAATGGTGTTGAGTGAGTATTGTTTGTTAATGTCTTGTACAGAACCTTTTAGAGGCTATGTATACACTGGCGATCCTACGAGTTCGAATGCCCTGAGTTCTGGGAGGATATGACATATTCAAAGGACCGCTAGCCTTGGATGTCTGAAGATAATTCGGGGAATTCAAGACGATATTATACAAGGTTAAGGGCCAGAGATGCTGATGCTGCTTTAACAAGCAGGAATGATGATGACAAAAAAGGTGATGATTATGATTCAGATTATGAAGTTCCTCCATGGACAAGTGGACCTTTGGAAACTGTTTTGGAAGAAGATGTAGAGGAGGAAACATTGGATCAAGAAGCAGAGGATATTGATGATGAGGAAGAAGTACATGATCAGTTTGTGGATGTTGTTCTAGGAGAAGGGATTCCGATAGATTTGGTACAATCTGAATCTGATTTGGGCATTCCAATTTTAAATAGTGATTCAAATGTTAATGTAGAAGCAGGAAGTGTTGGGGATGCTCAAGATCCACCAGTATTGTCAAGCACTTTCAGGACATTTCTTGGAGGAACCTTGTTGAATAGAGCTATCAGGGGAAGTAGTAGAAGAAGGTTGGAGTTTCAACCATTACCAGTCTTAACAAGGAGGCCAATTAGAGGGGCAGCAATGAATCCTCAAAATCCACCAGCACAGAACCCAAAGGTGAGATCAGCAAAGTTCAGGGGAAAACCCAAGGAGGACCCTGACTGCCATGTAGCCCAATTCTAAACAAGGTGGGAGGCTAGTGGCTATGACACACTTTATGGGGGAGAGGTGAAGAAGAGGCAGTTTGCCTGCTACCCTAGAAGGCTCAGCAATGGATTGGTTTAGCCAGTATGGTTTGGGACATTTTGGAAACTTTGATGCTTTGAGAGATAGTTTTCTTGCCAGGTTCAGAAGGGAGAAAACAGCCAATGATATCATAAATAAAATTAAAGATCTTCAACAAAAAGAAATGCTAGTAGAGGACTATGCTCATAAGTTCAGGGTTCTCTCTAGAAGATTGGAAGGAGCAGATATGCTTTCCAATGAAATGCTAGCTTCCTATTTCTTGAATGGCTTAAGGAAGACAATCAGATCAGCAGTGGCTAATGTAGACATTGTTGCAGGTTTTGATGCTTTGGTGCAAGCAGCAGTAAGAGTGGAAAAGAGGTTGGGTGTTACCAAGAAGAAGAAAAAGAAAAAGAGGTCTGATTCAGACCTGGACTCTGACTCTGATGAAGACACAGACTCAGAGAGATCTGATGATAATTCAGAATATAATAGTGACTCACATTTAGATGATGAATCAACTAGCCAGAAAAGGAAAAAGAAGAAGAAATCTTCTAAGTCCAAAGATAAGGGCAAAAAGAAGAAGAAAGGATTGGATGATGAACAACTGTTAAAGAGGCTTAAAGCATTGAAGTATGCCTCAGCATTAACAAATGACAGACCAGTGTGTCAAATATGCTCAAAGGAAGGACATTTAGCAACCAATTTTGCTGGTATAACCCAAATTTCAGAGGAAGAGTTCCCCTCAGTGTACAAAGGTCAAAGCAGCAGCAGGAAGAAACTTCATCTAATCAAGTCTTCCCTGCTCAAGCTAGAGGACCAAATAGATAGTTCAGATCACAGCCTAAACAAACATGGCAATCAGATTTTAGAGGAGAATTGAAGTGCACTTATTGTGACAAAGAGGGCCATAGACAAGGCCCAGCTTGTGAGTTATGGTGCAAGCATAGGACAGAGAGGGGTATCCCACTTGTAAGGTACCCTGTATAGCAGATCAAAATCAGAGAGGAAAGATGCAGCAAAACCAACAAATAACACAGTTAAATGCAGTGACAGTGACAGAGGACTAGTTTCTGAGCAACTCTGATATGGTTGAGAATGTTGCTTGTGATTGTTCTGGATGTGTAGTCCATGCAAATGATAAGGATGGGAAACAACAGTTTCCTGCCTTGGCAGTGACAAGAGCTGCAAAGTTGAATAAAGGTCCAATTCAATGGGTGGATCAGGAGAAAGTTAGAAGCAAGGTTCAGAGGAAGTTGGACAAGAAGAAGCCAGCTTTGGAAGAACTATTGTCAGAACAAATAAAAGAGGTTTGTGAAGAACAAGGACAGGACAAAAGAGAAGAGGAAATTTCTAGGGTTGACTCACTCTATGAAGCTCTGTTACATTCACAAATTTAGATTTCTCTTGATCAATTGCTGACATTAGTACCAGGGTTTCAGAGATTTGCTGTTTCAAAGAATTCTTCAGAGAAAAGGTGTTGATTCACCTCAAAGTAATTTTTCAATGAGCAATATTGTTCAGGTGGAAGATGTTGACTTCAAAGTTCTTGCCATATCAGTCAAATATCATGGCCAGTCCATACATGGATTTCTTTTGGATGGTAGATCAGGAGTTAACATACTTCCTGAGTCAGTTTATATTCAATTTGGGAGCCAAGAGTTGCATCCAGCACCTTTTCAGGTTAAAATGGCTGATCAGGGGAGATTACAACATTTAGGTTTGTTAAAAAACCAGGAGATCTTCACTGCAAGACTGAAGTTTAAGGTCAACTTTGTAGTACTCAGGATGCAATCAGGGAACTTGGCCTACCCAATGCTCCTTGGAAGACCCTGGTTCAGGTAGGCTAAGTTAAAGCAAGATTGGGGAGCTAATATGGTGATCTTGAAATAGGGGAACCAGAAACAGACTTTACCCATGACATCTACTATAACTATGTCAAAGGAGCAAAGAGCTTTGTGGGCACAAGGCATACACCTGGCAGATGAAGTAGAAGATGATGAGGAAGAGGAATATTTGAAGGCCAATCCAGCAGTTGTCCCAGTGTTTGATATAATTGTGATGACTATTTTGGGAGATTATGAGGATTGTTTTGCTGTAGCTGCAGAAGGGGAGACAGACCAGCAAGTACAGGATATTCAAACAGGGACTGAGATGACTAAGGAACAGTTCAGAGCTCTACAGGAATCAGAGCTGTCATAGTCAGAGGAGATGCAGAATGGTCTATCAAGTGATCAGGCAACTATTGCAATAGCAGAGCAAAGATATGAAAATAGTATGAAGAAATCAGCTAGAGTTATGGAGGATGATCTGAATGAATGGAATTTGGGAACAGAGAATGACCCTAAAGTTGTCAAAGTTAGTGTTCATGTGGAAGGAGAATTCAAAGACAATCTTATGAAATTATTAATGGAATACAAGGACATTTTTGCATGGGAATATTCAGATATGAAGGGGATTGATCCTGCATTTTATTCCCATAGGATTAATTTGAAGCAAGATGCTAAGCCTGTTATCCAACAGAGGTACAGAATGAATCCTAACTATGCAAAGCAGGTTAAAGATGAAATTGACAAGCTGCTCAAGGTGGGATTCATTAAGCCTGTACATGAAGCAACATGGCTATCTCTAATTGTAGTAGTTCCCAAGAAAAATGGAAGAATCAGAGTTTGTGTGGATTATAGTAGAAAGCTCAATGCAGCCACCATCACAGATCCTTTTCCATTACCTTTTGTAGATACTCTGCTACATTCAGTTTGCAGGGCATCAAATGTATAGTTTTTTGGATGGGTTCTTAGGATATAATCAAATCAGGATGCACCCTGATGATGAACACAAAACAGCCTTGGATTAAAAAATGGACCACCAGCTTTCTCAGAGGTGGCAAGCAGAGTGTTTGAGCCCTATTTGTCTTCTTTTATGAGGGTATTTATGGATGATTTCAGTGTGTTTGGATCCAAAGAGATGCATTTGGAGCACTTGAGGAAAGGTTTTGAGAGATGCAGGAAGTATGGTATGTCATTGAATCCATACAAATGTGCAACTACAGTTAAAAGAGGAGTCTTGTTGGGCCACGTAATTTTAGAGGAAGGTATACAGGTGGATCCAAGAAAAATTCAGAGCATCATAAAGTCCAAGAGCCCAGTGAATCTGAAGGAAACATCTAGGTTTGTGGGTCAGATCAAGTGGCACAGTAGACATTTAAGATATTTGTCAGATGTATGTGCACCCTTGTCACATTTAACCAAGAAAGGAGTAGAATTCAGGTGGTCAGAGACCCAGGAAAAGGCATTTCAAACTTCAAAGAAGATGATGGTGGTAGCTCCAATTTTGCAGCCTCTTTATTGGTCTTTAGATGAGCCTCAAGCAAAGGGATATGGCTCAAACCTGCTCTGGGGGGGGAGACACCACAGGCAATGTCTCCAAATCAATTTTATCATTTCATGTCGCAGATGAGCCTCAAGCAAAGGGATATGACTCAAACCTACTTTGGGGGAGACACTGGCACTTTTGCACAACCATCACAGCCCACCACTACATAGGCCACACTCTCAAACACTCCACGACACGTCATACAAACACCACCCATGACTCACGTGACTACTTTCAATCGTAGAAGACAAGATTGTTCGATGGGTTGTTTCCGTTGTGGTCACTCCACAAACACTTCTTCCCCTCAGCATCGCGAAGAGTGAGATCCATTGCTAGTTGTGAGGGGACACCATGCTCGTGCTCATCCCGCTACACAAATACCTCTACCCGCAATCCGGCTCATTCCTGCTATCAAGTAGTGGATGGAAATGTGGTCTTGGATGATGTTGGGAATGAGATGAAGTCTTGAATCTGTGAGTTATGCCATATAGACTTTTCCCCCATGACTGCATGATAACGTGGCATAAACTTGATAGCACTAAGGAGGAACGAGTCATGAATCAAATCAAAAGTGAGTTTATGCCAATACCAGGAGTAGTGAAGAGGTTCACCCTAGATGGATAAAAGATCACATGGTGAACGTGATGAAGTACTAGCGCAACACCAACATCACAGGCAAGATAAAGTTAGGGGAAGAAAAGCCTTCGAATTTCTCATAAGAGATTTGGGAAGAGGAGTGTAGAAAGCACCATGCAAATACCCAAAGGTATAAGCAGTAGGAGGAGGCCACAACGAAGTGAATGGAGAGCATAGGGAGCTCCTATCTTGGAAGCGGTGGCTGGGATACTTTCCACATCTACTTTGTAAGTGTTAATAGTACCATCACTACCTTTTTTTGGAATAATGGGCATTTCATTTTTTTTTATAAGTACTCATGCTTCATGCTTCTAGCTGTGAGTGGTCGGTCATGCTACGAGTGATGTAGAGGAAAGGTACGCCCTAATGCATGAGACGCATGCCCTCCTTGAGCAACGTCCTGAGCGAGAGGGCCACAACGTGAACTCAACGGATGTGGTGAATATGGTAAACCTCTAAATTTTCCACCCATCAATTAGTTTTTTCGTCACTTGTCATTTCTAAGTTTTTGCCCCTTGAATACTCTTTTGTAGGGACCAGTGCCAAACCCTGAGGGAAATGATGATGATTAGGTTCTATGTACAAGAGTCAGGCCTCTTTTGTGTACTTGTTTTTGTCGTCTCTATGCCTCTTTTGTGTAATTCTTCTTAGCTCCATTATGAGCTATGTAACTTTCGTTTACTTAATAAAAATTACCTGCATCTGTTGAAATAGTAGTCGCAAAAAGTGTCGTAAGCGTCGATATACCTCAAGGAATTCACCTCTAAGAAATTTTATGTACCACGTGCGTTTAAGGGGTATTTTAAAAACCCTTTACTCTTACATACTTTTATGAATAAGACCTTTTACTCTTACATACTTTTAAAAACCCTTTACTCTTACATACTTTTACGAATAAAATGACCCCTTTTTCTTCATAAACTTATGGTTTTTTTCAAAAGTGGTTTTAAAAACCCTCCTCTCTGTAAATGTAATTCTATAACCTTTTTTGAATTAATACCCCTCCTTATAAACTCACATGTTACACTTACATATTTTTAGGTGAACCCCCCGAGCGATATATTAGTCGTCAATAAGTGTTGTTTTATCAGCGTCAAAACTAGCATCCCAGTAAGCATCTTAAAAGGGGTTGAAAAATAACTTTAACCTTCAATAGTTTTAACGGTGTGTATTTCGACGTGCATATCAACACTTTTTTCAACATCCATATCGATGCTTTCAGGGATTTTTTACATGTTCAAATCCATCAAAAATCAATCCGCCTATAATAGTGTGCGCATTCAAAGAGTATTAAATAATATCATTTTCTGTGAGTTTGGAATTAAGAAAATGAACCATTTTTCTTTATAAACTTACGAGGTTTTTTTTAAATGCCATTTAAAACCCCCTCATGTTAGTAGATTTTTGTAAATTTTTGTCAAAAACTTGGTTAAAAAACTCCTAATGATCGCACGTAGTATATTTACATATTTTCAAGTGAATGCCAATCTCTCATACATGTCCAACCTATAAAGTCCATGGCTTAGAGCATCGGATACTACTGTGATGTCTCCATCACTTTTGTCATAAATTGTGCACTTTTCATAAACAAATGTGACCACTACGCCTAACCTAGCAATGGTCTCACAATGGTAGAGACTTATAGCAAGTTATTTTTAATTCTTGGAACAAATATTTTATCCCACCATATGCAATAGTGAGAACAATCTTACTAACTCCTTTCATTGGGCCTCCTTGAGTAGCAAACTCATGGAGGGAAAATAAACCATGCCATGAGAAGTAATGTGCTTGTTGCCAGCACCACTATGAAAATACTAGACATTCTCTTCTATCATTCATATATATATATATATATATATAAAATACTAGAAATTCTAATCTATCACTCACATGTATATATCATAGACAAAAGGGTCATAACTATAGTGCACAATGAGTTCCCAATCATCCTATGCATAGTTCGTTGAATCCTTTTTTTCAGCATTTGGTGCTCATGCATCACTTGGCTCTTTCTTCTTATCCTTCTCTAGCCTTTTTCTACATTTATTGATATAATGTCCTATCTTGTATTTGCCTTTCTTCTTAATATTATCACCCACCTTTACCATCCTTGCTAGAAGACTACACTAATTCTACTTTTGGCTTGTAGCTCCCCTGAGAGAACGCTTTGTCTTTACCTTTTTGACTTTCAGCTAATTTTACTTTTGACTTGTAGCCACTCTAAAAGAAGGCTTTGCCTTTACCTTTTTGACTAGGATCAAATGATTGATCTCTCACATGAATAGTAGTTTCGTTTACCAGCACTTCTCTTCTTGTTGCAAGATCACTGCAACCATGAACTGTAAAGGCATTGGGATTGCTCTTAAGCTAAAGTGTGAATGTAAAACCTTGGTATGGATTCGGTAAAGCTATGAGAACTCTAGACATAAATGAACTATCTAGGTGGGCCTCGTCTCAATACATCAAGATTTGCTCTCTAAGATCTTTGATCCTTGTAAGAAACTCATCCATCGAGTCTCCTTCAATCATATTCTTGGACTCTAACTACTTTCGCAAGTAGGGAAAACTCACACCTAGTAAAAAGCTTACTTGGAAGTCTTACATGAGTGACTATGCAGGATAATGATCCTTTTCACAGCAAGTGCCACCAATGCATGTGTATGTGTATCTCTGCAATTCCACTTGGCATGTTTCGTGAGAGGTATAGGTACCACAGTTATAACATCTGATCATATTAAGCTAAAGTGTGGATGTAAAACCTTGGTATGGATTTGGTAAAGCTATGAGAACTCTAGACACAAAGGAACTATCTAGGTGGGCCTCGTCACAAAGGAACTATCTAGGTGGGCCTCGTCTCGATACATCAAGATGTGCTCTCTAAGATATTTGATCCTTGTAAGAAACTCATCCATCGAGTCTCCTTCAACCATATTCTTGGACTACTTTCACAAGTAGGGCAAACTCACACCTAGTAAAAAGCCTACTTAGAAGTCTTGCACGAGTGAATATGTGGGATAATGATCCATTTCACAGCAAGTGCCACCAATGCATGTGTATGTGTATCTCTGCCATTCCACTTGGCATGTTTCGTGAGAGGTATAGGTACCATAGTTCTAACATCTGAACATAAGCTAAAATGTGGATGTAAAACCCTAGTATGGATTTGGTAAAGCTATGAGAACTCTAGACACAAAGGAACTATCTAGGTGGGCCTCATAAATACATCAAGATGTGCTCTCTAAGATATTTGATCCTTGTAAGAAACTCATCCATCGAGTCTCCTTCAATCATATTCTTGGACTTTAACTACTTTCGCTAGGGCAAACTCACACCTAGTAAAAAGCCTACCTGAAAGTCTTACACGATTGAATATGCGGGATAATGATCCTTTTCACAGCAAGTGCCACCAATGCATGTGTATGTGTATCTCTGCCATTCCACTTGGCATGTTTTGTGAGAGGTATAGGTACCACAGTTCTAACATCTGAACATAAGCTAAAGTGTGGATGTAAAACCCTGGTATGGATTTGGTAAAGCTATGAGAACTCTAGACACAAATGAACTATCTAGGTGGGCCTCTTTCAATACATCAAGATGTGCCCTCTAAGATCTTTAATCCTTGTAAGAAACTCATCCATCGAGTCTCCTTCAATCATACTCACACCTAGTAAAAAGCCTACTTGGAAGTCTTACAGGAGTGAATATGAGGGATAATGATCCTTTTCACAGCAAGTGCCACCAATGCATGTGTAAGTATATCTCTGCCATTCCACTTGGCATGTTTTGTGAGAGGTATAGGTACCATAGTTATAACATTCGATCATAAGCTAAAGTGTGGATGTAAAACCCTGGTATGGATTTGGTAAAGCTATGAGAACTCTAGACATAAATGAACTATCTAGGTGGGCCTCGTCTCAATACATCAAGATTTGCTCTCTAAGATCTTTGATCCTTGTAAGAAACTCATCCATCGAGTCTCCTTCAATCATATTCTTGGACTCTAACTACTTTCGCAAGTAGGGAAAACTCACACCTAGTAAAAAGCCTACTTGGAAGTCTTACATGAGTGACTATGCAGGATAATGATCCTTTTCACAGCAAGTGCCACCAATGCATGTGTATGTGTATCTCTGCAATTCCACTTGGCATGTTTCGTGAGAGGTATAGGTACCACAGTTATAACATCTGATCATATTAAGCTAAAGTGTGGATGTAAAACCTTGGTATGGATTTGGTAAAGCTATGAGAACTCTAGACACAAAGGAACTATCTAGGTGGGCCTCGTCACAAAGGAACTATCTAGGTGGGCCTCGTCTCAATACATCAAGATGTGCTCTCTAAGATATTTGATCCTTGTAAGAAACTCATCCATCGAGTCTCCTTCAACCATATTCTTGGACTACTTTCACAAGTAGGGCAAACTCACACCTAGTAAAAAGCCTACTTAGAAGTCTTGCACGAGTGAATATGTGGGATAATGATCCATTTCACAGCAAGTGCCACCAATGCATGTGTATGTGTATCTCTGCCATTCCACTTGGCATGTTTCGTGAGAGGTATAGGTACCATAGTTCTAACATCTGAACATAAGCTAAAATGTGGATGTAAAACCCTAGTATGGATTTGGTAAAGCTATGAGAACTCTAGACACAAAGGAACTATCTAGGTGGGCCTCATAAATACATCAAGATGTGCTCTCTAAGATATTTGATCCTTGTAAGAAACTCATCCATCGAGTCTCCTTCAATCATATTCTTGGACTTTAACTACTTTCGCTAGGGCAAACTCACACCTAGTAAAAAGCCTACCTGGAAGTCTTACACGATTGAATATGCGGGATAATGATCCTTTTCACAGCAAGTGCCACCAATGCATGTGTATGTGTATCTCTGCCATTCCACTTGGCATGTTTTGTGAGAGGTATAGGTACCACAGTTCTAACATCTGAACATAAGCTAAAGTGTGGATGTAAAACCCTGGTATGGATTTGGTAAAGCTATGAGAACTCTAGACACAAATGAACTATCTAGGTGGGCCTCTTTCAATACATCAAGATGTGCCCTCTAAGATCTTTAATCCTTGTAAGAAACTCATCCATCGAGTCTCCTTCAATCATACTCACACCTAGTAAAAAGCCTACTTGGAAGTCTTACAGGAGTGAATATGAGGGATAATGATCCTTTTCACAGCAAGTGCCACCAATGCATGTGTAAGTATATCTCTGCCATTCCACTTGGCATGTTTTGTGAGAGGTATAGGTACCATAGTTATAACATTCGATCATAAGCTAAAGTGTGGATGTAAAACCCTGGTATGGATTTGGTAAAGCTATGAGAACTCTAAACTTAAATGAACTATCTAGGTGGGCCTCATAAATACATCAAGATGTGCTCTCTAGGATATTTGATCCTTGTAAGAAACTCATCCATAGAGTCTCCTTCAACCATATTCTTCGGCTATAACTACTTTCACAAGTAGGGCAAACTCACACCTAGTAAAAAGCCTACTTGGAAATCTTACACGAGTGAATATGAGGGATAATGATCCTTTTCATAGCAAGTGCCACCAATGCATGTGTATGTTTATCTCTTCCATTCCACTTGGCATGTTTCGTGAGAGTTATAGGTACCATAGTTATAACATCTGAACATAAGCTAAAGTGTGGATGTAAAACCCTGGTATGGATTTCGTAAAGGTATGAGAACTCTAGACACAAATGAAATATCTAGGTGGGCCTCTTTCAATACATCAAGATGTGCCCTCTAAGATCTTTGATCCTTGTAAGAAACTCATCCATCGAGTCTCCTTTATTTATATTCTTGGACTATAACTACTTTCTCAAGTAGGGAAAACTCACACCTAGTAAAAAACCTACTTGTTGGAAGTCTTACACGAGTGAATATGAGGGATAATGATCCTTTTCACAGCAAGTGCCACCAATGCATTTGTATGTGTATCTCTGCCATTCCACTTGGCATGTTTCGTGAGAGGTATAGGTACCACAGTTATAACATGTGAACATAAGCTAAAGTGTGGATGTAAAACCTTGGTATGGATTTGGTAAAGCTATGAGAACTCTAGACACAAACGAACTATCTACATGGGCCTCTTCCAATACTTCAAGATGTGCTCTCTAAGATCCTTGATCCTTGTAAGAAACTCATCCATCGAGTCTCCTTCAATCATATTCTTGGACTCTAACTACTTTCGCAAGTAGGGCAAACTCACACGTAGTAAAAAACCTACTTACACGAGTGAATATGAGGGATAATGATCCTTTTCACAGCAAGTGCCACCAATGCATGTGTATGTGTATCTCTGCCATTCCACTTGGCATGTTTCGTGAGAGGTATAGGTACCACAGTTATAACATCTGATCATAAGCTAAAGTGTGGATGTAAAACCCTGGTATGGATTTGGTAAAGCTCTGAGAACTCTAGACACAAAGGAAGGCCTCGTCAATACATCAAGATGTGCTCTCTAAGATATTTGATCCTTGTAGGAAACTCATCGATCGAGTCTCCTTCAACCATATTCTTGGACTGTAACTACTTTCGCAAGTAGGGCAAACTCACACCTAGTAAAAAGCCTACTTGGAAGTCTTACACGAGTGAATATGAGGGATAGTGATCCTTTTCAGAGCAAGTGCCACCAATGCATGTGTAAGTATATCTCTGCCATTCCACTTGGCATGTTTTGTGAGAGGTATAGGTACCATAGTTATAACATTCGATCATAAGCTAAAGTGTGGATGTAAAACCTTGGTATGGATTTGGTAAAGCTATGAGAACTCTAAACTTAAATGAACTATCTAGGTGGGCCTCATAAATACATCAAGATGTGCTCTCTAGGATATTTGATCCTTGTAAGAAACTCATCCATAGAGTCTCCTTCAACCATATTCTTGGACTATAACTACTTTCACAAGTAGGGCAAACTCACACCTAGTAAAAAGCCTACTTGGAAATCTTACACGAGGGATAATGATCCTTTTCATAGCAAGTGCCACCAATGCATGTGTATGTTTATCTCTGCCATTCCACTTGGCATGTTTCGTGAGAGCTATAGGTTCCATAGTTATAACATCTGAGCATAAGCTGAAGTGTGGATGTAAAACCCTGGTATGGATTTCGTAAAGCTATGAGAACTCTAGACACAAATGAACTATCTAGGTGGGCCTCTTTCAATACATCAAGATGTGCCATCTAAGATCTTTGATCCTTGTAAGAAACTCATCCATCGAGTCTCCTTTATTTATATTCTTGGACTATAACTACTTTCACAAGTAGGGAAAACTCACACCTAGTAAAAAACCTACTTGTTGGAAGTCTTACACGAGTGAATATGAGGGATAATGATCCTTTTCACAGCAAGTGCCACCAATGCATTTGTATGTGTATCTCTGCCATTCCACTTGGCATGTTTCGTGAGAGGTATAGGTACCACAGTTATAACATGTGAACATAAGCTAAAGTGTGGATGTAAAACCTTGGTATGGATTTGGTAAAGCTATGAGAACTCTAGACACAAACGAACTATCTACATGGGCCTCTTCCAATACTTCAAGATGTGCTCTCTAAGATCCTTGATCCTTGTAAGAAACTCATCCATCGAGTCTCCTTCAATCATATTCTTGGACTCTAACTACTTTCGCAAGTAGGGCAAACTCACACCTAGTAAAAAGCCTACTTGGAAGTCTTACATGAGTGAATATGAGGGATAATGATCCTTTTCACAGCAAGTGCCACCAATGCATGTGTATGTGTATCTCTGCCATTCCACTTGGCATGTTTCGTGAGAGGTATAGGTACCACAGTTATAACATCTGATCATAAGCTAAAGTGTGGATGTAAAACCCTGGTATGGATTTGGTAAAGCTCTGAGAACTCTAGACACAAAGGAAGGCCTCGTCAATACATCAAGATGTGCTCTCTAAGATATTTGATCCTTGTAGGAAACTCATCGATCGAGTCTCCTTCAACCATATTCTTGGACTGTAACTACTTTCGCAAGTAGGTCAAACTCACACCTAGTAAAAAGCCTACTTGGAAGTCTTACACGAGTGAATATGAGGGATAATGATCCTTTTCACAGCAAGTGCCACCAATGCATGTGTATGTGTATCTCTGCCATTCCACTTGACATGTTTCGTGAGAGGTATAGGTACCACAGTTCTAACATCTGAACATAAGCTAAAGTGTGGATGTAAAACCTTGGTATGGATTTGGTAAAGCTATGAGAACTCTAGACACAAATGAACTATCTAGGTGGGCCTCTTTCAATACATCAAGATGTGCCCTCTAAGATCTTTGATCCTTGTAAGAAACTCATCCATGGAGTCTCCTTCAATCATATTCTTGGATGATAACTACTTTCTCAAGTACGGCAAACTCACACCTAGTAAAAAGCCTACTTGGAAGTCTTACACGAGTGAATATGAGGGATAATGATCCTTTTCACAGCAAGTGCCACCAATGCATTTGTATGTGTATCTCTGCCATTCCACTTGGCATGTTTTGTGAGAGGTATAGGTACCACAGTTATAACATCTGAACATAAGCTAAAGTGTGGATGTAAAACCCTGGTATGGATTTGGTAAAGCTATTAGAACTCTAGACACAAATGAACTATGTAGGTGAGCCTCTTCCAATACATCAAGATGTGCTCTCTATGATCTTTGATCCTTGTAAGAAACGCATCCATCGAGTCTCCTTCAATCATATTCTTGGACTCTAACTACTTTTGCAAGTAGGGAAAACTCACACCTAGTTAAACGCCTACTTGGAAGTCTTACACGAGTGAATATGAGGGATAATGATCCTTTTCACAGCAAGTGCCACCAATTCATGTGTATGTGTATCTCTGCCATTCCACTTGGCATGTTTCATGAGAGGTATAGGTACCACAGTTATAACATCTGAACTAGCATCACCATCCGAAGTACTTGTATAGTATCATATGTAGGCGAGATAGGGCATGCCATGATGCATCATATGGGACCACAACAGGTAGGTTAACCTTATCCTCAGTAGCAAACATCCCAAATATATCACTACCTACCATTTCAACCTGCAAACAACACATCTCTCACACAAATGGCACATATCTCGTTAACTTGCAATGCCCATTGAATGCAACCAAGATAGCTCCAATGGTGAAGAGACTTGCAAAGTGTATGAAAAATGTTAAAGTGTAGAAAATGTTACTAGAAGGATGCAACCGTTGTTATAATGATGACGATGCTGATAAATCTATTGGATGATGATGCGATGTGAATGACAATGGAGAAGTGGTGATGAAGGCCCTCTAACACTCAATATGGCACATGTCCCGCTAACACTTATGTCATATGTACACAATGTCCACATACAAGTTGTATTAGCTTATCCTATACAACGAAGGCCATGCTTGTGTAACTTTGAGTCTACGCTTTAGTAGCTATGAGACATGTTGAACCATACTTTTTGTAGATGTGGTGGAGACATTCTTCTATAGTTGTGGAGACACGTCACATGCTATCTTCCATGCTAGTGATGGTGGTACTACAGAGAGCATCTAGATCCCTTCATCTCCAAGCTAAGACAAGGTGGTGCACATTCTTAGTACTCCTTTTCAAGTAAAATAGGATTATGGGTCTATAATCACCAAGTAGGTTATGAAGAACTCACTTACTATGATTCTTAAGAAAGTATAACTACTCAAATTTGCTCAGATAGTTTGAGAACCCATTGCATTGGGTTTGATCCTGAATAGTACATTGTATCATAAGCTCCTTGGAACTAATTTGTTGGACATCTTGAAGGAGGAAGTTAAGGAACTAAAGAAACTAATACCAGTGTGGCCATGGAACTTAGATACATAGAAGGAAATTAAAAAGACTCACATGCACAAATTAATACCAATGTGGCCATGAAATAGGTAAATTGAAGGCAGTTACAATGACCATCCCCAAGTTCAGCAAAAAAGAAGACTTGCCTCTCTCACACACACGCATTAATCTTCCAAACAAAGAGATTTTAATTCTGTCTCTCTAACGTTCATGCATTAAGCTTCCAAACAAAGAGATCTTAGGTTGTCTTGGGTTGAAGTCCCATTCCATGTGTTTCAGTGTTATTATATATAACATTGGTCCAGCCATCAGAAGTTTTTCTCTCTCTCACACACAAAAACAACAACAAAAACACATATATAGACACACAATCTCTCCTCAAAATTCAAATCCCTTGCATTTCATTAATCACGTAAGAGACAGAGGGCCTATGCCGAGTGACAAAGGAGGGTGATCCCTCTCAATTGTCGACTTGCCCCCAAATGAGGAAGGGGCGAAATACTCTCTCTCTCTCTCTCTCAAAGGCACACACACGATCAAGTCTCTCTTTGTTTACACAAATATTGGCTTCCGGTGGTCTCGGTCTCTCTCTCTCTCTCTCTCTCTCTCACAGCACCTGGGCTAGTCCTAACGCGCAACTGCAAGTAGCATCGTGGATAGGAGCATCCCTTGAGTGGGCTAACGACGAGTTCATGATTGAGCGAATATGCGTCCGAATCTCATATCTCCCATTTATCACTAAGCATTTAGCTCCTTGCCAATTTCAGAACAACCAATTTCCGGTGTACGAAATTTCAACAGGATTGTATCTGCAGCCGATCAGGAGAAATGTAGTGTTCGTAAGAAGCCCCCCCCTCCAAAATAAAAATTAAAAAGAAGAAGAAGATGACGACGACAAACTAGCGCTATATTGTCTGTAGTTATGTCAAATCAAAATAGCAACAGCACGATATGTACCGTCAATTTAAAAGATCAAGGGCAGCCCTAATTTCAAATAAAAAAATACTGGCTAGTTATGTCAAATCAAAATAGCAACAGCACGATATGTACCGTCAATTTAAAAGATCAAGGGCAGCCCTAATTTCAAATAAAAAAACTGGCATGATAAGTATGATAAGCTGTACTATATTTGATGTTACATTAAAACTCGCCCTAAGACCAACATGTTAGGGTTGTCCCACACAGATTATGCAATTTGAAGTCAGCTAATTGTGCACAGAACAATATGGCATTGTGCCAACAGAGGGATTTGGCCAAAATATATCTACTCTTATTACCAAGGCCTAAATACGTACAGGCCAATGAACAACAACGAATTGGGCTGCAAGATTGAGCACGGATCTAATTGCTGCATGGGGTGTAGTGAAGCCCATTAGGCTCATTATTACTAATTTCCGCTTGCAGAGTAAGGTTTGCTTCTTGCAAGCAACAAGAGCTTCCAATGTGGTAGAAATCTAGAAACTCGCGGAGCTCCGGGCCACTCTCGAGATGGTCCAGGTGCTTATTATCCACCATCCAAAGCAAGTGCTCGAAGAAGACGGCCTCGCAGGCTATGGTAAGGCCTCCGCTTTGATTGAACCCAAACTCTTCTTCGGTTCTCTCAAGAAGGCCGCGGAAGAGTGGGTGGTTGATGTGCTCCGTTCTGATGATGAACCTTCTGCGCTCTCTACCAACATACACCGCAAGATAGCCCTCTGGAGGTAGGGATGGCTGTTGTTGTTGTTGTTGTTGATCGCCATGGTCGTGCTCACAACCAGATCTACGCTTCCTTGGGGAAAGGGCCGCTAGCGTTCCGTCTATGGTGGCCACCCTTCTCCACTTTTGCAGCATCTGCCTAAGACGCACTATCTGATGAAGCTTGCTAATCTTCACTGGGTTGTAGTTATCGCTGTTCATGTTGAGAGAGAGAGAGAGAGAGACAGACAGACAGAGAGAGAGGGAGAGATCTCACAAAAAGAAAAGCTCCGCGAGTTTGTACCACGCAATTTTTAAATATCTATCCCAGAGGCAGCTATTTATTGGCTTAGAATGTATGCATCTACATTCTGTAGAACATACATGCATGCACGCACAACATATCTACGCTTGAGAGAGATCATGTAGACCTTGCGGAAACTCCAAGACTAGAAGCGTCAAATTTTTTTTTTTGATGTGTGCCCGCCACCCATGTAGCATCACATTTGTGAGTGGAGATCCACCACTTGTTTTGATACGCTCAATACTTTCTAGATCTGAACAACTCATGTTGCCACTTTTTTGGGTCAATTGGGAGCTTTAATAATGCATTGATCAACCACCCCATACAAAAAAGAAGAAAAACTCATAAATCCCTCATAGTTTTTTTGGTATTTCATCTTCATGAGATGGATGGAAACCAAGCAAACCCTCGAGCAAACCATGCCAATACATTAGTATCGCCAACAATGCATCTTTATTGCCCTACACATAACGCACCCAACATCGTTTTTAAAATTAATATCTTGGGAATATTCATGTGTTAATTAACGCATCCAATGTTGTTGCATGGTGGGTCCACAAAACCTTTGGCTAATATGTGAATGATGAAACATTAGGGGAGAGTGTAATAAGTGGGGAAAGTGGGGTTAGTAGGTGGGGGTAGTGGGTAGGTAAATGCATGCATGGCAATGATATGATCCTCCCTCCTTGTTGGTGTTCATCCACGGCTATGGTGAATAGCCTTCATCTGCATGATTGTGGGTGAGCATGGTGCCGGTTGTGGCCAGGTAATTTGTGGCCTCTTCTCCTTTCCATTTCTACTCGTTGCTCTTATTAGGGTTCTATTGTTTGCTCATTGCATCCTTTCTACCATTTGTTTAGTGGGTGGTCAAGGTTTGTGGGTGGTCAGGGTTTGTGGGTGGTTAGGGGGGTCCTAGTTAGGGTGCTTGTCTTGAGTAGGCTATCCTTGTCTATTGGTTCAACTTCATCTACACGACTATGGAATGGTTCGATTGCTTTGGGAGAGTTGTGAGTAAATGTATGCATGATGGTGATATACGATGCTCCCTCGTTGTGGTGTTCATCCACAACTATGGTGAGTGGCCTTCATCTGCGGGACGACTGTGTGGCTGAGTCTGCACACACGGCTATGGCCAAGTAATTTGTGGCCTCTTACGCTTTTCGTTTCTACTCGTTGCATCCTTTCTCATGTCGCTCTTGTTAGGGTTTGCCGCATGTCCTGGTTGTATTCGATGTTGGGTGCGTAGTGGTTATGATGGGTAGTAGGCTTGTGAGCTCGATGGTGCTTCCTAAGTCTGCTCATTGCATGCTTGTGTTCTTAGGGTTGTGTTGTTGTTAGGGTTTGGGTGTATGTTTTCTCGACTATAAAGGGCATTAAGGGCTTTATAGTCAATGTTGAGTACGTTATAGTCAAGCTTCATAAAAAATAATATTTGGTGCATTAGGGGCTTGTGTGTGTCTACTCTGGATATAAGGGTTTTCATTTGTTTTCTCTACTCTGTTCATGGCTCCAAAACATCCTCCCTTAGTGGACTTGACAAATGTAAGTCACATTGTCCAAGACATCACATGACACCTCTTTCTCGGGCTCTTGGTTTTGTTCCAGGGTTTGTGCAATCTTCTTGTGTTCAAACTTCTGGGACATCTATGGCCACACCTGGTCTTCTACTAGATTTGACTGTGGTTTTGGTGTCCAAACTCATAGATCATCTACTTCTATCGTGCTCCTTATAGCAGAACATGGTGTTGGTGGTTCTGGTCCCCCTAAACCAAATGACAAGGCTGATGTTGATCTCCCTACGATAATAACACCACCACAGAGATCAAAGAGCTTAAGAAATCTACACATTATTCAAAAGAATGCATGTTGCCATAGGTTTTTTATTAATTACTAGTATCATGATGTATTCTGTTAAATGCATTATGGCTTTATGTGGGATGCAGTTTTATGTTTGTATGGTTCTCGGATGAATAGAGGACTATATCAGAGCCTACTATGTAGAAAAAAGGGGCTAAAGCCTAGAAAATATTAAAGTTATCAGTTACTATTAGTGTTCGTATAGTGGGGACCTCAACATAGGATTTTGGGAGTCATTCAAAGAGTTCATTCGGGTTGAATGCTTTAGTGGGCTCTTTGCATTAGAAAAGGGGAGAACTTTAAGTCATATACACTTTCAAATGGTTGTTAGAATCATGGCTTCATTGTTGATTAGTGTCACCAACAAGTCAATAAAATATATGGCTCGGATGTTGCAAAGCTTGCTAGTGGGATTGTATTTCAAGTAGTTTCAAGTAAGTTATGAGGGCATGTGAGATCTCAAGGGAACATCAGATGTATGCCCTCTATGGACAAGCTAATTTTAAGAACAAAGTTTGCTTATCTACAGTCAATGTCTTTGATCAGGCATATGTATACGTGGATAATTACATTGCAAATAGGCTTGGTGCCACACTGCATTCCACTTTGCTGGTAGATGATTCACACTAGTAAATAATGTCCTTCAGCCCATTGAATCATTCCAAAAGCTGGAAATGGAATGAGCAAGAGGCCGGCAACGGTAATTTGGAAAGTGATGAATATGCCACAAATTACTCAATGTGAAAACATTGACAAATTTTCCTTTATGGATAATTCTTCTTGTAGATACTATTCAATTAATTAAGTCCCCAAGAAGAGAAAGAAACAAGCAATGATGATGGGCAAGCTTGGGAGCCAAAGAAACCCCATATTGGAAGGCGTCCATTTGGAACACATCTCAAAAGATGAAGAAAGCTATTATTGATGGTCATGATTTTCTTCCTATCTCCACTTACGGTTATTTTCGCATTAAATTCTAGTGGACTATAAATTTTTTTTTTTTTGTTGATGCGTATCAATGGTTTTGTTGATGTTGGTATATGTGTGAACATCAAGGGAGCCATAGATGTGGATAGGGGTATCAATGGTTTTGTTGATGTTGGTATATGTGTGCACATCAAGGGGACCATATTATAAAGCTTCATATGAAAATCTCAAAATAAGTTTATGAAGACTTTTTAGACAAACTATTGATATGTGGCTCTACCTATAACTGCGGTTAGAGCCACGAGCATCTTATATTTCATAAGCTTTCATTCATTTTTTCTTATCTTCTTGTGTGTCTTGTGTGTCTTGTGTGTGTGTGTGTGTGTGTGTGTGTGTGTGTGCATGCATGCGTGTGTGTGTGTGCATGCATGCATGCATGCACACGCGTGGACATGTGTGTGTGTGGGGGGGTGTACATGCATGAGAAAGAACAAAAAAGAAAATCACATTAACATCCATGAAAATGACTTATGAGACCCAATACATATCATATAGGCCATATCATTCTTGACCTAAATCTATGGTCTATGAAAACAAAATCCTACTAATCAAATGGTGAACTTACAATGCCAAGCATAAAATAATGATCATCTAGGTGTGGTTTTTGTGTTCATTTTGATTTGTCTAATCTTGGCTAAATTTAATTCTTTTAAAGCTTTAGTTGCATTTATATCATTTGTTTGTCATGAATCTGCATTTGTATAAATTCTTTTAAAAGCTTGAGTTGCATTTGTATCAATTTCTTTGTCCTTTACAGGGCTCTCTAAGAAAATATTTTAAGAAAATCCAAAAGTGGGACCTTTGGATTGTCAATGAGAGAGCTTGGATTTTATATACATGTAACATGGATGTTTTAGAATCTTATCACAAGATCAACAGTCTTATGGGGCTTCATATTCAAAAAAAAAAAGAGAAATGTTAGATGTATCTCATTTTCCTCACCTTAAAAAAATTCAAATGTGAGAAAGGTGACCTTCACAATGAATGATGAATTTTATTTCCTCCTCTGTTCATCGAGTAGTGTTTTATGTATACAAAAGTGTATACACATAGTATTGCATGAAAAAATTTGAGTATGTCATGATAGAACCTCAGTTGAGTGTTGTTAAAATATATGATAGAACCTTATTCGAGTATTGTTTTATGTATGCAAAAGTGTATACACAATATAGTATTGTTAAAAAAATTTATTGTTAAAATATATGATAGAACCTCATTCGAGTATTGTTCTATGTATGTAAAAGTGTGTACACATAGTATTGTAATAGTTAAGTGTACATTTTATATTTGAATCATCTGAATGGTATTTGAGTATTGTTTTATGTAAGTGCACGTTTTATATTTCAATCATCTAATTGGTAAAATATGGGTTTTTTTTAATCACTCTACAAGACAATTATACTGCCTCTTTGAAGCTTTCTATCAACTTTAAGTATGTGATATTGAACACTAAAGGCATTAAGGCATCCAAGATTAGTCTATATTATTTGTTTACAGATATTTTTATACATTATTTTTCTTCTCCCTACTTTCTTAAAATCATCTCACTTTTATTCTAGATGTCTAAAAGAATAAAATAAAGAAGTATCCACACCATGGAGGTTTCAACAAAAAAGATGAGGAGAGGGAGTGGATTCCACAACATTACAATAAGTACTCATAGGTATGTATGAAACCAAGCACTAATGGAACATTAAGGGATAAGTTTAGAGATATCAATATTGGTCCAAGCACTCAAAAGTGATGGTACACATACTATCATGGTAGGTCTTGTTCAAAATTTTTACATGCACATAGATATCCACTTGCATCCTACCCAACAAATTTCCCAAGTAAACTGAGTCTAGTTTTTTAGTCAAGAACTATTAGTTTTTTTTAACTTATTTTTGTAACATATGTTTTGACTTTTCATCTCTATATCTCACTAATTTTGGAGAATGGCAACCACTAGTCAATCCAAAAAATCATGGATGTTTTGACAAGTGAGAGGAACGATTGAATACACTGCACCCTCAACCCAAAGATCAATATTTTTCTTACCAGCATCTCTATGTCCTTGCATTATTGATTTTTGCGCTAAATCTGTTTTTGTTATGTTATGCAAAAAGGAACATACTCTAGATCTAATTGGAAGTGTAGGTCCTTTTTCTTGGTACGATGTAGGTCTATGTGTAAAAACTATCACTGCAATGCAAAAAAACACATATTAATAAAGAGAAATATAAAAAACACATAACAATAAAGAGAATTAGAAAAAAACATAATAGTAAGAATTATATTATTTACTCATTAACACTAAAAATTAACTATCCAACATATTAAATCATGAAAAATTAAAATTAATGAACAACCTACCTTTTAATTACACAAAACCACAATAAACATACCTCCATATTTCTTCTTTTGCGGCACTACAAACCGAATAGTCACACTAATTGATGTTCTTTCCTTGTTCCTTATAGAAAGATCGATGAAGGGAAGGTGCTTCCCTTGTTGCGTACAGAGAAAGATCGATGAAGGGAAATATAATTTTTGAGTTTTGATTGAAAACCACACCAAAAAAATTAGGACATCCCTTATTGTCCTTCCTTATCTCTTCAAACTCACGGTCCCTTAATTCTAAGGATCTATTCTAGGAATAATGGAGGAAAAGGATAACATTAAGTTAAAAATTTAAAGCTAACAAGACAATTATACTGCATTTGAAGCTTTCTATCAACTTTAAGTATGTGATATTGAACACTAAAGGCATTAAGGCATCCAAGATTAGTCTATATTATTTGTTTAGAGATCTTTTTAAACATTATTTTTCTTCTCCCTACTTTCTTAAAATCATCTCACTTTTATTCTAGATGTCTAAAAGAATAAAATAAAGAAGTATCCACACCATGGAGGTTTCAACAAAAAAGATGAGGACAGGGAGTGGATTCCACAACATTACAATAAGTACTCATAGGAATGTATGAAACCAAGCACTAATGGAACATTAAGGGATAAGTTTAGAGATATCAATGATTAGTCCAAGCACTCAATAAGTACTCATAGGTATGTATGAAACCAAACACTAATGGATTAAGGGATAAGTTTAGAGATATCAATGATTGGTCCAAGCACTCAAAAGTGATGGTACACATACTATCATGGTAGGTCTTGTTCAAAATTCTTACATGCACATAGATATCCACTTGCATCCTACCCAACAAATTTCCCAAGTAGTTTTTTAGTCAAGAACTATTAGTTTTTTTTTTACTTATTTTTGTAACATATGTTTTGATTTTTCATCTCTATATCTCACTAATTTTGGAGAATGGCAACCACTAGTCAATCCAAAAAATCATGGACGTTTTGACAAGTGAGAGGAACGATTGAATACACTGCACCCTCAACCCAAAGATCAATATTTTTCTTACCAGCATCTCTATATCCTTGCATTACTGATTTTTGTGCTAAATGTATTTTTGTTATGTTATGCAAAAAGGAACATACTCTAGATCTGATTGGAAGTGTATGTCCTTTTTCTTGGTACGATGTAGGTCTATGTGTAAAAACTATCACTGCAATGCAAAAAAACACATATTAATAAAGAGAAATATAAAGAACACATAACAATAAAGAGAATTAGAAAAAAACATAACAGTAAGAATTATATTATTTACTCATTAACACTAAAAATTAACTATCCAACATATTAAATCATGAAAAATTAAAATTAATGAACAACCTACCTTTTAATTACACAAAACCACAATAAACATACCTCCATATTTCTTCTTTTGTGGCACTACAAACCGAATAGTCACACTAGTTGATGTTCTTTCCTTGTTCCTTATAGAAAGAACGATGAAGGGAAGGTGTTATAATTCCCTTGTTGCTTACAGAGAAAGATCGATGAAGGGAAATATAATTTTTGAGTTTTGATTGAAAGCCACACTGAAAAAATAGGACATCCCTTATTGTCCTTCCTTATCTCTTCAAACTCACGGTCCCTTAATTCTAAGGATCTATTCTTGGAATAATGGAGGAAAAGGATAACATTAAGTTAAAATTTTAAAGCTAACAAGATGTTAAGAGAAACCGAGAGGGGGGGAGGGGGGAGGGGGGGTTACTCATAAAGATGTAAATGTAGCATGTGGGTTCAACAGAAGGGGTTTTTTAACCCCCTTTTTTACACATTTTTTACATACAGAAGGGTACCATTTAATGGGAGTATTTACAGATTGAATAGAAAAAGGGTAAGTTTTATTCATGAAAAAATTACATATAAGGGGTTTTTACATTAGGCCTTGAACACATGTGATATAGAGAATTTACATATAGTGAACCCCCGAGAGAGAAACTAAAACACTCAACACAAAAATTTCAAGCTAACAAGATGTTAAGAGAAACCAAAACACTCAACACAAAACTTTCAAATTTACCCTTTAAATGGAAGGGAAATGCATAAATACTCAAGGAAAATTGGGGAAAACGTAACACTCTAGGAAATTTAAAAATTCAAACTCAAGGTTTGAGGAGTCACACACTGTACATTTTTGGTTGAAATAAAAAACTAACTCTTTAAGATTTTCAAATTTTGATGGGGTTCTATTTTGGAATTTTTGGAGATGGACATTGTCAGAAATCTATTTGAATGTTGCCTAAATGTGATCTTTAAGTTTCTAAAGAGAGAGAGAGAGAGAGAGAGAGAGAGAGAGCCATTTTCTTTCATGCTTTTTTGTTTTGGCGATCACATGCACACATTATCCATTAGGGCATGCACATGTACATTATAACAATATGGTCATTTAAGCTTAGTCTAAGGCACGTCTCTTGACTCATACCCCTTCATATCCTATTATGTGTATGGAGTTATTACCATTCTATCATCTTTGTAATTGACACACGATTTGTGAATGGATGAAGCAATACAACACCAATAATGGTGTGTACATCTCTATGTATTAATCTTTGTTAGGGTTGTGACCGTAACATTTTCCTTGATTTAAGGAAGAGAGAGGACCCTTTTGTCCTCTTCCTTCATTTAAGGAAGTGAGAAAAACCTTAGAGGTCCCCCTTTTGAGTCCAAAAATCCTCGAATGCTTTGTGCCTTTAAGTTTATTTCTAATCATAGCCTTGCACACATACACACATAATTAGAGGCATTGTGTCCATTTAGAACCCATTTCTTGATTAAATTTATATTTCTTAACATAATAAACACCTAACTAGAGGCACTAGAGGCTTTTTGTTTTGCTATGATACAAGGAGTATGCAAGATTTTTAAAAAAAGTGGAAAGATACTTAGGAACTTATAAGTGGGATAATGCATGTACATTTATTTGTAATGGAAATAATTTTTCATATGCATTGTGGAAATACATTTTCCTATGCATTTACACTATTTACAGTCATTATATATATACATATATATATATATATATATATGTAATTAATTAATTGATTAGAACAATGTCATATACTCTCATCATGAATGGATGTTCTCTTTAATTTCAACCTTAGAGGAGGCAATATGATACATTCAATACAATATGGGAAAGCCACCGCCAGAACACAATGGCATTTCTACATCCAATACAATTGGATGTAGAAATACCATTGGAAGAGAAGATACTGTTGATTTAATGGACTTTGGTATAGGTTTGTGGACTATAACGTTTTTATGAAACCCTATCTATATATCTCACCACCTTTAAGGGCAATGATGCATATGAAATGGAGTGGGCATACCAATTAAGTGGTAAATCTTCTTTAACTCAACATTAGCTTTATTCTTGAGCATCAAGGAGGCCTATATACCATTGAGAGTTAAGTGACCATGCCATAGTGGCCGGTTCACTACAAGTAAACCCTTTGTATCACGTGCATTCAAGGCCTATTTTAAAAATCCCTTATGTATCGCGTGCATTTAAAATCCCTTATGTGTGAATTTTTCATGAATAAAATATACCCTTTTTCTATTCAACGTGTGAATACCCCCTTTAAATGATATCCTTCTGTATGTAAAAAATGTGTTAAAAAAGGGTTTTAAAAATACCTTAGACTATTGAACCCACGTGCTACGCTTACATATTTATGAGTCACCCCCTTGAGAATTGAGTAGTGTTGGTGATATTGTAACCATTTTGATATAATGCAAGTCTTATAGCAAGATTATTGCAACTTACATGGGGTTGAGTGAAATTAGTTGTTTTTATACTAAGGAAAGTCTTTCTAAAGTCCACACTAGAACAAGATTGTTCCAACTTACATGGGGTTAAGTGAAATTAGTTGTTTGTACTAAGTAAAGTCTTTCTAAATTCCACACTATAACAACTTTAAATGACCATAAAGAAAGAAGAGTTTTCATTTTTGTTTTTACTTTTGTTTTGTTTTGTTTTTTTCCATGGTGGGTAGGGGTGTACTTGTGTGTGTTTGCCTAGGTGGATGCTTGTCTGTGTGGTAGGGGGGGTGTTGGGTTGTTATGCTTATTCTAGATGTTGAAGCTGAAAAAGAGAAAATATTGCCAAATGTACATGAATCAAGAGACTAAAAAAAACTTGGGAATATAAATGCATTTAGTTGATAAATTAAAAAAAGAGTACATTTGAAATCTTGTAAGCTTAAGGGTAAGTTTATTTACAAAAAGGGTTCATTTGAAATCTTGTAAGCTTAAGGGTTTTGGGATATTGAGTCCTTTCTACTTATCTCTATTGTAAGCATAAGGCTTTCGCGATAGTGAGTCCCTTCTACTTATCTCTATGAAGGACTCATATGGACATTCTAATGATAAGATTCCCATCATGAAATGTGATACCCAATCTATAGTTTAATGAATGAACTGATAAAAAAATTTGAGAACTCTTCTTTTGAAAAGCTCCATATTTACACAATACATGTAGGAATGCACCCACCCAAACTACTTGGCCCACAAACTTATACATGTTGGCTAACACATGTAGGTTAGAGTGCCACTTTCGCAGTGACACAAAAGTTTCTTGTACATGTGGCTTTCTCACATTCTTTTATAAATCTACACCTTCAGAAAGTATGTAGAAGGTCAAAATAAGGCATCTTCTACATTGTTTAATTCTTTTATAAAAGACAAATAAGTTAAACAAGCCATGATGTAGTAGTGAATATGAGTTGTCTTGCACCACCAAGCCACCCTGGAGATTAGCTTTTGTTCTTCATTCGTATATTAAAAGAAACATCATAAACTTCCTCTTTTTTTACACACATAGAACCGAATTAGTACTTCATTTTTCTCTCATTAAGAGTATATTTTGATTGAAGTACCCACCCATCCACCCATTATATAACAGATGGTTTGGATGGATCCCTCCTCCATAACAATTGGTGGTGGGTTTTTTTTTGGGTGTTGCATGTGTGGGTGGGTGGTTAGGTGAGTTGTGGGTGGGGGGGGGGGAGGGGGGAGTAAATATCCTTTTATCTTGGGCATGTATGAGTGCTAAAATCTCCTTGGGCTAGTTACAAAAACATACATGCTCTTCAATAGGCGCCCATCCAGGTCACGTGTGGTGAGGGACGGATGATGATTCTTGTTCATGCCACAGATAGAGGGTGTCTTATATCCATCCTCGGTGCTCAAAAGACTTTCTTTGAAGAGAATATAGACTTTCTTTGTAGTGTATTTTCTATAACCTTTGCTGAAATTTGGCCTTCCCTTTATGTTAGTGCATTTCTCTAAGATTTTAGTCCTAAATTTCGGGTACATTTGAGCATCACTTTAATTTTTGGAAAAACTTTTCTTTCAAACTGTGGCCACGAAGCACCATGTGACATGGCACGTTCTCCACAACGTCTTGTCCCTCTAGAACACCCAGCCTTAGTTTACCAAGAACCATGTGGCATGGCCCAACCGTCCGTCCCAATGCCCATGGAGGAGGACGTGGGAGTGATCGATAGCCAGCCTTAGGTTACCAACAACAACAAGAACCATGTGGCAGGCAATTCATCTACACAAATTATCTTATCTTAGCATTGATGATCGGCGCGCTGGGTGGAAGCTCTAATTGACTCAGTGCACCTTTCTTAATCAGGCCAGCAGCAGCAGCAGCAGCAGCAGCTAGCGTGGTCCCAAATGTGACTAACTACTGTTTGCACACGAGCTCATGTCGCTTCACCCACTCAACTGTCAACACACCACGTTCTTCGGCAGCCACACAGTCTCATTCAATTTCGGCTAATCGCGTGCAGTATTATTGGCGAGATGAGACATCTTTAGATCCAGTCATCATAGCCGGCGTGCTAATTTATGCAGCAAGCCGCTCTTCGCGCTGCTGCTTCAAACTTGAAAGCTCTTCCACGACTGCCGCCCCGCTTGCTTTTTCACCTCTGCTTTTTAGCTAATTATTATAAATAAAATAGCACCTTCTCTGTTGCGCATTGGTCGTCCATCCGTAAGTCCCGTTCTGCTCTCTTCTTAGCCGGTGCAGCAGCAGCAGCGAGACGAAGCCGGAAATTTGCAACCACAATAATAATGCAACCTGTCTTGTCTTTGGATTTCAAATTTGTGGGCCCTAGTGCTCGAAAAAAATATTTTTATTGAAAGGCAATGCTAAAACCTAATCGCAATTTGGGCTTAAAAATCTCTAAAAACCAATACTTATTCAGGGATTTATAACTAAAACATGTAAATTCCATCCTTCAAAATTAAAGACAATGCTGAATTTCAACCACCAAGAAAATTACACTACAAATCGAGTTATGTGAGCACTGGTAGGCCATTACTCGACAAATTTTAGTTATGGCCCTCTTTTGAAACCCACTCCAACCCTTCACTCACTCATTTTTCACACTTTTCTTGACCCATTGTCTTGGAGAAAGATGAGGCAACCACGTTGATGCTACCTACTAGCACTTGAGAAGATCCACCTACCATATGTACAGCTTGGGAGACTCGAGAGAGAGAAGAGCCTCTCAAGACACAAATCCTCTCTCGCACTCTCTCACACATCCACGCTTATGCAAGCTAAAGAAGGGCAAGAAGGCAAGTGGATCACACACATACTCACACTCTCACACACAAGCAATAGCATCCACACAAAGAGGCAAGAGGGCAAGAGAACTTGGGCACAAGTAAGCAAGAGTGCACTCTCATTTAACACTCAAGGGATTGACTTATATATAAGAGAGTTATAAGCTTAGGTGTCCACACCCAATAACTATAATTGGGCACTCAACATATTACCTAACCATATGTAGGCTAGTCTAAGCACACATTGGGTCGATGCCAGGTCCTTTACTTGGCTCGGTCGTTCCTTGAGTACATTATTAAGTGCAATCACGTGGGAATTACAATGATTGGAAATAGTTATTAAAATTTCTACTTGGGTGGATAACACATTCCTGAGGAAAGACAAAGATCTTTTAGGCGATGCCCATTATGTGTGTACATCCTTTGGTTCTACATGCTCTTAGCCTATTGTAGATGACTCGTCTTTACTTATGGCCAATGCACATGTCCACTATGATGCTATAAGACTGTTTGTTGACACATGTTGGTAATCCTCATTAACCTTGGGTTAACATTCCCCCTCTTGATTCTAGGTATGTCTTCTAGGCCTAGGCAACAGAGCCATGATTGTTGAGGTTGAAGAATTCTTGGGAGGCATTGGTGCTCTAAGTTGTCAATGGTACAGGTACCAAAGATTGGTGCCGGTATGAAAAGTTGGTGGTATATGTGGGAGACAATCAATGTTGAGATATCAGTGCCAATGCATGTACTCAGGTTGAAACGGGTAAGGGTGTTGCTTAATACATGTGTTTGAATGATGCAAGTACCTACCTACTTATATCCATCATAAAATAAAACAACATATAGTGCAAGTAAGAGTGGAATGCCGAGAGGGAAGGGTTTCAAATGATGAGGCTCTAACTACAATGCATAGTGCGTACGTGTCAATGTATATTGCGTGAGTGGTACATAAGCTTGAGAGAATTTTACATGAAATTCTCCACCCTCCTCCAAAAAAGGCATGTGACTCTTATGCTTGCCTGTCCACATAAGTGACTTGACTTAGACTCTTATGTGTATCTTACCAGCACATGCGTCTCAAATAATGATGTATCCTTGAAAGTATTAAAGAGTAAAATATAAATGACAGCTCTCCACCATGTTTTGGGTTTTGAGTGACATGACAGGATAAAGTGTTAACCTCTTTGCCACATTTTGGGCTTCAAGGTATTTGCGGACCATTAGTTCCACCAAATTATTTTTGTATTGTTATGCTTTATTTTCTGGCACCATAGCTTTTTGTTCTACTCGATTTTGTCTTTGAGTTTATCTCCTTTTCCCTGAGTCGAGAATGATTGTTTTCCACTTTAACTGTGCTGAGGTATAGGGTATCTTGTATCCTTTTGTCTTGAGCACCAATTGTTGGTTCCTCTGTTGCAATAGTTAAGCTTCTCTTTTGAGTTCTGCTGCTTTGTGGAATTTTCATGCAGCCAACTATTAAGGAGGATGTTTGGCCTCACTTTTCTTTTTTGGTTCTGAGCCAACGCTTCTTGAGCTAGACTATATTGCTTTTCCATTGTACATGCTTTACCCTTTGCTTCTTCTTTCTTGAGGGTTAGCTTCTTGTATGTATGTTGTACCTTTCACTTGCTTGGTCAACATGGATCAATGTATGTATTATCATTGATAAGTATTAGTGATTGGTAATGTTAAGAGAGATTATGCAATTGAGGAGTTGGAAGGCAATGATAAAACTGGGCCTTCATTAGCAATTGAAAATTCATAGATGGATCAACCAATCGCCATATGTGTGTAGAGCCTTTGGTTCTACATGGTCTTAGCCTATTGTAGATGACTCGTCTTTACTTATGGCCAATGTAAATGTCCATTGTGATGGTATAAGACTATTTGTTGACACATGTTGGTGTTCCTCATTAACCTTGGGTTAACATTCCCCCTCCCGATTCTAGGTGTGTCCTCTCGGCCTATGCAGCAATAGAGCCTTGATGGAGGGATTGGTTCTCTAAGTTGTCAATGGTACAGGTACCAAAGATTGGTGGTGGTATGAAAAGTTGGTGGTATATGTGGGAGATAGTCAATGTTGAGAGTATGTATATCGGTGCCAATGCATGTACTCAGGTTGAAATGGTTAAGGGTGTCGCTTAATACATATGCTTGAATGATGCAAGAACCTACCTACTTGTATACATCACAAAATAAAATAGCATATGGTGCAAGTACGAGTGAAATACCAAGAGGGAAGGGTTTCAGATCATATGAGGCTTTAACTACACTGCATACTGCATATGTGGGTGTTAGTGTATAGTGCGTGAGTGGTATAGAACCTTGAGAGGATTTTACATGAAATTCTCCACCCTCCTCCAAAAAGGTAATGTGACTCTTATGATTGCACATTTGCATAGCGAGTTGACTTCGACTATTATGTGCATCTTACGAGCACACGTGACTCAGACAATGATGTATCCATGAAAGTATTAAAGAGTAAAAGATAAATGACAACTCTCCACCATGTTTTGGGTTTTGAGTGACATGACAAGGTAAATTGTTAACCTCTTTGCCACATTTTCGGCTTTGAGGTATTTGTCGAATCGTTAGTTCCGCCAAATTATTTTTGTAATGTTATGCTTTATTTTTTGGCACCATAGCTTTGTGTTCTACTAGATTTGTCTTTGTGTTTACCTCCTTTTACCTGAGCCGAGAATGATTGTTTTCCACTTTGACTATGCTAAGGTATTGACTATGCTAAGGTATTGACTATGCTAAGGTATAGGGTACCTTGTATCCTTTTGTCTTTAGCACCAATTGTTGGTTCCTTTGCTGCAATAGTTAAGCTGCTCTTTGAGTTTTGCCGTTTTGTGGAATTTTTGTGCAGTCAACTAATAAGGAGTATGTTTGGCCTCACTTTTCTTTTCTTTTTTTCTGAGCCAACACTTCTTGAGCAAGATCAATATGATTTTCCACTACAGATGCTTTACCCTTTGCTTCTTCTTTCTTGAGGGTTAGCTTCTTGTATGTATGTTGTACCTTTCACTTGCTTGGTTAAGCTTGCTTGGTCAACATTGATCGTATGTATTATCATTGTTAAGGATTAGTGATTGGCAGTGTTAAGAGTGATTATGCAATTGAGGAGTTGGAAGGCCATGATGAAACTAGGCCTTCATTGGCAATAGAAAATCCATAGATGGATCAACCAACCACAATATGTTTTTTTTTGTATTTGTAAGGATTTTGTGCATGGGTCACAACAATTCATGTGTGCACCTTGTAATATAGTGCCCTACTTATCTGTAAGGATTTTGTGCATGGGTCATAACAATTGCAACCGGACCTTTAATTTTCTTGAAGAGAATAATCAAAAGACTCATAAATTAAATCAAACATCAAAACAACTACTTGAATTAAAATGAAAATTAAAGCACATATAACAAAACATAGAGTAAGAGAAAGAAATACATCACCATCAACACAAGGCAACACAAGACTGGGTGCAATCTTCCCCCCCCAAAGTGAGTGGCTTCTTCTCGCATGGGTATTTTTATATATTCCAAAAAGCAAGCTTTAAGCCAAAAATAAAGTATACATCCATATTTGGACTTTGCCATTTAATTAGCCTTTGTTCCTCAAACCTTTGTCCTCAAACCTTCTAAGGTTTGCACTATTTTTCTAATGCAATAATCCAACTTGTGCACATATGCACATTACAAAATAAATCAACTAATGCTCGTACGCACACTGTACAATAAATTGACGCATGCACACACACACCACACTGATGTCAAAATAATATCAAATGCCATAATACAGCCACAAAATATTATGAGATCTTTCCACACGCCACGACTCAATCCACCATTCGTGCGACACCTAAATCGGTACCCTCGCACTGTGCAACACCTAAATCGGTACCCTTGCACACCTCATCACCTAAACTCATAAACATAAACCACGTCGGTAGTAACAATCAATTGACATCACATCAATCAATCCTAACGTGTTCATGATGAGAAATAGGCATCATAAAAAATATAAATCAAATATTAAATGACCATGATTATTATTCAAATAACATGGGTCATAACAGTCCTCCCTGTTGGGAATCAACTATCCTCAGTTGCGTAATCAATGAGTGGATGGCTTCATGGTACAAGTGGAGGACAAAATCATCACATCAAACAATTTCTGAAAATAAAACCAAACAAATGAATGCATGTAAAAGGGATCTAAGTGTCCCATACCACAGAGGTACCTTCCACATACAAACACTCGCTGGTGAAAGATAGAAGACATAGATACGTCTGGGGTAGGCATGTAAAACCAATCTAATGTCCCATACCATAGATTAGTTCCACACCACACTACCTTAAGAATAGAAGTTTGAGACGGAGTAGCTAATTCCCTCTGAAACTTTCATTCCGACATAACTTTTCTCTATCCTCAAAATTAAACTACAAGTCTTATTCCAAAACTGAATTAGGTCGAAATGGAAATTCTTATCAACTTAAGATTGAAAAATAATCACTTACATTGCTGTCAATAACTTGATGAATTCTGGGGATTTGTTCTTGATCTTAATCTTGATGAATTCTCGAGATTTGTTTTTTATCTTAATCTTAATCTTGTAATTGTCTAACTAAATTCTCGGGATTTGTTTTTTATCTTAATCTTGATGAATTCTTGAGATTTGTCTTTGATCTTAATCTTGTACTTGTCTAACTAAATTCAAAAATTATAATCTTTGAATAGGTATATAATTCTTGAATTTGTAAATGATACTTGTAAATAATGAAATCTTGAGGGGATCTTGATCTTAAGCTTAATCTTGAATTTGTGAATCTTACTTGTAAACAATGAAATCTAAAGGGGATCTTGCATCCTAGTTGATAGCAAGAACTTGATATACTAGTAATGCATCTTGGCTTAGATTAAAAATACTTGAATGGATAAAAATTGAGAGATTAGTCTTTAATTAATCATAATTGCAATTCTCGAATAAATCTTGTTCTTAAGGGGTTTAAATCTTGTGGTTGAATATATCTTTGACTTAGCAATTCTTGGTCTAGAAAGAATCTTGTACTTGGATAGATCTTAAACTAGAAGACTTGAAAATTTAGATAAAACTTTACTTGAATTATTATAAACTTCGTAATTGTGATTGGCATACAACTTAAGCTTGGTTTCTAGTCACTTGAGAGCTATTTCTTTACTTTTCTCATCATTACTAAATTCGATGGTAAAGCAATTGATAACTTTAATCAAAGACTGGAGAAACTTGCTTGGTTCTTGAATCTTCAAATTGGTCTTAATCTTCTATGAAATGTCTAGCAATCATTTTTACTTGAATTTGGGCAACTAAATCTTGAAGATAACTTTTACTAATCTTCTCTCGATGATCTTTCTAGTTAGGTTACTGTATCTAAAATTCTTTTCAGAAGCTAAAGTTTTCTAACTAGGTCTAGAAACAAAGAATATTCAAAAAACAGATACAAAAGCAAACAAGAAATTGTGTACAATAAATAAATTTTAACACATACCTCCACCTTTGGTTAATGTGTCGAGTCCGTTAACTTCTTCGGTGTCAAGCTCGTCCTTTTGTGCAATTTGGTTCTTCTTTCTAGTTAGGCAAGATTTAGCATAATGTCCCAACATCTTACACCTGAAACACTTGATAATAGGCAGCTTGGATACGATGTCATTGATCAGACTATGCATGTCAGATGCTTCCACAGTTTTAACTTTCTTCTTAATATATTTGTTTATTCTAGATAGATGTCGTTCAATCTTTCTTTGAAAGTTGTCCCGATGCTCTCGTTCTTGATTCAACAGAATATAGAGAGAATCAAGCTGTTCCTAAATAGTACGATAATGTTGCGGATATTCAGCCATTTCCTAACAATTAAAAAGAATAGGAAAAATTTAAAACAAGAGAAAAGATAGGGTTTCTTATTTCATATGGAATGTCGAGCTAGATGTGAATCCTGCCAAGTTAGCTCATAACACAAATGCATAATTTCTCAACAAATAATCCATGTACTTTTAAAATTAAAGCTTTATTAATTAAAGCTCAAAGAGTTTCTTAATTAAGCTTACTAATAAAAGCTTTGCTTAACATGATTTTCTACTAATTTAAATCCAACACACAGTTAAACCCAAGCTTAATAAAAGCTTAAACGAAATGATTAGGTGAATTCAATCATCTTGGAATTCATGAAGTTCAGGGCAGATTTGTTAAAAAAAAGCTTTGGAGGAAATTATCATTAGTGCATAATGATTTCAATATTTGCAACTTGTATATATATATATATAGCTTTTATGCTGATTAATAAACTTTTAATTAAACTTTTTAAGTCAATCCAAGCTTTTATTATTATAAGCTTGTAATGCCTTTATCTGAGCCTAGCTCCCAACAACTCGTAAGAAGTAATTTTCACCAGCTGAAAAGAAGTCTCCCACCTGAAAAGAAGTCATCCACCACCATTGCATCTAATATATAAAAAAAATAAACAATTTAAGCTTATACAGCGTATAGATAATATAAGCTTTGTGATAACAAAGCTTTTAAATAAATCTGCTGAAAATTCCCCTCTCCCCCTGAATTCGTTCGCAGCGCTGGCCGCCGGACGGGATGGAGAGAAGAGAAAAAATAAAAAATTTACCACGCCTCCTGCTAGATTTTGCGCAGCCGGCCTGGCCTTCAGGATGCGCCCAGCCATAGGATGGAGGGAGGAGGAAAAGGATTATATATATATATATATATATTACTTAAGATTTGCGCCCAGCGCATACTGAGGAGAAAAATTAGATAAAAATCAAAGTAATTTTGAAAAGACTCTTGAATATTTCTCAACCGTCTATTATAGATTGCTTCCTCCCTCAATGGTTTAGCAATTGGAAAGCTAAGCAGGATTGGCTATCAATTTTGAAACAAATCCATACAGACAGATCACAAAGAGGTCAAGAATTTAGCAAAACCGCTTTTCAATTTTGAGAGAGGTTTGATGGTTTCTGAGAATGGTTTACCACCTTTATTTTATCCTTTGGGCAATAGCTTGATGGAGATTTATTACCCAATGGTCAAAAACAACCTTTATTTCATCCCTACATAAACAAAAAAATCCCTAAAAAATCCCTAAACGTGTTAAATTCAAAAAAATTTACCAAAATCACCTTAAATTCAAAAAAATTTACCAAAATCACCTCTGTTTTTGTCTCTTTCACCTCTTTTGACCGCCTTCAAGAAAATTAAATTTCACCCAAGCTCTGATACCACTCCAACCGGACCTTTAATTTTCTTGAAGAGAATAATCAAAAGACTCATAAATTAAATCAAACATCAAAACAACTACTTGAATTAAATTGAAAATTAAAGCACATATAACAAAACATAGAGTAAGAGAAAGAAATACATCACCATCAACATAAGGCAACACAAGACTGGGTGCAATCTTCCCCCCCCAAAGTGAGTGGCTTCTTCTCGCATGGGTATTTTTATATATTCCAAAAAGCAGGCTTTAAGCCAAAAATAAAGTATACATCCATATTTGGACTTTGCCATTTAATTAGCCTTTGTCCTCAATTAACCTTTGTTCCTCAAACCTTTGTACTCAAACCTTCTAAGGTTTGCACTATTTTTCTAATGCAATAATCCAACTTGTGCACATATGCACATTACAAAATAAATCAACTAATGCTCGTACGCACACTGTACAATAAATTGACGCATGCACACACACACATCACACTGATGTCAAAATAATATCAAATGCCATAATACAGCCACAAAATATTATGAGATCTGTCCACACGCCACGACTCAATCCACCATCCGTGCGACACCTAAATCAGTACCCTCGCACTGTGCAACACCTAAATCGGTACCCTTGCACACCTCATCACCTAAACTCATAAACATAAACCACGTCAGTAGTAACAATCAATTGACATTACATCAATCAATCCTAACGTGTTCATGATGAGAAATAGGCATCATAAAAAATATAAATCAAATATTAAATGACCATGATTATTATTCAAATAACATGGGTCATAACAACAATTCACTGTGTTGTCTAATGTGTGCACCTTGTAATGTAGTTCCCTACTTATGCATATTGCAAATATGTCATGTTGTGTAAGAAACTCAGTGAGGATCTATGGGTTGTCGACGATGAGACCTCTATCCTATGTGCTCGGTGGGTGAGTGAGGTACTCTTTGCACAAGCCTGGGTGTTTAAAGAAAAAGAGGTTATTATCGATGGTGAAGTAGCTTTCACAAACAAGATCTTTGCTTCCTATGGAAGTCCTTCTTTGTGAATCTGTGGTCTTAACACTTACATGACACATATTAGCACCTTGTTTAGGAAGGTTGTGAATGAGTTGTTGCCTTTTTGGATGAAAGTCTCCTAGAAAGAAGCAATATGATCAATTGTAAGGCTAATCTCACCATGTCAGGTCCTTTTAAGTGATTTGTCAAACTAAATAACGTTTATATCACAGTGGGAGGAATTCTCACTAGGATTAGCCTATGAGATAACATCAAAAAATGGACCTTATGTGACAATGCATTCTAGGGAAAAGCCAAAAGAGTTCATGTGAATACCATTGCATTTGTTAAGATTGGTAGGCTCTTCTTCCTTAAAACACTTAGCATGTTTAATTATGTGGTGGGTCCATGACCACTCCCTAGGTGAGGTTTGTTAGGGAAATCTGGATAATGTGAGTTATCCCATAGCTTAAACACAACCTTGACAAAGACGAGATCATTTTGGTAGCTTCTTTTGAGACTCATCCCAGTTGAGGTGTGAGTCCTCCACAAGTTTAACAAGATAAGGTTTGGCCAAGGGTTGTAGAATTTCTCTCTCAAAAGTCCTACAACTCATGGGTTTTCCATCGCCAGAAGCTCCAGCATGTGTTCTATTGTGTAAATGGAAGCCAAAGTGTTCTTGTGTCTGACATGTTCACAATTCTACATCAAGTTCTAAAAATGTTATATAAGA
The DNA here is from genome assembly GCF_041138505.1 of Cibotium barometz. Classification (NCBI taxonomy): domain Eukaryota; kingdom Viridiplantae; phylum Streptophyta; class Polypodiopsida; order Cyatheales; family Cibotiaceae; genus Cibotium; species Cibotium barometz. The sequence goes on along the minus strand of NC_141050.1, from coordinate 63,060,556 downwards.
GGAATGGTATTTCTTGAGGCTCAGGCTATGGCACAAAAGTGTTAGTGACATCTTCTTACAAGATTTCAAATGAACCCTTTTTGTAAATAAACTTACCCTTAACCTTACAAGATTTCAAATGTATACTTTTTTAAATTTATCGACTAAATACATTTATATTCCCAAGTTTTTTTTCCTCTTGATCCATGTACGTTTGGCAAATATTTTCTCTTTTTGAACTTCAACAACTAGAATAAGCATAACAACCCAACACACCCCCTGCCACACACACAAGCATCCACCTAAAAAGATGCAGGGGGGAAGAGAGCTTGAGCTCTTGCAAGCACACACACACTCACAAAATCCTAATAGAGAGTACACAAGGTGAGAGGCTGAAAATCTTCTTCTACTTCACTCAACACTCAACACACCATATACAAGATAAGAGTACACAATATGAAAGGTACTCAACCAAATACATACAAGGGTTCTCTATAGTGTGAACCCAACTAAAATGAGCTGGCGCTATAACTATGCCAGTCTGTAGAATGGCTGTACACAGCCTGTCATCCCACTGGCTGCATATCACCCAAGATCTCACCAACCATGCCAGTGGTGTAAGTGTGGGGCCTATCCCCCAGGCGGGTCATCAGTGTCCACCGCCTCACTAGATGAGCTCGATATCTCAACACTCCCCCTCCAGCTCAACTCCATCTCATGTACACCAAGCGAAGCCTTGAATCTGCGGAGCTTCTCTGTACCCCCAATGCTTTGGTGAAGATGTCAGCTACCTGATCCTGTGTGCTGACATAAACAAGGTCAAGGTCTCCTGCCAAGACCTTCTCTCTGACAAAATGGTAGTGGACCTCTATATGCTTCGTGCGAGCATGAAAAACTAGGTTCCTAGCGGCCAACTGTATACTGCTAATGTTGTCACAGAAAATGATAACTTGTCTATCCACTCCGAATCTGCAAGTAGCTTTCTCAACCAAGCTACCTCACATGCTGCCATAGCAGCTCCTCTATACTCAGCCTCTGTACTGGATAGAGCAACCGTAGGCTGCTTCTTGCTACTCCAAGTCACAGCAGCACTCCCCAAAGAAAACATGAAGCCACTGGTAGATCTTCTATCTGAGATACTACCAGCCCAATCAGCATCTGTGTACCCATGTACACATATCTCTGTCCCAGTTTCATAAAACAGTCCACAATGCAAAGTAGACCTCACATACCTCAGTATGCGTCTCAATGCATCCAAATGTGGTTTCCGTGGAACCTGCATAAACTGACTCACCAACCCAACAGCATAGCTCAAATCTGGTCTGGTGATCGTCATGTAGATCAAACTTCCTACTATGCATCTATACATAGTAGGATCCTCCACCAAAATCTCTCCTGAATCTGCACTCAACTTGCCATTCTGATCCAATGGCACGGAAATAGGCTTATAGCCTGTCATACCATACTTGGACAACATGTCCAAGCCATACTGTCTCTGCAGTAATCCAGTACCATGTGGTGACCTAATCACCTCAATGCCCAAGAAATATCTGAGCTCCCCCAGATCCTTCATCTCGAACTTCTGTCTAAGCAAGATCTTTACATCAAAGATCTCTGCATATGGTCCCCCGTAATGATCAAGTCATCTACATAGATGACAACAAGCACAACCCCTCTATCACCATGTCTCACATACAGCGAGAAATCTGCATTGGCTACATGAAAGCCAATAGTGACAAGATATTCTAAAATCTTGTCAGACCATGCTCTTGGTGCTTGTTTTAAGCCATACAAGGCTTTCTTCAACCTGCAAACATGCTCGGGGTGACTCACATCCTCATAACTAGGTGGCTGCAACATATACACCTCTTCTTGCAAATCCCCATGCAAGAATGCATTCTTTACATCCATCTGATGTAAAGACCATTGCTTTGATGCAACCACTGCTATTACAACTCTCACTGTTGCCATCTTGGCGACTGGGCTGAAAGTTTCCTCATAATCAATGCCATATGTCTGCGCATATCCTTTGGCTACCAATCTAGCCTTGTACCTGTTTATGCTTCCATCACTGTTATGTTTTACTTTGTACACCCACTTGCATCAAATGGCTTTCTTGCCTTCAGGCAATTGCACTAAATCCCAAGTCTCATTTCCATATAGTGCATCCATCTCCTCATCCATAGCTTTCTCCCAACACACATTTCCAATAGCCTCATCAATGCATGTGGGCTCTACAACCTGCACAACCTTTGCCATATATGCATAGTGATGTGCTACATAACCATCATAGGTAAACCTCTACAGGGTTTTTCACTCTCCTAGATCTTCGCAGCTTTTCATTCATGGCTTCCATAGCCTTCTTTACACCAGGTGTTCTCATAACTGGGATCCCAAGCTCCTCATCAAGGCTCATATCTGAGCCACTAGACTCTCCATCAACATGAGAATGCCCTGCAAAAATGTCAGGCATACCAAGGGGCTCTACCACTTTCTCTTTTCCTTTACGTGATGTACTAATCACATTTGCAGGAATGGTATTATGACGTAGCCTGCCACTCCATGGTCTATCAACAGACCCACTAGATGAGGACTCTCCTGGTCCACTCAAAGACTGTGATTGCTGACCTGCATTCTGTGCAACCACACTTCCACTGACATCAGCCCCAATAGCTTCTTTTTCAGCAGCATACCAGCTGCTCATCTCATCAAAGACAACATCCCTGCTTACCCTCAACTCACGTGTAGCAGGGTTATAACACCTGTATCCCTTTTGCTCAAGGGAATATCCAATAAACACACATTTTTTAGCTTTTGGATCCAGCTTAGTTCTCAGCTCATCTGGCACATGCACATATGCAATGCATCCAAAAACTTTCAGATGAGACAAATCAGGTTTTCTGCCAGTAAACCTCTCCTCTGGAGTTACATCATGTATGGCTGCAGTTGGAGTCCTGTTCATGATGTATACTGCTGTAGAAACAGCCTCAGCCCAATAGCTATGCGGCATATTCTTCTCTTCCATCAATGCTCGCGTAATCTCAGCAATGTGCCTGTTTTTTCGCTCAGCAACTCCATTTTGCTGCGAAGTGTATCTGCATGTAAACTGTCTCCGAATACCATTCTTCTTCAAAAATTCAGAGAACTCATTGGAGAAGTACTCTCCCCCTCCATCTGACCTTAGGCACTTTACATATTTCCCTGTTTGCTTTTCAACCAAAACTTTGAAATTTTGAAAGTGAGTGAACACCTCACTCTTCTCCTTCATGAAATATACCCACACTTTCCTTGTATGGTCATCAATGAATGTCACATAATACCTGCAGCCTCCCATAGACATGGTTTTTATAGGACCCCATACATCTGAATGCACAACATCTAGTGCATTTCTGCTCACATATCTGTTACATGCAAATACATGCTTTGTTTGCTTTCCAAATTGGCATGCTTCACATATTCTCTGCATACCTTCCACTTTAAACTTTGGCAGCCCTGTCGCAATTCCTTTAGTCTGCATAGACTTCATTCTCTACACATTCACATGTCCAATTCTTTTATGCCAAATGTCTATCTGCAACAATTCCTGAACCATTTGCAAACATCGTAGCACTCATTTCAAGCATGTCTACATTCAACGTAAACATTATGCCCACTCTGTTGCCTTTTGCAACCAACCTGCACTTGTCTTTAAAGTATTCAAAATAACAACCATCAGGGTTAAACCGAACCTGCAAACCCTGCTCAATCATCTGGCCAACTGAAACCAGATTCTTTGTTATGTTTGGAACGTGAAGAACATCTGCAAGGTACTTCACTTTGCCATCCTGCATCATAGACAATGGCACATCTCCAACATGGGCAATTGGATGAGCAGTGTCATCCCCTGTTTCCACAAAACCTGGTCTTTCCAGGTTTTTCATCTCCTTGAACCACTCCCCATGACTTGTCGTGGTTCGAAGCACCTGAATCCACATACCATACATCATCTTTTTGTGCTGCTTCAACATTTTCAGACATGGCATTCACGACATGCTGCATAACAAACAACCTTTCATTATCCTCATTGTTTCTGCTTGAGGATGCATAGTTGTTCTGCTGCACTTTCCCATTTTGCATGTCAGCCTGCTTCTTATAACATTCTGCCTGCACATGTCTAGGCTTACCACAATAAAAGCATTCACGTGCATCATTATATTGCCTTTGCCAATTTCCACGTCCTCTTTGACTCCCCCTGCCTCTGAATTTGCCTCTTCCACCTGTGTGTTGTTGATGTTGTTGTTGTGTATTCTGGGACTATTGTTGTTGTTGCTGCTGGGCCATAATTCTGATTACCTGTTCGGCCACCTCCTTGACTGCGTCCACGGCCTCCTCTACCTCGTCCTCTTCCTAAACTTGTGTAGAAGGCCTGTTGCTCTGAACTGTTTTTGTTTTGTGAAGACTGTTGGTCTTTACCCAAGCTCTTCTCTTCTATAATCAGCATAGACACCAAATCATTAAAGTTAGGAATGTTTTTCCGAGTCTGAATAGACGTCTTGAACGCCTTGTATTGTGGCCCGAGACCACGTAGACAGACTTCCAAATTATCATCATCATCTACTGACACACCAATAGATGCAAGGGATTCCACAATACCCTTTATCTTCAATGCATAGTTATTCATAGACATGCTCTTTTTCTCCACAGTATGAAGTGACATCTTGCTAGACACACAATTTTACCAGAAACAGCACTCTGGTTTGTCCTGCACAAACTGCTATATTTCTGCAGCGGTACTGTAGTACTCTCAAATGTCACAACCAGTGACTTCAATATGCATACATACACCTAATGGCAACTGTTGACCTCTGCAGCACACACTGTGTCTGCACAGCCAATCTGTCTTCCTGCAGTTCTTAAAACAGAGTTCTGCAGAGAATTGATAACTTACCCGCAGTGCTCAAAATCGCCCGCTTTCTGAAAAATGGAGGTCCAGACGCGCCCGAAACGCGTTTTCGATCGAAAAAATTACATCCGATAGGATAATATAGTTGCTCTATAGCTTTACTCCCGCGAAGAAAGCTCCTCAATCAGAGATCGTTTGCCGGTGCCTCCCGTAGAGCTCCCGACAAGGGTGTAGTCACCAACACAAATAGGAAAGAGTAGTTGAAGCTCTTACCCTCGTACCGCTTCCTGTGGTTCTCTTGCTTGCAGCTCAGCCCTTAGCACGAACCAAGCTCTGATACCATGAAAAGATGCAAGGGGGAAGAGAGCTTGAGCTCTTGTAAGCACACACACACTCACAAAACCCTAATAGAGAACACACAAGGTGAGAGGCTGAAAATCTTCTTCTACTTCACTCAACACTCAACATACCATATACAAGATAAGAGTACACAATATGAAAGGTACTCAACCAAATACATACAAGGGTTCTCTATAGTGTGAACCCAACTAAAATGAGCTGGCGCTATAACTATGCCAGTCTCTAGAATGGCTGTACACAGCCTGTCATCCCACTGGCCCCATATCACCCAAGATCTCACCAACCATGCCAGTGGTGTAAGTATGGGGCCTATCTCCCAGGCGGGTCATCAGTGTCCACCGCCTCACTAGAAGAGCTCGATATCTCAACACCACCCACCCACACACACACAAGCACACCCCTACCCACCATGGAAAAAAAACAAAACAAAACAAAAGTAAAAACAAAAATGAAAACTCTTCTTTCTTTGTGGTCATTTAAAGTTGTTATCGTATGGAATTCGGAAAAGCTTTCCTTAGTACAACCAGGCACAATCTTGTTCTAGTGTGGACTTTAGAAAGACTTTCCTTAGTACAAATAACTAATTTCACTCAACCCCATGTAAGTTGTAATAATATTACTATAAGACTTGCATTATATCAAAGTGGTTACAATATCACCAACACTACTTAATTGACCACTATGGCATCGTCACTTAACTCTCAATGGTATATCGGCCTCCTTGATGCTCAAGCATAAAACTAATCGTAAGTTAAAGAAGACTCACCACTTAATTGGTATGCCCACTCCATTTAATATGCATTATTCATTGCCCTTAAAGATGGTGAGATATATAGCTAGGGTTTCATAAAAACGTTATAGTCCACCAACCTATACCAAGGTCCATTAACTCAATAGTATCTTCTCTTCCAATTGTATTGGATTTAGAAATGCCTTTGTGTTACGGTGGTGGCTTTCCCATATTGTATTGAATGTATCATATTGCCTCCCCTCTAAGGTTGAAATTAAAGAGAACATCCATTCATGAGAGTATATGACATTGGTCATATATATATATATATATATATATATATATATATATATATAATGAATGCAAATAGCGTCAATGCATAGGAAAATGTATTTCCACAATGCATATGAAAAATTATTTCCATAAAATAAATGTACATGCATTATAAGTTCTTAAGTATCTTTCCACTTTTAAAAAAAGTATCTTGCATACTCCTTGTATCATAGAAAAACAAAAGGCTCTAGTTAGATGTTTATTATGTTAAGAAATGTAAATTTAATCAAGAAATGGGTTCTAAATGGACACAATGCCTCTAATTGTATGTGTGTATTTGTGCAAGACTATGATTAGAAATAAACTTAAAGGCACAAAGCATTTGGGGATTTTTGGACTAAAAAGAGGACCCTCTAAGGGTTTTCTCTCCTTAAATCAAGGAGGAGGACAAAAGGGTCCTCTCTCTTGCTTAAATCAAGGAAAATGTTAGGGCCACAACCCTAGCAGAGATTAATACATAGAGATGTACACACCATTGCTGGTGTTGTATTGCTTCATCCATTCACAAACCATGTGTCAATTACAAAGATGATGGAATAGTTATAACTCCATACACATAATAGGATATGAAGGGGCATAAGTCAAGATACGTACCTTAGACTAAGCTTAAATGACCAATTGTTATAATGTCCATGTGCATGCCCTAATGGATAATGTGTGCATGTGACCACTAAAATAGAAAAGTATGAAAGAAAATGGCTCTCTCTCTCTCTCTCTCTCTCTCTCTCTCTCTTCTTTTAGAAAATTAAAGATCACATTTAGGTAACATTCAAATAAATTTCTAACAATGTCCATCTCCAAAAATTTCAAAATAGAACCCCATCAAAATTTGAAAATCTTAAAGATTTGGTTTTTTATTTCAACCAAAAATGTACAATATGTGACTCCTCAAACATTGAGTTTGAATTTTTAAATTTCCTATAGTGTTAGGTTTTCCCCAATTTTCCTTGAGTATTTATGCCTTTCCCTTCCATTTGGAGGGCAAATTTAAAAGTTTTGTGTTGAGTGTTTTGGTTTCTCTTAACATCTTGCTAGCTTGAAATTTTTGTGTTGAGTGTTTTAGTTTCTCTTAACATCTCGTTAGCTTTAAATTTTTAACTTAATGTCATCCTTTTCCCCCATTATTCCAAGCATAGATCCTTAGAATCAAGGGACCGTGAGTTTGAAGAGATAAGAACCACAATAAGGGATGTCCTATTTTTTTGGTGTGGTTTTCAATCGAAACTCAAAATTCTATTTCCCTTCATCGATCATTCTCCGTAAGCAATAAAGGAAGTACAACACCTTCCCCTTCATATCAATATTTCTATAAGAAACAAGGAAAGAACATCAACAACAACTAGTGTGACTATTCGGTTTGTAGTGCCACAAAAGAAGAAATTTGGAGGTATGTTTATTATGGTTTTTTGTAATTAAAAGGTAGGTTGTTCATGAATTTTAAATTTTCATGATTTAATATGTTGGATAGTTAATTTCTAGTGTTAATGAGTAAATAATATAATGCTTATTGTTATGTTTTTTTTTAATTCTCTTTATTGTTATGTGTTTTTTTTCTCTTTATTAATATGTGTTTTTTTGCACTACAGTGATAGTTTTTACACATAGACCTACATCGCAGCAAGAAAAACGAATACACTTCCAATTAGATCTAGAGTGTGTTCCTTTTTGCATAACAGAACAAAAATACATTTAGCACAAAAATCAGTAATGCAAGGACATAGAGATACTCGTAAGAAAAATATTGATCTTTGGGTTGAGGGTGAAGTGTATTCAATCGTTCCTCTCACTTGTCAACGTCCATGATTTTTTGGATTGACTAGTGGTTGCCATTCTCCAAAATTAGTGAGATATAGAGATGAAAAATCAAAACATATGTTACAAAAATAAGTTAAAAAAAACTAATAGTTCTTGACTAAAAAGTTTACTTGGGAAATTTGTTGGGTAGGATGCAAGTGGATATCTATGTGCATGTAAAAATTTTGAACAAGACCTACCATGATAGTATGTGTACCATCAATTTTGAGTGCTTGGACCAACATGGATATCTCTAAACTTATCCCTAAATGTTCCATTAGTGCTTGGTTTCATACACACCAAGAGTACTTATTGTAATGTTGTGGAATCCACTCCCTCTCCTCATCTTTTCTGTTGAAACCTCCCTGGTGTGGATACTTCTTAATTTTCTTCTTTTTGAGACATCTAGAATAAAAGTAAGATTACTTTAAGAAAGCTGGGAGAAGAAAAATAATTTTTAAAGAGATCTCTAAACAAACAATATAGACTAATCTTGGATGACTTAATGCCTTTATTGTTTAATATCACATACTTAAAGTTGATAGAAAGCTTCAAAGGCAGTATAATTATGTCTTGTAGAGTAATAAAACAAAACCCATATTTTGCCAATTAGATTATTGAAATATAAAATGTGCACTTACATAAAACAATACTCAAATACCATTTAGATGATTGAAATATAAAATGCATGCTTAACTATTACAATACTATGTGTACACACTTTTGCATACATAGAAGAATACTCAAATGAGGTTCTATCGTATATTTTAACAATAATTTTTTTTAACAATACTATGTGTATACACTTTTGCATACATAAAACAATACTCGAATGAGGTTCTATGATATATTTTAACAATACTCGAATGAGGTTCTATCATATATTTTAACAACACTCAAATGAGGTTCTATCATGACATACTAAATTTTTTTCATGCAATACTATGTGTATACACTTTTGTATACATAAAACACTATTCGTGTCATGAGAATATATTTTAAGTTCTCTATAAAAATATTATTTATCCCCTCTTGAGTAATTTGGGGACGCCTAGATTACTCTTGCGTCATGCCGGCTAGGTTAATATCGTGGGTGACACCACTATAAATATTAATACGTGCGGTATATGACGTATGTTTGAGGCCACCTATGATTATTTCAGTTAGGTTTGTATGGCAGGGTGATTCCTGGGGTACTTACGCCTGGTAGTCATGAGTTGGTGATGATTTGTGCCTGTTTAATATTTATGGGATTAATTTAATAATTAATTGGGCTTATATTTTCAGGTGATGAAGACTATGGGAATTGAAGAGTTTACTTTGGAAGAAATGTCTTGGATCATCACATTTCATTTTTGGCAAGCATAGTAGCTTGTAACCTTATTAAATGATTTTTCCATTTTGAACTTTAGGAAAGATACATTTATTTTTGTGGAATTTATTAAAGCCTATGGCTTTACCCTAGTCCCAATTTGACACTCTATTTTTGTTAAAGAAGAGTGCCGTGCTCTCTAAAAAGCACATCTTGTATTTTGGGGGCTATGGCCTAATTTTGGTGAAAAGGAAAGCTAATAAAGAAATACTCTTGTGTGGGGAGAGGCCACGCACAAGAGGGGGGAAGATTGCACCCAATATGGTCTTTTTGGAGCTAAGTATTTTTGTTTAAGTGTTTAATTTTTCAATTGATTTGATTTAGTTGAAGCTTACAAGCAATGGTTTTTATGATTGAATTAATTCTCTACTTTCCACAATCAATTCCTAGAATAAGATTCCGGTTGCAGTGGTATCAGAGCTTGGGCTAGGAGATTTGTGGAGAAGGTAGGAAAGGGCTTCAACTTCTCAAAAATCAGGAAAGTGCAGGAATTTATCTAGTGGACAGAAGGGTGTTTTGCAGGTCTTTACCCAAAGGTCAAAGATTCAAAACTAGATCTACTCTCAAACCCACTCACCACCCTGCAAAACCATCCCTCTCTATCAAAAAGTGGTTTTTCCAAATACTCTGTGAAATCAAAATCTAACCGTATGGATGAAATCCTCATAGCCAAAAACCTCACGGGTAACTCTCAGAAATCAGAAAGCTTCAAGGTTGAGCAAATCTATAATGGACGGGGGAGATAAATCCATGCAAAAGCCATCTTATAATTCTCAATAATCTTTTGGAACAAGAGGCGCACGCGCACGGCGGCAGCCTGCCGGCGCAAAAGCGTGGAGTGGAGAAGAAAAAAAAAATTCAAGCATAATCTCCCATAAGCTAATCACCTCCTTAATCCACTTTCTAATCAAGTTTACTTTTCCCAATCCCTATGCAAGTCACATCACTCCTTTTTCAACCTCTACTTTTCCCAATTTCCAAATTTGAGGAGAAATTCAAAGGTTTCCAATTCTGAAAATTTCTGGGTGCAGAAAAGTGATTTACAGGTTTTAAAAAGCTTCAAAATTGCCTAGAAAAGGCCAGAAAATTCCGAAATCGCTTCTGAAAATTCTGAAAATTTCAAAAAAATATTACAGAGTTTGGGCAAGGTTTACAGGACTGTTCCAGCAGGTTTCAAAGTGCAGAAAAATTATTTCATCAACAATTCGACTAGCCCAAGACTCTTGAATCACGCGGAATCGTTCGGGATTTGTTTGAGGCGGCGAGAATTCAATTCAGCCATTGAACAACGTCTTGTTCAGCTTCAACCAAGATCGAATTGCGGGAGAAAGACAAGATAAGTACTCATTTTTTTTGCTTTATTTATTTACATCAAATAAAGTAAAATTTTATTTATCTACATCATTTGCACAAGCACTATGGCAGATTTGCCTATCTCACCATCAATTCAAGAGCAACTCCTTTCTTTACAACATCAAATTGTAGAAGAAAGAGAGAAGCGTATTGAATTGGAGAGACAGCTCTCGAATCGTAGACGCAAGCGTGACTCTTCGCTATCTTTTGATGACGAAGATGACACTATTCAAAGGGCTGTAAATGCTACATTGCAAGCACAAAGGTCACAAAAAGAATCCAAGATTAGTCGGAAAGCTTTCACATTTCAAAATTATGATGGAAAGAAGGATGCTAGGGTCATTTTAGCTTGGCTTAGTCAACTAGATGACTATTTTTCTGGAGAAAAAATTTCAGAGAGTGATAAGATTAAATGTGCAGTCAATCATATGGTAGACAGTGCAGCTTTATGGTGGAGTGTAATTAAGCAAGGTCGTGACAAGCCAGACTCTTGGAAAAGATTTCAACGGCTGGTTAAAAAGAACTTTTTACCCTCACAATTCAAGTCCAAAGTTAGGCACCAATGGGACACTTTGCATCAATTGGAAAAGGAAACTATGTCACAATATGTAGAAAAGTTCTGGAATACTTTATTACAGGTGCAGGTTGTGGATAGAGTTAGTGAGAAGGATCAAAAAAGGAAGTTCATATCGGGCCTTAGATCTACCATTAGGGCCGATGTGAATATGTTTCGACCTCATTCACTATCTTCTGCTATATCTTTGGCAACTAATCCAGAACGTAAAAATGGTTTTCCTAAAGAGATTAAAGCACATGAGGGAACTTCTTCTAAACCATTTACTAAATCTTTTTATGCTTCAAAGAAGATGTATAAACCAGGTTATGACAAAGGCAAGGACGAGGCTAAAGGCAACATGAATACCAATAAGAAAGTCAATGGTGGCAAACCGAAGACATCTCCTATCAAATGTTTCAAGTGCCACAAAGAAGGTCACATAGCACCGAATTGTCCGGAGCGTACCAAGAATTCAACCCCAGCAGCAGCAGCTCGAGTCAACATGATTGAAGAAGACGACAATGAAGAAGAATCATTCGAGCAAGAGGGTAATTCCGATCCAGATTACTCAGAACAAGAAGGTAAACCTCATGTTCATTCTTTGCTTAAAATAAAAGGAACGATAAATGGACATGAAGTTCTTATTTTGCATGATGATGGTAGTACACATGATTTCATTTCTGAAAAGGTACTTAGAGCACTAAATCTTCATTATTTACCTACGCACTATAAAGTCAAAGCAGCATTTACTGGAACAAAGTATAATTGCATGCAAGTAGTGAAAGATTTGGATTTATGCATCACACCTTTAACAGAAAAGAGGGATTTCTTAGTTGCACCTTTACAAGGGGTAGATATAATTTTGGATATGCCTTAGAGACACAAATACAATCCTATTATAGACTATGACACTCATAGTATTTCTCTAAGGAAGGACAATGAAAACATTATCCTCCAGTGTCAAGTCAAAGGAGAAATGAGTCCTTTGTTGAGTCACACTCAAGCAAAGAGAGCTCTAAGAAAAAGAGACAAGACTTATATGGTATGGGTTAACCAGCTTGATGCTGAGTTGGACACATCCAAAAGACCAAAGTTTGATTCTTTTATCTCCAAATTTAGTGACTGTTTCATGGAAGATCTGCCTCCAGGATTACCTAAGTCTAGGCCTGAGGATCATAGTATTGACTTATTGCCTGGAAATTTCCCGCCTTGTAAAGCTCCCTATAGAGTCAACAATTTAGAGCAAAGAGAAATCCAAAGCCAAATAGAAGACTTGCTAGAGAGAGGCCTTATTCGACCTAGTAGTTCACCTTTTGGAGCTCCAGTACTTCTTGTTAAGAAGAAGAACGGAACTTACCGAATGTGTGTAGACTATCGTGCATTGAATAAGATTACTGTCAAGAACAGATATCCTATTCCTAGGGTAGATGATCTTCTTGATAAGCTTAGAGGATCAAAGGTCTTTAGCAAGATTGATCTAAAGTCTGGGTATCATCAAGTTCGTATGACTCAATCTGACATTTTCAAGACAGCTTTTAGAACCCAAACTGGTCATTATGAGTTTTTGGTTATGCCATTTGGTTTGACCAATGCTCCAGCTACTTTCAGTCGTATGATGAATCGTATATTCCTTAAGTTTCAAAGTTTTGTTATAGTGTTCTTTGATGACATTCTTGTTTTTAGCAAGGATCGACAAGAGCATGAACAACACTTGGAACAAGTGTTCAATCTTTTGAGAGAAAATGAATTGTATGTCAATCCTGAAAAGAGTTCTTTCTTTCAAGAGGAGATTGAATACTTAGGACATAGGATTCATGTAGATCCTAAGAAAATTGAGTGTATTGCTTCTTGGCCTACGCCTAGAAATATACATGATCTTAGATCTTTTCTTGGCTTATGTAGTTATTATAGGAAGTTCGTCAAGAATTTTGCTTATATTGCCAATCCTTTGACTGAACTCCTTAAGAAAGCTACAAATTTCAATTGGACTGATAAGCAAGATAAATCTTTTGCAACACTCAAGAATGCTTTAACACAAGCACCAGTTCTCACACTACCTGATTTTCAAAGACCATTCTTTATAGTAGTGACTGATGCTAGTGGCAAAGGATTTGGAGCTGTTCTTATGCAAGATAATCATCCTATTGCATATCAAAGTAGAAAGCTTAAGCCTGCATAGCAAAATTATAGCACTTATGACAAGGAATTAGCAGCAGTAGTGCATGCTTTGAAAATCTGGAAGCATTACCTAATGGGCTCTGAATTTCTTATCAAGACAGACCAACAAAGCATTAGGCATTTGCTTACGCAACCTCTTATTTCAGATAGGCATATCAAATGGGCAGCTTTCATTCAAAGTTTCCAACCTATGATTCAATATCAACCTGGAAAAGAAAATGTTGTTGCCGATGCTTTGAGTCGAAGACCAAATATCAACAACATTTCTATAATTGAAAGTGAACCATTTGTCCTCATGAAAGAAACTTATGAAGTTGATCCAGATTTTTCTCAAATATGGATCAAATTGCGTGAAAACAATTGGACACCTCAAGGAAGTTATTCTCATAATGATGGCTATCTTTTCTTTGAGAAAAGATTGTGTGTCACTCAACCTTATAGAGAACTTGTCTTGGAAGAGATGCACCAACCACCATTTGTGGGACATAGAGGAGTTTCCGCAACACTTCAAGTAGTTTCTCGAGAATTCTATTGGCCCCATTTGAAGAATGATGTAGCTAAGTTTGTAGCTGAATGTAACATTTGCCAAACAATCAAAAGCTACAAAGGCAAAGCTTTAGGATTGCTTATGCCTCTACCTATTCCTGATAGACCATGGGAACAAGTGTCTATGGACTTTATTACTGGCTTCCCTACTACTTCCAGTCACCATGATATGATTTGGACAATAGTGGACAGATTTAGTAAACAAGCCTATTTCATTCCATGCAAAAAGACACTAACTTCTCAGCAAGCCGCGAACATATTTGTTAAGCAAATTTTTGTTCATCATGGTCTACCCAAAGTGATAGTTTCTGACAGAGATTCTAAATTTTGTAGTCACTTTTGGGTTGCTCTTTTCTCAAACTTGGGCACTAAGTTAGATTTTTCCACGGCATTCCATCCAGAATCGAATGGACAAACTGAAGTTACAAATAGCACTATCTTAGATATGCTTAGAGCCTATGTTTCCCAGCCACCTAGTGCATGGGATAAGTACATACACCTACTCCAATTTGCTTATAATAATACTCCTCATACTGCTACTGGTCGAGCACCATTTGAGATTATCTATGGAAGAGCATTGCCTATTCCGGCTACTAGACTCTCTCATAAGATTGAAGCAGCCGACCAATATGTTAGAGACTTTGATCGCATTCTATCTGAAGTGCGTGATTGTATTCAAAGAGCTCAAGAGAAGTATACATCTCAAGCAAATAAGAAGCGCAAAGATTTTTCATTTCAAGAAGGTGATTATGTACTTTTGAGAATTGAAAAGCGTCGATTAAAGAGTGTGGACAAATTCCCTGCAGTGAAGCTAGCGCCTAGATATTATGGGCCATTTAAAATCCTTCAAAAGATTAATGATGTGGCCTATAGACTAGAGCTTCCATCTAATTGGAATATCCACAATTCTTTTCATATCCATCTCTTGAAACCTTTTCGAGGAACACTTCCTACTCACCCAACATATGAGGAACCACCTCTTATCGAAGGAGAGGAAGAAGTATTAGTTCCTGATGCAATCATTGACCAAGAGATAACAACAACAAGGACAGGTAATCAATACTTCAAGTATCTTTTGACTTTTAAGAATCATCCACAAGAAGATGCTAAATGGATGCCTGAGAAATTTTTCCGAGTTTACCCTGAAATTCTTCATTCTTTTCAAACCCAGCAAATCCGCAATTGAGGACAATTGCAAACTCAAGCAAGAGGGATGTCATGAGAATATATTTTAAGTCCTCTATAAAAATATTATTTATCCCCTCTTGAGTAATTTGGAGACGCCTAGATTACTCTTGCATCATGCCGGCTAGGTTAATATCGTGGGTGACACCACTATAAATATTAATACGTGCGGTATATGACGTATGTTTGAGGCCACCTATGATTATTTCAGTTAGGTTTGTATGGCAGGGTGATTCCTGGGGTACTTACGTCTGGTAGTCATGAGTTGGTGATGATTTGTGCCTGTTTAATATTTGTGGGATTAATTTAATAATTAATTGGGCTTATATTTTCAGGTGATGAAGACTATGGGAATTGAAGAGTTTACTTTGGAAGAAATGTCTTGGATCATCACATTTCATTTTTGGCAAGCATAGTAGCTTGTAACCTTATTAAATGATTTTTCCATTTTGAACTTTAGGAAAGATACATTTATTTTTGTGGAATTTATTAAAGCCTATGGCTTTACCCTAGTCCCAATTTGACACTCTATTTTTGTTAAAGAAGAGTGCCGTGCTCTCTAAAAAGCACATCTTGTATTTTGGGGGCTATGGCCTAATTTTGGTGAAAAGGAAAGCTAATAAAGAAATACTCTTGTGTGGTGAGAGGCCACGCACAAGAGGGGGGAAGATTGCACCCAATATGGTCTTTTTGGAGCTAAGTATTTTTGTTTAAGTGTTTAATTTTTCAATTGATTTGATTTAGTTGAAGCTTACAAGCAATGGTTTTTATGATTGAATTAATTCTCTACTTTCCACAATCAATTCCTAGAATAAGATTCCGGTTGCAATTCGAATGAGGTTCTATCATATATTTTAATAATAAAATCTTTCCACCAAAAGAATAGCCATTTTATAATAGGAAAGCAATAGTTATGCCTCTCTAACACATCTTGTATACAGATATGAATAATAAATGAAAGGTCCCCCATACCTTTCTTCTAACTCAAAATCTTTGATTAATGAACAAATTTGCAAGGGAGGGCTTCTAAATGGATGCCATAATCATCTATGAATATCTCTATGTGTTTTTGTCCAAACTTGCTAAAAGTTTGTCTAAACTTTTAGTAATGCGGGCCAAAGAGGGAAAAATAAAAGAGGGAAATGACAGAGGGGGAAAAGAAATTCGTCATTCATTTTGTGAAGGTCACCTTTCTAACATTTTACTTTTTTTAAGGTGAGGACAATGAGATACATCTAACATTTCTCTTTTTTGTTTTTAATATGAAGCCCCATAAGACGTGCTTGATCTTGTAAGATCTTGTGTTATAAGATTCTAAAAGATCCATGTTACATGGATATAGAATCCAAGATCTCTCATTAACAATCCAAAGGTCCCACTTTTGTTTTTTCTCAAATATTTTCTTAGAGAACCTTGTAAATTAGGACATAGAAATCGATACAAATGCAATTCAAGATTTTAAAATAACTTATACAAATGCAGATGACAAAACAAATGATACAAATGCAACTAAAGATTTAAAAGAATCAAATTGAGCTAAGATTAGAGCAACTAAGAAAAAAGGCAAGTGGTTAGAGTTTATTGTGAGGGAAGAGCTCTCATTGAAGATTTTTGAGAGTCCAAATCAAAATGAACACAAAAACCACACCTAGATGATCTTAGCATTGTAAATTCGCCATTTGATTAGTAGGATTTTGTTTTCGTAGACCATAGATTTAGGTCAAGAATGATATGGCCTATATGATACGTATTGGTTCTCATAAGTCATTTTCATGGATGTTAATGTGAATTTTGTTTTGTTCTTTCTCATGCATGTACACCCCCCCCACACACACATGTCCGCGTGCATGCATGCGTGCACGTGCACACACACAAGGCATACAAGGCATACAAGAAGATAAGAAAAATTGAATGAAAGATTATGGAATATAAGATGCTTGTGACTCTAACCACAGCTATAGGTAGAGCTAGGTATCAACAATTTGTCTAAAAAGTCTTCATAAACTTATTTTGAGATTTTCATATGAAGCTTTATAATATGGTTCCCTTGATGTGCACACATATACCAACATCAACAAAACCATTGATACCCATATCCACATCTATGGCTCCCTTAATGTTCACACATATACCAACATCAACAAAACCATTATTACCCATCAGCAAAAAAATTATATTAAATTATAGTCCACTAGAATTTAATGCAGAAATAACCATAAGTGGAGATAGGCACAAAATCATGATCGTCAATAAAAGCTTTCTTCATCTTTTGAGATGTGTTCCAAATGGATGCCTTCTGATATGGGGTCTCTTTGGCTCCCAAGCTTGCCCATCATCATTGCTTGTTTCTTCCTCTTCTTGGGGACTCGATCAATTGAAAAGTATCTACAAGAAGAATTATCCACCATAAAGGAAATTTTGTCAATTGAGTAATTTGTGGCATATTCATCACTTTCCAAATTATTGTTGCCCTTCTCTTGCTCATTCCATTTTGAGCTTTTGGAATGATTCAATGGGATGAAGGACATTATTTAATGGTGTGAATCATCCGCCAGCAAAGTGGAATGCAGTGTGGCACCAAGCGTATTTGCAATGTAATGTATACATATGCCTGATCAAAGACATTGACCGGAGATAAGCAAACTTTGTTCTTAAAATTAGCTTGTCCATAGAGGGCATACATTTGATGTTCCCTCGAAATTTCTTCCGCAGAGCAAAGACACATTATGGGAAAAAACTTGAAATGTGGTTTCTACAAATCCTTCATACAATATCCTAACATGCCCTCATAACTTACTTGAAATTCTTGCACATCACAATCCCACTAGCAGGCTTTGCAACATCCGAGCCTTATATTTTATTAACTTGGTGACACTAATCAACAATCAAGCCATGATTCTAACAAGCATTTGAAATGCTATGTTGAGGTCCCCGCTATACCAACACCAATAGTAATTGATAACTTTAATATTCTCTAGGCTTTAGCCCCTTTGTTCTACATAGTAGGCTCTGATACAGTCCTCTATTCATCCGAGAACCATACAAACATACAAATGCATGTCACATAAAGCCATAATGCATTTAACAGAATACATCATGATACTAGTAATTAATAACAAAACCTTTGACAACATGCATTCTTTTTAATCATGTGTAGATTTCTCAATCTCTTTGATCCATGTGGTGGTGTTATTATCATAAGGAGACCAACATCAGCCTTGTCCTTTGGTTTAGAGGGACCAGAACCACTAACACCATGTTCTGCTATAAGGAGCACGATAGAAGTAGATGATCTATTAGTTTGGACACTAGAACCATGGTCAAATCCAGTAGTAGGTAGAACAATAGCAAGATCAGGTGTGGCCATAGACGTCCCATAAGTTTGAACACAAGAAGATTGCACAACCCTTGGCACAAAACCAAGAACGCAAGCAAGAGGTGTCCCCTGATGTCTTGGACAATGTGACTTACATTTGTCAATTCCACTAAGGGAGGATGTTTTGGAGCCATGAACAGAGTAGATAAAACAAACGAAAACCCTTATATCCAGAGTAGACACACACAAGCCCCTAATGCACCGAATATTATTTTTTATGAAGCTCGACTATAACATACCCAACATCGACTATAAAGCCCTTAATGCCCTTTATAGTTGAGAAAACATACACCCAAACCCTAACAACGACACAATCAACACAAGCGTGCAATGAGCAGACTTAGGAAGCACCATTGAGCTTTCAAGCCTACTACCCATCATAACCACTATGCACCCAACATCGAATACAACACCCTAACCACCAGGACATGCGGCAAACCCTAACAAGAGCGACATGAGAAAGGATGCAACGAGTAGAAACGGAAAGCGTAAGAGGCCACAAATTACTTGGCGATAACCGTGTGTGCAGACTCAGCCACACAGTGGTCTCGCAGATGAAGGCCACTCACCATAGTTGTGGATGAACACCACAACGAGGGAGCATCGTATATCACCATCATGCGTACATTTACTCACAACTCTCCCAAAGCAATCGAACCATTCCATAGTCGTGTAGATGAAGTTGAACCAATAGACAAGGATAGCCTACTCAAGACAAGCACCCTAACTAGGACCACCCTAACCACCCACAAACCTTGACCACCCACAAACCTTGACCACCCACTAAACAAATGGTAGAAAGGATGCAATGAGCAAACAATAGAACCCTAATAAGAGCAACGAGTAGAAATGGAAAGGAGAAGAGGCCACAAATTACCTGGCCACAACCGGCACCATGCTCACCACAATCATGCAGATGAAGGCTATTCACCATAGCCGTGGATGAACACCAACGAGGAGGGAGGGTCATATCATTGCCATGCATGCATTTACCCACCTACTAACCCCACTTTCCCCACTTATTACACTCTCCCCTAATGTTTCATCATTCACATATCAGCCGACCCACCATGCAACAACATTGGATGCGTTAATTAACACATGAATATTCCCAAGATATTAATTTTTAAAACGATGTTGGGTGCGTTATGTGTAGGGCAATAAAGATGCATTGTTGGCGATACTAGTGTATTGGCATGGTTTGCTCGAGGGTTTGCTTGGTTTCCATCCATCTCATGAAGATGAAATACCAAAAAAACTATGAGGGATTTATGAGTTTTTCTTCTTTTTTGTATGGGGTGGTTGATCAATGCATTATTAAAGCTCCCTATTGACCCAAAAAGTGGCAACATGAGTTGTTCAGATCTAGAAAGTATTGAGCGTATCAAAACAAGTGGTGGATCTCCACTCACAAATGTGATGCTACATGGGTGGCGGGCACACATCAAATTTGTTTTTTTGACGCTTCTAGTCCTGGAGTTTCCGCAAGGTCTACATGATCTCTCTCAAGCGTAGATATGTTGTGCGTGCATGCATGTATGCTCGACATAATGTAGATGCATACATTCTAAGCCATTAAATAGCTGCCTCTGGGATAGGTATTTAAAAAGTGCGTGGTACAAACTCGCGGAGCTTTTCTTTTTGTGAGATCTCTCCCTCTCTTTCTTTCTTTCTGTCTGTCTCTCTCTCTCTCTCTCAACATGAACAGCGATAACTCCAACCCAGTGAAGATTAGCAAGCTTCATCAGATAGTGCGTCTTAGGCAGATGCTGCAAAAGTGGAGAAGGGTGGCCACCATAGACGGAACGCTAGCGGCCCTTTCCCCAAGGAAGCGTAGATCTGGTTGTGAGCACGACCATGGCGATCAACAACAACAACAACAACAGCCATCCCTACCTCCAGAGGGCTATCTTGCGGTGTATGTTGGTAGAGAGCGCAGAAGGTTCATCATCAGAACAGAGCACATCAACCACCCACTCTTCCGCGGCCTTCTTGAGAGAACCGAAGAAGAGTTTGGGTTCAATCAAAGCGGAGGCCTTACCATAGCCTGCGAGGCCGTCTTCTTCGAGCACTTGCTTTGGATGGTGGATAATAAGCACCTGGACCATCTCGAGAGTGGCCCGGAGCTCCACGAGTTTCTAGATTTCTACCACATTGGAAGCTCTTGCAGTTGCTTGCAAATGTTTAGCAACACCCGAATGGTAAAGTAAAACCCTCTGCTAACCCTTGCCGGCAGAGACCTCTTTGTCGTCGATACGGCCACCTTACCATCTTCAACAATTTTGGCCAGTCATTGGAAACACCAAATTTCATTGGAATATATTATTTTGCATGTGTGATCGCTACTTGTCTATTAAAGGCGCACAACAAGATCGTAGGGGGGAGAGTACTATTTGTGGATTAGGTATTTGCACAAGCTAGAGTGGCCAAATGAGCCCTAGGACCTAATTTTTAACTTTGGCCACCCAAGATTGTGAACCCTAGCATCCATACATAAGAGACAAAATGTAATACTCACTGCTCATTCTTTTATGTATAAGCTAATAGAGTGCTCCTCTTCTCTACTCTCCTATACTATTACTTGCTTATTTGCGCTCTTATGTGTACTTGCCTGGATGTGTGTGAGAGAGTGAGTGTGTAAGATTGAGTGGTGAGGAGGGTCGAGCTTCCGTTGGAGTGTGGAAGTGGAGCTTTCCGGTCTGGCTGCACGGCAACATCATCTCCTACGAGAATCCCAAGCAGCCGGCTTACACGAGGTGAGCAAAACATCTTGACTATGCATTTGTGTGCTACGCTATGGTAAAGTAATTTCTCGATTGAGATGTTTGGGCTCCCGAGTGTGGCTGAGCAAAGCCCCATGACATTAGGTTATTCCCTGTGTTCTTTCTATGGTGCTAGGGCTTTCCATAGGTGGTGCCATTATTGGAAAATAGCCCCACCACATAGCCACAATGCATTTTGAGAGTTAATGAATAGTTAAATTGATCACATTTCTGGTATTTGCAGGAAAAGAGTAGTTAGGAAATCTCAAAACAACTTTGATTTTGCTGCATATTCTTGCTTTTATTGTATTCTTTTGTTATCTTAGGAATTCTGTGTTTAGTTTTTCATGTTGTCCTAAAACTGTCCTTTAATTTCTGTAATTCAAGTTTTTTGGTAAATTTTTACATTTTTACATTTTTTGTTATTTCTCAATTTTACACATAGAAATAGTAAATTAGGCTTTAAATTTAGTAAATTAGGTGAAATAGGCTTTAAAATTAGGCATAGGGTTTACCTTAATTGTGTCTCCTACACGGAGAAATTGGGTTAGAAACAATGATTTAGGGTAGGATTTGCAAACTAGATTAATTTTTGAGTTTTGTATATTTTCTAAGTTTTTGTATTTGTGCTATTTATGTAAATTAACCTAGCTTAATCCACCTATAATTTGGGCCACAAGTTGTAAGTCTTTTGACTAGCCGCATTTAATGCATGTAAGCTTTAAGCCCTAAGTCAAAAAAGGAAATCTTGGAAAAATCAAAAACCGTGACCATCCCTTTTCGGGTAGTCGTGAGATGAAACTAAAAACCATAAACCACAAACCAAAAACTGTAAATCGTAAAAGTAAAAAAATTTAAAAAAAAAAGAAAAATAGGAGAAAAATAGGGAAAAGGGAAGGCCTGCGGACTTAGAAAATAGTGCACGCACAAACTTGCCTATTAGGTTTTAGGCCATTGCAGTCAGTTTGACACACTTTATACAAGACCCAAAATTTTTGTAATTTTCCATAGTTAAGGGAGGACCCAACTATAGGAAACCCTTTGGTTGGCTCAAAAAAAGTGCATGCACAAGCCTTTCCAAAGTATTTAGAAATGTCTGAAACCTATTTTGGACATGTTTCTCTAACACCCAATTTTTTTTTTTTTTAAACAAACTGTGAAACATCCCCTAGCCCTAAAAAGCTTGTAATGATATGTAGTTGCAATTTGGACACATTTAAGAGACAGCTTTAGAGGAAACTACATCGATCCAATTAGGCTCTTATCAACCCACGTTTGTTTCGTGAGACTCTTTAGGAATGAGATTCAATGTGGTGCAAGGCCTGAGACTCAATAATAAGAAGCGATACTTCCTTAGATCTGGAATTGATGGAAGGAATACCAGACCATGGGAAAGAAATCCCCACTCAACCAATAAATGCTAGACCCGCTCTACTAAATGGACAGGCCACATGACTAACTACTTCAAGGGTTTGGCTTTGACTACAACCTTTGCACCTAACCAAGTGGCATATCAATTTGGAATGAGAGAGTTAAGGTTAGCTCCAAGACCACACCTAGTGTCACCTTACACTAGGAGTCCTATGCATATGAAAATCATTGTCCACATGAGACCAATCTTGACCGACAACCTAATGCCTATAGTAGATTAAAACCTTGCCAAAACCTTATTACTAGATGGCAAGACCGAAGAGGAGGTGCAAAAAGTAGAAGCCCTAATCCAAGCTACTAGGGTGAAAGAGGAAGAGATCTTACGCCAAGCCCAACAATGAAGCAAACCAAATTGCACCAATTGGGCAAGTCACCCAAGCTTCACCAACCAGGTGACTAACTGCCTAGAGAGCGTAAGACTACATGAATTTATATCCAAATTGCACCAATTGGGCAAGTCACCCAAGCTTCACCAACCAGGTGACTAACTGCCTAGAGAGCGTAAGACTACATGAATTTATATCCAAGGTGGATCTAGGTATAATATTCTCAAACACATTACTCCAAACCTAGAGCTGGGAATTTCATTAGGGAAAATATGAACTACAAAAAGGACCCTGAAAGGATTAGCTTGAGTTGCTAATTTTTTGGGTTTAGAATGCTACACTTGGTACCACTTGCCTTTTTTATGTGGTCCCACATTTCTCTCTTCCCCAAATATGAAAAACGCGGATAAAAGAGACCCTAAAATTGGGGTTTTTTTTAGATTTTCAAATTTTAACATTTTTTAATTAAAAAAGAGTCCCTCAATCATATGTAACCTCCAAAAGTACCTTTTTAAGGTCACTTTCAATCCAATAACTACCTCTTCAAGTCCCATACCTTTTCCATCATATCTCATGCATTTATATGTGGTCCCACACCTCTCTCTTATCGCCCAAATATGAAAGACGTGGGTATAAGGGACCCTAAAATTAGGGTTTTTTTTTAATTTTTAATTTTTAACATTTTTTAATCAAAAAAGGGTCCCTTAATCATATGTTACCCTCAAAAGTACCTTTTGAAGGTCATTTTCAATAATAACTATCTCATTTTCTTTTAATCATCCTTTCATCTTACTCTAATCTTTCTTTCATTGATGACCTTAGTCTAAACCATGCGCCTACGGCCTCTGCCATCCTTGATTTCCAAATGACCTCTGTTGATATGAAGTTTCCAAAAAAATGCCATGAGACTGTGTCGTATTTTGCTGCATCTTTTGTTGTATTCTCTCAGGGATTACCCCCCTAAAGCTAGGATTATATGCATCAATGAAACATCCTTACATAAGACAACCATTGGATAATGCATCCACTTCTTTACTTAGGGCTCAGGGAAAGAAACATGTAGACTTACGGGTTGATGGTGTGCTCTATCCACGTGACCCATTAACCTTAGATAACCCGCCATTCATTGATTTGGCTAGTTTAGTACATCACATTGATGATAGGAAAAATGGGCTTCTTGGATATTGTAAATGTCTATTAGTCTGTGGTGTGGCGGGGCTTTCATGCAAAATATGTACACATCAAATTTACATCTTCAATCAAATATTGAAGATTTAACAAAATAAGTGCAAAATCTAGAGAATAAGAATAAAGATCACGAGATACAAATCAAGAAACAAGATAAAGAATTAAATAATCTTAGACTCAAACTAGATCATTTGAAGAAAACCCCAGTGTTGGTGCAAGGCAACGCCAAAGAGAGCTCTCAAAAATTGATAGGCTTGCAATAGTAGGCACTGGTGCTAGAAAAAGGTGAATCATGGCAACAAGGTGATTACAAATAATTAAGTGTGTTGAATAATTTTAATAAGAGTTCTAAAACTAACACTTTTCTTCAACGTTTATATTTCAAAGAACTTTTTAATTGATGCATCGGCGGGGAATTCACAAACACATACCCAGAGTCTTTTGAAAGCTTGCATTAGGAAGTAGGACATGTTGGCTATTGTTTGTGACTCCAATTACAAGGGATTTCATGATGTCTTGACGAAAGATATCATGAAGGACATTGAGGGCATTTTGAGTACAAATGATATTCAAAGTGCTTGTGTGATGAAGAAGGTATAAGTCGCAAAGGCTATGAGTCGATCCATGCCACGGCTCTTTCACAAGCGAGGGATCAAAATCCACTTACTTCCACCTCCGTACAAAGCTGCATTGGCAAAGAAGATAAACAATGCACATGTAAGATCACTTGTCGGTGAGTATTTCCATGTGGAGGGAATAAAAGTATTTAAGGATAAATCAAAGGGTGATATCAAAGTAGATTACGATGCCTTCAACAAAATTTTCATAGATTTAAAGAGACTTCAAGAAGCATTGATCAAATTTTATAAAGTCTCTCATGAAGATTAGTATGAATTAAACTTTCTTATTCATGGTGGTGAAAATGCAAATAGCACATATATCTAATCATGTGTTGCTTCATGATTGTAGAGTATATGGGAGTGGTCTCTTTCATATTGAAGCTAGATGAGTGTCAAATTGTCAAAGGGTGTAGATTAGAAATAATGGACTCATGAATGAGGCAATGGCACATGCAAAGGACAAGGACAAGGTGCCTTCTTTCACTGTTCAATCTGAAAAAGACAATTGGTGGTTAGGAGCTTTTGAGGTGCCAAAGGAGAACCATGAAATGCTAGATTGGATGCTTCAAATATGTCCTTGGATTGTTGAGGTCATCAAGCAACAAATAATTGGTGAACAACTTGAAGTTCCATGTGTGGATACCTTTGTAGTGGATTGGCATTTAGGAGGAGATTTGAAAACAATCAAATGTATACTTGGTTGTGACACAAGTGCTACGTCTTTACTTCCTTGACCTCTATGCATGAAGAAATCAAAGCAAAAGTGAAAGAAGGAATATGAATTGTGATGGATCGATGGAGTTATGTCATGCAACTTGGAAGCACCGCCAAACAGGGATCGCCGAACAGGGATGTGAAGGATCCCACATGGAATCCCATTATTTCATTCCCATGTGAAAAAATTCACTTCTGCACATTATATGCCATGATGAGAATATTTGATAAGTTGCTCAAATTGTACATTGACTTTGCATTCACTACTATGAAGCTAACTGTTCGATCCATGGAAGCCGTTTCCAAAGTGGATGATCTACTCAACTCTCTAGGAGTGCATGGAGGCAACATCAAAATAGTGAAGGATGCAAAGATGTTTGGAGATAATCACATTGTGGCGCAACAAGTATCAATGAGTAGAGAAAAGGCTAGGCGTTTTTTGCACAATATGTCGGGGAAAAACTCCAAAGCAAGATGGGAATTGTGGAAAGGATGCAAGTGTACAAAATAAGCGGGCAAAGTTTGGGCTTGTTTTGACAAGATGGTGTCAATCATGCTGTTGAGTACTACCAATGTTGAACAACAAAGCATATTCATGAGATTGACACCATCTTGTTTTGACAACATCGTGTCAATCATGCTGTTGAGTATACTACCAATGTTGAACAATGAAGCATATTCAAGACAACAGTAATCGAGTTTACTCAATTGATCATTGACAGTTGGGGGGAAACATCAATCACCCATTACATGGTACTTTTTTAATATTATCAAGTTGTTACAATCTATATGTATTTATAATCACTCATAAAATTACTTGTTTCTAACATATTATTTATGCTCATGAATCATATTACTTGGAAAAGTATGGTTCCCTCGACATGTGGAATACCCAAGGGATGGAAAAGTAACATTATAGGGCAAAGGGAATCTATTTCAAGAACACTCACATGGTCGAGGGGTGGCAAGAGGGTTGCTATAATGACAAAGGATCTTAAATTAGCTAGGCTTTTACGTTGTCAAGACTTGTAATTAGCAGTGCTGCTATGTAAAAACTTAAGTTTATCAATAGAAAGCTCAAAAAATTTTATCTTGTCTTGGATTTTTGTTTTTGAACACATTTTGAAATTTTTTAGTTTCAAATATTGTATATTAATGTACCATGTGCAAAATTGCACCATGTTTCTCACTTTGAGTTATAAAACACAAAAGTGTAATTTTTTGTAAATTCTTCTAGAGAGTTTACAAATTTACAATTTTTTTTTGTTCATTTGAATCAAAAAACTGAATTCTGAATGTGCAATAGAAAGCTTCAGGAAAAACTAGATTTTTTTTTCCAAATTATCCGAAACATTTTTTTAGAGCCTATATAGGCCTTCCAAGCCCTCCTCGAGGCCTCAAGGGGGCAACATGTGCCCACCAGAAGGCCCTAGGCCAACACGAGGCGACGTGGGGCTAGACAGGCTTGGGGCCTTTTGGGCGCATGCAGACCCCCTAGGGGAGGGCTTGGAAGGCCTATACTACAGGCTTTAAAAAAATGTTTCAGAATGTTTTTTTTCATTGATTTCAAATATAATTATAAAAATTCAATTAATTAGTACAAACTCAACTACAAAATTGAACTCACTCCATTAAATCACAAATTCATAACCAATTGTAAATTCATATTCAATTGCATAGTAAAAAAATTCACTTCATGTAAAATTTAACTACAAAAATTAAAATTCGCCCCCTTGTACATAGTTCAAAAAAAGTGTATTTTTATTACCAAAACATGATTACATGATAAGCTTTACAATTTACGTCCTAGTTTTTTTAGTCTTTTGATAGCTTATTTTGAGACCTTGCACCTTCTCTTCTTGAGGTGAAGAGTGCCGGACAAGATGGAATCTACAATGCATGTGGCATCTCTCTCTCCTACACTTTCGGCGATGACTGTATTGACAAGAACCTTGGGAGAGTAGCCTCCTTGAAAGGTTGCAAAAACAACCAACTTGCTGATGAGGATAATTTTATCTACATTCTTGGAGATGCTAGACAAGAACAACACTTTGGATAAGGACTTGAGAGCCAAAAGTTGAAATCCTCCCATAGTGCTAAAAGTATTGTGGACAACCACAATGTCTTTTGTTGGAATATGGCCCATGTAATGTGCCAATGTAGAGTTAGTTCCCAAGGGATCCCTTGTGCCACCCTTACAATGTTGTATCCAACTCCATGACATGCTGCATACAAACCACATTTTAGTGATCAATCATGCCATGAATAGGAGTAAACAATTGGGGATTATTAACTTACCAAGTGTAGTTCATCAGATGCTATCACATCTAGCTACTCGATGTTGATTGTTGATGACTTGTGCTCCTCCAATTGTTGAGGAGGCGAATGCACCAAGATGACTTGGGGCAAGCTAGCTTGTACTTCTTTGAATTCCTCCTCGAGCACGTGACCCTGCTCAGTTTCTTGTATTTTTCCTTGAACAAATTGGACACTCTCTAATACCGTACCATCAACTGGTACAAGTTTCTCCGTCACGTATTGAGAGGATCTATTGTCAAGTAGACAATCTAGCCCAATGGAAAGGACAAACAAACACTCATATTGCTTTACTCTAAACATTTTTTCTAAGTCCTGCAACAAGAAGAGAAACTCCTCTCCATCTACCACTACGAAGCTAAGCATACTTAGTGCTAACTTGGGCATATCTAGTGCTGCCCCTATCTCATCGGCCTCATCCATGGGTGCATCCACAGCCGCCATTGCTGATGACCCTTCTCCACTAGACCGTGACGTGGTACCTTCAGCTTTTTCTGCCTCTTCATGTTGTTTAAGAAGAACCAAGGCCAGATCTTGCTCCGTCACTTGATCAAGGATCTCGAGCTTTGGATCTACCTCCTTGCCCTTAACTAAATCATCCAACGCAACGTCGCCGGCTCAACCTCATCATCGGAGTCTTGTTCATTTAACATTAGAATGAATGTTGAGATCCATGACAAAACATTGGTGTCGATGTTTCCCTTACTAAGGGAAGCCATTTCCTAAGTGGGGATCACCTTGAAGTGTCCATCTTCTTGTACAGCTTGTTGGTACCTATGCAATCTCTTAGGATAGTTTGCATCAATTTTGTTGATGTAGTGTAGAAGCTCACAAAGGAACCCAGAGAATGTTACTTTTGGGGATGATCACAGAAAAGGGCTTTATGTATGTTTCCATGTACTCCAAGGTCTCCTTGTAGTCATGTTCGGCGAGGAGTATAGTTGCTTCGAAGTCAATGGTGCCAGGGAAAATGTGAAATAACTCTTGCTGGGGCCAGCCCACTCAGTCCTCTCTAGGAATGCAAGAAAGTTCTCATACACCATGGAATGATCCATTAGGATCACGATGAGAGTGCAAGCCAAGTTGTAGGGAATATATGCTAGCAAATTGTGCACGAGTGCTAGTGATACAAATGACAAAAATGAGGGAGGCTCCCTATTTATAGAAAAAATCAGGGTTTGAAATCGACAATTTCATACTTAACAAAAAAAGGCCGACCGTATCCAAATTAAACTTATTTGCGATCATTTAAGCTTGATTGCCATTCATTACATTATCAACTAAAAACGGGAAAGTTGGATTACAATGAAAAATAATTACATTGACATTACCCAATTACACTCGTGATTGCAAAGCCACACCCCTGTCCCTCCAAGAATCACAAACCATGAAAGACTTCTCCATACATCTCCCAATCTACACACAGACATATATGAACAAATATCACCAAAGCATGGATGGTTAAGAAAAGTCAACTCAAAAATCAACGAGGAAAAGCTAATACCTATCGATGTTCTATCTTGAATCTTGCATCTTGTACTTCCTCAAATCACATGATTAGTAGGTGTTCTCGAATGTCTGCTAAGCTCCATTCTTCGCTAGTGTTGATAAGGTCAATGGTGCCATTAGGTAGTTTGACCGGTAGTTCTTTGTGTGAATCAACACCCTCACATGACTGCAATGGTATCCACTCCCCCTTTTTCTTCATCCATCACTCCTAGTGGAATCGAATGTATGAATTTGAGGGTGCTTTCAAGTATCAAAGTGTGATACTTGAAATCACAACCCTCCAAGAATATACATCTCTCTTATGCACCCCTTCCGCTATACCCCATGCATTTCCAAATAAACCATTCATTTACTCGGATTGCAATTTCTTTTGCAAATAAACATTGCTGGAGTGGCTTGTGGTAAGAGCTTACAAAACACGTACACAAAAAGATGAATGGGAGCATACAAACTAAGACCTATTGATCGAGAGGGCTTTGTAAATTTTAAAGAGGATTGAATATCACTAATCATATTTTGTTTGAAGTCATCTACACTCCATTTGTCTGGGATTAGCCACTCTATACTGCCTAATGAGGGAAATCAAAGCTTTTCAAGTCTTCCATAGTCTTTAGGCCTAAAGGAAACTATGTAAGAGTGTGTGAAAAAGAATTTTCTATTGCCAAGACATGTCCTGGGGTTCTTGCTAGGAAATAAGACCTCACCTATGGTGGAATGGAAAGCACTGAAGGTCCCTATTATGCTCTTCAATGGTTGTTCCTCTATATAACTTGATGGGAATATGTATGCATGCACAAAACCACCCAAAAAAAAAAGTGAACAACAAGGGTATTGTGACATGAAAATTTGATATCTTTCATTTTCAATTTTGTGCATATTTTGATGGTTTCTCAATGATAATAAGGTGGAAGCTTGTCCAAGAAGATTGCGGTGCCCACAATGGAATAACGGCATGGTGATACGGTGGCTTGGCGGCTACCCTGATAACAGCATTCTATCTTCAAATATAATGGTTTTACTTGATTTAGGGTGCACACATTGTAAATGCCACAAGTATGCTTGATAAATACTTTGGTATGGTAGATAGGCTAGTGATGTGGAAAATAAATGTGGGCCTTCATGCTCACATGGATTTTAATTGTATTATTAATATAGTATTCACCATAAGGCTACAAGTTGGGGAGTGTGGAAGGCATGTGGAGGAGTGTGTGTAGGTGCATAATTGGGAAAGATTCTTCTAGAATGCCTACATGGAAGAGGAGAATTCCACCATGTGTAAGTGGGATCTCCACCTACATGCCACTTAGACTTGGCTATTATCTCATCACACTTTCAAAGTCAAAAAGTCTTCAATTTAATAATCAATAGAGGACTTAGCCTAAGAGGACAATTGATGGTGACATCTACCCTTATGTATTAAGAGACTAAGGTTATGTAGAAGGGGAAGAGGAAGGTGTGAGTGTGAAGGGACTTAAGGTCCACTAGCTCATCTATTTAAAGATGAGGCCATGAGGCATTTTGTATGTGAGCAAGGCCTAGTTGTATGCATAAACAACTTAATAAGCAAGAGTTTGTTCTTATATTTTGTGAGTCTCTCCTCTCCACACACTTGATCTAGCATGAGCACCACGTTTTCTCAACATGGTATCTAGAGCTTGGTTGATTTGAACCACTAGTGGTGTAGAATAGGTCAAATATTTCCAATTTTTTATTATCTTTCTTGTGTGGAGCTCAACCCTTTTCCATTGGAGGCCTTCCAGCAGCCGATAGAGGCAATATCTCTCTGAGATTCCAACTAGGGAAGTGTAGAGGGCTCGTGGGCGCATCAATTCGTATAACCAATTGCAAGGATTGGTGCTTCTCCGCAAGGGCATTGCGTCTGTAGCAGCCCGGCGTTAATTTCCAACAGCGCAGTAGTCCGTACGTCTATTCTCTGCCTGTGAGCCACCATTAGGGATGGTGTTTGACGGCTTTGGTAGTCCATTCAGTAAGGACTCCACAGCTCAAATCTGAGCCCATTTCATCCACTGAAGCGCCAACTACAAGCAAAAGACCAGGTACCCCTTCTTATTCACCTTCAAGCTTCCATTAAAGCTTCATTTTTGGTGTTTTTTCTTGCTCATATCATCTCCTCCCTTGCTCTAATCACTCAAGTGATGAAGTAAATGTTTGTTGCTGAGCTTTCTCTTGTTTTTGAAGAAGTTCCATTCACATGAGGTACCCATAAGCCTCATGCTCTCAAGCTTCAACATCAACATCAACTTTCAAGCTTTCAAAGCTTTCAAAGTATGCTTTTAAGCACTAATTATGTTGTTTAACACTAATTAAGCTATTAATCCAACAAAGGGAGGTTATTAGAAAGTGTTCTTAAACACTAATAGTGTTATTAAACACTAATGGTGAACTAATCACCAAAATAAGTGTTATTTTACACTAAAAATGTGCTTTTTTAGCACTAATTATATTTTATACACACTAATGGTGATCTTAATCACTAACTAAAGTGTTGCTTAACACTAAGGTGGTCTTAACTATCAAAGGAGGAGGTCATTTACATTAAGGAGGCTCTTCTTCATCAACATTGGAAGCCGGGCACACACCATAAGTGCCACATTCAAGTCTTCATCGTCAACCCGTTTCTTCCAAGGAGAAATGGTGCAACCATGAACCAATTGTCTTCATCTCATGAGTCAAAGAGGTTGAAGATCTCTGGTTTTTTCATCAACAAACTCAATACTTGAGTTGTTTTAATTTGAACACATGTACACTAAGTGTTCATTTTCAATGTTGTTGTGTATTACCCTTGAGGCCCTTGTTTGTAAGAGGCATAGGCATGTAATAAGCAGTATACTCTCGTTTCCCAAGACCAAGGCATGTTATTTCGCTGCATATTCTGCATTTTCATCGTATAAGATGAGTTGTAAGATTGAGCATAGAATCCCTAAATGCTCTACCTTGTTGTTTGTCATGATTTTAAGCATCTTTTGGCATTGTTTTTGTAAGAGGCATTGGCAACATTATGAGCCATGCCCTCTCCTTCTTGAGCCAAGGATGATCAACCTTATTGGTTTGAGCATTTACCTCAACCACTTACTCACTCTCATTAACCTTATAACTTCAAACCCTAATGGGTATCATATAACTAACATGCACAAAAGTTGTTGTAATTGTGGAGTAGACACTGCCCTTGACCAATGCATAAGGCAAGTGGTAAGACCCTCCCTTTCCCTTTCCCATTTAAATCTACCTCATTGCCCATGGAGGAGATATGGTATTCAAGGAAGCATCAAGCATGTTGAAGGAACATCTATAAGTAAACCATTTAAGCAAGGGTGGCAGCCTTGTCATGATCATTGTGTGAGAATGGTCAAGATGGAAAGCATGTGGTGGAAGCAATGACATGTATGTCTAAAGCATGTCATCTACAAGAAGTCAAGAAAACACAAAGAGTGGGGTGCACCATCATTAAGGTGTACATCTTCATCGACAACAAATAAAGACTTAGATGGCATCATTGTATTAGCCTCTAAGGCTCTAGGAACATATTTGTAAATCCTAGATAACCACACCTATATTCCAAACCTTGTACGCCTAATGTTATAAAGGCATCTTATGTCCAATACCACCTATTCCATTCTTTCATAGTTGGTATTGAGGGGGGGTATTAAGAGACTAAGGTTATGTAGAAGGGGAAGAGAAAGGTGTGAGTGTGAAGGGACTTAAGGTCCACTAGCTCATCTATTTAAAGATGAGGCCATGAGGCATTTTGTATGTGAGCAAGGCCTAGTTGTATGCATAAACAACTTAATAAGCAAGAGTTTGTTCTTATATTTTGTGAGTCTCTCCTCTCCACACACTTGATCTAGCATGAGCACCATGTTTTCTCAACATTATGTCACTAAAGGGTTGAAGATTTTTATATTGTAATTTGTAACAATGGAAGAGAGAGTGATTCTCCACCTATAAAAAGAGCCCTCCTCTCCCTTTCAAATCAATGAATGAAGCCTCCTCAATTGAGCATTTTGTGTCATTGTTGCCATTCTCTTATCTTTCAAACCCTTATTCAAACACTCTCTTTACATGCGAATATATCATTTAGCATTAGCTCCTCATGCTTAACCCAATTTTGGACCTCTTTGATGATTCATGTAAGCGGGATAAGGAGTTATTATCTTGGTGGGCCTGTGACTTCTCAAGGTAGCCCTTGCCTTATTGGCCGCCCTCCTTTGGAGGTACCAATGGTTTTAGCGGTAATGAGCATGCGAAAAGACTTTGGGGACCATAGGTAAATCTTTACGATTGTCCGCTGAGCAATGTTAACCCTTACCCTCTAGCTTGAATCATGAAGAAGATGAAAGGCAAGAGGCTATGTGAAAATTGAGGTTTCATGCAAAGAGAGGGAAGTGCAGTTTTTGTGGTCTAATACCCAAATTCCAACTGGTAATTACTCATCACTCAGGTATTGGTTTCTAAAATTGATCATATGTCTAGGAAGCTCTTTATACGCTCTTTCCACTCATTAACTAATTTCTTAATCTTTTACTTCATTGATGATCAGAATTTCTCCCAAAGTTGCTAACTTTCAGGCGAATTTTGACAGTTTTATAGTCTTGTAGTAAAATGCTCATAACTTTTCGCTCAATTGCCTGTTTTTAAAAGTTTTTATATAGGCGCGAAGCTCTCTCTAAGCTCTATGTACCTATGTAATCCTATTTTATAGAGTCTATATGGATTTAAAACTGCAATTCTCTATGTATCTTTGTTTTTATAGACTTTTGGCTATTATTTCTTCTTAATAATGATAAATTCCTCCTAATCTCTTATCAAAAGGCAAATCCCATGTGTCTTATCCTCTTGTAAGTGATTGCTATATTCTTTTACTTTAATATGTTCCGTCCAAATCTCCCAATTTGAAATGGATGAACCTTACCAACATTCCCCGTATGTTTTCGTTCACATAATCCTGAGTCGGAAGATTTTCTTCCAACAAAGAATTGCCCTCTTGTTTGGAGCTACCAGACTGGCAGAAATTCTTGCTTCTCCTGAGCCTTTCATCTTTCCTTCCATGAATTATGATCTCACCTTTGATGTGTTTATCTTTATCTTAACCTAGGGAGAGAAAGGGAGGAGGCTGTGAAGTTTCATACAAGTATGTTTTGATTCTAAGAAGTGACCGAAGTCAAAACCCCAACTTTGTGTCACAGTATAACAAAATGATTTGAATAAAACCACATTAGTGACAAAATACTTACAATTACAAGGAAACTTTATTTTTGCCATTTGAGGAGGAAGATGAATGTATAAAGCCATGGAGACATGTTGAACCACTTCCACCATGCCTTCATTTCGAGTTTTCTTGAAAGCTAGCAATCTTCCCTTCCAATGATGTTCCAAAACACCACAAGCTTTCACTATGTGTGGCCCTCTTAAGCTTGCTATGTAAGTAAACCCAATCATTAATCCTGAATCTCTCTCTAACCCAAATACCTTGCTCATTCCTAAAATTGTTAAGAACTACTTAGAGATGGAATCACTACGTCTCCTATTCAATGTTTCCATGGCTGAGAACTTGCTTACAAGAGGATAAAGTGACTTAAGTAGGATTAGAGGAGGAATAGGGAAGGTAGAGGACTAGACAAGAGCTTAGAGAGCCATTAAACATTGCAACAAGATTTACAGGAGATTAAAGAAGGATTAAAGAAGTTATAGCAAGAAGGATTAAAGAGGTTATAGCAAGATTAGTAGAGATATGGAAGCTTGCAAGAGAGTTAGAAACTGCAAGACAGTAGAGATATGGAAGCTTGCAAGATTAAATAGAGATTAAAGACATACAACAGGATTTAAGAGAGATTACGAGAGGATTTGAAACTTGTTGCAAGATTAAGGAGAGATTAAAGACATACAAGAGGATTTAAGAGAGATTACAAGCTTACAGCAAAGATTAGAAAGAGATTAGAAGGTTGCAGGCAAGATTAGAGAGGGATTAGAAAGCTCTAGGACTAATGGTTTGCATATGTAATTAATTTAAGAGCATGGAAAGGGACTAGGAAGCTTGGAGAATCCTTTTTTCACTATAGAATAATATGGAAGAATTTTTTTAGGAATAAAATCACATTTTTGGAGGGAAAAAAATAATTCAATTTTTAGGGTTACTTTTTGGCCGTGCGAGTCTAGTGGGGCCCAAGGAAGGTGAAGTGACACTAGTGGGGCTACTAGATAAAAAAGGTGATGTGATTGGGGTTACTAGGGGGACAAGCCTAAAGCTAGTGGGATAGAACGTGCACTCCCCTCCCTCCCATTGGTCCAAACTTGATTAAAATGTCACTAAAATTAATCCTTAAGGGCCCTTTTGGTAGTCCATATTTTCCCTAACGTGACATAATTTAGGAAAACTTGACAAATCTAGCTACATGCCTTATTTATACTATTATAGCTGGGAGGAAATTAAGCAAACCGTTTCTACTTCCACAAATAAGGAAGAGTGAGTTCCAATGGTTCAGGATATAGTAGAGTAAGAGAGGCTTAGATAGGGAGTCACCATGGGACAAGCAATGCGCAAGGCCATACCTTGAGTGAGATGGAGACACCATCAATATGCCTTACTGATCCCACATATGTGGTGACACCTGGCTACATGATGGACCAAGCCTCGACTTTTGCTATTGTTCCTCAAGGTTACAAAGGACTCCAAGAATCTACTAGCATAGGCTTCACATTCAAAGATTGTAGAGAAGTATCCACTCAAGTACTGTTAGCACAATTCTTTCATGTAGCCAATGCCAATTTCTCGCTATATGTGAGACACAGTGATAGAGGGGTTGTGCTTATTGTCATCTATGTAGATGACCTGATCATTACGGGGGACCATGATGTAGAGATCTTTGATGTAAAGATCTTGCTTAGACAAAAGTTTGAGATGAAGGATCTGGGGGATCTCATATATTTCTTGGGCATTGAGGTGATTAGGTCACCACATGGTATTGGATTACTGCAGAGACAGTATGGCTTGGACATGTTGTCCAAGTATGGTATGATAGGTTATAAGCCTATCTCAGTGCCATTGGATCAGAATGGCAAGTTGAGTGTAGATTCAGGAGAGATTTTGGAGGATCCTACTATGTATAGGCGCATAGTAGGAAGGTTGATCTACATGACGATCACCAAGCCGGATTTGAGCTATGCTGTTGGGTTGGTAAGTTAGTTTATGCAGGTTCCATGGAAGCTACATTTGGATGCATTGAGACGCATACTGAGGTATGTGAGGTCTACTTTGCATTGTGGACTATTTTATGAAACTAGGACAGAAATATGTGTACATGGGTACACAGATGCTGATTGGGCTGGTAGTATCTCAGATAGAAGATCTACTAGTGGCTTCATGTTTTCTTTGGTGAGTGCTGCTGTGACTTGGAAGAAGCAGCCTACGGTTGCTCTATCCAGTACAGAGGCTGACTACAGAGGCCGAGTACAGAGGTGCTGCTATGGCAGCATGTGAGGTAGCTTGGTTGAGAAAGCTACTTGCAGATTTGGGTCTATCAGTGGATAGACAAGTTGTCATTTTTTGTGACAACATTAGCAGTATACAGTTGGCCAAGAACCCAATTTTTCATGCTCCCACGAAGCATATAGAGGTCCACTACCATTTTGTCAGAGAGAAGGTCTTGGCAGGAGAGACGTTGACCTTGTTTATGTCAGCACACACGATCAGGTCGCTGACATCTTCACCAAAGCATTGGGTACACAGAAGCTCCATAGATTCAGGGATTTGCTTGGTGTACATGAGATGGAGTTGAGCTCGAGGGGGAGTGTTGAGATATCGAGCTCATCTAGTGAGGCGGTGGACACTGATGACCGCCTGGGGGATAGGCCCCACACTTACACCACTTGCATGGTTGGTGAGATCATGGGTGATATATACGACCAGTGGGATGATAGCAGGCTGTGTGACAGCCATTCTAGAGATTGGCATAGTTATAGCGCCAGCTCATTTAGTTGGGTTCACACTATAGAGAACCCAAGTATGTATTTGGTTGAGTACCTTTTCATATCGTGTACTCTTATCTTTGTATATGGTGTGTTGAGTGTTGAGTGAAGAAGAAGAAGATTTTCAGCCTCTCACCTTGTGTGTTCTCATTTAGGGTTTTGTGAGTGTGTGTGTGCCTGCAAGAGCTCAAGCTCTCTTCTCCCCTATATCTTTTCATTGCATTCATGGAAGCCTTGAGCTTTAAGCACATTGGTAGGCACCCAACGTCATTGGCTTCGTTATACTTGGGGTTTTCTAAACTAGGTGGCTATGGAGCCTTTTGTCACAACTTCTTGGGGAGTTGTGGTGGATGAGCACAGGTAGTGTTCTTGGGCAGTGAAAGGTGAGTGTTGCTTTTGTACTGTCCCTCTACTTATAACAGGTGGTCGGGGACTCCTAGCCAACATTGAAGCTGTGGCTTGAGGTTGGTTTTGGTTGGCTTTGTTGGCTTTTTGCGCTTAGGATTTTGGGATGCCCATTTTTGGGATCCAGAGTTCTATGTAGCCATTGTAGAAACCTTGAGCTACAAGAATATTCTTAGGCATAAAGGTAAGAGGTTGGGGTGCTTGCTATGTGGGTCATCAAGGATGTAGAGTTTAGGGGGATTGTCGATGTGGACATAGCTTGATTATCATTGTTTGAGGGTGTCGACAGTGCCCAATTGATAGACTTTGGTGAGGCACGGGATGCGTTCACGGGGGAGACTTCCGGTGATTGGAGGATGGGGAATGAGGGGGAAGGGCAGTTAGGGGTGAGGGTGTGTGTCCTAGAGGATCAATTTACCTTGCCCTAGGGAAGCTTGAGGGTAGCTATGTTGTCATAGCTGAGTTGATTGTACTTGTAGAGCTTTGGATCCAGCTTTTTCCAAGGATGAATACTTCTTTTATCTTACCTGTGGAAACCACATAGAACTTACAAGCTAATGGGTTAGAGATAGTATGTACAATCTTTGTAAAAGAACCAAGGCTTTGTAAACATTGTACACTAGGAAATGGAATTCTTACATTGGCCGTTTTAAGAGATGGTTTGCTTAGGGAGACCCAAGTTTCCCATGGCAAAAGATTGTGGCTAGTTGTGGGAGACAACGAGGCACACTTTCTTTGCATGTTTTTGCCAAAGGGGAAATCTATCCAGACCCTACGACGAGGGGGTTGGTTTAGGTTGTGGAGCTACACTTACACTCAGGGTGTTAAGCAAGGCAATGGATTTGTTGGGTTCATGAAGGTTCTAGCCATTTGGGGAGCACAAATTATGTGCCAATTTTGTGATATAAGAGGGTGTCAAGTGTAGCAAGTATTTTAAGCTAGTCGTGGTCGACTTCATTACTAATGATAAAAGCGACCGTGCATGGCACCTGCACATCATGAAGGTTCTAGCCATTTGGGGAGCACAAATTATGTGCCAATTTTGTGATATAAGAGGGTGTCAAGTGTAGCAAGTATTTTAAGCTAGTCGTGGTCGACTTCATTACTAATGATAAAAGCGACCGTGCATGGCACCTACACATCATCAAGGGCTTAATGTGACAACCATCACGAACAAAGAGCTCGTTTCTCCTCACAGTGGTCATAGAGTCTTCGGCAAAGGGAGCTTTGGCCATGGAATGTGAGTGTCAGGTATATAAATTTAGTTTGAGCATTTGAGACCCTTTGCGGAGGTAGACATGATGCGTGTCCCAATCATGCATCAGTTGTGTTTCTCGCATGAAGGGTCTAGCCAAGATGCTATCATATGTGGCATTACAAAAGTCCATGATTACAAATGTGAGGTGGAATATCATGTCGTAGTCTTTTATCTTGAGGTCATTGTTGAGATATCGAGCTCAACTAGTGCTATGGGCGGACATTGATGACCCGCCCGGGTGAGAGCTTCCACACATATATGCCACTGGCATGGTTGGTGAGATTATGGTTGAGATGTCGCCCAGTGGGGATGATAAGTTGCGTGACAACCACTTTGGAGTACTAGAATTATGACATAGTTATAGTGCCAGCTCATATAGTCAGGTTCACACTATAGACTGACCACTTTGTATGTTGTTGTAGGAGAGTAATTTCCCAAAACTGTCTCTAGTCGAAATCTAATTATTACAGTGTAGTAGTGAATTTTGGGAGTGCAGATAGTGTTTACACATGTATTTTTGACATTGGGTGTATGTACATGTACTCTGGTCAGACTTGGTGACCTACAGATTGTGTTGAAGTACTGTTTGTAGTAAGTCACAAAAGATATTACTGTGTTATAGGGTGCACATAGAAATTATCTGTTGTAGTTTTTTATTGTTTACAAAAAAAAACACGACTGGTGACATAATCAATTAGATTGTCAGTGAGAAGCTATACAAGAACAACTTCCATGCTTGGAAGTTTAGAATGATCAATTTCTTTATGGATAAAGGATTTTAGGACTATGTCAAAGGAGACAATGAGAATCCTCTTGAGTTGTAGAAGAGAACGCCACTCCAGTAGTAGTAGACATAAAGTCATTCAAGGATTGGAACCAAGGTGCAAGAAAAGTCATGTACTGGATTTCAATTGGTGTGATAGAAATGATGATAGGACACATATAACACTCCAGCAGTTGCATGGCAGAACCTGGTGTGCAGATGTTCCAAACCAACACAAAGGCAAGGAAATTGCAGCTAAATTAAGAGTTGCATACTATGGGGGATTTTTTTCGGCAACAAGCAGTTATGGGCAAGCATAAAACCAAATATGTCAAGAAAGATTTTAATAATGAGAGGATCTTGGTCTTAAGCTCTATCTCTCTCTCTTTCAACCTCTATTTATTTGTCTGCGTCTCTTTCTCTTTCTCTCCCTCTTTTTCTCTGTATTTCTTCTCTCTCTCTTTTCCCCTCACTCTTTATCTCTCTCTCTATCTCTCTTTCTCTTTCTCTCTCTCTCTCTCTATTTTTGTCTCTCTTATCTATCTCTCTCAATAGAAAAATAAAATTTCTCCAATAAAATGATACAAGCTCAAATAAAATTATTCCATGGAAATTATTCCAATAAAATGATACCCCCGAACATTTTTGCACATTCCATACATTTCTAAAGTTAAATTAGGAACATGAGTTGTTCACTAAACCAATTCAGGGTAGGTTCATTCTCTGTGTAGACATTCAATTACCTCCCTTTGTGTCAACATTGGTTGGTGAATAAACATATTTTCA
Organism: Cibotium barometz; assembly: GCF_041138505.1. NCBI lineage: Eukaryota > Viridiplantae > Streptophyta > Polypodiopsida > Cyatheales > Cibotiaceae > Cibotium > Cibotium barometz. The sequence continues at coordinate 63,019,851 of NC_141050.1, read as the reverse complement.
TTTTGGCTCAATCCCATGACTCTCATGTACACAAAGTATAAGTGCTTGCATGCTAAGTAGGGTTTTTTCTTGTTGACCCTTCTCAAAAATTCTGGACATGAGCATGATGGATGCATTTTAATATTCACATCATAACTTCCCACGTGAGAACCTTCTTCAAACGTCTCAATGGTGAAAACCTCATGTTTGGAGGATTGAAACATCTGCACTTGTGTAACGTGTGCATTTATATCTAGTGCTTTCTTTATCCTTTTTGCAACTTCTTTTGAAATGCCTATTCTATATCTTGTGCCACAACCATCTTGTGAAATATCATTTTTGAATGTGTTTGTCTCTCCTCTAGGCACTTCTGGTTGACTTGAGCTTAATGGAGTTTGTTGCTCCCTTCCTGATGGCTTACTTTGTAAGTTGTAGCCTGCAAGAACCAATGCATCTACCTCCTCAACTATCAGATTTGTGACTTCAACCACCACTCACCATATAGTAGGCACATTGTGTGGGGGATGGTCAATGTTCTTGTCTACATCTCATGTATGCATGATGTCATTATTGCAAAACCACATCATTTGGCTAGTCTTTCCATTAGCATGGGACCTTTTTGAAAAAAATGATGGTTCAAGTACTCCTTTTGCAGATCCTACAATCATGCGACCATACTTACTACTACCTATATAACCCAAAAACTTTACTCTGTTACCCTTTGGAGTTCTCCTAATTGCCCAGAATGTCTTGTGTTTGGATGCTTCTATTATGATTTTATCACTGGATTCATTTCTTATGTCCACATCTTCATCCATGAATTGTATTTTCCTCCGATGTCCAATAGAATTCCTATCTCTCACGTGCACTTAGGTCTACGACTAGCATCATCATCCACATATATTACATAAAATTACCATCTCTTGTGTCGAGCTGATTTTCCTGATCACTTGGAGTTAGGACCTTGTACATGGGTGTACCTGAAGTGGTACTCTTTATTGAGCTTGTGCTCAGCTTGGAGGATGTGCATTTTCCCTCTCAATTAGTTTTTTAAGACTTGGACTTGCTCTGATATGCATGCCCATCATGTATGAATTTTTCTTTGCACTCTGTAATAAATCATTAGCCACATGCAGTGCAGAGTGTTATTTCTATTTTTGAAACCCTCCTCCTCAGCTAGTAAGCTTCCATGTGACAAGTTTGTTCGTGGGGGTGTACATGATTGATCACTGCTCTTCTCCACCTATGCAATAGTTAGATACGTATTAGAAACATCATTGAGAAGACACTTTTTTTTAAGACAATGGTTCTTTTACATACCGAAATCATTACATTTCCCCAATGTGCAATGTGCACTTCCCACCAGCTTAGCCAAAGGTCCATGGTAGGTATATCTCAATCTTTTACGTTTCCACTATGCCACCATTGTCGGATAAGCCGCCCTTGAGCTCGTGTAGCCTTTTTTGTTACCTTTGTCCCCAACTTCTTGCACATGCTCTTATGCATGCCTTGGAAGGTGTAAGATTCCTCCCCCAACCCCTTTTTGATGTCTAGTATCTTCCCCTGTAATCAATCCCTCTTCAGAAATATAAAGGCCTTGTTCTAACTGTTTTAGCCTAGAGAGAGAAAAATATGCTAGAGAGAGAATATTCAGATTATGAATATTTTTGGATAGAAAATTAACTCATCTTATTAAAACAAGTTCCCCTGAAATAGAAATTCAAAAAGAATTTTCCAATGTGCAATTGGAATTAATTGGAAATAAGTATAAAGAACCTTAGTCTAAGGGTCTAGATTTTCAGAAATTTTTAGATTATGGTCCAATTAAGGTTCCTATGGGCCAATAGCATCAATCCATGTGTAGGGAGGAGATAAATCCAAATTGTAAAAGAAGATACCCAAAAATGAGTAAATGCTCACATAAGATGAAGAGTTGAAAATGTACAAGATTTATTAGTAAAAAAAACTATGAGCAATATTAAAAATATGAGATATTTTGGGTATCCAAAAATGAGTAAATGCTCACATAAGATGAAGAGTTGAAAATGTACAAGGTTTATTAGTAAATAAACACATATGTAAGGAAGGGGAGTTCTTTAAAGGAGGTGCATATTTCACATAAGATGAAGAGTTGAAAATGTACAAGGTTTATTAGTAAATAAACACATATGTAAGGAAGGGGAATTCTTTAAAGGAGGTGCATATTTCACATAAGATGAAGAGTTGAAAATGTACAAGGTTTATTAGTAAAAAAACTATGACACATATGTAAGGAAGAGGAGTTCTTTAAAGGAGGTGCATATTTCACATAAGATGAAGAGTTGAAAATGTACAAGGTTTATTAGTAAAAAACTATGAGCAATAAAATTTTGACACATATGTAAGGAAGGGGAATTCTTTAAAAGAGGTGCATATTTCACATGCTTGAATGAGTTTTAAACTCAAAAATAATGTGATATTTTTATCTCTCATCTCTCTTGAACCAAACCAAATCAAAATGGAACCAAACCGAATCAAAAAGTAACCAAACTAGGTCTAAATCTAGTCCAAATTCAACCAAACTGACTTGGAAAATTCTAGAATCAGTTTGTTTGGTTAGGAGCTCAAATTTTCCTATAAATAGAAGCCTTCCCTTGTTGAAAAAAATATAGTGTCTTATGCTTTGTCACTCTACTCCACCTAAGCCAAAATATATAGTCTCTTATGCTTTGTTACTCTACTCCAAATTAGATAGTGTCTTATGCTTTGTCACTCTACTCCATCTAAGCCAAAATATATAGTGTCTTATGCTATGTTACTCCACCTAAGCCAAGAACTGTGAATTCTTTAATAATTCACTAGTTTTTGACACTCCTCTCTTTCTTCAATCCCCATTGGTGACTCCATCAACATACTAAACCAATTGATTGGTTGGGGGCCTCTACCGTGAATAAAGAATCAAGCAAATTATAAGGTAAGTATATTGAATTTTGATCTTTCTATAATTTCTCAATGATTCTCTCTTCTCAACCCCTCTCAAGCTTGAGAAGTTTAATTGGTATGGTTTTTTAAATACTATTGAAGTTAATTGGTGAATAGTAGTGAAGAGTTACATAATTTAATAAATGCTATAGAAGTTAATTTCCATTTATGTTTAAATTCTAATGGTTTTTATGTAATTTCTCTCTCTCACTCAAGAAATGGTCATACTCATGAACCATTCTCAATCCAAATGAAGCTTTCATAAAGCCTTTCCTTAATCCAAGATTAAGCTATGCTTGAGGCCAAATTAATGGCTTTTTGCTATGCTTTTAGTTTATGCACATTGATGATTCAATCCATTATGGATTGATGACCCAATTAGAGACCATTCTAATTGTTTTCTTAATGATCCAATTAGAGACCATTATGGATTGATGATCCAATTAGAGACCATTATGGATTGATGATCCAATTAGAGACCATTCTAATTATTTCTTTAATAATGAGCTTTATCCCTTAGAAAAAAATTGAGATTTATCAGTCATAGTAGCGGAGCTATGGCAAAATTTTTATAGAAATTACGCATAAAATAAATTCATTCAAAGTATAAAAAGAGGAATTCCTACCATATTCTAGGAACTATCATCCTAGATTAATTAAAAGAATTTTATTATGCATGGAGATGTGGATGTTGCATGTAGATGTAGATGTATGGATGTGAGTGTGAATGTGGAGATGGATGTATGCATGGGACGTGGATGTATGCATGTAGAAATAGATGTGTAGATGAGGATGTAAATGGAGATGTGGATGGATGCATGTAGATGTAGAGGTATAGATGTAGATGTGAATGGAGATGTGGATGTATACATGTAGATGTAGATGTATAGATGTAGATGTGGATGTGGAGGTGGATGGATGCATGTAGATGTAGATGTATAGATGTAGATGGGAATGGAGATATGGATGTATGCATGTAGATGTAGTTGTGAATGGAGATGTATATGTATACATGTAGATGTAGATGTATAGATGTAGATGTGGATGTGGATGGGGATGTATGCATGTAGATGTAGGTGTATAGACGTAGATGTGGATGTAGAGGTGGATGTATGCATGTAGATGTAGATGTATAGATGTGGATGTGAATGTGGAGTGGATGTATGCATGTAGATGTAGATGTATGGAGGTGAATGTGAATGTGAATGTGGATGTGGATGTATGCATAGGGATGTAGATGTATGCATGTAGATGTGAATGTACGCATATAGTTGTGGATGTATGGATGTGAATATACGATTGTGATGTGAGGGAATCTGAAGTGATGAGATGGAAATGATGTGATGGGATGAGTATACATATAAATGGAATATGGAATAAGTAATGTAGATTGAGGAGGGATAATGTGGAAAAATGAAAGTTAAAATAGAAATTGTATTGTAAACTGTTTGTAAATGCTGTTTGTAAATGCTGTCTGTAAATGATTGTTTTATGTCAAGAATGCTGGGGGGAGCATTTTGACCGTCTTGTGATTAAGGTCGTGATGAGGAAGTTGCAACTGCTGACGGGGAGTCAATGAAGGACGTCTCGCGTAGCAAGGTCGGCCGAGGTCTTGACCAGCCTCGGTGCGATTAAAATGGTGAGCTTCCGGTACGGTGGATGAGGGGCCAAGGAAGCGGCCTATGCGTGAAGCGCTAGGTTACCTGCGAAGGATCCTAGAGGGTGCTGACCATACGGTGCTCGGGCTCTGGGTCGCCTAGGATACCCACGCGTGCGTCGAGGAAGATATTAGAACAGAGTTGGAGTTGTTTTCTGAAATCGAGCATGGATCTGGTTGATTGACCTTGCTGGTCTTCAATGGATGAGTCCATGGCTCCTTATATGGATCTGTTGGTTGATCTTGCTGATCTTCAACGAGAGTCCATCATGTTAAGTGATTATATTGCCAAGTATTATGGGCTAGGAACTATCGAAACGGCTCCTGAGCGTTCTAGTTGCCAATGATGCCATAGATACTCTGATGAAGGAATGATGGGAAATTAAGAATCAATTGGATAAATTGGAAGATGGTGATCAATGATACTATGGTTTTATTAAAGGATTGTTTTAAACTGGTTGAATCTGGTTGAAAAAGGCAATTTCATATTGGGTGTGTGAGTGGTGTGACTAGTTTTATTTTGCTTGAACATCCGGCTAGGGGGCCTTGGAACTCTTTTCCTTGGTACCCGGGACAAAACCTAACCAAATTTTTAATTGGATCCCATCACTACAGTGGTTGGGCGGTTGGCTAACCCATGGGATTGGATGGGGTTAGGCTGGACTGATGGATCCGTAAACCGAGACTCAAACTTTTGTTTTTACGATAGAAAAAAAAAATAAATCCCGGACAGTAACTGTTCTATGGATAGGAATCAACGGCTGTGCCTCTTGAATGGGAAAAAAAGCGTTGATCCCAATGATCCAAGTGCAAGTTTCTTCCTTGAACTGACTAAGTATCTTATAGATGTAATCGGATCATCTCGATCAAAAATGATCTTGACTACGCTAGAGTAAAAAGTTATCCTGGTGGAATCGCCCGTGCTTTCCGGTAAAGGAAGTTTTTCCGGGTTCGGTTTTGGAACAACCGACGGATTAGTCTCTTATCCGGATATCCATGGGCGAGGCCCCGAGTGTGGGACCCCTGTCCCGCGCGAGAAGCGCTACTTCCGCTGCCAGTACCTCGAATCCGTTGCTCGGTGGGAACAGGGATCTTACAGTTGGTATCAGAGCATTTGGTTAATAAAGATCAACTGAGAAGACAAATATGTCAAAAATTTATCAAGAAACACAAAAGGGTTATAATTGTGTGATATAATTCATACAATTTGATATTCAAACTGAAATTCATAATTTGGTAATTGGTTCTTCAGATGGAAGTACCGCAATTATATAGAATCCCTGACTTGCTTGAGGCCTAGATATGATAGTATTTACCTTATAATTCCAAGGGCCGTGACTACCCGTATATATCGAGAGTATACTGCAGCTCTTTACTGACAGTATATACGAGTAAATCTAAGACTTGAAATTATAAGCGTTAATGCTATCTAGATGATGATTTCGAATGTGATTGATATGATTTTTAATTCTGTTTGAGAATTGATGAATTGATTTGGATTCTGATTGAAAATGCTGATTGAAAAATGTTGATTTTTAAAAATTAGTTGAAATATAATGAAACCACAATGAGGGGGAATGGGACGAGTCCCTGTGATGATATTCATAACTAGAATGATGATAATGAATTCAGCCAATCACTATGAGGTTAGTGGGTTGTGCTGTTAGATTGCTACTGTTAATACTTGACCGGTAGATCAAGTTAAGGGATGTCAAATTGAGGACTAGCTTAACTGAAATTCTCGTGAAGGAATGTTCAGAAGGAAATTTTTCGGTCTAATGGACCATTATCATGTTAAAGATATGAATGATAAGATCTGAATGAATTGTTATTTAATTATGAGTTCTATATAAGGGATATTTATCCCAGTATTCTATTGGGTTGACCAGAATATAAGGAACCCCAGAATAAAATTGGATCTTAAGAAAAAGAGTTGTCCTCTACCTTGCGAGATGAGGACATCTCGCACTTTTTAAGTGGGGTAGGATGTAAGATTCCTCCCCAGCCTTCGAGGTATACAGGAGTAAGAATCTCCCTTTCTGATCTTATAATTATTCCCTCTCTAAAATAAAAGAAAGTTTCTGTTTAAAAAAGGAAGACCCTTTCCCTAGAATACTTCTCAGGAATCCCACCTGTTTTAAGGCTTTAGAACAATGAGTCCAGAAGTGAGAATCGGTGTTTTGGATACCAAGGTTTTGGTTTTCATTCGAGTATGGCCCAAAAGAAGTTCTTTATCTCTTGGGGAGTATAAGAAGTTATCCCCCAGATATTGTGACCCTTATATCTGAATTCAATGAAAGTAGGTGACTTAGCCTACAAGTTTCTTTTATTCCCTCATCTCAAAATTCTTAATGCCTTCTATAGAAAAATGTGTCAAACTCAAATCATGGAAAGACGGTAAAACTTCAGTGGCAAGTTACCGTTGGCTTCTAGGTTACGCTAGCTCCTTCCTTTATATAAGTCGTAATTTTTACTTGCCGCTCACAGTAATCTTACTCCCATCAATCTCCTTTCTTTCTTAATCTCCTTCATGGCTTGGCAACAGGAATTAGTTTTATCCCTGATGATTTCTCACCTTCAAGACGCAAGAGAGTCTGTGAAGAAAGACTTTATAGAACAGTATGAGCGCTCACTTTTTCCTCACCTAGGAACTTCTGTAGCGCAGACCAAATGGCGGACCTATCAAAACATAACTAGGGTAACACCCTGGGGTCAGTAGCACTTTCGTAACAATGTCCGCTTGGCCATGGTTATTGAAGCTTTGGGTTTGGGTCCCCGATACTACTGCGTCATGAGATCAAGGCATCTTGGGTTTTCTGAGCGGGTCTTCTTACTGGCGTGTTTTCTTCCTCATGAGAAGATATGCCTTTATCCCGTTTTTGGCTTGCCTCTCAGAGGTCCTTTTGTTAGATCACCTCATACCACTGAGATAGGTGCGGCAATAACCAGCAGAATCATTCCCATAGATGAGTTACCCTATACTTGTGCAGCTTGTGAGGACTGCTTTTGTGACCATATGATGGACGGGCTTATGGAAGTGTAAAGAGTTCTTCTATCTTTACTGTATAAGTTCCATGAATGAATAAAGTTTAAATCTTGTTCTTATTTTGAATCTTGCTCTCTTTAAGACTTTTCTTGGTGGTTAATCTTGATTAAAATTTTTCTCTAAATCTCATATTCGTGCATCTTGTAAAATTATCCCAGTTTGCGAGATGAGGACATCTCGCATTTTTTAAGTGGGGTAGAATGTAAGATTCCTCCCCCAACCCCTTTTTGATGTCTAGTATCTTCCCCTGTAATCAATCCCTCTTCAGAAATATAAAGGCCTTGTTCTAACTGTTTTAGCCTAGAGAGAGAAAAATATGCTAGAGAGAGAATATTCAGATTATGAATATTTTTGGATAGAAAATTAACTCATCTTATTAAAACAAGTTCCCCTGAAATAGAAATTCAAAAAGAATTTTCCAATGTGCAATTGGAATTAATTGGAAATAAGTATAAAGAACCTTAGTCTAAGGGTCTAGATTTTCAGAAATTTTTAGATTATTGTCCAATTAAGGTTCCTATGGGCCAATAGCATCAATCCATGTGTAGGGAGGAGATAAATCCAAATTGTAAAAGAAGATACCCAAAAATGAGTAAATGCTCACATAAGATGAAGAGTTGAAAATGTACAAGATTTATTAGTAAAAAAAACTATGAGCAATATTAAAAATATAAGATATTTTGGGTATCCAAAAATGAGTAAATGCTCACATAAGATGAAGAGTTGAAAATGTACAAGGTTTATTAGTAAATAAACACATATGTAAGGAAGGGGAGTTCTTTAAAGGAGGTGCATATTTCACATAAGATGAAGAGTTGAAAATGTACAAGGTTTATTAGTAAATAAACACATATGTAAGGAAGGGGAATTCTTTAAAGGAGGTGCATATTTCACATAAGATGAAGAGTTGAAAATGTACAAGGTTTATTAGTAAAAAAACTATGACACATATGTAAGGAAGAGGAGTTCTTTAAAGGAGGTGCATATTTCACATAAGATGAAGAGTTGAAAATGTACAAGGTTTATTAGTAAAAAACTATGAGCAATAAAATTTTGACACATATGTAAGGAAGGGGAATTCTTTAAAAGAGGTGCATATTTCACATGCTTGAATGAGTTTTAAACTCAAAAATAATGTGATATTTTTATCTCTCATCTCTCTTGAACCAAACCAAATCAAAATGGAACCAAACCGAATCAAAAAGTAACCAAACTAGGTCTAAATCTAGTCCAAATTCAACCAAACTGACTTGGAAAATTCTAGAATCAGTTTGTTTGGTTAGGAGCTCAAATTTTCCTATAAATAGAAGCCTTCCCTTGTTGAAAAAAATATAGTGTCTTATGCTTTGTCACTCTACTCCACCTAAGCCAAAATATATAGTCTCTTATGCTTTGTTACTCTACTCCAAATTAGATAGTGTCTTATGCTTTGTCACTCTACTCCATCTAAGCCAAAATATATAGTGTCTTATGCTATGTTACTCCACCTAAGCCAAGAACTGTGAATTCTTTAATAATTCACTAGTTTTTGACACTCCTCTCTTTCTTCAATCCCCATTGGTGACTCCATCAACATACTAAACCAATTGATTGGTTGGGGGCCTCTACCGTGAATAAAGAATCAAGCAAATTATAAGGTAAGTATATTGAATTTTGATCTTTCTATAATTTCTCAATGATTCTCTCTTCTCAACCCCTCTCAAGCTTGAGAAGTTTAATTGGTATGGTTTTTTAAATACTATTGAAGTTAATTGGTGAATAGTAGTGAAGAGTTACATAATTTAATAAATGCTATAGAAGTTAATTTCCATTTATGTTTAAATTCTAATGGTTTTTATGTAATTTCTCTCTCTCACTCAAGAAATGGTCATACTCATGAACCATTCTCAATCCAAATGAAGCTTTCATAAAGCCTTTCCTTAATCCAAGATTAAGCTATGCTTGAGGCCAAATTAATGGCTTTTTGCTATGCTTTTAGTTTATGCACATTGATGATTCAATCCATTATGGATTGATGACCCAATTAGAGACCATTCTAATTGTTTTCTTAATGATCCAATTAGAGACCATTATGGATTGATGATCCAATTAGAGACCATTATGGATTGATGATCCAATTAGAGACCATTCTAATTATTTCTTTAATAATGAGCTTTATCCCTTAGAAAAAAATTGAGATTTATCAGTCATAGTAGCGGAGCTATGGCAAAATTTTTATAGAAATTACGCATAAAATAAATTCATTCAAAGTATAAAAAGAGGAATTCCTACCATATTCTAGGAACTATCATCCTAGATTAATTAAAAGAATTTTATTATGCATGGAGATGTGGATGTTGCATGTAGATGTAGATGTATGGATGTGAGTGTGAATGTGGAGATGGATGTATGCATGGGACGTGGATGTATGCATGTAGAAATAGATGTGTAGATGAGGATGTAAATGGAGATGTGGATGGATGCATGTAGATGTAGAGGTATAGATGTAGATGTGAATGGAGATGTGGATGTATACATGTAGATGTAGATGTATAGATGTAGATGTGGATGTGGAGGTGGATGGATGCATGTAGATGTAGATGTATAGATGTAGATGGGAATGGAGATATGGATGTATGCATGTAGATGTAGTTGTGAATGGAGATGTATATGTATACATGTAGATGTAGATGTATAGATGTAGATGTGGATGTGGATGGGGATGTATGCATGTAGATGTAGGTGTATAGACGTAGATGTGGATGTAGAGGTGGATGTATGCATGTAGATGTAGATGTATAGATGTGGATGTGAATGTGGAGTGGATGTATGCATGTAGATGTAGATGTATGGAGGTGAATGTGAATGTGGATGTGGATGTATGCATAGGGATGTAGATGTATGCATGTAGATGTGAATGTACGCATATAGTTGTGGATGTATGGATGTGAATATACGATTGTGATGTGAGGGAATCTGAAGTGATGAGATGGAAATGATGTGATGGGATGAGTATACATATAAATGGAATATGGAATAAGTAATGTAGATTGAGGAGGGATAATGTGGAAAAATGAAAGTTAAAATAGAAATTGTATTGTAAACTGTTTGTAAATGCTGTTTGTAAATGCTGTCTGTAAATGATTGTTTTATGTCAAGAATGCTGGGGGGAGCATTTTGACCGTCTTGTGATTAAGGTCGTGATGAGGAAGTTGCAACTGCTGACGGGGAGTCAATGAAGGACGTCTCGCGTAGCAAGGTCGGCCGAGGTCTTGACCAGCCTCGGTGCGATTAAAATGGTGAGCTTCCGGTACGGTGGATGAGGGGCCAAGGAAGCGGCCTATGCGTGAAGCGCTAGGTTACCTGCGAAGGATCCTAGAGGGTGCTGACCATACGGTGCTCGGGCTCTGGGTCGCCTAGGATACCCACGCGTGCGTCGAGGAAGATATTAGAACAGAGTTGGAGTTGTTTTCTGAAATCGAGCATGGATCTGGTTGATTGACCTTGCTGGTCTTCAATGGATGAGTCCATGGCTCCTTATATGGATCTGTTGGTTGATCTTGCTGATCTTCAATGAGAGTCCATCATGTTAAGTGATTATATTGCCAAGTATTATGGGCTAGGAACTATCGAAACGGCTCCTGAGCGTTCTAGTTGCCAATGATGCCATAGATACTCTGATGAAGGAATGATGGGAAATTAAGAATCAATTGGATAAATTGGAAGATGGTGATCAATGATACTATGGTTTTATTAAAGGATTGTTTTAAACTGGTTGAATCTGGTTGAAAAAGGCAATTTCATATTGGGTGTGTGAGTGGTGTGACTAGTTTTATTTTGCTTGAACATCCGGCTAGGGGGCCTTGGAACTCTTTTCCTTGGTACCCGGGACAAAACCTAACCAAATTTTTAATTGGATCCCATCACTACAGTGGTTGGGCGGTTGGCTAACCCATGGGATTGGATGGGGTTAGGCTGGACTGATGGATCCGTAAACCGAGACTCAAACTTTTGTTTTTACGATAGAAAAAAAAAATAAATCCCGGACAGTAACTGTTCTATGGATAGGAATCAACGGCTGTGCCTCTTGAATGGGGAAAAAAGCGTTGATCCCAATGATCCAAGTGCAAGTTTCTTCCTTGAACTGACTAAGTATCTTATAGATGTAATCGGATCATCTCGATCAAAAATGATCTTGACTACGTTAGAGTAAAAAGTTATCCTGGTGGAATCGCCCGTGCTTTCCGGTAAAGGAAGTTTTTCCGGGTTCGGTTTTGGAACAACCGACGGATTAGTCTCTTATCCGGATATCCGTGGGCGAGGCCCCGAGTGTGGGACCCCTGTCCCGCGCGAGAAGCGCTACTTCCGCTGCCAGTACCTCGAATCCGTTGCTCAGTGGGAACAGGGATCTTACAGAAGGCCTTTATAACATACTTTGTGGTATGTATATTTAGGCCTTTTTCCCAATGAAATAAACATGAGCGTTCCCAATCTTTCATTTCTTGTCCTTCATTGTAGACTTCTCTAATGGCATTCTAATTTTCCTGGGCTTCATTATCCATGAGACCAAAGAAGTTTACCTTTTCAAATCCATGTGTCACCATAACATTTTTTATGCACTCCCAAAACAATACTTGGGAGGTCTTGTCCTCCTCTTTCATCTCGCAAGTTGCAATTGTTATAAAAGCTCCTGTAGGCTACAACTAAAGATCATGATACAAAAAGAGGTAACAACAAAGAACTACATTTTTTCAAAGCTTGCAAACAAGCCATTGTTACTACCTTGGATCATAAATATGACAAGCCATTGTTACCCAATTCATGATGCGTCTAGTGTGGCTAAATCAGATCTGTAGATTACCATTCACTGAATGTCTCACTCTATTGACGAGTTCTACACCCAAGGCTGGTCCTTTAGTAGACATCTTGAAACTAAAACAATGTTCAAGTTCATTGCCTTGCCTTGGAAATCGGCTTCCATGGAAAAAGTCATAATTGAAATCCCTCTTCAAAAGTAGCAAGTCATCATAGCCAAATGATGACTTAGGTGGTCTTTGGCACATGAATGAGCTACTGACCTTCAAAACCTACAAGAAAAAAAAAATTAATCACTTTGTATATATGGCCTTAACAAATACTCCTCTAATTTAACTCACCACTTGTTCTCAACTAGTGGGCCGAGCTATTCTAGCACATTATTGAATTGTTTATCTCCAAGATCATGTCCTTGATATCCTTCTAAGACTAATGAAGTTAGCACCAACTCCTTGTTGGCAACACACATTTGCACCTTCCTTGGACCAGCATTTACATAAACTTTAATTACTCTTTTAACCATTGCTTTAGTCTTATCAAGTAATGACTTTGATGTTCCGGCCTGGACACCATGTGAGTGAATTTTGGTGTGTATTAGAAGCCGTGTTAGTCTGTCATTCACTAGACATGACATAATACACATAACATGCACAAGATGCCTAGCAAGTAGCTGGCTTTTTGCAATAGTGACAATTGAGCTTTCCATCATTAATGGCTAGGACCCCAACTACACAAGTTTTCTTTATGCACCTTTTGAAACTAATGTCATTAGGGAAGCCATTGTTCAAATACCAAGGGCATGTGGTGTGTAAACAATGCATTTCACCAATGCAATGGCTTATCCTACACACCCCTAGAAAATTGACATTCGATGTGGTTGCCTTTGTCCACATGTGACCATCATACTTATGATCCATGCCATTCGTTCCTACTCTCTAGTACCCATGGTTGCAGGAAACTCAAATATTACATCGCCATCATAGAATCTAGGAAGCTCATTCACCTGAAACACCTGTGGTATACGTCTCACTATCTTTGTCAAAGTGTTCTCCTTCCTTATGTTCAATAAGAACGCTATAGTGCTTTTCAATTTCCTTCTACCTTCTTGCCAATAGCTGCCAGCTGGCTGTTGCTTAATGCTTTTATATTTGTTCAAGTGTGTGATTAAAGGTTCACTTTCCTTCATGTCCAATTTGTAGAATTGCATTAACAGATTTATCTTTGAATTTTTTGCTTGTGTACCAAATAATTTATTGAGTTCATCCCATGCATCTTTTGCCCACTGTATCCCTGTGATGTGATGAATGATTTCATCATTTAAACTGAGTGCAATAAGTCCCAATGCTTTTTCATTCCTACTCTTCCACTCATTTTCTCCTCTCTCTGGGCATTCATCTCTCCCTTCAACTAATCCCCACAGATTTTTCCTCATCAGCAAATACATGGTTTTTGTCTACCATGTATAAAACTGTTCCCCATTAAATTTGGCTATTTTTTGTGCTGAACTCATGGTGATGTGAAGGGGGTCTTACCTCTTGATCCAATTTCAAGATTCAAGGGTAGTGTCTACCCTTTTACAACTCAATCTGGTGTTTAATAGATGATTACAATAATTTTATCAGCATAAAATATTAAATTGAGGGTAACCAATTTGTACGGGATGGTTGGAGTATCAAACCAACTCTGATTTGAAATCTGAAGTTATAGGGATCTGTATCAGATACCTAATGGTTAATTTGAACCCTCAATTGCATTAAAATACAGTGATTAGCACTGATTAATCACTGACTAGCAAATTAATGCTCTGTTTTTGTGTGCAAAAAACAGAGTATGCGGGGAGTCCAGATCTGGTGCCTTCCACTTCAAATGAGCTCAAATGCTTTCAAAAGCATCAATAGTAATGAGTCTAGTAGAGGATTAAGCCAAGAAACACAAGATTTGACCAAATATTGAAAGCTTAATCTCTGTTTTACCAAAGTCACCTGCAGATTTGATGAAGAGCTTGGATCTCACTGTAGACTTGATGAAATTGAATTCTGTCTTCACCAGCTTGTAGAGCATGCTTGAAAACCCCCGGGGCTAAGAGGAATTGAAGCAAGTTGACTTGATGAGCACAAGATCTACAAAACTGTCAGAAAAAACTACGCTGGAAAAAACGTCGATTTCTCCTGATAGCGCTGGCGGTTTGCTGCGTTTTCTTGATGGGATTGTAGCCAAAGAAGTTAGCTACCATGTGCTAGAAGCTTGTGTCCTAATTTAGAGTGTGCAAGGTGCTAGAGATCCTCCACACTGGCTGGGGGTGAAGGGGAGAAGTGAAAACTCACTAAAAATTTGATTTTTTTGCTAATTATCTACTAATCCTAATTAATTAACTAATGGGCTCATAAACCTGATTGATTCTAGGCATGGCTCTGATACCATGTTGAAATTTGAGCATAATGATGAGCTATGGTGGATCAAACACTAGAATCAACATCATTAACAAAGTGATTAGTAAATGATTAAGACGTAATTAGTGAATAATTAGCAAATAGATTAATGTAGGCATGGATACTCAAAAACCAGCAAATTCTCATTAGGGATATGCCTCAATTTATAGAGTTTACATCAAGCATCAAATCCCATTGATTTCTCCATGATTCACTCCCAAAATATCTCCACCTTTTGCTTGATTCTCTCCACCTCTTCTCTTTTCCCTGAATATCTCCCAGAATATCTCCACACTCCTAAATTTCCTCATGCTACCCATTATTCTCTCCCAGTAGATTCTTCTAACCTTTTCACAGGTTCTTTCACAATTACATCTCCTCTTTTACAGCCTCTAACCAAGAGCTTGTTCCCACACACACCCTATTCACTTGTATTTTTCAACAATAAGATGTGTATGAGATGTGATAGGATGTGATAAGAGGTGTATGAGATGTGATAGGATGTGCTAAGATGAGTTAGGATGTGATAAGATGTGTATGGGATGAGGTAAGAAGTGTATCTAATGGGATAAGACATATATGGATTGTGATAGGGCGAGAATGGATGTGATGTGGATGTATGAATGTAGATGTAAATGTGGATGTATGAATGTGGATGTGGATGTATGGATGTGAATGTGGATGTGGATGTGGATGTATAGATGTAGATACGGATGTGGATGTGGATGTATGAATGAGGATGTAAAAATGGATGTATGCATGTAGATGTGAATGTATGGATGTGAATGGGAATGTGGATGTGGATGTATGCATGTAGATGTGGATGTATGGATGTAGATACGGATGTGGATGTATGTATGTGGATGTGGATGTATGAATGAGGATGTGAAAATGGATGTATGTATGTAGATGTGGATGTATGGATGTGAATGTGGATGTGGATGTGGATGTATGTATGTGGATATGGATGTGTTTGTATGAATGCGGATATGGGATTGGATGTATGATGTGGATGTACGAACATGGATGTGTATGCAGAATAATGAATGTGAATGTGTACGTGAAATAATGCGTCATCGATATGAGTGAATGGATGAGAATGAGTACACATATGAATGGAATGTGGAATAAGTAATATGGACTGAGGAGGGATAATGTGGAAAGACGAGAGTTCGATATAGAAACTGTATTTTGATAATGTGGAAAGACGAGAGTTCGATATAGAAACTGTATTTTAATAATGATGAAAGACGAGAGTTCGATATAGAAACTCTATTTTGTGAACTATTTGTAAATGACTGTTTTATGTCAAGAATGCTGGGGAAGCATTTTGACCGTCTTGTGGATTAAGGTCATGGAGACCTAATTGATAAAGTTGCAACTGCTGACGGAGAGTCACTGGAGCACATCTCGCGTAGCAAGGTCGACCGAGGTCTTGACCAGCCTCGGTTCGATTTAAATGGTGAGCTTCCGGTACGGTGGATGAGGGACCAAGGAAGCAGCCTATGAGTGAAGCGCTAGGTCACCTGCGAAGGATCCTAGAGGGTGTTGACCATACGGTGCTCGGGCTCTGGGTCGCCAAAGATACCCACACGTGCGTTATGGAAGATATTGGAACAAGGAGTAAGAGTTGTTTTTCTGAAACCGGGCATGGATCTGGTTGATTGACCTTGATGGTCCTCAACGGATGAGTCCATGGCTCTCTTATATGGACCTGTTGAGATTGATCTTGCTGATCTTCAACGAGGATTCCATCTTGATTTTTATATGTGAAAATATTACCAGGTACTATGAGCTAGGAACTATTGAAAAAGCCCCTGAGTGAACAGGTGGTGAGCGTTCTGGTTGCCAATGATGCCATAAGTACACCGATGAATGAATGATTAGAAATATGGATTCAACTAGAGATTTTGAGGATAGTGATCAATGGCATAATGGTTTCATTAAAGGATTGTTTTAAAGTTAGCTGATGCTGAGAAAAAGGCAATTTCATATTGGGTGCGTAAGTGGTGTGACTAGTTTTATGTTTGCATGAACTTCGGGCTAGGGGGCCTGGGAACTCTTTTCCTTGGTACCAGAGACAAAACCTAACCAAATTCCTAATTGGATCCCATCACTACAGTGGTTGGGCGGTTGGCTAACCCATGGGACTGGAAGGGATTAGGCTGGACTGATGGATCTGTAAATCAAGACTCAATTTTTATTATTATGATAGATAAAGTAAATCTCGGCTAGTAATTGTTCTATGGATAGGAATCAACGGTGTGCCTCTTGATGGGGAAAAAAACATTGATCCCAATGATCCAAGTGCAAGTTTCTTCCTTGATCTGACCAAGTATCTTTATAGGTGCAGTCAGATCAGCTTGATCAGTAATGGTCTTGACTACGTTAGAGTAAAAAGTTATCCTGGTGGAATCGTCCATGCTTTCTGGGTAAAGGAAGTTTTTTCGGGTTCGGTTTTGGAAAAACTGACGGATTAGTCTCTTGCCCGGATATCCGTGGACGAGGCCCCGAGTGTGGGACCCTGCCCCGCACAAGAAGTGCTACTTCCGCTGTTGCGCGGTGGGGACTGGGATCTCACAGTTGGTATCAGAGCGAATTGGTTAATAAAGATCAACTGAGAAGCCAAATATGTCAAGAATTTATCAAGAAGCACAAAAAGGTTGTAATTGTGTGATATAATTCAGACAATTTGATATTCAAACTGAAAATTCGTAAATTAGTAATTGGGGCTTCAAATGGAAGTATCGTAATTGTATGGAACCCTGACTTGCTTGAGGCCTAGACATGATGGTATTTACCTTATAGTTCCAAGTATCATGACTACCCGTATATACCGAGGGTATAACTGCAGCTCTTTACCGGTAGTATATACGAGTAAATCTAAGACTTGAAATTATAAGCATTAATGCTATCCAGATGATGATTTTGAATGTGGTTGATATGATTTTTAATTCTGTTTGAAAACTGATGAATTGATTTGGATTTTGAATTGAAAATTGATGATCCCTGAAAAATTGGTTGAAATGTAATAAGTTGAGCGAAACCACAATGAGGATGAATGAGACGAGTCCCTGTGATGATATTCATAACTAGAATGATGATAATGATTTCAGCAAATCACTATGAGATTAGTGGATTGTGCTGTCAAATTGCTACTGTTAACACTTGACACGGTAGATCAATGTGCGCTTTTGCCGCACAGGTCGTAGCTGGGGACTTGCCGGACACCGTATGCGAGCCACGAATGGCTGCAAGCATACAACCAGGGAAGGAAGCTCAAACAGAATGCAAAGGGTGTGTCACTCACTGCTCAACTGCCACCTTGAAGGATTCCCGCGTCGCAGTAGTGAAGAAGGAGCCGTCATCGCTGCTCTACCGCCTCTCCGCCGCCGTGCCGCTACACAGTGCTCGATCGCTCTCACACTCTCTCTCTCTCTCTCTCACACACGCAGGAGAAGGAAACCAAGGAGATAAGGCAAGAGCACTCTTGTATTCACAACACATGAGAATGAAGATTTTAGGGTTACATTTGACTCTTATAGGTGACTTGGCCATTCACACTTGGGCGCCCATACATGGCCGGCCGATCCTAACCCTTATCCTCCTAATATTCAAGGTGCGCCTCTCATCGACGATCACCCAATCCCTTCATCCTTAACATATGGTGCCGACAAGCCCGGCCCATGACTCAGAATATTTAAATTAATGACGTAAAACATAGTACGTCTCAATGTCTGTCCATAGGTTAACATGCCCCCCTTCCTGATGTAGATTCCGTCCTCAGAAGCTATGGTATGGTAAGCTCGAGAGGGTTATTGTTGACTATCTGCAAAACAGGGAAGTAGAGTGAAAGTATGCTGGAATTCAAAAGATATAAAGTGTATAAATTCAAGCATGTTAGACCACAATGGATGTTGCTATGAGAACTTAGTTTAAGGGTCACATGAATGAGCTAGTGTAGCAAATTAACAGGAGTTTAAAATTATTGAAAGTAAATCAAGAGTAAGCAAGGTGTCAAAGGTTAATCAAGGTTTATAACTGGCCTAAGTCCAGGAAAATAACCAAAGAACAAGTTAATACCACAAGCCTAGGGACACAAGAAACATCAGAGTTACAGGAGCCTTTTGCCTTTATATATATTTTTTTTAATGCACGTGACAATTTTTACACACAATGGAGACCTTCCTAAGGCAAAACTAACATCGATCCTGGTACCATGTTTAACACAAAGCATTCTCCAAGAATCTATAATTTCACCTTAGGCAAGGCTACCCCCTACCAACCAAGGCATCGGTCTGGAGTAGAATACTCCTCGCCTACCAAGTATCAATAAGGCGATAGGCCAACATTAAAGCACATCATAGACTTGCATTGTCATTTATTGTAGGCTTTTTTTAAAAAAAAATTAAATTTCTTTTGATCTTCGCTCCTGAACTAAAATGTGTTCTTACATCCTTTCGACAAGGGGTAAAAGCTATGTCCTAGAGGTCAACACACACACAGCCAGGTGTCAAACATTAAGATGGTTTGATCCTAGACCTAAGACAATCGTATTCCAAGGTTAACTAAAGACTGCATGCATTTCAAGAATATATCCAATAAGGTTAAACTTATTAATGATTCACACTAGCACGTCAGGCAACTTCAAAAACTAAGTAGTACATTGACAATTTCCATGTGGTCATGCATTATAGTTCATGCAATTAATTGAACAGAAAAAATGAAAGAGAGTGGGCATGGAAGAATTACACCTGAAATTGGAGATCTCCTTGATTTGACGAGACAGCTTGCAATTTGATGTAGATATATTTTGATGAACGTTGCAGCAGTCTCAGGACTTGGAAGCGAACCCACCTCAAACTTTTCAACCTGTACAATCAACTAACAAGCACTATACCTCAAGAGGCACATCAGTGTGAAAATTTCAAGACTTGTTTAAGGAATCTAAACTAGAAAAAACTTGAAAACACTAACCTACCTACCAGTCACCACACTACTACTGAGGATACGGTAAGAGGATGTTGTAGAGTCCTGGCTCTAGCCCTAAGGCTAAGCCTCTATCCGCATCATCCAAATAAATAAAGTCAACCTCAGTAGTGCCATGAGTTTCATCCGTCCATTCATCATTGTCAGATATTTCTTTTTCATTTTTCCATCCACATAAACTCATCAAAAATGTAACCATGCGAGGATAGTCATCTTGTGGAAAAGGAAAGCATTGGGCTATCGGGGATATGTCCTCTACGGAGTAGGGGTCAGTCATGGTCAATAGGCGAATTAGCCATTCTAATTCCTCAACATTTTCCTCTCTGGCTAGTACATCTATATGATCCCATTCAGTTTCAATTACAGGATAGCACATGTGGAATATCTGAGAAAGGTACAGATGATACCTCTCACCAAAGGTAGGAGTGGATGAAGTGTATGATGATCGGGCATCTGCCATATCTACAAACACAGATATAGCATCAGTAGGTTTATGACAGGTCAATCTAGTTCTTGATTGTATACGGATATTTCTCTTGTTTTTGTGCTCTTGCTCTTTTTACTATTTTTTGTTTTTCATTTCTTTGTTTTTTTTTAATGTATGAAGCTATATATATACATCCCCTTGAATTTGGCAATTACATGGTCAGGGGAGAAGGTTAAGGAGGAAGCATTAGAATGTCGAGTGTGAGTACATGCTCCCCCTTTCCTTGGGTAGATCATATTATTTGCAATGATGTTGCAGCCTCTTGGAACCAATTTGTCCAGCGGGTCATAGGTTGTGATGTGGGCAGATAGCTTTTTATGACCCTTGTGGCCACATCCAATTGCAGAGATGGTAGTGTACGCTCCCATTGACGAATGGAGGAAATGGTTTCCGACGATACTATTACAAAGGGAGACGTAGACTCATCGGTTTTTTGTTGGGTGTTGACAAGAGTAGGTGTAGAGCATGAAGAAACTTCTATATCAATGTGTGTTTGGCATGAAGAGCTAGAAGCTTCATGTGACTCCCCCCTTCCTGAGCTAGGTGGTATTGATCGATATCGTTTGGGAATCCAAACTAGCTCTCGAAGAAGTGGTGCGGAGCACTCTGTTACCTTTTCCTTACCACGGTCTTGAATTGTCATTGGGGTGGCAACAATTGGTTTGCAAGTTTTTATAGGTGATGTAGAGGGATTCAGCTTATGTTTAGGGACCCAAATCTGGTCATTCCCCTCGTAGTACCCTTGGGCTACTAATAAATTTTTAGGGATCCATCGCGATGTTACATTGCCCTTTCTCGGGTAGGTAGCTGCTTTCCTTTTACGAGGCTTCTTGGTTTGGCTGAACGAGATTGAGCAGGGGAAGTAGCTATTAACAAAGCTTTTGGGACCCATTTGTATGTGTTTTTTGGCATAGTAAGCGGAGCTTTAGAGACCACCCTGCATGTTTCCACTCTTGGCATTGAAGCGTTAGAGGGGTGGCAAACAATCAAAGATGGTTTTGCCACTGGACTTTGTGATTTTTCGTTATCCAGCATTTTGTCCACAGTCGATGGCTTAGGAGTGGGATTTTGAGCGGTCATACTGAGTGTTGGTTCTTGCGTTGTGACTCGTCTGGTTGCCCAATCGATATTGCACTTGGTGGCCAACATCCATTTGCGCCCTAAGTTTATAGTGCCTTCCATGGTACCAGCAGGCATAACCAAAAAGCTTTGAATTATGGTCCCCCCATCATACGCAACCGCCGGAGTGTGCAGAATTCCTGAGACAGGGGTTTTCTTCTTGTTGATACCTTGAACTTGGATAGCACTCTTGGATAAAGGTGGTTTTCCAAGTTGACACCACACGCCATATGATAGCAAATTGTGTTGCGCTCCTGTATCCAATAATGCATTATACAGCACCTCTCCGTAAGGACTCTGTAACTCAATTGGGTATCTTAGAGGTGGGTCAGATTCCAGTGAATCCTCCTCTGCCTCCTCGAAAAATACTTGCGTAATTCCCAAGTTGGCTTCTCGTTTGTCGCCTAGTATGCTGTTGACGTTCTTTGGCTTCAACTCTCGCTTGTATTTTCTTAAGCTCAGCTTGTTCTTTAGCTGCCTTCTTTTGATGGATTGCATGTAACTCCTCTTGGCTCAGGGGGTCATAGTATTTTTTGAATTTACTCCCACTAAGAAACCCAATGGTTTCAACTCCGTCTCGAGAGTCTCCACTCTGATGGTACCTTGCGGGGTAATTTCACATACTCTATACGGTCCCTTTCCAGCATATTTGAGCTTCTTCTTTTCGTTTCGCACTCCATACATCAACACTTTATCCCCAACCTTGATGTCCTTGTCCTTTAGATGGCGATCAAACCATTTTTTCCTTCTATCCTTCTCCACAAGGGCATTGTACATAGCCAATTGTCTTTCTTCGTTTAGCCGCTCAAGGATATACAGACGCTCTGCTAAGGGATTACCATCCCAACCCTCTTGAGTTGCAACACGAAGACTAGGAATGATAAATTCCCACAGCATGACTGCTTCTTGGCCATATACCATTTTGAATGGTGTGCAATTAATAGCCACTTTGTACGCAGTACGATAGGCCCATAAAGCTGTTGTAAGCTTTAGATCCCAATCCGTGCGATGAGCTTCAACTGTCTTTGTCAAAACAGAGATTAATGTCTTGTTTGTACTCTCGGCTTGGCCATTCGCTTGCGGATAATAAGGAGTAGATTTATGATGGGATATCATGAAATTTGTTGTGAGCTCCTTAATCACTTCATTTATAAAATGTGTACCATTGTCGCTCACAAGTTCAAAAGGACAACCGAAGCGTGTGATTATATTTTCAAAGAGGAACTTGGCTGTTGTCCTTGCATCTGCCTTACGTGTCGCCTTCGCTTCAGCCCATTTGGTCATATAGTCAGTGGCCACAATAATATAGCGAGATTGTGTGTTTCGGGCCGCTGGGCTAATCGGACCTACAAAGTCTAAACCCCACTTTTCAAATGGTTGGTTTACTTTGATTGGATGTAGGGGCATCTGATCTTTCCTCTGGGGTTTCTTGTATCGTTGTCATTCATCGCAACCCTTCACAAAGAGTGATGCATCTTGGAACATAGTGGGCCACCAATACCCTGATTGTAAGATCTTTTGCGCAGTTAAGTCTCCTGAGAAGTGACCACCGGCTACGCCCATATGTGCCTCTTGCAAAATGTATAGATACTCATCCTCTCGGGCACAACGCCTAAGAACGTCATCCTTTCCTCTTTTATAAAGAGTCCCGGCTATCAGGCAATAGGGTTCGCATTCTTTGATTAGCTTTCGAGCTAGATCTTTACGAAGCTCCTTGGGTGGAAAGCCATTAACCAAAAAGTTAACAATCTTCTCACTCCATTCAGGCATTGTCTCCACCATGAACAGGGAAGTGTCTGGTAAGTCATCATCAACCCCCGTAGGAGCCTCACCATTAGGTATGCGAGACAAATGATCAGCCATAACATGTTTTTTGCCAGGTCTCACAACAACAGTGAAATCAAACTCAAGAAGAATCAATAGCCATCGTGTGATTCTTCCTGTGGAGCATGGTTTGTTTACCAGATACAACAATGCTTGATGATCCACATAGAAAACAAACTTGGTGGCAAGGAGGTAATAACGAAATTTCCTTACTGCATATATCATTGCCAACCCTTCTCGCTCCGTAGTGGTGTAGTTCATCTCAGCATCGTTCAACTGGCGAGACTGGCAAAGCTAATGGGGTAGTCTAGCTTGTGTTCTCCAGGTTGAGTTAACACACACCCCATAGCAAAGTTTGATGCATCAATATGCACATGGAAGAGTAAATCCCAGTTAGGCATTCTCAAGATTGGAGCACTCGCCAAGGCCTTCTTTAATAGTTCATAGGCACGATCACATTCTTCGGTCCAAATAAACTCGATGAGAAGCTTATACAATGGTCGAGCTATCTTGACAAAGAATAGAATAAACCTTCGATAATAACCAACATGGCCCATAAACCGTTGGACTCCCTTGTAGTTGGTGGGTGGGGGTAATTCCAGAATGACCTTGATTTTACTCTCGTCAGTGGAAATCCCATTTTTGGACACTATATGCCCTAAGATAACTCCGTGTTTAACCCAGAATTGGCATTTGAAAGGATTCAAGGAGATGCGATATAATCTACACCTTTCAAATATTTTTCGTAAACACATCAAGTGCTCGTCCCAAGAGGAATGAACACAAAGATCATCTAAGAAAGCTTCACAGAAGTCCCTTAGATATTCCTTAAAGGCCGTGTTTATCAATCGTTGGAATGTTGCAGGTGCGTTGGTCAAGCCAAAAGCCATGACGCGAAAGGCAAACACTCCAAACTCCGTGATAAATGCTGTTTTAGCTTGGTCCTCGACTGCAATTGTGATCTGATTGTAACCCGAGTACCCATCTAAAAAGCTATATGCCTCCTTGCCTGCCACTCTTTCAAGCACATGTTCAGAATATGGCAAGGGATAATGATCCCTTCTGGTGGCTGCATTAACCTTTTTGAGATCAACGCACACTCTGAGTTTCCCATTCTTCTTTGGCACGATGACTATCGGAGAAACCCATTCTGAGTGCTCAATTGGGTATATAATCCACATTTTACAAGCTTTTCAATTTCCTCTTGTACAATCTTTGCGTACTTAGGATTCATTGGGTAGGGACATTGCTGGACTAGTTTAGCAGTGCTAATCATTGGAATCGTGTGTTGCACCACCGAGGGTGGAACACCCTTCATATCATGATATGTCCAAGCAAATATGTCCTTGAATTCTTTGAGAAGCTTCGTAAGTGCAGCTTCTTCCGCCTTGGTGAGGTCTTGAGCAATAAAAACTGGTTTAGACTCCTCACCCGGATCTGCTAAGTCTATCTCCTTAACTACCGCAAGGCCATCGTAGACACCGCTACTCCCATTGACAGGCGTTCGTTGGGCTTTTGTGTAGACTACTTTACGTTCCCCTGTGGTGAATGATTTGAAATGCTCGGGTGCGGGGTGTAAGTCTACTGGTTCTTGTTGTGCCCGATTTTTTTCTTTTAATTCCGCCTCCTTTTGTTGTTGAGCCAACTCTTGGTTTTGCCGCCTTCTTGCAGTACGACTTAGTTTTGGCTTCTCTTCGATTTCTAATTGGGCAACATCATGAGGTTGCGGAATACACCACATGACACTTTGGAGGTATTGTCCCCAATTATCTGCTATCTTCCGATGAGCGTCAATGGCTCCTACATAACTAAGCCATTCTGCAGTGGATCTCTCCTTATTTATTGCAGTGCGTACATTGGCTCGATAGCTTTGACGCTTATGTCTCGTTTTCTTCTTACCAAGTTTTTGATTTTTGTTTCTATCAGATTCGGACTCACTTGGTCGATCTTCACTTTCGGATGAACTGCAGGAGGTCACTGTCCTAGGCCTCGAGCACCCTGCTTCCACATTTGGGTGAATAGTTGATTCATCCCCCCCATCAGGCTCAGAGTTAGTTTCTTCTTGAGATTCATACTCAGAGTTGCATTGGTCAGAGTCTTCGCTACTTTCAGTGCCAGTGGAGGTTGCCACTTTCTCGCCATCAGGAGTCAAGTGCATAACACCTATCATGTTTATTGGCACTAACGGTGGCATATCTTGCCCCTCAGGTGTTACCCAGCTTGTGCCTCTATTCCCCCATGTGTCTATGGTTGCCGCTAGGTGTACCCAATCCACGTTATCCGACTCAGTCATACCCGGTAGGACATCCATATAAGGAGAATCTTTCCCATCATCAGTCTCTTTTTTGCATGTATAGCAATACCTTAATGGGGCAGAGTGAATAGTGGTATCCGATTGATTATCAATGATAACCTTGCTTCCTAAAGGATGTGCACGACCATTCTCAAGATCAACTCGAATGGCAGAGTCCTGGAATTGTAGGTAGACATGGTTTTTTGACCAGTCGTGCACCATTTGTGCTTCCCTCATGAAAGGACGTCCTAAGATCATTTGATATGACATAGGATGCTTGGAGAAATCCATTACAATGAAGGTATGTTTTACCTTGTATCCCAGGACCTTGATCTTAAGGTCCCTTAACATTCCAATAGGTTTAGCTATGGTTCCGTTTGCCATCTTAACCACTATGTTTGTGACTTCAAGGTGAGGTCTTCCCATGGATTCCCAACAGTTTTTAGTCACAATGCTCACTCCAGCACCACCATCAAGGATTCCCTTTAGGGTTA
The DNA here is from genome assembly GCF_041138505.1 of Cibotium barometz. Classification (NCBI taxonomy): domain Eukaryota; kingdom Viridiplantae; phylum Streptophyta; class Polypodiopsida; order Cyatheales; family Cibotiaceae; genus Cibotium; species Cibotium barometz. The sequence continues at coordinate 62,993,779 of NC_141050.1, read as the reverse complement.
ATCCCTTGGTAGTAATGGGAAGGGTTGCATTATATTCGTCCCCTTCAAAGTATTGTCCCAACTTGTTAACAGGTATTTCAACGACCGAGTTTTCATCTAGGTTGGGTTGTAGATCCCAATGTTCCTCCTCATCTTGAAGCGTGTCGGCTCTATCCATATTTGCAAATTATGGTAGCCCCGCCTTTAGTTCTCCATTGAGAAATGCCCGAAGAGCTAAGAATAGCTCAGGATCTTTGTATAATTTGGATATGATCGTGGTTCTGATTTCAGAGGACATGAAATCCTTTAGCTTAGACACATTCAACGGTACTGTTCAAGACATCGCCCCTTGACTAGGGACTGGTGAAGATGGAATCACTTCCTCTTCGATGGGGTCAGGCATTCCCTCACTAAACATTCTTTCAAGCAAAAAGGGTGTTTGCCCACTTCCTGATGTCCTATCCTCACTTTCTTCCCGAATGATACTCGGTATAGCTAACGGTTTATGGTTCCGGTGAGGCTGAACTTGCGTAGGAAACACTGTGTCTGGAATTTTGATTTTTCTCGGGTTTGGCTCCAGTTCTCTTTGTGTTTCTTCCACCAAACCCCTTCTCAAGGTTAAGCCTAAGCCTTTACACTTATGCAGCTCATTGTGCTCTTCCAAGGAATCACACACGTGTTCAAAAACTTCAATGTGCTTCCTAACATCCTCGTTACCACTGAAGTTTTGAGTGAGCTTAGCCACTTGTACTGCCTTGCTTCTAGGTTCTCTCTCAGGCATGCCCCGCATGTTTTCCACAATAGATCGTCCGATCGTCTGAGCAAACGCTGCGAGATCACCTAGGTGAGCAGGCATAGCTGGTGGAGGCACTTCTGGGATAGCCTGGCTGATAGGAGTTGGCGTTGGTCTGAGTATGTTGGCAAACGACGTAGGATATGATATGTAGCTAGGCCTAGCTCCTCTTGGATAAGGGTTGTGATAAGACGGTCGTGGAGCATACGCCATTGGCATACTAAGAGGCATAGGAGCTACATGAGCATGAGTAGCAATACGCACATATGGTTGATAGGCACTGGCACGCGCTGTTGTATGTACTATTCCACTAGGTAGCGGCATCGTACTAACTACAGCGGTAGCAGGTGCACTTTCCGTTATGCTCATCATTGGGGTAGGCATTGTGGATTCCTTAATGGAAAGTTGAGCCAAGGTTGGAAAACTAAAGTTACTGCTTGTGGGCTCAACCTGCATTGAGACTCTAGGTGAAACAACATACGAAGGGTCTATGGGACTCACCGAGGGAGTCTCCAATTGTGATAGGGTTGGTTGTTTGGCCTTGCCCGTATCCAAAAACCTCATAGGGCCAGTGGAAACTAGGTTCACTCCCCTATTTTGCCTCTCAATTTGGATAATTCTATGAATAACCTCACATATCATTTGCTGTTGCTCTTCTAGATTAGTGGCACTAGATGTAGATCGTAGGACTTCTAACCAACCCACATGGTATGTGTAACCCGTGTATAGGTCAGTTAGAGTCTCTGTGTGTAGATCATATTCCCAATTTTCATTGAGAAATATAGTCACTATCCACTATTCGTGGATCTTGGGTTGCACTCCCTTGGGTTCCAGCCGAAGGCCAAGATGCTAACGTGGAGGGATGGTGTGAGCCTGCGTAAACTGAAACACTTTCTAGTGGTTCAGGCTCTAGCACCCGACCAGAACGTAGATGCATGTGACGTGGGTACCCTACGTGCATTGGTAACTACCCTTGAAACTCACACAAGTGGTTTCTTGGGTATTTCGCACCCCGTTTTTACTTGTTTTTAGATTGTTTTTAACCCGTTTTTGACCCCCTTACTTATGGTCGAACCTGGACTAGGGCGTGTGATAGCTCGAAACGAGCATATCGTTCAAAGGGTCCTAGTGTGCTTTACAGCACCGTGTTCGCCTATCTAGAGCTCCTGTAGTCCTCAAAACAATCCGTTTCCCTTGGTGGGGGGAAGGGGCAAAAGCCTATTTGCTTGTGGAGGAAAGGGTGAGGGCTTTATCCCACATGCTCACGTTACTCCTTGGGGAGTGGGCTACATATAGGGCACGACTTCCCATAAGCTCTCACTTGAAAGAAAGCTATGGAGGCTCACTCTCCTATATATATATATCAAAAGATCGAGACCGAGACCGAGGCCGGGGTCGTGGGTCAATTGGGGTTCTTTCTTTTCAAAAAAAATTTCTTCAATTAGAAAATCTTTCCTCTCCACACGTTTGGTTCTTTCTTTAAAAATAAAATTTTATTTTTTATTTTTTATTTTTTATTTTTTTTATTTTTTTATTTTTTTATTTTTTATTTCCTTTTTTTTAGATAAGTTTTCTAGGGTTTCTTTAGGGTTCAGCCTTGGCCGCGGCGCAGTTCGCACACAGCACAGATCTGGGGATTCAGAAATCCCTCCCCCCCGCACGCAGGTAACCAGATAACAGAATGCACGCCCACACGCGGAGCGAAAAAATAACAAAAGAAACAGAAATGCAAAAGACAAATTGTAGAAACAGATTGCAAAACACAGAAACACCTCAACAACAAACACACAGTCGCTTTCCTACAGTGCAGATTAAACTTCACGCAACAGTCGAGCTACAAACTGGAGCTTGGTGCAGGGCAACTCCCCGGCAGCGGCGCCAAAAATGTGCGCTTTTGCCGCACAGGTTGTAGCTGGGGACTTGCCGGACACCGTATGCGAGCCACGAATGGCTGCAAGCATACAACCAGGGAAGGAAGCTCAAACAGAATGCAAAGGGTGTGTCACTCACCGCTCAACTGCCGCCTTGAAGGATTCCCATGTCGCAGTAGTGAAGAAGGAGCCGTCGTCACCGCTCTACCGCCTCTCCGCCGCCGTGCCGCTACACAGTGCTCGATCGCTCTCTCACTCACTCTCTCTCTCTCTCTCACACGCAGGAGAAGGAAACCAAGGAGATAAGGCAAGAGCACTCTTGTATTCACAACACATGAGAATGAAGATTTTAGGGTTACATTTGACTCTTATAGGTGACTTGGCCGTTCACACTTGGGCGTCCATACATGGCCGGCCGATCCTAACCCTTATCCTCCTAATATTCAAGGTGCGCCTCTCATCGACGATCACCCAATCCCTTCATCCTTAACATATGGTGCCGACAAGCCCGGCCCATGACTCAGAATATTTAAATTAATGACGTAAAACATAGTACGTCTCAATGTCCGTCTCATAGGTTAACAATCAAGTTAAGGGATGACAATTTGAGAACTTGCTTGACTTAAATTCCCGTGGAGGAATGTTCATAAAGAAAGTTTTCGGTCTAATGGACCATTATCGTGTTAAAGATATGAATGATATGATCTGAATGAATTGTTATTTAATGATGAGTTCTATATAAGGGATATTTATCCCAGTATTCTGTTGGGTTGACCAGAATATAAGGAATCTCAGAATAAATTGGATCTTAAGAAAAAGAGTTGTACTCTACTTTGCAAGATGAGGACATCTCGCATTTTTTTAAAGGGGGGTAGAATGTAAGATTCCTCTCCCAGCCTTCAAGGTATATAGGAGCCCTTTCTGATCTTATAATTATTCCCTCTCTAAAATAAAAGAAAGATTTTGTTTAAAAAGGAAGACCCTTTCCCCAGAATACTTTCTCAGGAGCCCACCTGTTTTAAGGATTCAGAACGATGAGTTCAGAAGTGAGAACCGGTGTTTTGGATGCCAAGGTTTTGGTCATAAGTTCATTAGGGGAAGGTTGAGGTATATAGGGGCCCTTTAAGCTGCCATATTATGATTTTAATGACTTTTTGTTAAAACGTTAAGTTTTTTTGACTTTAGATACCTTCTTGTTCTTCAAACGGCTAGAAGTTTGAATTTCAAAGTTTCCCGCCAAAATTGAATTTGAAATCGAGCGAGCAAAACTATATCATGTGACATATCTATGGAAAGAGCTCGACGAGTAGATTCTGGATCTATAATCTCCGACAAATTTTGAGCTCATATGTAGAAGTTATGGACGTTCGAAATTTCAAAAACTCCCCCCCCCCACTTTTTGGAAATGAAAAGTACAAAAAGGCATCTTCTAAAGAATCTTTTGACCACCTTTAATCACCCAACATTTTTGTATACATGGCATCACACGATTGGCTCTTTTCCTTAATAACCTTTTAATCACATGGCATCTTAAAGGGCCCCTATAGACCTCAACCTTCCCCTAATGTAAAAGACTGCCCGACTCCTGCCATGTCAAGGGCACAGGGAAGTCAAGAACCCCAAATTCAGAGACCAATCCCTTCATACCAGCCTAATCAGGGTCCGTCTCGCCCAAGCCAGGGTAACCCCAGAAGAACTCTAGCTCATCCATCTGCCTCTGTCCAGAATAACCTCAGAACTCCTTTCCAGAACTGGGGCAACCAAAGAGAAAAAAAATTTCGCCTCAGACTGCCTCAGACTGCCTCAGACTGCAGAGCAGCCAGAGCAATCGCAATTTCAGATATAGTGGAAGAGGAAAAAGGACAAATCTATGCTACAATTGAAAACCAAGAGCCTAACCGACAATTCTCAGTCATCCATACTCCAGCAGAGTATCAGGGTAAACCAAGTAATCGAAGATATACTTCGGTCATGCTGGCAGGGAACCCAAGAAGTGGCTAAGCTATCTGCACCTAGTCGAGTTCGCCTACAAATACTTCTTATCACGGAAGTATTGGGATGAGCCCTTTTTAAAGCTCTGTATGGACAAGATTGCTTAACTCCATAAACTAGGTCCGACCCATTGATTAGGGTCGAGATGTCCAGACAATACTTGACGACATGGAGCAGCAGATGCAGGCAATTCATAAAGATATAAAAGCTGCCCAGGATCGATAGAAGCAGTATGCAGATAAGAAGAGGACAGTCAGAGAATTCAAAGAAGCAGATATGGTCTTCATTCGAGTACAACCCAAAAGAAGTTCTTTATCTCTTGGGAAGTATAAGAAGTTATCCCCCAGATATTGTGGGCCATATCTGATTTCAAAGAAAGTAGGTGACTTAGCCTACGAGCTTCTTTTACCTCCTCATCTCAAAGTTCATAATGTATTTCATGTAAGCCTTCTAAAGAAATATGTGCCAAGCCCAAATCATGGAAAGACGGTAAAACTTCAGTGGGTAAGATACACTGTTGGCTTCTAGGTTACGCTAGTTCCTTCTTTTATATAAGTCGTAGCTCTTACTTGTCGCTCGCAGTAATCTTACTACCATCGATCTCCTTTCTTTCTTAATCTCCTTTATGGCTTGGCACAGGACTTATCCATGATGATTTCTCACCTTCAAGACGCAAGCGAGTCTGTAAAGAAGGATTTTATAGAACTGTATGAGCACTCACTTTTCCCTCACTTGTTAGGAACTTTTGTAGCTTAGACTAAATGGCGGACCTATCGAGACATAACTAGGGTAACACCGTGGGGTCGGCATCACTTTCGTAACAATGTCCGCTTGGCTATGAATATTGAAGCTTTGGGTTTGGATCCCTGATACTATTACGTGATGAGATCAAGGCATGGTGGGTTTTTTGAGCGGGTCTTCTTACTTGCGTGTTTTCTTCCTTACCAGAAGATATGCCTTTATCCCATTTTTGGCTTGGCTCTTAGAGGTCCTTTTATGAGGTCACCTAATACCAATGAGGTAGGTGCTGCAATAACCAGCCGAATTATTCCCATAGATGAGTTACCTTATACGTGTGCTGCTTGTGAGTGCTGCTTTTGTGACCATATGATGGACAGGCTTATGGAATTGTAAAAAGTTCTTCTATCTTTGCTGTATATGTTCCACGAGTGAATAAAGTTAAAATCTTTATTCTTGTCTTGAGTCTTGCTCTCTTTGAGACTTTTCTTGGTGGTTACTTTTAATTAAATTTTCGCTTAGTCTTGAGTCTTGCTCTCTTTGAGACTTTTCTTGGTGGTTACTTTTCTTGGTGGTTACTTTTAATTAAATTTTCGCTTAGTCTCATATTCGTGCATCTTGCGGAATTACCTTGAGTTTGCGAGATGAGGACATCTCGTGTTTTTCAAGTGGGAGAGAATGTAAGATTCCTCCCCAGCCTCTCAAGATGTCCAGCATCTTCCCGTGTAATTAAATCCCTCTTCAGAAATATAAAAGATCTTGTTTCTAACTGTTTTAACGTAGAGAGAGAAAATATTCTAGAGAGAGAATATTCAGATTTTTAATATTTTTGGATAGAAAAATATCTCATCTTATTAAAATGAATTCCCCTGAAACAGAAATTCAAAAAGAACTTTCCAATGTGTAATTGGAATTAATTGAAAATGGGTATAAAGGACCTTAGCTTAAGGGTCTAGATTTTCAGAAATTTTTGGATTATGGTCCAATTAAGGTTCCTGTGGGCCAATAGGATCAATCCATGTGTGGGGAGGAGATAAATCCAATTTATAAAAGAAATTATCCAAAAATGAATAAATACTCACATAAGATGAAGAGTTGACTAAGGACAAGGCTAATAGTTAAAAAGGGGAGATATTTAGAAGTAAATACTCACATAAGATGAAGAATTGACTAAAGACAAGGCTAATAGTTAAAAAGGGGAGATATTTAGAAGTAAATACTCACATAAGATGAAGAATTGACTAAAGACAAGACTAATAGTTAAAAAGGGGAGATATTTAGAAGTAAATACTCACATAAGATGAAGAATTGACTATGTACAAGGTTTCTTAGTAAAAAACTATGAGTAATATCAAAAATATGAGATATTTTGGGTATAATGATTCCATTTTGACACTTATGTAAGGAAGGGGAGTCCCTTCAATGAGGCACCTACTTCACATGCTTGAATGAGTTTTAAACTCAAAAATAATGTGATATTTTTATCTCTCCTCTCTCTTGAACCAAACCAAATCAAAATGGAACCAAACCGAATAAAAAAGTAACCAAACTAGGTCCAAATCTAGTCCAAATTCAACCAAATTGAATCTGGAAAATTCTAGAAATCAGTTAGCCTTGGTTAGAGCCTCCCTCTCTTATAAATAGAACATGAGTCCTTTGAAAAAAATAAGAGAATTCTACTATACTAGAATTATGCTGAAATAATGCTAATTTTTACTATTCTCTAAAATTCTCTCCAAATTGGAGAAATTGGAGCTTCCCTCTTTCTTCAATCCCCATTGGTGACTCCATCAACATACTAAACCAATTGATTGGTTGGGGGCCTCTACCGTGAACAAAGAATCAAGCAATTTGTAAGGTAAATGGTGAGTTTTGATCTTTTCTATAATTTCTCAATGTTTCTCTCTTCTCAATCCCTCTCAAGCTTGAGAAGCTTAATTGGAATGGTTTTTGAATGCTATTGAAGTTAATTGATGAATGGTAGTAAAGAATTACATAAATTGATGAATGCTATTGAGTTTAATTGATGAATGATAGTAAAGAATTACATAAATTTCCATTTATTCTTAATTCTAATGATTTTTATGTAAATTCTCTCTCTCACTTAAGAAATGGTGATACTCATGACCCATTCTCAATCCAAATGAAGCTTTTCATAAAGCTTTCCTTAATCCAAGATTAATCTATGCTTGAGGTCAAATTAATGACTTTTTTCTATGCTTTTAGTTTATGTATTTCATGAATATAGATGATTCAATCCATTATTGGGTTAATGATCCAATTAGGGATCATTCTAATCATTCCCTTAATGATAAGCTTTATTTTTTAAAATAATTGAGATTTATCAGTCATAGCAGCGGAGCTATGGTAAAATTTTTGAAAAAAATTACACATAAAATAAATTCATTCAAAGCATGAAAAGAGGACTTCCTACCATATTCTAGGAATTATCATCCTAGATTAATTGAAAGAATTTCATTGTAATCATGGAGAAATTGATTTTTATACTATGCATAATTGATTTTCATGCATAGAGGTATGCATAAAAGATTATTATTTTAATATAAAGTGTTACTTTTATCATATTTGGATTTCATGCATAGAGGTATGCATAAAAGATTATTATTTTAATATAAAAGTGTTATTATTATCATAATTGAATTTCATGCATAGAGGTATGCACAAAAGATATTTTTTTTATTCTAAAAGTGTGATTTTCATCATAAATGGATTTTATGCATAAATTAGATGCATAAGAGAAATTCTTTTATTCTAAAAGTGTAATTCCTACTAAATTGGATTTATGCATGGAAAGATGCATAAAGAATTTATTTTAATCCAAAAGTGTCATTCTCATTTAAAATGAATTTATGCATAGGAAGATGCATAAAAGATTGATTTTTAATTCAAAAGTGTCATTCTCATTTAAAATGAATTTATGCATAGGAAGATGCATAAAAGATTGATTTTTAATTCAAAAGTGTCATTCTCATTTAAAATGAATTTATGCATAGGAAGATGCATAAAAGATTGATTTTTATTTCGAAAGTGTTATTCTCCTTAAAATGGAATTTATGCATAAATAGATGCGTAAAGAAATCTTATATCAAATATAAGAATTCTCTTGTATTCTATAAATAGATATGGGAAGTGATAGGATGTGATAAGATGTGAGAAGATGTGTATGAGATGTGATAGGATGTGATAAGGGGTGTATGAGATGTGATAGGATGTGATAAGGGGTGTATGAGATATGATAGGATGTGATAAGATGTGTATGAGATGTGACAGGATGTGATAAGAGGTGTATGAGATGTGATAGGATGTGCTAAGATGAGTTAGGATATGATAAGATGTGTATGGGATGAGGTAAGAAGTGTATCTGATGGGATAAGACGTATATGGGTTGTGATAGGGCGAGAATGGATGTGATGTGGATGTATGAATGTGGATGTGGATGTATGGATGTGAATGTGGATGTGGATGTGGATGTATAGATGTAGATACGGATGTGGATGTATGTATGTGGATGTGGATGTATGAATGAGGATGTGAAAATGGATGTATGCATGTAGATGTGGATGTATGGATATGAATGGGAATGTGGATGTGGATGTATGCATGTAGATGTGGATGTATGGATGTAGATACGGATGTGGATGTATGTATGTGGATGTGGATGCATGAATGAGGATGTGAAAATGGATGTATGTATGTAGATGTGGATGTATGGATGTGAATGTGGATGTGGATGTGGATGTATGTATGTGGAGATGGATGTGTTTGTATGAATGCGGATATGGGATTGGATGTATGATGTGGATGTACGAACATGGATGTGTATGTAGAATAATGAATGTGAATGTGTATGTGAAATAATGTGTCGTCGATATGAGTGAATGGATGAGAATGAGTACACATATGAATGGAATGTGGAATAAGTAATATGGACTGAGGAGAGATAATGTGGAAAGACGAGAGTTCGATATAGAAACTGTATTTTGATAATGTGGAAAGACGAGAGTTCGATATAGAAACTCTATTTTGATAATGTGGAAAGACGAGAGTTCGATATAGAAACTCTATTTTGTGAACTGTTTGTAAATGACTGTTTTATGTCAAGAATGCTGGGGAAGCATTTTGACCGTCTTGTAGATTAAGGTCATGGAGACCTAACTGATAAAGTTGCAACTGCTGACGGAGAGTCACTGGAGGACGTCTCGCGTAGCAAGGTCGACCGAGGTCTTGACCAGCGTCAGTTCGATTTAAATGGTGAGCTTCCGGTACGGTGGATGAGGGACCAAGGAAGCGGCCTATGAGTGAAGCGCTAGGTCACCTGCGAAGGATCCTAGAGGGTGCTGACCATACGGTGCTCGGGCTCTGGGTCGCCGAAGATACTCACACGTGCATCGTGGAAGATATTGGAACAAGGAGTAAGAGTTGTTTTTCTAAAACTCGGCATGGATCTGGTTGATTGACCTTGCTGGTCCTCAACGGATGAGTCCATGGCTCTCTTATATGGACCTGTTGAGATTGATCTTGCTGATCTTCAACGAGGATTCCATCTTGATTTTTATATGTGAAAATATTACCGGGTACTATGAGCTAGGAACTATTGAAAAGGCCCCTGAGTGAACAGGTGGTGAGCGTTCTGGTTGTTGCCAATGATGCCATAAGTACACCGATGAATGAATGACTAGAAATATGGACTCAACTAGAGATTTTGAGGATAGTGATCAATGGCATAATGGTTTCATTAAAGGATTGTTTTAAAGTTAGCTGATGCTGAGAAAAAAGCAATTTCATATTGGGTGCATAAGTGGTGTGACTAGTTTTATGTTTGCATGAAGTTCCGGCTAGGGGGCCTGGGAACTCTTTTCCTTGGTACCCGGGACAAAACCTAACCAAATTCCTAATTGGATCCCATCACTATAGTGGTTGGGCGGTTGGCTAACCCATGGGACTGGAAGGGGTTAGGCTGGACTGATGGATCCGTAAATCGAGACTCAATTTCTATTATTACGATAGATAAAGTAAATCCCGGATAGTAATTGTTCTATGGATAGGAATCAACGGCTGTGCCTCTTGATGGGGAAAAAAGCATTGATCCCAATGATCCAAGTGCAAGTTTCTTCCTTGATCTGACTGAGTATCTTTATAGGTGCAGTCGGATCAACTTGATCAGTAATGGTCTTGACTATGTTAGAGTAAAAAGTTATCCTGGTGGAATCGTCTGTGCTGCTTTCCAGGTAAAGGAAGTTTTTTCGGGTTCAGTTTTGGAAAAACTGACAGATTAGTCTCTTGCCCGGATATCCGTGGACGAGGCCCCGAGTGTGGGACCCTGCCCCACGCAAGAAGTGCTACTTTCGCTGCTAGCACCCCGAATCCGTTGCGCGGTGGGGACCGGGATCTCACAGCTTTGATGTTGATTGATGCTTAATGGTCTTTGTCCCTCTCGAAAAGGAATAAGGAAATCTAGTTAGTGAATGAAAAGGTTAGTGGTTTATTAGGAATTCCTAACGGGGTGGGGGGGTGACACTTTTTGTGATGAATGATTGCATTTTTATATTTGTGTGAGCTCTTTTTTCTTTGCTCACTTTGTTTTTGGCAATCATAAGCAAGGTTACATGTGATTTGTGTTAAAGGGGATACTAAGAGATGTTTATAATGGGAGAGAAGAGAAGGAAGAATCTGAATAAACGTAGATATAATCATCAGAACGAGATTGTGATTCTCGAATCATTGACGCGATATTCATGATTTGAGGAAATTGGCCTATGATGATGTCCCTTTATGTGGTAGGATTCTTGTCAAATATTGTTAAGTAGGACATGTTCCTGCATGCTTCTTCCCATGCTTTTTAAGTTTTTATATATGTAAGTGATCTTATGAAGAAGATATACATGAAGCACAAGAATCAAGTCAAATAGACTCTTATTGAACTGCTCTGTGTTGAAGTAGCCACTTGTTGGTGAGGATTGAAAGAATTACGTGGTCGACTTATGAGGCTAATATAGATATCTTCAATAAGGATTGAAGATCATTGATTTGTGAAGATGGTTTTGTCATTTGGAGAGGTTTGGGATTTGAAGAAAAGTTTCAGGTAATGGATTGTACCATTGACCAGGCTTTCGCCCACCATGGCCCCCCCATCCAGAGATGTACCTGGAAGTTGTCGATAGTGAGGCTTTGGTGCAAATGTTCTCTAGTGTATGAGTATGGATATGTACTCATGGAGCAGCTACTACATTAATTTAGTGAAAAGATTAGTAAGCTATAAGCTTTAACAAATATATAATGGCTATTGAAGATCCTTGGGAAAGTGTTAATGCATGAGATGGCTTAATCCATGATATATGAAAGATCCCTGCCCCCTCCACGTAACGAATTCAAAGGTGCTAGCAGTGGAAGTTTCTTATGCATGAGATGGCTTAATCCATGATATGTGAAAGATCCCTGCCCCCTCCACGTAACGAATTCAAAGGTGCTAGCAGTGGAAGTTTCTTATGCAGGTCAGAGCCTCTCAACACTCATTGCCTCACCCACGAATATCCGAACAAGAGACTAATCCCTCGGTTCTTCCAAAACCGAACTCGAAAAAACTTCCCTCGCCCAAAAAGCACGGGCAATTCCTCTAGGATATTTTTATTCTAACGTAGTCAAGAGCCTTAACTAACCAAATTGATCCAACCGAACCCGTTAAGTCACATGGTCAGATCAAGGAAGAGACTTGCACTTGGATCATAGAGACCAATGCTTTTTTCCTCATCAAGAGGCATAGTCGTTGATTCTTTTCCATAGAACAAAGACTATCCAGGATTTACTTCAACTATCATAACTTAACAGAATTTAGTCTCATTTTAGGGATCGATCACAGTCCAGCCTAACCCCCTAGAGGGTGCTGACCATACGGTGCTTGGGCTCTAGGTCGTTGAAGATACCCACGTGTGCGTTGAGGAAGAAAACTGGAACAAGGAGTTAGAGTTGTTTTTTGAACTTGGGCATGGATCTGGTTGATTGGCCTTGCTGGTCCTCAACGGATGAGTCCATGGCTCTTTTATATAGATCTATTGATTGATCTTGCTGATCTTCAATGGAGAGTCCATTTGAATTTTCTTATATGATTATATTGCCGGGTACTATGAGCTAGGAACTATTGAAAAGGCCCTTGAGTGAACAGGTGGTGAGCGTTCTGGTTGACAATGATGCCATAGGTACACCAATGAAGGAATGATTGGAAATTAGAATTCAAGCTGGATATTTTGGAGATTATGATCACTGATACTATGGTTTTATTAAAAGACTGTTTTAAAGACAGCTGAATCTGTGAAACAAGCAATTTCATATTGGGTGTGTAAGTGGTGTGACTATCTTGAAGTTTGCTTGAAGTGCCAGCTAGAGGGCCTAGGAACTCTTTTCCTTGGTACGCGGGACAAAACATAACCAAATTTCTAAATGGATCCTATCACTACAGTGGTTGGGCGGTTGGGTAACCCATGGGATTGGATGGGGTTAGGCTGGACTGATGGATCCCTAAAATGAGACTCAATTCTGTTAAGTTACAATAGTTGAAGTAAATCCCAGATAACCCTTGTTCTATGGAAAAGAATCAATGGTTGTGCCTCTTGCTGAGGAAAAAAGCATTGGACTCTATGATCCAAGTGCAAGTCTTTTCCTTGATCTGACCATGTGACTTACGGGTTTGGTCAGATCAGTTTGGTTAGTTAAGGTTCTCGACTATGTTAGAGTAAAAATATCTTAGAGGAATCGCCTATGTCTGCTAGGCGAGGGAAGTTTTTTCGTATTCAATTTTGGAAGAACCGAGGGATTAGTCTCTTGTTCAGATATTCGTGGGCAAGGCCTCGAGTGAGAGGTTCTGCCCTATGCAAGAAGTACTACTTCCGTTGGCTAGCACCCCAAAATTTGTTGCGTGGAGGGGGCAAGGATCTTTCATTGGAAATATAGGGGGTTTTGTGAAGTGCTTGGGAATCCAAGCTTTGGAAATTGGTATTATCTTGGTAGTAACCTTGTGCGTGTAGTAATCTTTTTGGTACCCACACTTGCTGACTTGATGGAGTTGTTTGAGGAACTTGTATAGGCTTTTGCGGATGGTGTTGTGGAGTACTTTTATTTTTCCTTAGCCTCTGAGTGCTGCGTTGAGGAAGAGGCTTTGTCTATCGAGGAACCCAAGTTTGATTGACACCTTCATAGTAGCCTTGAGCAACAAGTAGCTTCTTTTCCACCCACATTTTGATACCATTAAGATACCTTGATTTTGGTTGTCTTGTTGGAGTTTTCTTTTTGGTTGTCTTATTGGAGTTTTCTTTTTGGTTGATGTGGAAGGTTTGGGGCCCTCTTTGACACTAGTTGGCAGCACTGAGGCTATAGGTTTGATACTCATGGGCATTGATGATGAGGCTAGAGTCTCTTATGGAGTGGCTATCAATGATGAGGCTTTTGAGCATGCGGTTGTCTCATTTGGTGGGGTATGTCGATGAAGAGGCATAGGCTTCAAGGATTTTCCTTTGAATTCCTTATTAGAGATAGATGGTTGCATGGGGGAAACTTCTTCAGGAATGGCTGTTGATTGCGAGGTTTTGGCATCAAACTTCATTGGTGAAGATGGGGGTGAAGGAGTAGATGCTTTATCGGAGTCGTGGTCTTTGACACAGATGGTAGGTCATTGTGTAGAGGGGCATCTGTGGAAGAGGCTTGTAACCTTTTGGATTCAACATTATAGAAATACATTAAAGTTGGATCCTCATCCTTGCAATATGGTATTGTCAACTTTCTGTTGTTGACCATCATGATGACTCTATCGCTAGTAGTAAAGCACAGTGGTGCTTGGGTAGCAATAGTCCATTTATGCCCCAAGACCAAGTCTGCTTCCAACACATACTCAACCACAAAAAACTTGCAAGTAAGGGGATTAGTTTCAATATACATTGTATGTTCAAAGTACCCCAAACATGGCATGTTCAAGTCTTGTGTAAAGGGAATTCTTTCAGGATGAGCCGTTGAGTGTTGGTTGACCTAACAAATCCTATAACTCGAGGATCATGAGATTATGTTCTTGTGTTGGATAAAGTTGCGCTTGAGTTGTGGTGATTTTATTTGAAATTTCCAATCCAACCAAAATCCTAGGGAACTTTTTAGTAAGATATGTGGAAGTTCCAGCTCCTCCAAGGTCTCTTCCTCCCAGAATAACAATTGTACAATGCTTGCAGCAACAGGAGTGTTCAAGGTGACTATATGCATGGATTCATCTATTGAATACAATGATTCACCTATCCAAGTTCCACCAAGGATGACATCATACTCAAGGGAATCTAGGGTAATATGGAATGTAAATTCCATATCTGCACCGAGTGTTTGAGTAGCGTAGCTAAAGTAACCTGGAACTTCAATGTTTTGTCCATTGGCTCTTCTTGCAAGACTATTGTCTGTAGGGATGAGTTTAGGTTGTCCCAATCACACCCAAGTGTCTATTGTCTGATGTTATGACTAGCTGAGGGCTAATCAATGCATGTTTGCACTTAACATCATTGCGTGTAGGAAAATCTAACCATACCATGATAGAATGTTCCAAAGGAACCATGGATATTTCAGTTTTTGTTTCAGCTTCAGATCCCATTTCTGTTTCATACACCCATTCACTTTTATCCTCATTTTGGCTCTCAGCTTTTTCAAGAGTACCCAATGTGTACACACTGGCACACTTGGTCCTCTAACAATTCTAAATGAGGTCTATTTGGAAGCTTGTGAATCCTCATAGTCTTGTTCTATGGAGCTCTTTATATCTTGGTATAACTCATGTTGAGCCCTTAAAGGTGCAAATGATGATGTTATAATGGCTTCACCACCATGAGCGAGGAGCATTCCTTCAAATGAGGTTTTGAGAGACTGCTTTAATTTTGTAAGGGAATTATCGAATTCCTCACATGCTTTCTCAAGCGCATAATTCATGCAATTTGTCTCAAATGACTCTTCTGTAGAAAGTATGTCTTCCTCTTGAAAGGGGAAGCGGTGCTTCTCTGGGCTTTGTATTTTGGTTGCTTTTTAGGATTGGCATTATGAGGTTCAATCACAACCGGCGGTGATCCAGTAAGACACTCAACCAAGCTAAGCATGCTCTCCTGAGCTTGCTTTTTGTGCTCTTCATATGTCATGTGATCATTATTATCAATTTGGGGTGGGTGGGTTCTAGTTTTTTGATTGGTCTATTAAGTGCATTGAGTGACGAATTAGAACTTGTTTCATCCTCACTTAGTGATGTACTAGAACTTGTTTCATTTTATGACTTTCTTTGGATTGTCAGTTTTTCATTATGGTTGCCAATGATGCGACGGGATCGAATTTTATTTTGGGCTTTTGGATCCTATGTTGCACATATGGATTTTGTGGTTTGTGTGGTGGCCTTTGAGGTGGATGCTTCTACATCATGTATAGCTTTTGGCTTTTTTGGGTCTATTTCTCCTTTTGGGTTTATGTCCTCCTTTTTCTTGCTATTTTTCAACCTTGGTTTCAATAGTTTGTTGTTCCTTGTTTTTCTTGGGTTTAGAAGGTTTTGTTTTCTATTTTAGGTTTTGCTTTAAATAATGTTCATTTACCCATGTTGAGGTATTGTCTTTTGCGTTCTTTTTGACCATGTCTCGTGCCTTGGCTTGTAAGTGTGTAAGCACATTCAAGAGTACCATGGACAATTACTCATTTTGTACACTTAAGATGTTAAGAGTTGTATTTTGTGAGACAAGTTACATTGAAGCAACTCGCCTTCTTGGGCAATTTAGGAACATGTGATTAATGCCACATTGTTCACACATGGGTCGCAAGGTGTCAGTGACTATGGGCATAGAAGTATTCCAAACTGTGCAGTCTGCCGCCTTATGAGGTCCACAACAATAGAAACACTGAAGTGTTCGATATTAACTGCTTCCTGAGTAGTTTCTACCCTTTGGACTATTTCTAATTGGTGCATGGGAGATAGAGGTTTTGAGTGAATTGTGGATAAAGTGTTCGATATTAATTGCTTCCTGAGTAGTTTCTACCCTTTGGACTATTTCTAATTGGTGCATGGGAGATAGAGGTTTTGAGTCAATTGTGGATGAAGTGTGACACTTTTTAGTATCATGATCAAAGGTTTTACAATATATGCAGAATAGAAAAATAGGTGCCTTGTATGCATAATGGGGATTGGGATGGTCGTAGTGATTGCACTCAACACAAGGCATTTCATTTTGCACTTGTAGAGGCATTAAAGATGTTTGGTTTTGAAGGATCTCATCCTCTTAGAGATGTTGGTTGTAAGCTTTTAAAAGCAAAGCTACATAGAATTTGGGGGATGACAATTCTAAGATCGATTGTTCTTTATCCATTGCTTCACTTGGTTTAGATGAGGAACAACTTATAGCATGATCATCTTCTAGCATATTGTCATCTAAACGTATTACTTCATTACAACATTGATCGAATGTTTTTGGATTGGATACAATGATAAAGTTTTGTAAGCTGTTATTCTTTAAACCCATCTCATGAAACATCTCTTCAATTGAAAATCGTTTAACTTTTCCTATGACTCACATCGGGAGTCCAAGAGTTTTATCCGTAGAATAAAGTCTCTAATGGATTCATTTGGTTTAAGCTCAATTGAATAGAGTTTTTTTGCTACACTCCACCGATTATCTTGTCTGGAAAAGTCGTGGATAAAGGCTATTTTTAAGGTTTTGAAGTTGGTCTTGATTACCGGCATCAATGTGATGAACCACCAACTAGCCTTTCCCTCTAAGCATAGGTTCAGCGCATGTACCTTGGTGGCGCAGTTGGGATTTCCAAAGGCTTCACATCTATGTTCAAACATTTGAATAAATTGAACATGGTCTATTGTTCCATCGTATTTGCCCATAATTTTAGAAATTTGTATGGCTGTATTTCTGTATTATAAGTCACTAAGATTGTATGTGAGTGCTCTTGTTGGGAGAGACTCACTGCATCCTTGGGCTACCCCCCTTCCTAGACTAGTCACTATGTCCAAGGTGTGGGTATCCAGGAAAGGGTTGGTACCTATAGGATTTGTGGGTATGTTGGGTAAGGGACGAAGGCCCGGTGAGATCGAAGTGACAAGGGATGTAAAACCCGATGACATGCTTGTTATAGGCACGGCCAATGGTATTGGGAGGTGCATTTGCGGCATAGATTTCAATGTCTCGAAGATATTAGCGAGATTGGGTTCAGTCCTTGTGTGATCCGTGGATATCAGCGATTGGATTCAGTCCTTGTGTGATCCGTGGAAATCCGTCTATTGTTGCCATGTATGATTACGTAATTTCTCCTTAATGAGCAAGCACGTGTTTTTTTTTTACTTTTTATATTTTCTCACAGCCCGCTCTACAGCCTTAAGAGGCTTGGTGTTCTCTTTGTTTGGTCAAACAGGTGTCCGCTCGCCCTAATTAGCTTAGGCGCTATACGCACGTGAACGACCTTAGAGATATTTTCCGAAAAAAGTGTATGCTAGTAACTTCCCAGATGGAAGAGGAGGCCCTAAAACCTATTTTCCATCACTCTCAAGATGAAAACTTTTCTTGGAAATTTTTTTTCCTATTTCGCAGCACGTTTTTGAGGGTGTGAACCAAAAGGAATTTTGAAAAACTCTGTATGAGAGAGTTGTAGTATTTTTGGAGTATTACAACTTTGTTTCCCTGAGTCGTTCATGATTTTATTATTTAGATCCTCAAAAAGTAGCCAAAATATAGTTCAATGCTTTTTCATACTTTTTGGGCTATTTTTTGCCTCATTTTTTGGGTCGAATTTTGAGGCTGCTAATCAGAGGCCAAAACGATTGATTTTGGCTTCAGACAACCAGTCCAAAGTTGAAGAGCTCGATGTCAGCTTTTCGATATGTCCTAGAGCACCTTCATCGGATATACGGTTCAGGAGATACGAGCCTCCAAACAGGGGTGTTTTCCAGAGTTGTTTTTTGGTCTGACGGATCCCCTTTTACATCATGAACTAGTAGGGTGCAGTTCAAAGCATGAAGTGAACTTCATGAATTTTATCAATTTTGATTATTATTTTTTTGTTGTGTGAACGAAGGGTTTCACATCGTAAAACCTTAGCGCTTCACGCCATGAAGTGGACTTTACGAAAAAATTAAATTCGATTTTTTTTCGAGGGCGTGAACGAAGTGTTTTATGTCGTGAAACCTTAGGGTTTTATATCGTGAAGCGAACTTCACAAAAAGTTAAATTCAATTTTTAGTTTTTTTTTCATGGACTTCTAGGGCGTGAAACCTTAGGCCGTGTGAGTGCAGAAATGGTTCACGGTATGAACCATTTTTTTATTTTTGTTTTTGCCATGTAAACGAAGGGTTTCAGACAGTGAAACCTTAGTGTTTCATGTCGTGAAGTGGACTTCACGGAAAAGTTAAACTCAATTTATTTATTTTTGTGCGGACTCCTAGGGCATGAAACCTTAGGCCGTGAAAGTGCAGAAATGGTTCACGGCATGAACCATATTTTCAGTTTTTTTTCCTGCCGCCTGAACGAAGGGTTTTAAACCCTGAAACCTTAGCGTTTCACGTCGTGAAGCGGACTTCACGAAAAAATTAAATTTGGTTTTTTTGGCATGGACTCCTAGGGCGTGAAACCGAGTGTGAAGGTGTAGAAATGATTCATGGCATCAACCATTTTTTGAATTTATTTATTTTTTGGTGTGGACTCCTAGGACGTAAAACCTTAGGCTGTGAAAGTGCAGAAATAGTTCACGGCGTTGTGAGGTGAAAACAAGAAAGAAAGACCACTGCCTCTATAGCCCTTCACCTCCCAAACTTGGAAACAATAACACGAACGGGGGCACCACTAGCCACCGGCTGGAATACTTCTCACACTTCACCACACCACCCACGCCAGAAAGACAGCACAAAACAGGGGCACCATAGACAAAGATAAACACCCAGCAATATATTCCCAGTCAAAACATTTCATACAAGCTTCTCCCGACACAGAAGCCTTACTCACACAACCATATAAACACTCAGACCTGTCACTGCCGAGGATACACCACATCCCCAATCACTGTGAACCTCTCGCCTGCCTGCTGTGCCAATCACACCAGAAAGAACCCGGCCACTCTCTCTTCAGAGGGCGCCCCACCAACTAACCCTCAACTCTCTCTGCAGTCCATCACTTCTGCATGTGTCGCCACCAGCAGCTACCCAAACACCTCTCTCTCTGTCTCTCTGTGCTGATCCTCTGCCACCTGCATCTTATCTGCAATGCTACCGGCCCCACCAGCCAAGTAGCAACACCTGTCCTTCTCTATCCAGTCATGGTTTCCCCTCTGCTTTCTTCCGGCTTCACCTAGCGGCCCACACCAGCCACCCTTTGCCTGTCCCCTTTGCTTCCATCCAACTGCACCGGCAACTGCACATCCAGCTCTTCCTCTGTTTTGCCAACACCTCAAAGGCACTCACCCATGCTCTGCGCTGACCACCTCCATGCTTGACTTCAATTCTCTCCTCGTGCTGTCAGCCACGCCTGCCTGTTCTCCGCTCTATCCCCACAGTATCACCAGCTCCCTCTCGTAATCAAGGGGGCCAACCTTCTCACAACGCCTTCAGCCTGTTCCACGCTAGCTCCCACACGGCCCACACCAGCCACGTAGCTGCGTTATCACCTCAAGGGCGGCCTCCCAAACTGTGTGTGCCTGCCGAGTCCAGAGCCTGCAGCTCTCCCGAGAGCTCCTCTTACGGGCCCTTCCACTATCGCCAGCCTATCTCCTTTAACGCCAGCAGCTCGCCCTACATACCCAAAACCAAGGCGGCTCTCACTCTAGTCGCCACCCTTGTCTTCTTCGCCAGCCTATCTCGCTGCTCCAGTCACCGCCAAGGCTTCCACGTCGGCCCTCTAGTCGCTACACCAGCAGCAGCCACACCTCTGCTCTGCGTAGCCAAACTCGTCTCTTGGTTCTGTCCTGCGGCGGCTACGCCAAAGAGCAAAAATAAACAAGGCGACCCAAACTCTTTTTAGTCTGCAGCTGCGCATCACCCGCCACGTCGTCGCCAGCAAACTGCTCTGCATAGCCAAACTCGTCTCTTGGCGCCTGTCAACCCTCTTGGCGGCTCCTGGTCGCTACACCAGCCCGGCTTCTCGTACCCAAGGCGGCCTTCTCTCGCCAGCCTGCGTGCTGTGCCCCAGCTTGTCAGCTCCTGAGAACCTTCACCAAGGGCCCTAGTCACCGTCAGTAGCTTCGCCAGCTCACCCCCAGGCGGCTCTCACTTCGCCGTTCGCTCTTCAGAATGACCAGAACCGCCTTCTCACCCGAGAGGCGGCCACCCACCTCGTTTCTCTCCTCGCCAGCTTCTAGACGTTACGCTGGCGGCCACACAAAACCTCCACGTAGCTTTGCTTTTTTGGCCACTTCAATATTATCATTTTTTTTATTTTCCAAGGCCTAAAGATGGCCACACAATGCTTTTCACACCAAATCTTGCATATGTCCTTTCACCTATAAATTGCCCATGCTTTCATGCCTTCGACGAATACAACCTGGTGCCCATTGTTTCTTGGGACGCGTACACATCCAAGGCGACCGAGCGGCTGATACCACCTCCAGCTGACCACGTTCCGGATAGGCCTGCACAAACCTAAAACAAAAGCCATCCACCCTGTACACCTAGCAATGCATTCCAAACAAAACTCTTCACACATGCCATGCATCCATATGTACACAAGCCCAAAATACCTTTCAGAAAAATGCCTGACATACTTTGCCAACCCCCCCATCTGCTAGAGCATTCATGCTCAGCAGCAAAAGACAAAAGTCCAATAGCTATCCACCAGGATCAAAAGGAAACAGCTCCAACTCACCATCCCATTCCCTAGCATCTGTGAAAAACAATGGCTGTATCACTGCATACCAAGCATCAACCATACGCATCAGAAAATCATCCATGTCCACTTCACCCACAGCAAACCTCCTCGTCTTCAAAACATGTGGCATTGCAGCATCTAGCATCCCATTCATCAACACCAGTGATGAAGGCCAGGTTCCAGCATCTTGACCTTTATCCACACAAAAATCTAGATCCTTTCCAACAGCAGTGTCCACAAACACTTCCAGCTTTTGTAATTCAGGCATCTCTTCACAACCATACAACTCAGCTGGCTCAGAATCCTTGTCATCCATGCACTTTGTCTTTAGCATTTCAGCAACACGCAAAGAAGCCTTTGCTACACTCTCAACCATATTTGCATCCATGTCTATCTCTGGCTCCTGTCATCAAGGCTAGCAACTTCCCATATATCATCCTCAAGCACAATACTCACATCACAACGCTCTTCATCAGCCAAATTTACATGCATACCTTCATGAGTGTTGCCAACCCCCCTGGTATCATCGTCCAAAGACTCCCCAGCACCTAATGCATCAAATGGAAAAACATCCACTTCATCCATATCAAGTTGTCCAAGAAAATCCATAATAATAGAATCTTCCTCCATGCTCTCCATATCTGCATTGCAAACCATCTTCACTTCATCATCACAAGTCTCTACCCCATCCTCCTCCCTTGTAGAATCTGACAAAGAATCATCTTCAAAGCATTCTGTATCCAGCTCCTCTTCCTTCTTATCATCAGCCAATCCCCAGGCATCATCCTCTTTGCTTCCCTGTGCATGCATGTCATCCAGATCCGAATGCAATTGATCTTCAATAGAGCCTTCCAAATCACTGTCATGAACAGCCATGACGTTTCCATCCAAAGAAGAATCCACTGGCAACTCCTTATCTGCAAAAGTCTCCTTCACTTGCTTCTCATCCACCTACACATGCTTAAAAGACTTTGGAAAAAAATCAGAAGGCACATAAAACATCCCCCTTTGCACCTGTATCGGCCTTTGAGGCTCCTGTCTAATCAAACTTTGCATAGGACTCTTATCCACCTCAACCAAGTTTACCTGCATATCCCTTGCAGACACAACACCTTCATACGAATAAATACCCATCTCCATCTGCTTCAAAATCTTGCCTTCCTTTTCCCTAGCAACCCTAACTGCATCATCAAATGACTTGGGATTCTTCAACTCAACCCTGACCTTCAAATGGGGTAACAAACCATCGATAAACAAGCTCTTTTTCAAAAACATAGGAGGAACTTCCTGCTTTAATGTCATACACCACTTACTCCACAAACATGTAAATACCTTCACAAAATCATCCAGTGATTGCCCATGGACCTGCTTCAAGACGCTCAACTCCTGCCAAAGCACACTAGAATCCTCCGCTTGTTGAAAACGCTCCAAAAGGCCTTCCTTCAACCTGTCCAAGGTCAAAACACCATGTAGCTCACATGCCGCATCCTGTGCTTCAAAAGCCTTAAGCCAGCTTCGAGCATCTCCCTTCAAAAAAATCTTTATCAGCCTCAGAACCTGCTCTTCATCTGTAACATGGTTGCTAATGCATGCCAACTGCATTTGCTCCAAAAAGTCAACCACATCTTCACCCTTCCTGCCATGAAACTCCAGATAAGACCACATCATGAAAACCTGTACCAATCCCAGAGCTCTCCTCAGTGGGACATACACCCTTCTAGGCAAAGAACAATCCCTGAGCTCTCCTCTGTGGAGGCACCAGAAGAATGTGAGGTGAAAACAAGAAAGAAAGACCACTGCCTCTATAGCCCTTCACCTCCCAAACTTGGAAACACTAACACGAACGGGGGCACCACCAGCCACCGGCTGGAACACTTCTCACACTTCACCACACCACCCACGCCAGAAAGACAGCACAAAACAGGGGCACCATAGACAAAGATAAACACCCAGCAATATATTCCCAGTCAAAACATTTCATACAAGCTTCTCCCGACACAGAAGCCTTACTCACACAACCATACAAACACTCAGACTTGTCACTGCCAAGGATACACCACATCCCCAATCACTGCGAACCTCTCGCCTGCCTGCTGTGCCGATCACACCAAAAAGAACCCGGCCACTCTCTCTTCAGAGGGTGCCCCACCAGCTAACCCTCAACTCTCTCTGCAGCCCATCACTTCTGCATGTGTCGCCACCAGCAGCTACCCAAACATCTCTCTCTCTCTGTCTCTCTGTGCTGATCCTCTGCCACCTGTAGCTTATCTGCAGTGCTACCGGCCCCACCAGCCAAGCAGCAACACCTGTCCTTCTCTATCCAGTCATCACGGTTTCCCCTCTGCTTTCTTCCGGCTTCACCTAGCGGCCCACACCAGCCACCCTTTGCCTGTCCCCTTTGCTTCCATCCAGCTGCACCTGCAACAACTGCACATCCAGCTCTTCCTCTGTTGTGACAACACCTCAAAGGCACTCACCCATGCTCTGCGCTGACCACCTCCACGCTTGACTTCAATTCTCTCCTCGCGCTGTCAGCCACGCCTACCTGTTCTCCGCTCTGTCCCCGCAGTATCACTAGCTCCCTCTCGTACTCAAGGGGGCCAACCTTCTCACAGCGCCTTCAGCCTGTGCCACGCTAGCTCCCACACGGCCCACACCAGCCACGTAGCTGCGTTATCACCTCAAGGGCGGCCTCCCAAACTGTGTGTGCCTGCCGAGTCCAGAGCCTGCAGCTCTCCCGAGAGCTCCTCTTACGAGCCCTTCCACTATCGCCAGCCTATCTCCTTTAACGCCAGCAGCTCGCCCTACATACCCAAAACCAAGGCGGCTCTCACTCTAGTCGCCACCCTTGTCTTCTTCGCCAGCCTATCTCGCTACTCCAGTCACCGCCAAGGCTTCCACGTCGGCCCTCTAGTCGCTACACCAGAGCAGCCACGCCTCTGCTCTGCGTAGCCAAACTGGTCTCTTGGTTCTATCCTGCGGCTACGCCAGAGAGCAAAAATAAACAAGGCGATGCAAACTCTTTTTAGTCTGCAGCTGCGCATCACCCGCCACGCCAACCTCCAGCTGTCGTCGCCAGCAACTGCTCTGCATAGCCAAACTCGTCTCTTGGCGCCTGTCAACCCTCTTGGCGGCTCCCCGTCGCTACACCAGCCCGGCTTCTCGTACCCAAGGCGGCCTTCTCTCGCCAACCTGCGTGCTATGCCCCAGCTTGTCAGCGCCCGAGAACCTTCACCAAGGGCCCTAGTCACCGTCAGCAGCTTCGCCAGCTCACCCCCAGGCGGCTCTCACTTCGCCGTTCGCTCTTCAGAATGACCAGAACCGCCTTCTCACCCGAGAGGCCTGGTTTTTTCTAGGCGACCACCCACCTCGTTTCTCTCCTCGCCAGCTTCTAGATGTTACGTTGGTGGCCACACAAAACCTCCACGTAGCTTTGCTTTTTTGGCCACTTCAATATTATCATTTTTTTATTTTCCAAGGCCTAAAGATGGCCACACAATGCTTTTCACACCAAATCTTGCATATGTCCTTTCACCTATAAATTGCCCATGCTTTCATGCCTTCGAATACAACCTGGTGCCCATTGTTTCTTGGGACGCATACACATCCGTACACATCCAAGGCGACTGAGCGGCTGATACCACCTCCAGCTGACCACGTTTCGGACAGGCCTGCACAAACCTAAAACAAAAGCCATCCACCCTATACACCTGGCAATGCATTCCAAACAAAACTCTTCACACATGCCATGCATCCATATGTACACAAGCCCAAAATACCTTTCAGAAAAACGCCTGACATACGTGAACCATTTTTTGAAAAAAAAATAAGTCGTGGAAAATATGAATTTCCTTTTTTGGGGGGGTTTGAATTTAAAATTAAGGAGAGATGGGCATTCTTCCAAAAAGATAAGTGGGAATCAAAAAAGTCAACCTTTTGACACTCCTTACACCCTTCATAAATGAGCCCCAAATTGGAAATTTGACAACTCATGAGCAATCTACTCATTGAATGCTCATTAGC
This sequence comes from Cibotium barometz, assembly GCF_041138505.1. Classification (NCBI taxonomy): domain Eukaryota; kingdom Viridiplantae; phylum Streptophyta; class Polypodiopsida; order Cyatheales; family Cibotiaceae; genus Cibotium; species Cibotium barometz. The sequence continues at coordinate 62,968,517 of NC_141050.1, read as the reverse complement.
CTTAATAAGTTATGTAAAAAAAGTGATTAAGAATTAATCAAAGATTAATCCTTTCACTAAACTTTCTCTCTTTTACACTAATCAAGGACTCTAATTAACCACTAATCCCTAATTAATTCATACAATTGGGCACATCATTGGATAGAGCAAGGTAATGCTAATCTATGTGCATCAACAAATGTATAAATTAATCTAAAATAGGAGATTAATTAGACTCTAAATTTTGGCCTCCTCTTTTAAGGTAAAATTAAGCAAAGAGAGTCAAACTCCTCCAATTAATGAAGACATTAATGTAATTAGGTGTTTTGATGTATCTAGATACTCTTAAAACACTAAAAAACTTTAATTTCGACTACTCAAATGATCAATTTAGACCCCAATTAACATATTTTCTAAATTTTTATCCCTTGAACAAGATTAATCACCCTTATTTACAAAACCCAATCCATTAAGAGAAATTAGTCAAATTCAAGGATGTTTTGATGGTTTTTTTTTAAGATTAAGCTACTCCTAATGCTTGCTAACACTCCAACGCAAACACTTTCAACAAAAAACATACAATTAAACTAAAATTAATGATCTTAGTTCTATGTTTAACACTAAAGAGAGCTATTATTCACTAAAAATTGCATTCTATTGCATTGTTTAATGTAACGGATGAAAACTAAGCCTAATACAAACTATGTGCAAACCCTAAGAACATGAAAAACCACAATAACAATAACAAAAACAATAAATTAAGATAAAAATTAAGCAAAAAGTATTCTTTACAAAAAGAAGAAGAAGAAGAGCTATTCTACACCAAATCACCATCAAATCCACATCTTTTTTATGGGAAACCATTAATCAAGATAATGAAAAATGGTTAATGTATAGATTAGAGAAAAAACGATGGAAAAATCTAAGGGATGGCTCCCCGAACAACGGCACCCTAACCTTCCTTGAAACACATCCAATAAGAGATTATTTGGTGAACCGCAACTGTCTCGTGAGGATCTTTCCAATGGCCGAGCTCGTAACCCTTGAGGTCTCCAAACTCCTTAAGAAGAAATTCCACCTCACCTCGAGTGTTGTCACACTGTCGCATTGCACTATGGATACTCGTCCCTCTCCTCACCTCACTTCACTCACACACACTCACTAGCATGCATTAGGGAGAGAGATTAGCAAGCGGATTAGCAAGAGCAAGACTCAATTGCACAATGGGAGAGTATGTTGTATTATAAGAGATATTCACTTATATACATGGCCATAAGTATTCACACTCACTTAAATTGTGGTCGACTGGGCACTTTAAGCTCATAAGAGGCCTAATGCTATTACAATGACTATTCTTATAATATATCCATGAAGTATATCACTTAGGACTTCATCCTAACTTGCTACCACACGCTCTTAAAGCGAGAATCGACATAAATACTCTATCACACCATTACGGGCGCTTGTCCAAGTTGTAGCTTTGGACACTATTTATTCATATCTTGAATTTATGACCCTTTGGTGTATCTAACATGACTCCTTGATGTAAGATAATGATGGTAGATCTTGTTAACCCTAGAATCGGATTAACATCAGTTTACCTTGTATCTAGTTTTTGAGTAATGGGATACCTTCATCTTTTCATTGCCATGGAAACCAAGGTGGTACTTGGTAGGTGTTGTTGCAGGCATCTTAACTCCGTGTGAGAGTGCTTGATTCTTCCTTCTACCCAACTAAAGAGTGTTTCTAGTGAGTCTTGTGGATTGGGGTTTGTATCGGTGTCTACTTGTTGCACCTTCTTTTTCTTCTTTTCAATGTCCTTGTCCAGCTCCTTGATCAAGGTGATTACAGGTATTGGTTTTGTTATATTTAGCCCATCCTGTTGGGTTTGCTTCTTCCTCCACACCAGTGTTTGTGCACTCCTAGCATTGATTTTAGTTAGGAGTTGGTTCTGAATGCCTTTATTGCCCTTCTCTTTGTATTTGGAGGTGTTTGCAAAACAGTGGCCACCACTGGGTGGAGTTTGGGCACCCATATTGTTGTATTGCTCTGGTAATAACCTTGTGCCATTAGCAAGTCCTTTTGAACCCATTGCTTACAAAGGTTTTATGGAGTGTTGTTTTTTTTTTGGAGTACCGCCAACTTACTTTGTGAAGACCACTTATGTCCCTTGTCTCCTCTTTGAACCCTTCTTGTTGATTCCTTATTGATGCCCTCTCATACTTGTAGAGCTAGTTTCCAAGTTGACCCTTAGGCACCCACTTCTCTGTACCCTATGACTTGGGTTGCTTTTTGCATAGGGATTGTGGAATTGATGACTTTCATGAGCTGATGTCACCATGCTTGGTGTTTCTATATCCTCAATCATGGCCTGCTTCCCTAGGTTTATCAGGCTCCATAATGGTACAAAAATGACATTGTTTCCCTCATTTAGTAGTGTTGCCCTCTTCTCCCATTGGATATTACAGTTACTAGCGAATCCAAGATCGTCCTAGGATCATTTCCTCCTCCATAAATCTTGCAGGCATGATAAACACCTTTTCAACCAAGGAATTCTTTCTGATGGAAACATTAACACTTACAAATCCCTTGGCTTTCATATTTCTAAAGTGCACACTGCGTACTTGTGCATTGGTGGTTTCAAGGTGCGGTTTATCTAAGGCTACCCATGTCTCATATGAGATCAGGTTATGACTTGATCCCGTATATATCAATGCAATGCTTGTTGCATAACATTTAGCCGTAGAGAGTCCCACCCTGAATCGTGTTGTATCAATGTTTTTTTCATCTTTGTATAGGAGAGTTAGTGAAGCCATGTTCACATATGCAACATTCTCTTCTAGAGTGTGTGTTGGGCCTTGGTCTCCCTTGCCTTAGCCTCTTCTTGATCTTGTTGGATTTTTTCTCTTAGCGAGCTCCTTCCATTGTTTTAGAAGATGTTCTTGCAAGAGCATCTCTTGGGTCAGTGGTCCAAAATATTTTTTAAGTTTGCTCCCATTGACGTAACCCTCCATTTGTACGCCCTCAATTGTCTCAATTCTAACCAACCCCTGAGGTGTGATCTCGGACACTCGAAAGGGTCCTAGACCTCTCTTTTTTTGGGTGCTCCCTACACCATACATGAGGACAAGGTCTCTCATTTCCAGTTCTTTTTGTTTTAAGTTATTAATATCGAACCAATGTTTTCTTCGTAGTTTTTTGACCATAAGTGTGATGCAATAAGTCTGGTCTCATCAAGCTTCTCTAAATCGATTAGCCTTTTAGCTAATGCATTTTTCGTCAAACATTCTTGCACTGCAATTCTCAAGATTAGAATTAAGTATTCCATTGGCATTACTACCTCAACACCATAAGCTATATGGAAGGGAGTGTATCCTGTCTGCTACCTTATACGATGTTCGGTATGCCCATAAGGCTACTGTTAGCTTATTCTCCCAATCCATTGGACTTGCTTCTAATGTTTTTATCAAGATAGTATACAAAATCTTGTTTATACTCTCTGCTTGACCCTTAGCCTGTGGATAATAAGGTGGATGACTTCCGGTGGACTACTAGGAATCCAACAAGTAAATGATCAATCACCTCATTAATGAAATGATTACCGTGATCACCGACTAACTCTAATGGGTAGCTAAATCTCAAAATTATTTGCTCATATAAGAACTTTGCTATTGTTCGTGCATTAGCTTGCTTAGAGGCTCTGGCTTCTACCCATTTTGTGAAGTAGTCTATGGCCACGATCACCTATCGAGCTTGTGAGATGGATGCACCCCTAGACTAATAGGTCCGACCAAATCAATCCCCCATTTCTCAAAAGGTTGTCTTACAATGATAGAGGTGAGTGCCATCCTATCCCTTTGTTGCAAGATAGCAAATCGCTGACATTATTTGCACATCTTGACAAACTCTATGGCATCCCCAAATAATGTAGGCCACCACAATCCTACTTGAAGCACCTTGTGGGCCTTAATCTCTCCAGCAAAATGTCCTCCAGCTATCCCTGAGAATGTGCTTCATCCAATATCATGATGAACTAATCTTCTCTCACACATCTTCTTAGAACATTGTCCTTACCTAGCTTGTATAGTTCTCCCATAATTAATTAATAAGGTGCAGCAAGCTTAATAAGTTGCCACATTTTATCTTTGTTCAAGGGTCATTCTTGCAAGAAAACCATAAGCTAGATAATCAGACATTTCCTCACTCCATTCAGGCACCATGTCCAATTTGAACAAACAAGCATTGGGGAGGTCATCATCATCAACACCAATTACCGGTTTCCCATTTGGAATTCTTGGCATATGATTGGCCCCAACACATGCTATGTCCCCTTTTTCACCATAACTTTGAAGTCAAATTCCAATAGTAATAGTAACCAGTGTGTGGTTCTATCCATGGTGCAAGGCTTGTTCACCAAATATAATAAGGCCTGATGGTCTACGAAGAACATAAATTTTTTGGCCAATAGGTAACGTAGATATTTCTTGACTGCATAAACCATGGCCAATCCTTCTCACTTTGTGGTAGTATAATTCATCTCTGCATCATTCAATTGATAACTAGCGAAGCAAACTGGTAGTCCAATTTGAACTCACCAGGCTGTGCCAATATGCATCCAATAGCAAAGTTCAATGCATTGATATGAACATGAAATATAAGGTCCCAATTAGGTGTTCTTAGAATTGGCGCACTAGCCAATGCTTGCTTCAATCTATCATATGCTTCCTGTCATTCCTTAGTCCATTCAAAGATAATGAGTAGCTTATATAATGGCCTGGCAATTTTGGCATAGAAGATTATGAAGCGGAGGTAATACCCAACGTGGCCCATAAATCTTTGCACATCTTTGTAATTAGTGGGTGGTGGCAATTCTAAGATCAACCTGACCTTGCTATCATTTTTGTGGATACCATTCTTAGAGACAATGTGTCCAAATATCACACTCTGTTTGACCCAAAATTGGTACTTTAAAGGGTTTAAGAATATAAAATACAATCTACATCGTTCAAACACCTTCCTTAAGTAAGCTAGATGGTCTGTTCATCGAGAGTGTGCACACAGATCATCAATGAATACCTCCAACCACTTCTACAAGTAGTCTTTGAAGTTGTGCACATTAATCATAGGAATGTTGCTAGGGCATTGGTGAGATTGAAAGGCATGACTTTGTAAGAAAAATTCCCCCACATTGTATTGAAGGTTGTCTTATGCTAGTCTTTTGGTGCTATAGACACATGATTGTAGCCTGAAAATCCATCCAAGAAGCTGTAAGCTTCTTCACCAGCTACTCTCTCCAAAATGTGTTCCATATAGGGATAATGGTCCTTCTTAGTACCTGCGTTGACGTTTTAAGATCGACATATACCCTAAGTTTCCCATTCTTCTTTAGCACTATTATAATTGGTGAGACAAACAATCCGTATGTTCTATTTCATAGATGAAATCCGCAACAATGAGTTTATTGATTTCCTCCTTTACAATTGCTGTATATTTAGGATTTCATCTGGTATGGTTTTTGCCTAGTTGGTCTTGATCCTTCCATGATTGGGATCGTATGTTGCACCACCTCAGGTGGTACACCCTTCATCTCTTTTTGTAGTTCTAGGGGAAACAATCCTTATTTCCTTAAGGAGAGTAACAAGCTCATTTTCTTCAATCGAAGTCAAGTCCTTAGTGATATTAGCAGGTTTGGCTTCCTCCCCTAGTCCCACAATATCAACTTCCTTGACTTCAGCTGTGGGCCATCGTATGATGTAGACAACCCATCTTCCCTAACTCTTTTTTCTATTAGTCAGACCACATTTCGTTCATCAATTGTGTAGGTTTTGAAATGGTATGGTACTGAAAGCAGGTTTGGTTTATCCTTATTCTCACTTTTTGTTTTAGCCAAAACTTTCTTAGCCTCTTGCTCAGCTTCTACTGTCAAAGCTTTATTTTGTTTTCGGTGCCCAATTTTCATAAGCTTAGGCGTTTCTTGTTCTTGAAGGATGACTTCTTTTATGTTTCTCTTCAAGTGATGTCTTACTCAATTCCTCACCCCAATCCTTAGAAATCTCATTGTGTACCTTAGTGGCTTTGAGGTATCTCAGCCACTTGCAATCCGTGGGTTTTCTTTGTAGTAGGGAATTTCGTTGAGCAATATATCGTTTCTACTTTCGCCATCTTCTAAGGCGTTGGTGCTGGTACGGCCCTATGATCTAGTCCCTTCTATGCTAGATATCTCCTCTTCTGATTCCTCATCAATGGTTTGCCAATTGACCAAGTAGACAGAACAATTCAAGATTCCTCATATTGGGTTCCTCGGGGTTGTATCACATCTATGGTAGCTAGCACATGTATCGAATTTTCACTGAAATCCGGAGGAGGAAGTGATGCATACATTTTCGTTTCCTCTTCCTCTTTGGAATTTTTCATCGTGGGTTGGCATATTTGTACGGATGTGCTCTGCTCGATTGTGACCAAATCATTACCAAACAATTTCCTTTCCATGGGGTGTGCTCTCCACGTTCTCTGATCTATCTTTGGAATTTGTGAATCCCTACGCACATATACATGGTCTAGTCGTGTACCAATTTGGATTTTCTCATGATGATGAAGTGTCTCCCCAATATTATGTCATATGAGTTTGGTTGGCACAGAACGTCCATTACCACAAATGTATGATGATAGTAGCGAAACGTAAAGAGTTTGAGTCTCACATTCTCTAAAAGACCAATGGGCCTTGAAGATGTTCCATCTGGCATTTTAACGATAAAATCTGCTCTTTTTAGATAGGGTTTTTCCCAATTTTCCCAACATCATTTTGTGATGATGCTAACCCCCACCCCACCATCCAAGATAGCTAATGCCTGGTGTCTGTTATTAATATTAATGATGAATTGGGATCGTAGCATTAGGGTCATTACTTTCATAATAACGTCCCAACTGATTAACCGGTGTCTTGACAACCCTAGTTGTTCTTTCCCTTGTGCCTTTTAAGGTTATTTCTTCTAGAGGTGACAAAACATCCTTTGTAGTGTCGGCTGCCCTTAGTCCGCCTTCTACCCATTTCTTTATGTCTTCCCATAATGTTGGTGAACTGCATAATAGCAGTTTTCCCAATGGCATTTGCATAGAAGTGGATAGTATGGCCGCGAGGCTGCGTATGTCTCTGGGTTCTCTAGCAATTGAGGGCTCCTTCCATGTGCGCGTCTCGTATCCATCCCCAGGGAATCAATGGATGGACTCATCCTGCGCATCTTTCTCAAACATTCTTGACATCATGTTTCCTTGAGATCCCTCTTCTGTCTCTTTTGGAATTGGATTAGGTACATCCAATTCCCTTTCCCTTGCTGGTTTGTTTCTTGGATACATTGTATCCCTGACTTTTGGTTAGCCCTTAACTTGGCTTCATGAAGTCATTTGACACTCTTCTACTAGGGCCCTAGCTTCTTCGAGTTTCCTTATCTCCTCTTTGGCATTTGGGTATTCAATGACTCCTTTAGGGGTTGATGGTCTTTCCCCTTGCATCTCTTGATCAGGCTCTTTTTGTTTGACCCTTTCTTCTCTTGATTGGGTAGATTTGGTGTCGATCGTATCTTCTTCAAATCCATCTTGGATTGTGACTAGTGTCACCCTTATCCACTTTTTTCACCCTCCTTCTCTGACTAGTTCAGGAAGTGGTTGCATCTGCTGGGTTCTTCCATTTGTCCCCCAATTGGGCCTGGGCTCGTATCAAGAAATTAAGTGGCATGATATTTCTAGGCTGCACACTGATGTTCTGGATGGTGGCCTGGTTTTAGAAGTGGAAGTTGAACCACTTGCGCAGTATGAAAAATCTTTGATCAATTCAACAAATCCGTCCTTGTGGCCACGTTAAGATCTATGGTTGTTGGTCTTTGAGGAACTACTCTCCCCTACCTATGTTGGCCCTTCTAGGCATTTACAATCTATAGGAGGACGATCTGAACACTTCATTCTAGAATGGCTCATCTCATTAGTCGCCTTTGTAGAATTAAGAGTTCTATGTCCTGTAAGAACGTGGGATGATTGATCATCTGCTCGATGTCCTTTTTGGTGATCTTCCACTTCACTTGCTTCTCTTGGTAGATTATCCCCTTCGTCTAGGGTTACAAACCCTTCCTCCACTCTCGGCTCTTCATTAATGGGTTCTAAGTTTGGAATTTCTCCCTCACTCCTGCCCATGACCATTTTTTGACTCTTTAGCCCATGATTGAAGTAAGTTTACACTTCCCATCTCCTTTTGTTCGGCTCTAGTCCTCGAGTATTGAGCTCTTATTTCCTTAAGCTCAATTCTCGTAGCTGCCATTCTACCTTAATCCTTTTTAGATCTAATTCTACTTCCTCTGAGGTTGGGAAGAATACTTGACTAGTCCTAGCTACGCTTTCCATGTCTCGTCTCATCTTTGGGGGGTGCCAGTGTTGTTTGACAGTGTTGTACTTGCCTTGGACCAATTCCAGCATTGGCTGATAGACCCATGCCCACAGATTGCGCCTCTTCATCATTGCTGATTTGGAGACCAAAAAATCCCTGGTCTATATCAATGATATCACTGGATCTAGTAGGGGAGGGTGGTTTCTCCTTTTCCCCAAATCCAAAGTGTCGCAGCCCTTCTTCCATGGATTCCTCACTACTAGCTTTGACGGTGGTCAGATTCCTTAAGACACTAAATTCAATGCTTTACTAAGTGGCCAAAGTACATGTGAATACGATTTGATAAGCTATTTTTCTACCTCGATTAAATTATGGTCACGTATAGTCAACTCATTTCTGAGGCCATGAGATTGTAGTGGAGAACAGTTCACGGCGTGAAATGTCAGAAAATTGTTCATGTCATGAACAATTTTCTACACTTTCATGTGTTTAAATGTTTTTCTTTGGACTCAGAAATCCACATTACCTTGTTATGATTTTCACTACTAGTCTCGAGAACTTCCTTAAAGTGCACATTCGACAGTGCATCAGAGTTAGCAGCGCATCTACATCATCAAAGGCTTAAAGGTTGAACGGTTGACTGGAAGCACAAGCGAAAGCAATAGCAACTAGAAGCACAGGCAAAAACGATAGCAACTAGAAGCACAGGCTATGACATGGTAGAAACGTGGCCATGACATGGCAGTTAATTGCCACATCATAGCCACCTTGGCTATGGACATGGATAGCCAATTGCATAAAACGCAAAGCTTAAATTTCATTCTATTATTTAAATTATACCATTTCCTAAAACTTACATAACTTGATTTACATTCCTTCCACTTTTGTTTTCTCTACACATCAAAAAATTACAAAGACACTCTTAGAAAACACACACACACACACACCCATTTTTTAATCTACACACACACTTACATACAAATATATATATATATATATATATATATATATATATATATATATATATATATATATATATATATATCTCTCTCTCTCTCTCTCTCTTTCACACACACACACACACACTTTGTTTTTCTCTACACATTAAAAAATTACAAAGACACTCTTAGAAAACACACACACACACACATTTTTTTTCTCTACACACAGACTTACATAAAAATATATATCTTTCTCTTTCTCTCTCTCTCTCTCCTCTCTCTCTCTCTCTCTCTCTCTCTCTCTCTCTCACACACACACACACACACACACGCACACACACACACATGTTTTCTCCACACACAATGTTACATAAATCTCTCTCTCTCTCGCTCCCTCTCGCTCCCTCTCTCTCTCTCTCTCTCTCTCTCTCTCTCCCTCTCTCCCCCCCCCACACACACACACACACACATTTGTTCTCCACACACATCTTTTGTTTACACATGCTTCTCTCTCTCTCTCTCTCTCTCTCTCTCTCTCTCTCTCTCTCTCTCTCTCTCTCTCTCTCTCTCTCTCTCTCTCTCTCTCCCACCCACACACACACACACTTGCATAAAGAATACACATCATGAAAAAAAAGGAAAACGTTTTTAAAAAAAGAGTTCAAAGGCTATGTTGTTTGTGAAAAAAGGAGAGAGGTGGGAAGATTTAAAAATTGGATGCATGAGAATTTGTCAAGATTTGGACTCAGAATCTCTCATACCCATATTGCTACACTATTTACTAGGCCAATGGTTACTTCTCGTTTGCCAGTGTGGTTGTTCTTATTGTAATTAAACTATATACAAGCACTGAATGACAAATGGCATTTTTGCAATGCACCCTATAGTCTTGACTACACGATAACCCCTCCCACTAACAACAAGGGGCTTGCTATCTATCCTCACCCCAAGAAGAATAGGAAATATATAAATTTCTTATAAGATAAGAAATATAATATATTACCTATTGTGGTAAGGCTGAATGATAGATTAATAGTAGAGAGAAGGGACCATTCCAAAGAAAAAAATAAAAGAATGATAAAAAAAATAAGATATTTTACCATTTTTGGTCAAAATTAAAAATTAAAAAATTTCACTTTTTTAAACAATGAAGTAAATTAGGTTAATCCTAACCCTAACCCTAATGTAAACGGTAACATAAAAGATATTTGGTAATCATTTATTTAGGACCTCCTAACAAGTCTCTCTCTCTCTCTCTCTCTCTCTCTCTCTCTCTCTCTCTCTCACGCACATGCACACATCTCTATCTACTCTCTCTCTCTCTCTCTCCTCTCTCTCTCTCTCTCTCTCTCTCTCTCTCTCACACACATCTCTATATCTCTATCCCTATTATGGAGGCCAAAGTTAGTTTCCCCAACAATGAAATGACTTTGAGAAATGGAAAAAGCTTTGTGAACAAGGAATTTCTTATTAAAAAATGTTTACCATCATAGTTCTCTTCTTTAGAGGCGATCACAATTACAATAGATAAAGAGAAAGGTGTTGCCCTTGTTCCACTACAATACGTAGAAGGTAAGGACCTCTACCTCCTTGATGACCTAATATCTCTTACATATGAGGTATGTGTAAGCTCAAAATCCAATACATCAATCGGTACCTCTAATTATGTGAATATTCAAAGTTCAAATGCATACCTCTATGCATGAAAATCAATTATGCATAATATAAAAATCAATTTCTCTATGATTACAATGAATATCTTCAATTAATCTAGGATGATAATTCCTAGAATATGGTAGGAAGTCCTCTTTTCATGCTTTGAATGAAATTATTTTATGCGTCATTTTTATAAAAATTTTGCCATAGCTCCGCTGCTATGACTGATAAATCTCAATTCTTCTAAAGGATAAAGCTTATCATTAAGAAATAATTAGAATGATCCCTAATTGGATCAATAATCCATAATGGATTGAATCATCAATATTCATGAAATACATAAACTAAAAGCATAGAAAAAAGCCATTAATTTGGCCTCAAGTATAGATTAATCTTGGATTAAGGAAAAGCTTCATTTGGATTGAGAATGGGTCATGAGTATGACCATTTCTTGAGTGAGAGAGAGAAATTACATAAAAACCATTTGAATTAAGCATAAATGGAAATTTATGTAATTCTTAACTATCATTAATCAATTAACTTTAATAGCATTCATCAAATTAAGTAACTCTTCACCACCATTCATCAATTAACTTCAATAGCATTCAAAAACCATTCCAATTAAGCTTCTCAAGCTTGAGAGGGGTTGAGAAGAGAGAAACATTGAGAAATTATAGAAAAGATCAAAATTCACCATTTACCTTACAAATTGCTTGATTCTTTGTTCACGGTAGAGGCCCCCAACCAATCAATTGGTTAAGTATGTTGATGGAGCCACCAATGGGGATTGAAGAAAGAGGGAAGCTCCAATTTCTTCAATTTGGAGAGAATTTTAGAGAATAGTAGAAATTAGCATTATTTCAGCATAACTCTAGTATAGTAAAATTCTTCTATTTTTTTCAAAGGACTCATGTTCTATTTATAGAAGAGGGAAGCTCTAACCAAAGCTAACTGAATTCCAGAATTTTGCAAATTCAATTTGGTTGAATTTGGACTAGATTTGGATCTAGTTTGATTCCTTTTTTATTCGGTTTGGTTCCATTTTGATTTGGTTTGATTCAAGAGAGAGGAGAGATAAAAATATCACATTATTTTTGAGTTTAAAACTCATTCAAGCATGTGAAATATGCACCTCCTTTAATGGACTCCCCTTTCTTACATATGTGTCAAAATGGAATCATTATACCCAAAATATCTCATATTTTTAATATTGCTCATAGTTTTTTACTAATAAACCTTGTACATTTTCAACTCTTCATCTTATGTGAGCATTTACTCATTTTTGGATACCCAAAAAATATCTCATATTTTTAATATTGCTCATAGTTTTTTACTAGTAAACCTTGTACATTTTCAACTCTTCATCTTATGTGAGCATTTACTCATTTTTGGATACCCAAAATATCTCATATTTTTGATATTACTCATAGTTTCTTACTAATAAACCTTGTACATAGTCAACTCTTCATCTTATGTGAGCATTTACTCATTTTTGGGTATCTTCTTTTACAAAATTGGATTTATCTCCTCCCTACACATGGATTGATCCAATTGGCCCATAGGAACCTTAATTGGACCATAATCTAAAATTTTTGAAAATCTAGACCCTTAGGCTAAGGTCCTTTATACCCACTTCCAATTAATTCCAATTGCACATTGGAAAGTTCTTTTTGAATTTCTGTTTCAGGGGAATTCATCTTAATTATATGAGATATTTTTCTATCCAGAAATATTCAAAATCTGAATATTCTCTCTCTAGAATATTTTCTCTCTCTTTGCCAAAACAGGCAGAGACAAGATCTCTTATATTTCTGAAGAGGGAATTGATTACAGTGGAATATGCTGGACATTTTGAGAGACTGGGGAGGAATCTTACATTGATACCCAAAAAATAACTCATATTTTTAATATTGCTCATAGTTTTTTACTAATAAACCTTGTACATTTTCAACTCTTCATCTTATGTGAGCATTTACTCATTTTTGGATACCCAAAATATCTCATATTTTTGATATTACTCATAGTTTCTTACTAATAAACCTTGTACATAGTCAACTCTTCATCTTATGTGAGCATTTACTCATTTTTGGGTATCTTCTTTTACAAAATTGGATTTATCTCCTCCCTACACATGGATTGATCCAATTGGCCCATAGGAACCTTAATTGGACCATAATCTAAAATTTTTGAAAATCTAGACCCTTAGGCTAAGGTCCTTTATACCCACTTCCAATTAATTCCAATTGCACATTGGAAAGTTCTTTTTGAATTTTTGTTTTCAGGGGAATTCATCTTAATTATATGAGATATTTTTCTATCCAGAAATATTCAAAATCTGAATATTCTCTCTCTAGAATATTTTCTCTCTCTTTTCCAAAACAAGCAGAGACAAGATCTCTTATATTTCTGAAGAGGGAATTGATTACAGTGGAATATGCTGGACATTTTGAGAGGCTGGGGAGGAATCTTATATTCACTCCCACTTGAAAAACGCGAGATGTCCTCATCTCGCAAACTTGGGATAATTTCGCAAGATGCATGAACATGAGACTTAGAGAAAAATTTAATTAAGATTAACCACCAAATAAAAAAGTCTCAAAGAGAGTAAGGGTCAAGACAAGAACAAGATTTAAACTTTATTCATTCTTGGAACATATACAGTAAAGATAGAAGAACTCTTTACACTTCCATAAGCCCGTCCATCATATGATCACAAAAGCAGCACTCACAAGCTACGCACGTATAAGGTAACTCATCTATGGGAATAATTCTGTTGGTTATTGCCGCACCTATCTCAGTGGTATGAGGTGATCTAACAAAAGGACCTCTGAGAGGCAAGCCAAAAACGGGGTAAAGGCATATCTTCTGATGAGGAAGAAAACATGCCAGTAAGAAGACCCGCTCAGAAAACCCAAGATGCCTTGATCCGCTCAGAAAACCCAAGATGCCTTGATCTCATGACGCAGTAGTATCGGGGACCCAAACCCAAAGCTTCAATAACCATGGCCAAGCGGACATTGTTACGAAAGTGCTGCTGACCCCAGGGTGTTACCCTAGTTATGTCTTGATAGGTCCACCATTTGGTCTGAGCTACAGAAGTTCCTAGGTGAGGAAAAAGTGAGCGCTCATACAGTTCTATAAAATCTTTCTTCACAAACTCGCTTGCGTCTTGAAGGTGAGAAATCATCATGGATAAAACCAATTCCTGTTGCCAAGCCATGAAGGAGATTAAGAAAGAAAGGAGATCGATGGAAGTAAGATTACTGTGAGCGACAAGTAAAAGTTACGACTTATATAAAGGAAGGAGCTAGCGTAACCTAGAAGCCAACCGTATCTTGCCACTGAAGTTTTACGACTGAAGTTTTACCGTCTTTCCATGATTTGGTTTTGGCACATATTTCTATAAGAGGCATTAAGAACTTTGAGATGAGGAGATAAAAGAAGTTCGTAGGCTAAGTCACCTACTTTCTTTGGTCCACAATATCTGGGGGATAACTACTTATACTCCCCTAGAGATAAAGAAATTCTTTTGGTCCGTATTCAATTGAAGACCATAACTATTTCTTTGAATTCTCTGACTGTCCTCTTCTTATCTGTATATTGTTTCTGTCGATCCTGGGCAGCGTTTATATCTTTATGAATTGCTTGCATCTGTTGCTCTAAGTCGCCAAGCATTTGATTGGTCATCTCGACCCTAATCAATGGGTTGGACCTAGTTTAAGCAATCTTGTCCGAGAGACGGACCCTGATTAGATTGGTATGAAGGAATTGGTCTCTAAATTTGGGTTTCAGACTTCCCAGTGCCCTTTTCATGGTAGGAGTCGGACAGTCTTTTAACTGATGACCAAAACCTTGGCATCCAAAACACCGGTTCTCACTTCTGAACTCATTGTTCTGAATCCTTAAAATAGGTGGGCTCCTGATAAGGTATTCTGGGGAAGTGTCTTCCCTTTTTAAACAGAATCTTTCTTTTATTTTAGAGAGGGAATAATTTGAAGATCATAATGGGAGATTCTTACTCCTGTATACCTCGAAGGCTGGGGGAGGAATCTTACAAAATTTGTCAAGGAGAAGCTACATCAAGCTCTGGATCATCAAATCTGCAAGTGACTTTGGTAAAATAGAGATTAAGCATTCAATAGTTGGTCAAATCTTATGTTTTTGGGCTTGATCTTCTACTAGACTAACTGCTATCCATTCCCTTGAAAGGATTTGAGCTCATTTGAACTCTAAGGCACCAGATTTGGCCTCCCCGTACACTCTATTTTTTGCACACTAAACAAGAGATTAATCTCACTAATTAGTGATTAATTAGCACTAATCACTATATTTTGGTGCAGTTGATGGTTCAAACTTACCATTGGGTATCTGATACAGATCTCTATCACTTTAGATTGCAATTGGAAGTTGGTGTGATGTCTAGTACAAAACCAACTATCCTCGGCTTTATGCAAGTTTTGGTGTATTCATGCTTGTAAACTTGTTGTAATCATCATTAAACACCAAATTGGAGTTGTAAAAGGGTAGACACTACCCTTTTAAGGGTAGACACTACCCTTGAATCTTGAATTAGATCAAGAGGTAAGGCCCCCTTCACATCATCATGAGCATTGCACAAGAAGTAGCTAAATTCAACGGGGAGCAATTCCATACATGGCAAAAAAAAAACCATGTATTTTCTCATGAGGAAGAATTTATGGGGGCTAGTTGAGGGAATAGATGAATGTCCAGAGGAGAATGGGGAGAATGAGTGGAAGAGAAGAAATGAGAAATCATTAGGACTCATTGCACTTAGCTTAAATGATGAAATCATTCACCACATTATAGGGATACAACAAACTAAAGCTGCATGGGATGAACTTAACAAATTATTTGGCACTCAAGCAAAGAATTCAAAGATAAAGCTGCTAATGCAATTCTACAAACTTCACATGAAGGAAAGTGAACCTCTAACCACACACTTGAACAAATACAAAAGCATCAAACAATAACTTGCAGCCATTGGGAAGAAAGTAGAAGATGACGAGGCACTAGTAGTGCTTCTAAAGAGTGTGGACAAGAGAGAGTATGAGAACATTGTGGAAACCTTAAATAATGTACCAGATTTAAAGCTGCATGAGATAAAAGGAGCTCTACTAGAGAAAGAGAACAAGGTCAAAGAGAAGAAAGGATTGGACCCAACAACTGGAGAGGAGAAAGCACTCTACACCCAAGGAGGCCTCGCACGAGGACAAAGATGAGGAAGAGGCAGGGGAGGACTAGGGATCTTCACTTGCCCCACAACTATGGGAAGCCAGGACACATGGCTAGAGACTACTAAAGCAAACCAAATGAAGAAGGATCGGCATTAGCAAACTTCATGGAGACTCCTAAGGTAGAGGAGTCACAATATCTTCTTTGAGAGAGGAAGAGAGAAACCCAACAACCCAATGTAACTTGCCCCAATAGAGTAAGACACCTCTGAACTACCGATGATGTAGGCCACGTGGTAGATGTATGTGTGAGCACTTTAGTCAAAGTTACAGGCACTTGTAGTAGCCTTGGACACAGAGAGAGAGAGTGTCAAAGGATTATGAGTTAGGGACTTGAGGCACTAGTCAAAGTTACGGGCACTTGTAGTAGCCTTGGACACAGAGAGAGAGTGTGTCAAAGGACTATGAGTTAGGGACTTGAGGCACTAGTCTTGCAGGCTACCAAGTAAGAAGGTGTGCTAGAATTATTCACTTGAGGGGAGGTGTTGAAATATGCAAGTGAATGGGTGTGTGCAGGAACAAGCCCTTAGCTAGAGATTATAAAACGGAGTCAGTAAGTGAGTGGGTAGCAGTGAAAAGGTGGGAGAAATCTACTGGATGAGAGAATCAAGGTTAGCATGAGTGAATATAGGGGTGTGGAAAGATTCTAGGAAAAGGTGCCCCCATATGTAAGGGAGGTGGCACAAATCAAGGAGAAATCAGTGGGAGTGGGTGCTTGGCACACCTTGTGGATGTAAAAGCTATAAATTGAGGCATTGGCCTAAAGAGAGAGAATTTGTTGGTATTTAAGTATCCATGCCTACATTATACTATTAGATTAATTATGTACTAATATTACCTTAATCACTTTCTAATTACTTGCTAATCAAGTTGATTCTTGCATTTGATCCACCATAGCTCATCACACTGCTGTAAACTTAACATTCGATTTGGCATACGTTCGCACGTAGGATCAGGTCATTGACATCTTTACAAAGGCCTTGGGAGAAGCTCTGTCGATTTCGAGATATGATTGGAGTTCACGGTGTTAGGCAAAAATCTGAGAAGTGTTTTGAGCTTGTGTACATATGGGATGCATGGTTTGCAAAATAAGCTTTGCCCTGAATGATGATCAGATGTGCATTAATGTTAAGAAAGCCACAAGCAGAATTGATGCTATGCATGAGGAGCAACACCAGAAGTCTATGAATGATGTTGATGCTATGGATGAGATTATGGATGCTGTGATAGATGAATTTCTTATTGGCCTTGATAAAGATGAGCATACAGGAACTGAGGTGTGGATGCTTTGGCAATGGTGCCTTTTGAAGGGGGGTTTGTTTTGCCTATAGTGGTTGGCTTTGATGGTGATGTTTCTTATGTTGATGGACAAGAAAATGCTATGGCACAGCAAGTCTTTTTTGATGAAGCTTTCATCAGTTATTACCCTCAGCAGGAATTGCTTCACTAGTTCTCCAATATTGGTGTTGACCATATCAGTGATTTTGGAATTGAAATGAGGCAGGATGCTATGTATGTCAAGAGCTTTATTTCCAGGAGTTCTTATGTTATGTTGTGGGATGTGAGATGGCAAACTATGCCCTTGGAAGATGACAGTATTTCTTTGATCACATGGAATAGAGATGTTTTGATTACGTTGTATGATGCTCAAAGGATTAATGGAGGGAAACGTGGTCATATGCTTTTTGCTGCTGATCATGAATGATTCAGCAGGCTAGGGGTTGGGCAAAGTATGTTAGGCAAAAATCTGAGAAGTGTTTTGAGCTTGTGTACATATGGGATGCATGGTTTGCAAATAAGCTTTGCCCTGAATGCCCTGGCAAATGTACAGAGTGGGTGGTTTTATGTTTTTTTTTATGAGCTCTTGGTGATGCCTTCATGTGAAAGTATTACGGGAACCCCGAATGTGATGATGGTTGGTCAATCTGGGGCTGATTCTGGATGCAGAGATGGCACTCCATTTTTAGCAAGTATGTGATGATGATCGGCAGTGCATGGGATGGCACCGACTGCAATGGTCGAGTTTTGGTAATTATGATGCAGCTGATTGAGAGGTGTGGACGGTTCTTGCATTTGTTTTGGAAAGTTATGGATGCCGCACGTGAACCTGAAGCACAAGGTAATGCAAAGGGTGATTGTGGCCATCTTCTAGGCTTTAGAAAAAATAAAAAATAATATCAACATGGCCAGCTTGTTAATAGCCACATGGAGGCTTGCCTTGCTGCCCAGCGTGAAGCCTAGAAGGTTGGCGAAGAGGATGAAGAAAAAGGAGAGAGTGGAGTCGGGTCTTGAAGGTGTGGTTGCCGCCTCGTAGAGGAGAGGCCTCTCAGGTGAGCATACAGGCGCGAAGGAAGGGAATAGAGCCTGGAGCGCAGCGAGGGTGGCCTTTTGTTTGTGTGTGGCTAGGCGCAGCGCAGGCGCTCTTGTGAGCGGGCAGAGCCAACAAAGAGAGAAGGGAGCAGAAGAGGGATGGGCGACTTGTTGGGGAGCCGCCTAGGAGTTAGCTGGAGGAGCTAGCAAGTGCTGCTGTGCTGGTGACAACAGAGGCTAGTCGTGGTAGAGGAAGTGATGCAAGCCGCCTTTGGTGACGGCTGTGAAGCAGCGAAGGATGGCACCTGATGCAGGGTTGTGACGACAGTGAAGTGGGGATGCTGCGAAGGCTGGTGACAAAGATGATTGAGGAGGTTGGTGGCAATGTGGAGAGAGAACGCCGCTGGAGTGAAGGGAAGGTTGCGACAGTGTGGAGAGAGTTACAGCTGCTGGCGGCGACTGGGAGACGCCGATGCACAGGGCTGGCGGCCGATGACTGGAGCAGTGAAGAGGATAGGGAGCCGCCTTGGTTGTGTTGGCGCTAGCTAGTGGTGAAGAGGTGAGAGGGACTGGGGCCTCTGGTTTTGAGCCGCTAAGACAGAGCTGGTAGCACGCCAAAGAGAAGGAGGTTTATGGCTGGCGCAGCCCGCTGCAAAGACAGAGGGCTGGCGATAGTGTGAAACGAGTTGAGGGAGCTGTGACTGCAGGCGAAGACGGTAGAGGTGCTGATGTGTGGGCTGGAGACAAGTGGGCTCACCTACGACACCTGGCTGTGCTGAGCTTGAGGCTGTGAGACTAGGGGTGGCTGGCAGTGAAGCCGTGAAGGAGGGATAGCAGTTTTGCCAAGAGAAGCAAAGACCGGAAGAGAGGCTTGGTTGTCAGAGGCATTTTATCAAAGTTTGGGAGGTGAAGGGCTATAGAGGCATGGTCTTTTTTCTTGTTTTCACCTCACAATGGGATGGAGTTGAGCTTGATGGTGGGGAGTGTTAAGATGTCAAGCTCAACATGTGCTGACACTCAAGAGGCGCCTACGTGATCGTTTGACATTTACATCACTGGTAGGTTTGGTAGTTGGCACCGACATATCTTTGCCATAGATTCTATCACTGGACTACACTAACTAGTCCATAGCTACCCACTCCACTTTAGCGTGTTCACATTATGGACTGCTTGTATATACTCTAGTATGTGTGTTAGTCACTTTATCTCTTGGTAGACCTCTTTTGTTGAAGAAGAAGAACAACAATTTTCAGCCTCTCACCTTGTGTGTTCTCTTCGAGGGTTTGTGAGAATGTGTGTAAGATCCCTCTGCCCCTCCGCGCGAGGCAAGGTTTCTCACTCGGGGCCTCGCCCTTGAATGTCCGGGCATGAGACTAAGCTGGTGGTCACTCCAAAAAAAACAAAACCGGGAAAAATTCCCATGCTCGAAAAGCAGGGACGATTCCACCTTTATGATTTTTTTTAAATAAAAATTTTTCTAACGTGAACAATTCTACACTATCCTTCAACTGAATAAATCAGATAGAAGGAAACTATCACTAATATAATTTGATCATTTTAGTAAATTCAACGCTTTTTTCCTGATCAAGGTCAGGCACAGTCGTTGATCCACTTATTGAAAAATTTATCAGAGAATTGTCTAACTATTCGAATCTTAGCGTAATTCTAATATTTTTCAGTTTGATTATTAAAACTCCACTGATTCCAGCCTAACCCCATCCGGCCCATGGGTTAGCCACCACCCTACCACTGGAATCAGTGGAACCAAACAAGTACTCACCCACCCATAATTGAAATGCCTTTCTTAACTTTAGCTTTAGAAAACAGATACGCACACACTCCTCTTTATTAAACTTTAATAAAAACAATCCTTGATAAACAATTTACGGGTTATACATGTCATACTTCAAAATTTCTCATTGAGTCTTTGTTTCTCAACAAAACAGTATCACTCTAGACTCTCCGTTGAGACCAGCGAGTCAACAACGAGATCTAGTGATAGATTACAAAAAACATAGGTCCATCATATAATATCTTCCTCGACATACGCATGGATGTCCTCGGCACCGCGAGCCCGTGCATCGCCTGGTCAGAACCCTCCAAGATCCTCCTTAGGTGTCCTGGTACTTCACTCAGGGACCGCTTCATCGGCCCTCGTCCATCGTACCGGAAGCGCACCATTTTAACCATACCGAGGCTGGCCAAGACCTCGGCAAGCCTTGCCGCGTGAGCTGTCCCTCGAACACTCCCCGCCAGCTGTTGCAACCGAACTTCCCTTAGATAAACATATATGCCAAATGCTCCCTCTAGCATTCTGGCGTAAGACAGTCTTTTAAGAAGGCAGGGTTTCTATGTAAGTTTACAGTTTTGATTTTGTTTGAATACCATGAGTATGTCTTAAATCCGTATCTCATTACTTCTAGATCCAGTTTTCAATTCTAAACAGAATTCCTCGAATTCTGTTAACTTGATCCTTAGATCAAAATCATAAATCTTAACTTAGTTTCAGATTCGGTGTGGGTGATTTGGGTACATTTTTCCTGAACTGGTACATCGTCATTGATTGAAACTGACGAAGGAATTAGGTCTTGGTCAATAGTCTGAGTCAGAGTTTAGGTCCTAAAATTATCTTTCTCGAAGGTACTATCTCAATTTCTCTTCTTTTTTTTTTTCTAAAATTTATTTCAATGAATATTTGTTTACTGATTTCAAAAACATGGATTTCTTGAGGAATATTTATTTACGTCGATCTCCGATTAAAATTTATCTTTATACATACTTCTATGCATTAAAATCAAATATGATAAAAGTAACATTTTTATAATAAAAATTTATCTTTTATGCATACTTCTATGCATTAAAATCAAATATGATAAAAGTAACACTTTTATAATAAAAATTTATCTTTTATGCATACTTCTATGCATTAAAATCAAATATGATAAAAGTAACACTTTTATAATAAAAATTTATCTTTTATGCATACTTCTATGCATTAAAATCAATTATGATAAAAGTAACACTTTTATAATAAAAATTTATCTTTTATGCATACTTCTATGCATTAAAATCAATTATGATAAAAGTAACACTTTTATAATAAAAATTTATCTTTTATGCATACTTCTATGCATTAAAATCAATTATGATAAAAGTAACACTTTTATAATAAAAATTTATCTTTTATGTATACTTCTATGCATTAAAATCAAATATGATAAAAGTAACACTTTTATAATAAAAATTTATCTTTTATGCATACTTCTATGCATTAAAATCAATTATGATAAAAGTAACACTTTTATAATAAAAATTATCCTTTATGCATACTTCTATGCATGAAATTTAAAAATGATAAAAGTAACACTTTTGATATATAAAAAAATTATCCTTTATGCATACTTCTATGCATGAAAATTAAAAATGATAAAAGTAACACTTTTGATATAAAAAACTTTCCTTTATGCATACTTCTATGCATGAAAATTAAAAATGATAAAAGTAACACTTTTGATATAAAAAATTTTCCTTTATGCATACTTCTATGCATGAAAATTAAAAATGATAAAAGTAACACTTTTGATATAAAAAAATTATCCTTTATGCATACTTCTATGCATGAAAATTAAAAATGATAAAAGTAACACTTTTGATATAAAAAAATTATCCTTTATGCATACTTCTATGCATGAAAATTAAAAATGATAAAAGTAACACTTTTGATATAAAAAATTTTTCTTTATGCATACTTCTATGCATGAAAATTAAAAATGATAAAAGTAACACTTTTAATATAAAAAAATTTATCCTTTATGCATACTTCTATACATGAAATTTAAAAATTGATAAAAGTAACACTTTTATGTTAAAATAATAATCTTTTATGCATGCCTCTATGCATGAAAATCAATTATGCATAATATAAAAATCAATTTCTCTATGATTACAATGAATATCTTTCAATTAATCTAGGATGATAATTCCTAGAATATGGTAGGAAGTCCTCTTTTCATGCTTTGAATGAAATTATTTTATGCATAATTTTTATAAAAAATTTGCCATAGCTCCGCTGCTATGACTGATAAATCTCAAATTTTCTAAGGGATAAAGCTTATCATTAAGGAAATAAATAGAATGATCCCTAATTGGATCATTAATCCATAATGTATTGAATCATCAATATTCATGAAATACATAAGCTAAAAGCATAGAAAAAAGCCATTAATTTGGCCTCAAGTATAGATTAATCTTGGATTAAGAAAAAGCTTTATGAAAAGCTTCATTTGGATTGAGAATGGGTCATGAGTATGACCATTTCTTGAGTGAGAGAGAGAAATTACATAAAAACCATTAGAATTAAGCATAAATGAAAATTTATGTAATTCTTAACTATCATTAATCAAATTACTTCAATAGCATTCATCAAATTATGTAACTCTTCACTACCATTCATCAATTAACTTCAATAGCATTCAAAAAAACCATTCCAATTAAGCTTCTCAAGCTTGAGAGGGGTTGAGAAGAGAGAAACATTGAGAAATTATAGAAAAGATCAATATTCACTATTTACCTTACAAATTGCGTGATTTTTTGTTCACGGTAGAGGCCCCCAACCAATCAATTGGTTAAGTATGTTGATGGAGCCACCAATGGGGATTGAAGAAAGAAGGAAGTGCAAAAAACTAATGAATTATTAATGAATTCATAGTTCTTGGCTTAGGTGGAGTAGAGTAACAATGCATAAACACTATATATTTTTTCAACAAGGGGGAGGCTTCTATTTATAGGAAAAATTGAGCTCCTAACCAAACAAACTGATTCTAGAATTTTCTAAATCAGTTTGGTCAATTTTTGACCATTTTTAGGTCAGTTAAGCTAACTTTTTGGAACTAGACTTGAATGAGGAGAGAGGAGAGATGAAATATCTCAATTTTTATGAGTTTAAAACTCATTCAAGCATGTGAAATATGCACCTCCTTTAAAGAATTCCCCTTCCTTACATATGTGTCAAAATGGAATCATTATACCTAAAATATCTCATATTTTTAATATTGCTCATAGTTTTTCACTAATAAACCTTGTACATTTTCAACTCTTCATCTTGTGTGAGCATTTACTCATTTTCGGATACCCAAAATATCTCATATTTTTAATATTGCTCATTACTAATAAACCTTGTACATTTTCAACTCTTCATCTTATGTGAAATATGCACCTCCTTTAAAGAACTCCCCTTCCTTACATATGTGTCAAAATGGGATCATTATATTAAAAATATCTCATATTTTTAATATTGCTCATAGTTTTTTACTAATAAACCTTGTACATTTTCAACTCTTCATCTTGTGTGAGCATTTACTCATTTTTGGATACCCAAAATATCTCATATTTTTAATATTGCTCATAGTTTCTTACTAATAAACCTTGTACATAGTCAACTCTTCATCTTATGTGAGCATTTACTCATTTTTGGGTATTTTCTTTTACAAAATTGGATTTATCTCCTCCCTACACATGGATTGATCTAATTGGCCCATAGGAACCTTAATTGGACCATAATCTAAAATTTTTAAAAATCTAGACCCTTAGGCTAAGGTCCTTTATACCTATTTCCAATTAATCCCAATTGTACATTGGAAGATTCTTTTTGAATTTCTGTTTCAGGGGAACTTATTTTAATAAGATGAGTTATTTTTCTATCCAAAAATATTCATAATCTGAATATTCTCTCTCTAGAATAATTTTCTCTCTCTAGGCTAAAACACTTAGAAATAAGATCTTTTATATTTCTGAAGAGGGATTTGATTACACGGGAAGATGTTGGACATCTTGAGAGGCTGGGGAGGAATCTTACATTCTCTCCCACTTGAAAAACGCGAGATGTCCTCATCTCACAAATTGGGGATAATCCCGCAAACAGATCGGCTTCATTCTCCCAAGTGGCATCTTCAAAAGGATAGAACTTCCATTTTACTAATAATTCTCTGAGAATTCTGTTCCTGAGAATCTTTTCTCGAACATCGAGAATTTCTTCAGGTTGGAGTTCCATCTGTCCTTGGGTTGAAGAGGTTAGGATTTCATCATCAAGCATATGATTTGGGCTTGGCACATATTTCTTTAGAAGGCTTACATGAAATACATTATGAACCTTGAGATTGAAAAGATGCAGGGGGGAAGAGAGCTTGAGCTCTTGCAAGCACACACACACACTCACAAAACCCTAATAGAGAACACACAAGGTGAGAGGCTGAAATCTTCTTCTTCTCTACTCAACACTCAACACACCATATACAAGAATAAGAGTACACTCAATATGAAAGGTACTCAACCAAATACATACACGGGTTCTCTATAGTGTGAACCCGACTAAATGAGCTGGCGCTTTAACTATGCCAGTCTCTAGAGTGGCTGTCACACAGCCTGTCATCCCACTGGCCGCATATCACCCAAGATCTCACCAACCATGCCAGTGGTGTAAGTGCGGGGCCTATCCCCCAGGCGGGTCATCAGTGTCCACCGCCTCACTAGAGCTCGATATCTCAACACTCCCCCTCGAGCTCAACTCCATCTCATGTACACCAACAAGCGAAGCCCTGAATCTGCGGAGCTTCTCTGTACCCAATGCTTTGGTGAAGATGTCAGCTACCTGATCCTCTGTGCTGACATAAACAAGGTCAAGGTCTCCTGCCAAGACCTTCTCTCTCACGAAGTGGTAGTGGACCTCTATGTGCTTCGTACGAGCATGAAAGACTGGGTTCCTGGCCAACTGTATACTACTAATGTTGTCACAGAAAATGACAACTTGTCTATCCACTGATAGACACAAATCTCCAAGTAGCTTCCTCAACCAAGCTACCTCACATGCTGCCATAGCAGCTCCTCTGTACTCGGCCTCTGTACTCGATAGAGCAACCGTAGGCTGCTTCTTGCTACTCCAAGTCACAGCAGCACTCCCCAAAGAAAACATGAATCCACTGGTAGATCTTCTATCTGAGATACTACCAGCCCAATCAGCATCTGTGTACCCATGTACACATATCTCTGTCCCAGTCTCATAGAATAGTCCACAATGTAAAGTAGACTTCACATACCTCAGTATGCGTCTCACAGCATCCAAATGCGGTTTCCGTGGAACCTGCATAAACTGACTCACCAACCCAACAGCATAGCTCAAATCTGGTCTGGTGATCGTCATGTAGATCAAACTTCCTACTATGCTCCTGTACATAGTAGGATCCTCCAAGATCTCTCCTGAATCTGCACTCAACTTGCCATTCTGATCCAATGGCACAGAAATAGGCTTACAGCCTGTCATACCATACTTGGACAACATGTCCAAGCCATACTGTCTCTGCAGTAATCCAATACCATGTGGTGACCTAATCACCTCAATGCCCAAGAAATATCTGAGCTCCCCCAGATCCTTCATCTCGAACTTCTGTCTAAGCAAGATCTTTACATCAAAGATCTCTGCATCATAGTCCCCCGTAATGATCAAGTCATCTACATAGATGACAACAAGCACAACCCCTCTATCACCATGTCTCACATACAATGAGAAATCTACATTGGCTACATGAAAGCCAATAGTGACAAGATATTCAGAAATCTTGTCAGACCATGCTCTTGGTGCTTGCTTTAAGCCATACAAGGCTTTCTTCAACCTGCAAACATACTCGGGGTGACCCACATCCTCATATCCAGGTGGCTGCAACATATACACCTCTTCTTGCAAATCCCCATGCAAGAATGCATTCTTTACATCCATCTGATGTAAAGACCATTTCTTTGACGCAGCCACTGCTATCACAACTCTCACCGTTGCCATCTTGGCAACTGGGCTGAAAGTTTCCTCATAATCAATCCCATATGTCTGCGCATATCCTTTGGCTACCAATCTAGCCTTGTACCTGTTTATGCTTCCATCACTGTTATGTTTAACTTTGTACACCCACTTGCATCCAATGGCTTTCTTGCCTTCTGGCAATTGCACTAAATCCCAAGTTTCATTTCCATATAGTGCATCCATCTCCTCATCCATAGCTTTCTCCCAACACACATTTCCAATAGCCTCATTAATGCATGTGGGCTCAACAACCTGCACAACCTTTGCCATATATGCATAGTGATGTGCCACATAACCATCATAGGTAAATCTCTGCACAGGATTTCTCACTCTCCCAGATCTTCGCAGCTTCTCATTCATGGCTTCCATAGCCTTCTTTACACCAGGTGTTCTCATAGCTGGGATCCCAAGCTCCTCATCAAGGCTCATATCTGAGCCACTAGACTCTCCATCAACATGAGAATGCCCTGCAGAAATGTCAGGCATACCAAGGGGCTCAACCACTTTCTCTTTTCCTTTACGTGAAGTACTAATCACATTTGCAGGGCTGGTATTATGACGCAGCCTGCCACTACATGGTCTATCAATAGACCCACTAGATGAGGACTCTCCTGGTCCACTCAAAGACTGTGATTGCTGACCTGCATTCTGTGCAACCACACTTCCACTCACATCAGCCCCAACAGCTTCTTTTTCAGCAGCATACCAGCTGCTCATCTCATCAAATACAACATCCCTGCTTACCCTCAACTCACGTGTAGCAGGGTTATAACACCTGTATCCCTTTTGCTCAAGGGAATATCCAATAAACACACATTTTTCAGCTTTCGGATCCAGCTTAGTTCTCAGCTCATCTGGCACATGCACATATGCAATGCATCCAAAGACTTTCAGATGAGACAAATTTGGTTTTCTGCCAGTAAACCTCTCCTCTGGAGTTACATCATGTATGGCTGCAGTTGGAGTCCTGTTCATGATGTATACTGCTGTAGAAACAGCCTCAGCCCAATACCAATGCGGCATATTCTTCTCTTCCATCAATGCTCGTGCAATCTCAGCAATGTGCCTGTTTTTCCGCTCAGCAACTCCATTTTGCTGCGGAGTGTATCTGCATATAAACTGTCTCCGAATACCATTCTTCTTCAAAAATTCAGAGAACTCATTGGAGAAGTACTCTCCCCCTCCATCTGACCTTAGGCACTTTACATATTTCCCTGTTTGCTTTTCAACCAAAAACCTGAAATTCTGAAAGTGAGTGAACACCTCACTCTTCTCCTTCATGAAATATACCCACACTTTTCTTGTGTGGTCATCAATGAAAGTGACATAGTACCTGCAGCCTCCCATAGACACAGACTTCGTAGGACCCCATACATCTGAATGCACAACATCTAGTGCATTTCTGCTCACATATCTGTTACGTGGAAACACATGCTTTGTTTGCTTCCCAAATTGGCATGCTTCACATATTTTCTGCATACCTTCCACCTTAAATTTTGGCAGCCCTGTCACGATTCCTTTTGTCTGCATAGACTTCAATCTCTGAACATTTACATGTCCAATTCTTTTATGCCATATGTCTGTGTCTGCAACAACTCCTGAACCATTTGCAAACATCGCAGCACTCATTTCAGGCATGTCTACATTCAACGTAAACATTCTGCCCACTCTGTTGCCTTTTGCAACCAACCTGCACTTGTCTTTGAAATCTTCAACATAACATCCATCAGGGTTAAACCGAACCTGCAAACCCTGCTCAATCATCTGGCCAACTGAAACCAGATTCTTTGTTATGTTTGGTACATGAAGTACATCTGCAAGGTACTTCACTTTACCATCCTGCATAGACAATGGCACATCTCCAACGTGGGCAATTGGATGAGCAGTGTCATCCCCTGTTTCCACAAAACCTGGTCTTTCCGGGTTTTTCATCTCCTTGAACCACTCCCCATGACTCGTCATGTGGTTCGAAGCGCCTGAATCCACATACCATACATTATCTTTTTGTGCTGCATCAACATTTTCAGACATGGCATTCACAACATGCTGCATAACAAACAACCTTTCATTATCCTCATTATTTCTGCTTGAGGATGCATAGTTGTTTTGCTGCACTTTCCCATTTTGCATGTCAGCCTGCTTCTTATAACATTCTGACTGCACATGTCCAGGCTTACCACAATAATAGCATTCACGTGCATCATTATATTGCCTTTGCCAATTTCCACGGCCTCTTTGACTCCCCCTGCCTCTGAATTTGCCTCTTCCACCTGCGTGTTGTTGTTGTTGTTGATTCTGGGACTGTTGTTGTTGCTGCTGCTGCTGGCCATAATTCTGATTACCTGTTCGGCCACCTCCTTGACCGCGTCCACGGCCTCCTCTACCTCGTCCTCTTCCTGAACTCGTGTAGAAAGCCTGTTGCTCTGAACTGTTTTTACTTTGTGAAGACTGTTGGTCTTCACCCAAGTTCTTCTCTTCGATAATCAGCATAGACACCAAATCTGTAAAGTTGGGAATGTTTTCCCGAGTCTGAATAGATGTCTTAAACGCCTTGTATTGTGGCCCGAGACCACGTAGACAGACTTCCACCTTGTCATCATCATCTACTGACACACCAATAGATGCAAGGGATTCCACAATACCCTTTATCTTCAACGCATAGTCATTCACAGACATGCTCTTTTTCTCCACAGTATGAAGTTCATTCTTCAACTGTATCTTACGTGCCTTGGTGTTTGTTTCATAAAGCTTTACCAAGGTGTCCCACGCCTCCTTGGGGGACTTGGCATCCTGAATGTGCCCAATCATGGTGTCCTGTATACTAATGGAAAGCCAATACATTACTTTCCTGGCTCCTTGGTTCCAGTCTTTAAACTCTTTCACATCTGCAGCAGTCGGATTTATATCCGGTATCTCCGGTGCCTCTTCATGCTCACCTTCTATGTAGTCCCAATAACCTTTTCCCATAAGGAAATTCGTCAACCTGAACCTCCAAGCATGGAAGTTATTCTTGTCAAGCTTCTCAGCCACAATCTGTGTTATGCCATCATTAGACATCTTGCCAAACACACAATTTTACCAGAAACTGCACTCTGGTTTTTCCTGCACAAACTGTATTTTCTGCACAGCGGTACTGCTATCCACTCAAATGTCACAACCAGTGACCTCAATGCACATACATACACCCAATGGCAACTGTAGACCTCTTTGCAACACCCACAGTGTCTGCACAGTCAATCTGTCTTCCTGCAGTTCTTAAAACAGAGTTCTGCAGAGAATCGATGACTTACCCGCAGTGCTCGAAATCGCCTGCTTTCTGAAAAACGGAGGTCCAGACGCGCCCGAAACGCGTTTTCGGCTCGAAAATTGTAGTCCGTAGGACTGTATAGTTGCCCTATAGCTTCACTCCTGTAAGATCCCTGTTCCCACCGAGCAACGGATTCGGGTACTGGCAGCAGAAGTAGCGCTTCTCGCGCGGGACAGGGGTCCCACACTCGGGGCCTCGCCCACGGATATCCGGATAAGAGACTAGTCCGTCGGTTGTTCCAAAACCGAACCCGGAAAAACTTCCTTTACCGGAAAGCACGGGCGATTGCAACTGTAAGATCCCTGTTCCCACCGAGCAACGGATTCGGGTACTGGCAGCAGAAGTAGCGCTTCTCGCGCGGGACAGGGGTCCCACACTCGGGGCCTCGCCCACGGATATCCGGATAAGAGACTAGTCCGTCGGTTGTTCCAAAACCGAACCCGGAAAAACTTCCTTTACCGGAAAGCACGGGCGATTCCACCAGGATAACTTTTTACTCTAACGTAGTCAAGATCATTTCTGATCGAGATGATCCAATTACATTTATAAGGTACTTAGTCAGTTCAAGGAAGAAACTTGCACTTGGATCATTGGGATCAACGCTTTTTTCCCCATTCAAGAGGCACAGCCGTTGATTCCTATCCATAGAACAGTTACTATCCGGGATTTATTTTTTTTTCTATCGTAAAAACAAAAGTTTGAGTCTCGATTTACGGATCCATCAGTCCAGCCTAACCCCATCCGATCCCATGGGTTAGCCAACCGCCCAACCACTGTAGTGATGGGATCCAATTAAAAATTTGGTTAGGTTTTGTCCCGGGTACCAAGGAAAAGAGTTCCAAGGCCCCCTAGCCGGATGTTCATGCAAAATAAAACTAGTCACACCACTCACACACCCAATATGAAATTGCCTTTTTCAACCAGATTCAACCAGTTTAAAACAATCCTTTAATAAAACCATAGTATCATTGATCACCATCTTCCAATTTATCCAATTGATTCTTAATTTCCCATCATTCCTTCATCAGAGTATCTATGGCATCATTGGCAACTAGAACGCTCAGGAGCCGTTTCGATAGTTCCTAGCCCATAATACTTGGCAATGTAATCACTTAACAAGATGGACTCTCGTTGAAGATCAGCAAGATCAACCAACAGATCCATATAAGGAGCCATGGACTCATCCATTGAAGACCAGCAAGGTCAATCAACCAGATCCATGCTCGATTTCAGAAAACAACTCCAACTCTATTCCAATATCTTCCTCGACGCACGCGTGGGTATCCTAGGCAACCCAGAGCCCGAGCACCGTATGGTCAGCACCCTCTAGGATCCTTCGCAGGTAACCTAGCGCTTCACGCATAGGCCGCTTCCTTGGCCCCTCATCCACCGTACCGGAAGCTCACCATTTTAATCGCACCGAGGCTGGTCAAGACCTCGGCCGACCTTGCTACGCGAGACGTCCTTCATTGACTCCCCGTCAGCAGTTGCAACTTTCTCATCACGACCTTAATCACAAGACGGTCAAAATGCTCCCCCCAGCATTCTTGACATAAAACAATCATTTACAGACAGCATTTACAAACAGTTTACAATACAATTTCTATTTTAACTTTCATTTTGCCACATTATCCCTCTTCAATCTACATTACTTATTCCATATTCCATTTATATGTATACTCATCCCATCACATCATTTCCATCTCATCACTTCAGATTCCCTCACATCACAATCGTATATTCACATCCATACATCCACAACTATATGCGTACATTCACATCTACATGCATATATCTACATCCCTATGCATACATTCACATCCACATTCACATTCACCTCCATACACCTTCATCTACATGCATACATCCACTCCACATTCACATCCACATCTATACATCTACATCTACATGCATACATCCACCTCTACATCCACATCTACGTCTATACACCTACATCTACATGCATACATCCACCTCTACATCCACATCTACGTCTATACACCTACATCTACATGCATACATCCACCTCTACATCCACATCTACGTCTATACACCTACATCTACATGCATACATCCCCATCCACATCCACCTCTACATCTATACATCTACATCTACATGTATACATATACATCTCCATTAACAACTACATCTACATGCATACATCCATATCTCCATTCCCATCTACATCTATACATCTACATCTACATGCATCCATCCACCTCCACATCCACATCTACATCTACATGTATACATCCACATCTCCATTCACATCTACATCTATACCTCTACATCTACATGCATCCATCCACATCTCCATTTACATCCTCATCTACACATCTATTTCTACATGCATACATCCACGTCCCATGCATACATCCACCTCCACATTCACACTCACATCCATACATCTACATCTACATGCAACATCCACATCTCCATGCATAATAAAATTCTTTTAATTAATCTAGGATGATAGTTCCTAGAATATAGTAGGAATTCCTCTTTTTATACTTTGAATGAATTTATTTTATGCGTAATTTCTATAAAAATTTTGCCATAGCTCCGCTACTATGACTGATAAATCTCAATTTTTTTTTTCTAAGGGATAAAGCTCATTATTAAAGAAATAATTAGAATGGTCCCTAATTGGATCATCAATCCATAATGGTCTCTAATTGGATCATTAAGAAAACAATTAGAATGGTCTCTAATTGGATCATCAATCCACAATGGTCTCTAATTGGATCATTAAGAAAACAATTAGAATGGTCTCTAATTGGATCATCAATCCATAATGGTCTCTAATTGGATCATTAAGAAAACAATTAGAATGATCTTTAATTGGGTCATCAATCCATAATGGATTGAATCATCAATGTGCATAAACTAAAAGCATAGCAAAAAGCCATTAATTTGGCCTCAAGCATAGCTTAATCTTGGATTAAGGAAAAGCTTTATGAAAAGCTTCATTTGGATTGAGAATGGGTCGTGAGTATGACCATTTCTTAAGTGAGAGAGAGAAATTATAAAAACCATTAGAATTTAAATATAAGTGGAAATTAACTTCTATAGCATTTATTAAATTATGTAACTCTTCACTACTATTCACCAATTAACTTCAATAGCATTTAAAAAAAACCATACCAATTAAACTTCTCAAGCTTGAGAGGGGTTGAGAAGAGAGAATCATTGAGAAATCATAGAAAAGATCAACATTCAATATACTTACCTTATGATTTGCTTGATTCTTTATTCACGGTAGAGGCCCCCAACCAATCAATTGGTTTAGTATGTTGATGGAGCCACCAATGGGGATTGAAGAAAGAGGGAAGTATCAAAAACTAGTGAAATATTAAAGAATTCACAGTTCTTGGCTTAGGTAGAGTAGAGTAACAAGGCATAAGACACTATATATTTTAGCTTAGGTGGAGTAGAGTAACAAAGCATAAGACTCTATCTAATTTGGCTTAGGTGGAGTAGAGTAACAAGCATAAGAGACTATATTTTGGCTTAGGTGGAGTAGAGTAACAATGCATAAGACATTATATTTTTTTCAACAAGGGGAGGCTTCTATTTATAGGAAAATTTGAGCTCCTAACCAAACAAACTGATTCTAGAATTTTCCAAGTCAGTTTGGTTGAATTTGGACTAGATTTGGACCTAGTTTGGTTACTTTTTGATTCGGTTTGGTTCCATTTTGATTTGGTTTGGTTCAAGAGAGATGAGAGATAAAAATATCACATTATTTTTGAGTTTAAAACTCATTCAAGCATGTGAAATATGCACCTCCTTTAAAGAATTCCCCTTCCTTACATATGTGTCAAAATTTTATTGCTCATAGTTTTTTACTAATAAACCTTGTACATTTTCATCTCTTCATCTTATGTGAAATGTGCACCTCCTTTAAAGAACTCCTCTTCCTTACATATGTGTCATAGTTTTTTTTACTAATAAACCTTGTACATTTTCAACTCTTCATCTTATGTGAAATATGCACCTCCTTTAAAGAACTCCCCTTCCTTACATATGTGTTTATTTACTAATAAACCTTGTACATTTTCAACTCTTCATCTTATGTGAAATATGCACCTCCTTTAAAGAACTCCCCTTCCTTACATATGTGTTTATTTACTAATAAACCTTGTACATTTTCAACTCTTCATCTTATGTGAGCATTTACTCAATTTTTGGGTATCTTCTTTTACAAATTGGATTTATCTCCTCCCTACACATGGATTGATGCTATTGGCCCATAGGAACCTTAATTGGACCATAGTCTAAAGATTTATGAAAATCTAGACCCTTAGGCTAAGGTTCTTTATACCTATTTCCAATTAATTCCAATTGCACATTGGAAAATTCTTTTTAAATTTCTGTTTCAGGGGAGCTCATCTGAATTATAAGAGATATTTTTCTATCCAGAATTATTCAGAATCTGAATATTCTCTCTCTAGAATATTTTCTCTCTCTAGGTTAAAACAGTCACAAACAAGATCTCTTATATTTCAAAAAAGGAATTGATTACAGGAGAATATACTAGACATTAAAAAGGGGTTGGGGGAGGAATCTTACATTCTACCCCACTTAAAAAACGCGAGATGTCCTCATCTCGCAACTTGGAATAATTTCGCAAGATGCACGAATATGAGACTTAGAGAAAAATTTTAATCACGATTAACCACCAAGAAAAGTCTTAAAGAGAGCAAGATTCAAAATAATAACAAGATTTAAACTTTATTCATTCTCGGAACTTATACAGTAAAGATAGAGAAACTCTTTACACTTCCATAAGCCCGTCCATCATATGGTCACAAAAGCAGTCCTCACAAGCTGCACAAGTATAGGGTAACTCATCTATGGGAATGATTCTGCTGGTTATTGCCGCACCTATCTCAGTGGTATGAGGTGATCTAACAAAAGGACCTCTGAGAGGCAAGCCAAAAACGGGGTAAAGGCATATCTTCTCATGAGGAAGAAAACACGCCAGTAAGAAGACCCGCTCAGAAAACCCAAGATGCCTTGATCTCATGACGCAGTAGTATCGGGGACCCAAACCCAAGGCTTCGATAACCATGGCCAAGCGGACATTGTTACGAAAGTGCTGCTGTCCCCAGGGTGTTACCCTAGTTATGTTTTGATAGGTCCGCCATTTGGTCTGCGCTACAGAAGTTCCTAGGTGAGGAAAAAGTGAGCGCTCATACTGTTCTATAAAGTCTTTCTTCACAGACTCTCTTGCGTCTTGAAGGTGAGAAATCATCAGGGATAAAACTAATTCCTGTTGCCAAGCCATGAAGGAGATTAAGAAAGAAAGGAGATTGATGGGAGTAAGATTACTGTGAGCGACAAGTAAAAGTTACGACTTATATAAAGGAAGGAGCTAGCGTAACCTAGAAGCCAACGGTAACTTGCCACTGAAGTTTTACCGTCTTTCCATGATTTGTGTTTGACACATTTTTCTATAGAAGGCATTAAGAATTTTGAGATGAGGAGATAAAAGAAACTTGTAGGCTAAGTCACCTACTTTCATTGAATTCAGATATAAGGATCACAATATCTGGGGGATAACTTCTTATACTCCCCAAGAGATAAAGAACTTCTTTTGGGCCGTACTCGAATGAAAACCAAAACCTTGGTATCCAAACACCGATTCTCACTTCTAAACTCATTGTTCTAAATCCTTAAAACAGGCGTGACTCCTGAGAAGTATTCTAGGAAAAGGGTCTTCCTTTTTTTAAACAGAAATTTTCTTTTATTTTAGAGAGGGAATAATTATAAGATCAGAAAGGAAGATTCTTACTCCAGTATACCTCGAAGGCTGGGGAGGAATCTTACATTCTACTCCACTTAAAAAAATGCGAGATGTCCTCATCTCGCCAAGTAGAGGACAACTCTTTTTCTTAAGATCCAATTTATTCTGGGGTTCCTTATATTCTGGTCAATCCCAACAGAACACTGGGATAAATATCCCTTATATAGAACTCATTATTAAATAACAATTCATTCAGATCATATCATTCATATCTTTAACATGATAATGGTCCATTAGACCGAAAAGTTTCCTTCGAAACATTCCTCCCACGGAAATTTTAGTCAAGCAAGTTCTCAACTTGACATCCCTTAACTTGATCTACCGGTCAAATATTAACAGTAGCAATCTAACAGCACACCCATTAACCTCATAGTGATTTGCTGAATTCATTATCATCATTCTAGTTATGAATATCATTACAGGGATTCGTCCCATTCCCCCTCATTGTGGTTTCATTATATTTCAACTAATTTTTTTTTAAAAAATCAACATTTTTCAATCAGCATTTTCAATCAGAATCCAAATCAATTCATCCATTCTCAAACAGAATTAAAAATCATATCAATCACATGCAAAATCATCATCTGGATAGCATTAACGCTTATAATTTCAAGTCTTAGATTTACTCGTATATACTGTCAGTAAAGAGCTGCAGTATACTCTCGGTATATACGGGTAGTCACGGCCCTTGGAATTATAAGGTAAATACTATCATGTCTAGGCCTCAAGCAAGTCGGGGATTCTATATAATCGCGGTACTTCCATCTGAAGACCCAATTACCAAATTACGAGTTTCAGTTTGAATATCAAATTGTATGAATTATATCACACAATTATAACCTTTTTGTGTTTCTTGATAAATTTTTGACCTATTTGTCTTCTCAGGTGATCTTTATTAACCAAAGGCTCTGATA
Organism: Cibotium barometz; assembly: GCF_041138505.1. Classification (NCBI taxonomy): domain Eukaryota; kingdom Viridiplantae; phylum Streptophyta; class Polypodiopsida; order Cyatheales; family Cibotiaceae; genus Cibotium; species Cibotium barometz. The sequence goes on along the minus strand of NC_141050.1, from coordinate 62,932,128 downwards.
CCAACTGTAAGATCCCTGTTCCCACCGAGCAACGGATTCGGGTACTGGCAGCAGAAGTAGCGCTTCTCGCGCGGGACAGGGGTCCCACACTCGGGGCCTCGCCCACGGATATCCGGATAAGAGACTAGTCCGTCGGTTGTTCCAAAACCGAACCCGGAAAAACTTCCTTTACCGGAAAGCACGGGCGATTGCAATTGTAAGATCCCTGTTCCCACCGAGCAACGGATTCGGGTACTGGCAGCAGAAGTAGCGCTTCTCGCGCGGGACAGGGGTCCCACACTCGGGGCCTCGCCCACGGATATCCGGATAAGAGACTAGTCCGTCGGTTGTTCCAAAACCGAACCCGGAAAAACTTCCTTTACCGGAAAGCACGGGCGATTCCACCAGGATAACTTTTTACTCTAACGTAGTCAAGATCATTTCTGATCGAGATGATCCAATTACATTTATAAGGTACTTAGTCAGTTCAAGGAAGAAACTTGCACTTGGATCATTGGGATCAACGCTTTTTTTCCCATTCAAGAGGCACAGCCGTTGATTCCTATCCATAGAACAGTTACTATCCGGGATTTATTTTTTTTTCTATCGTAAAAACAAAAGTTTGAGTCTCGATTTACGGATCCATCAGTCCAGCCTAACCCCATCCGATCCCATGGGTTAGCCAACCGCCCAACCACTGTAGTGATGGGATCCAATTAAAAATTTGGTTAGGTTTTGTCCCGGGTACCAAGGAAAAGAGTTCCAAGGCCCCCTAGCCGGATGTTCATGCAAAATAAAACTAGTCACACCACTCACACACCCAATATGAAATTGCCTTTTTCAACCAGATTCAACCAGTTTAAAACAATCCTTTAATAAAACCATAGTATCATTGATCACCATCTTCCAATTTATCCAATTGATTCTTAATTTCCCATCATTCCTTCATCAGAGTATCTATGGCATCATTGGCAACTAGAACGCTCAGGAGCCGTTTCGATAGTTCCTAGCCCATAATACTTGGCAATGTAATCACTTAACAAGATGGACTCTCGTTGAAGATCAGCAAGATCAACCAACAGATCCATATAAGGAGCCATGGACTCATCCATTGAAGACCAGCAAGGTCAATCAACCAGATCCATGCTCGATTTCAGAAAACAACTCCAACTCTATTCCAATATCTTCCTCGACGCACGCGTGGGTATCCTAGGCAACCCAGAGCCCGAGCACCGTATGGTCAGCACCCTCTAGGATCCTTCGCAGGTAACCTAGCGCTTCACGCATAGGCCGCTTCCTTGGCCCCTCATCCACCGTACCGGAAGCTCACCATTTTAATCGCACCGAGGCTGGTCAAGACCTCGGCCGACCTTGCTACGCGAGACGTCCTTCATTGACTCCCCGTCAGCAGTTGCAACTTTCTCATCACGACCTTAATCACAAGACGGTCAAAATGCTCCCCCCAGCATTCTTGACATAAAACAATCATTTACAGACAGCATTTACAAACAGTTTACAATACAATTTCTATTTTAACTTTCATTTTGCCACATTATCCCTCTTCAATCTACATTACTTATTCCATATTCCATTTATATGTATACTCATCCCATCACATCATTTCCATCTCATCACTTCAGATTCCCTCACATCACAATCGTATATTCACATCCATACATCCACAACTATATGCGTACATTCACATCTACATGCATATATCTACATCCCTATGCATACATTCACATCCACATTCACATTCACCTCCATACACCTTCATCTACATGCATACATCCACTCCACATTCACATCCACATCTATACATCTACATCTACATGCATACATCCACCTCTACATCCACATCTACGTCTATACACCTACATCTACATGCATATATCCACCTCTACATCCACATCTACGTCTATACACCTACATCTACATGCATACATCCACCTCTACATCCACATCTACGTCTATACACCTACATCTACATGCATACATCCACCTCTACATCCACATCTACGTCTATACACCTACATCTACATGCATACATCCCCATCCACATCCACCTCTACATCTATACATCTACATCTACATGTATACATATACATCTCCATTAACAACTACATCTACATGCATACATCCATATCTCCATTCCCATCTACATCTATACATCTACATCTACATGCATCCATCCACCTCCACATCCACATCTACATCTACATGTATACATCCACATCTCCATTCACATCTACATCTATACCTCTACATCTACATGCATCCATCCACATCTCCATTTACATCCTCATCTACACATCTATTTCTACATGCATACATCCACGTCCCATGCATACATCCACCTCCACATTCACACTCACATCCATACATCTACATCTACATGCAACATCCACATCTCCATGCATAATAAAATTCTTTTAATTAATCTAGGATGATAGTTCCTAGAATATAGTAGGAATTCCTCTTTTTATACTTTGAATGAATTTATTTTATGCGTAATTTCTATAAAAATTTTGCCATAGCTCCGCTACTATGACTGATAAATCTCAATTTTTTTTTTCTAAGGGATAAAGCTCATTATTAAAGAAATAATTAGAATGGTCCCTAATTGGATCATCAATCCATAATGGTCTCTAATTGGATCATTAAGAAAACAATTAGAATGGTCTCTAATTGGATCATCAATCCACAATGGTCTCTAATTGGATCATTAAGAAAACAATTAGAATGGTCTCTAATTGGATCATCAATCCATAATGGTCTCTAATTGGATCATTAAGAAAACAATTAGAATGATCTTTAATTGGGTCATCAATCCATAATGGATTGAATCATCAATGTGCATAAACTAAAAGCATAGCAAAAAGCCATTAATTTGGCCTCAAGCATAGCTTAATCTTGGATTAAGGAAAAGCTTTATGAAAAGCTTCATTTGGATTGAGAATGGGTCGTGAGTATGACCATTTCTTAAGTGAGAGAGAGAAATTATAAAAACCATTAGAATTTAAATATAAGTGGAAATTAACTTCTATAGCATTTATTAAATTATGTAACTCTTCACTACTATTCACCAATTAACTTCAATAGCATTTAAAAAAAACCATACCAATTAAACTTCTCAAGCTTGAGAGGGGTTGAGAAGAGAGAATCATTGAGAAATCATAGAAAAGATCAACATTCAATATACTTACCTTATGATTTGCTTGATTCTTTATTCACGGTAGAGGCCCCCAACCAATCAATTGGTTTAGTATGTTGATGGAGCCACCAATGGGGATTGAAGAAAGAGGGAAGTATCAAAAACTAGTGAAATATTAAAGAATTCACAGTTCTTGGCTTAGGTAGAGTAGAGTAACAAGGCATAAGACACTATATATTTTAGCTTAGGTGGAGTAGAGTAACAAAGCATAAGACTCTATCTAATTTGGCTTAGGTGGAGTAGAGTAACAAGCATAAGAGACTATATTTTGGCTTAGGTGGAGTAGAGTAACAATGCATAAGACATTATATTTTTTTCAACAAGGGGAGGCTTCTATTTATAGGAAAATTTGAGCTCCTAACCAAACAAACTGATTCTAGAATTTTCCAAGTCAGTTTGGTTGAATTTGGACTAGATTTGGACCTAGTTTGGTTACTTTTTGATTCGGTTTGGTTCCATTTTGATTTGGTTTGGTTCAAGAGAGATGAGAGATAAAAATATCACATTATTTTTGAGTTTAAAACTCATTCAAGCATGTGAAATATGCACCTCCTTTAAAGAATTCCCCTTCCTTACATATGTGTCAAAATTTTATTGCTCATAGTTTTTTACTAATAAACCTTGTACATTTTCATCTCTTCATCTTATGTGAAATGTGCACCTCCTTTAAAGAACTCCTCTTCCTTACATATGTGTCATAGTTTTTTTTACTAATAAACCTTGTACATTTTCAACTCTTCATCTTATGTGAAATATGCACCTCCTTTAAAGAACTCCCCTTCCTTACATATGTGTTTATTTACTAATAAACCTTGTACATTTTCAACTCTTCATCTTATGTGAAATATGCACCTCCTTTAAAGAACTCCCCTTCCTTACATATGTGTTTATTTACTAATAAACCTTGTACATTTTCAACTCTTCATCTTATGTGAGCATTTACTCAATTTTTGGGTATCTTCTTTTACAAATTGGATTTATCTCCTCCCTACACATGGATTGATGCTATTGGCCCATAGGAACCTTAATTGGACCATAGTCTAAAGATTTATGAAAATCTAGACCCTTAGGCTAAGGTTCTTTATACCTATTTCCAATTAATTCCAATTGCACATTGGAAAATTCTTTTTAAATTTCTGTTTCAGGGGAGCTCATCTGAATTATAAGAGATATTTTTCTATCCAGAATTATTCAGAATCTGAATATTCTCTCTCTAGAATATTTTCTCTCTCTAGGTTAAAACAGTCACAAACAAGATCTCTTATATTTCAAAAAAGGAATTGATTACAGGAGAATATACTAGACATTAAAAAGGGGTTGGGGGAGGAATCTTACAACTCCCGCGAAGAAAGCTCCTCAATCGGAGATCGTTTGCCAGTGCCTCCCGTAGAGCTCCCGACAAGGGTGTAGTCACCAACACAATAGGGAAGAGTAGTTGAAGCTCTTACCCTCGTACCGCTTCCTATGGTTCTCTTGCTTGCAGCTCAGCCCTTAGCACGAACCAGGCTTAGCACGAACCAGGCTCTGATACCATGAAAAGATGCAGGGGGGAAGAGAGCTTGAGCTCTTGCAAGCACACACACACACTCACAAAACCCTCATAAAGAACACACAAGGTGAGAGGCTGAAATCTTCTTCTTCTCTACTCAACACTCAACACACCATATACAAGAATAAGAGTACACTCAATATGAAAGGTACTCAACCAAATACATACACGGGTTCTCTATAGTGTGAACCCGACTAAATGAGCTGGCGCTTTAACTATGCCAGTCTCTAGAGTGGCTGTCACACAGCCTGTCATCCCACTGGCCGCATATCACCCAAGATCTCACCAACCATGCCAGTGGTGTAAGTGCGGGGCCTATCCCCCAGGTGGGTCATCAGTGTCCACCGCCTCACTAGAGCTCGATATCTCAACAGAGATGAGGAGGCAAAAGGAGCTCGTAGGCTAAGTCACTTACTTTCTTTGTAATCAAATATGGCCCACAATATCTGGGTGATAACTTCTTGTACTTCCCAAGAGATAAGGAACTTCTTTTGGGCCGAACTCGAATAAAGACCATATCTGCTTCTTTGAATTCTCTATTTGTCCTCTTCTTATCCGCATATTGCTTTTGTCTATCCTGGGCAGCTTTAATATCTTTACGAATTGACTGCATCTGTTGCTCCATGTCGTCAAGCATCTGTCTGGACATCTCGACCTTAATCAATGGGTCAGACCAAGTTAATGGAGTTAAGCAATCTTGTCCATACAGAGCTTTAAAAGGGCTCATCCCGATACTTCGGTGATAAGAAGCATTGTAGGCAAACTCGACTAGATGCAGATAGCTTAGCCACTTCTTGGGTTCCCTGCCACACAGCATGTCCGAAGTATATCTTCAATTACTTGGTTTACCCTTTCAGTTTGACCATCGGTCTTAGGGTGATAAGCTGTGCTGAGATCCAAGAAAGTTCCCACTGCTTCGAAAAATGCAATCCAAAACCTTGAAGTAAATTTGGGATCTCGATCACTTACTATTCTGCTCGGTAGGCCATGCAATCTGAAGATTTCTTTGAGGAACACTCTGGCCACATCCACTGCAGTGTAGGTTTCTTTTACTGGAATCAGATGGGCAACTTTGGTTAGTCTGTCGACTACCACGAAGATGGAGTTGTAACCTGATTGTACTAAAGGTAATCCAGTAATGAAGTCCATACTGATACATTCCCACTTCATCTGGGGGATGTCCAATGGATGTAACTTCCCAGGCATTTTCACCCTCTCAGCTTTGACTTTCTGGCATGTCAGACATTGACGTACATGATTCAGCACATCCTTTTTCAAACCAGGCCAAAAGAAGCTTTTCTTTACGGACATGTAGGTCTTGATGAAACCTGGATGTCCTGCAATAAGGCTGTCATGGGCTTCATTCAGAATTTGGTCCTTGGTTCCCTCATCATTGGGAATGCATAACCTGCGATTATAATACATAATGCCGTCATCCAGGCTGTACCCTTGAACTCTGTTCAACTCCTGCAGAGTTTTGCTTTCCTGCATAAGTAGGGTAGCAATAGGGCCAAAGAATCTATCCTGCATGATCTTCTCACTTGCTTGAATGATCAAAGGATTTGATATTACAGTAATTGCAACCAAGGAGGCTTTTCTGCTGAGAGCATCTGCTACCACATTCTCTTTGCGTGGGCGGTACTTGATTTCAAAATCAAATTCCTGCAAGGTCTGCATCCACCTTCTTTGGCGCATGTTGAGGTCCTTCTGAGTAAAGATCCACTTTAAGCTTTGATGATCTGTCATCAAAGTAAATCTTTTACCCAGTAGGTAATGTCTCCACAACTTTAAGGCATAGACTACTGAAAGCAATTCCAAGTCGTGGACAGCATAATTCCTTGTACATTGGAAGATTCTTTTTGAGTTTCTGTTTTAGGGGAACTTATTTTAATAAGATGAGTTATTTTTCTATCCAAAAATATTCATTATCTGAATATTCTCTCTCTAGAATAATTTTCTCTCTCTAGGCTAAAACACTTAGAAATAAGATCTTTTATATTTCTGAAGAGGGATTTGATAACACGGGAAGATGCTGGACATCTTGAGAGGCTGGGGAGGAATCTTACAATGTGTGAGGCACCTACATGACCATTCGACATTTACATCACTGTGGGTTTGGTAGTTGGCACTGACATATCTTTGCCATAGATTGTACACCTGAACTACACTAACTAGTCCACACCTACCGACTCCACTTTAGCATGTTCACATTATGGACCGCTTGTATATACTCTAGTATGTGTGTTAGTCACTTTCTCTCTTTGGTAGACCTCTTTTGCTGAAGAAGAAGAACAACAATTTTCAACCTCTGACCTTGTGTGTTCTCTTCTAAGGTTTGTGAGAGTGTGTGTGTGCCTGCAAGAGCTCAAGATCTCTTCTCCCCTACATCTTTTCACCTTAAGTGTAGTGGGCCACCATAGTTTGACTTGGAATACCTTCTTTCTTGTTATGTCTCTAGAGAAGTGACCTCCAATTATACCTTGATGTGCTTCAGCAAGAGGACAGCTTGCTGATCATGATCCAAACACATCTTCTCAATATTTGTTCTATGCCCATTTTGAATGGGTACCTTGCTATCCTCAAGAATGACTTTCTTCTCAAGACTAGTTTTTTCGTGTGATCTCTATCCATACTTTCTAGAAAAGAGAGATCAATGATGAATTGTAACTTCTCATCATACTAGTTATCTTGATGTATCATCAGGAATAGATGTGCATCTTGAAAATCAATGACGAGTTGCAGCATCTCATCATACTATATCTTGATCTATTAGGAATAGATGTGCATCTTGAAAATCATCTTCAGCTCTTATTTTGATCTATTAATCATTAAGTTTAGCATCTGATCATACTAGTTGCTCTTATCTTCATCTATTACGAATATATGTACATCTTGAAAATAATCTTCTACTCCCATAGGGGCTTCTCCAGACTCTAATTTGAGAATAGAAAGTCTACCCACCGCCACGTTCCTTACCTGCTGTGTGCTTGATGATAAAGGTAAATTCATGTATAGTGACAACAAATTCTTGCGTACCACATAGGAGCCTCCAAGCCTAAGAAGATAGCTTCTTAATCGGAGATGTGTAGCTCCTGGAGCTACCGAGGGGTGTTGTACCTAAACCAAGAAGGGAAAGATATGGTGATGCTCTTACATGTGTACTGCTTCATTGATTCCTTGTTATTGTCTCTTGCATGCCACTTTACCTCTCACATGAACGAGAGCTATGATACCATAAAGAGAATGTGGGGGAGACAGAGAGCTTGAGTTCCTTACAACAAGCAATCACGCACACACACACACACACAAAAGAATGCAAGACACAAGAGAGAGAGCTTGAGTTCCTTACAAACAATCACGCACACACACACACACACACACACACAAAAGAATGCAAGACACAAGAGAGAGAGCTTGAGTTCCTTACAAACAATCACACACACACACACACACACACACACAAAAGAATGCAAGATACAAGAGAGAGAGCTTGAGTTCCTTACAAGCAATCACACACACACACACACACACACACACACACACACACACACACAAAAAAGAATGCAAGACACAAGAGAGATGAATGGTTGAATTTTCTTCTATCTTCTTTTTTTCTCTACAACAACATAACTAAAAGATAAGAGTACATACATAAAGGTAAAGTACTCTCCTACAACATACAAAGTGGTTGGTCTATAGTGTGAACTCGACTATAGGAGCTGGCGCTATAACTATGCCATAATTCTAGTACTCCAAAGTGGCTGTCACATAGCCTATCTGTTGAGATATCGAGCTCATCTAGTGAGGCGGTGGACACTAATGACCCACCTGGGTGATAGGCCCACACTTACACCACTGGCATGGTTGGTGAGATCATGGGTGATATGCAGCCAGTGGGATGACAGGCTAGGTGCAGCCATTCTAGAGACTGGCATAGTTATAGTACCAACTCATTTAGTTGGGTTCACACTATAGAGAACCCTAGTATGTATTTGGTCAAGTACCTTTTTGTAGTGTGTAATCTTATCTTTGTATATGGTGTGTTGAGTGTTGTGTGAAGAAGAAGAAGATTTTCAGCCTCTCACCTTGTATGTTCTCTTTTAGAGTTTTGTGAGTGTGTGTGTGCTTGCAAGAGCTCAAGCTCTCTTCTCCCCTGTATGTTTTCATGGTATCAGAGCCTCGTTCATACTAAGGGCTGAGCTGCAAGCAAGAGAAGCACAGGAAGCGGTATGAGGGTAAGATCTTCAACCACTCTTCCCTATTTGTGTTGGCACGACTACACCCTTGTCGTGAGCTCTACGGGAGGCACTCGCAAATGATCTCTGATTGAGGAGCTTTCTTTGCGGGAGTAAAGCTATAGGGCAACTATTTTTGTCCTAATGGATTGTATTTTTTTGGCCAAAAACGCATTTCGGGCACGTTAGGACCTCCGTTTTTCAGAAAGCAGGCGATTTCGAGCACTGCGAGTAAGTCATCGATTCTATGCAGCACAACTCTGTTTTAAGAACTGTAGGAAGACAGATTAGTTGTGCAAACATTGTGTGTGCTGCAAGGAGGTTAACAGTTGCCATTGGGTGTATGTATGCACATTGAGGTCACTGGTTGTGACATTTAAGTGTAGTACAGTACCGCTGCATAAAATACAGCAGTTTGTGCAGGACAAACCACAGTACTGTTTCTGGTAAATTTGTATGTCTGGCAAGATGTCAAATGATGGCATAAACCAGATTGTTGCTGAGAAGCTTGACAAGAATAACTTCCATGCTTGGAGGTTCAGGTTGTTAAATTTCGTGATGGGAAAGTGTTACTGGGACTACATAGAAGGCGAGCATGAAGATACACCGGAGATACCGGAGATCAATCCACCTATTGTTGCAGATATGAAAGAGTTCAAAGATTGGAACCAAGGAGCCAGAAAAGTTATGTATTGGCTCTCTATCAGTATATAGGACACCATGATTGGGCACATGCAGGATGCCAAGTCCCCCAAGGAGGCATGGGACACCTTGGTAAAACTCTATGAAACGAATACCAAGGCACAAAAGATACAGTTGAAGAATGAACTTCATACTATGGAGAAAAAGAGTATGTCAGTGAATGACTATGCATTGAAGATCAAGGGTATTGTGGAATCCCTTGCATCTATTTGTGTTTCAGTAGATGATAATAAGGTGGAAGTTTGTCTACGTGGTCTCGGACCACAATACAAGGCATTCAAGACGTCTATTCAGACTCTGGAAAACATTTCCAATTTCACAGATTTGGTGTCTATGTTGATTATAGAAGAGGAGATTGGGTGAAGACCAATTGTCTTCACAAAACAAAAACAGTTCAGAGCAACAGGTCTTCTACACAAGTTTAGGAAGAGGATGAGGTAGAGGAGGCCGTGGACGCAGCCAAGGAGGTGGCCGAATAGATAATCAGAATTATGGTGAGGAACAGCAATAACAAGAGTCCTAGAATTCACAACAACAACTACATGCAAGTGTGAAAGAGGACAATTCAGAGGCAGGGAGAGTCAAAGAGGTCGTGGAAATTGGCAAAGGTAGCATAATGATACACGTGGATACTTTTATTATGATGGTAAGCCTCGACATATGCATGCAGATTGTTATAAGAAGCAGGCTGACATGCAAAATAGGAAATTGTAGCAAAACAGCTATGCATCCTTGAGCAGAAACAATGAGGATAGTGAAAGGTTGTTTGTTATGCAGCATGTTGTTAATGCCATGTCTGAAAATGTTGAAGCAGTACATAAAGATGATATATGGTACGTTGATTCAGGTGCTTTGAACCACATGACAAGTCATGGGGAGTGGTTCAAGGAGATGAAAAACCTTGAAAGACTAGGTTTTGTGGAAACAAAGGATGACACTGCTCATCCAATTGCCCATATTGGAGATCTGCCATTGTCTATGCAGGATGGCAAAGTGAAGTACCTTGTATCATGTTCTGAATATAACAAAGAATCTGGTTTCAGTTGGCTAGATGATTGAGCAGGGTTTAACCCTGATGGTTGTTATGTTGAAGACTTTAAAGATAAGTGCAGGTTGGTTGCAAAAGGCAACAGAGTGGGAAGAATGTTTACATTGAATGTAAACATGCTTGAAGTGAGTGCTGCGATGTTTGCAAATGGTTCAAGAATTGTTGCAGACACAAAAATTTGGCATAAAAGAATTGGACATGTGAATGTGCAGAGAATGAAGTCTATGCAAACTAAAGGAATTGTGACAGGGCTGCCAAAGTTTAAAGTTGAAGGTATGCAGAAAATATGTGAAGCATGATACCAATTTGGAAAGCAAACAAAGCATGTATTTCCACGTGACAGAAATGTGAGCAAAAATGCACTAGATGTTGTGCATTCAGATGTATGGGGTCCTACGAAGACCATGTCTATGGGAGGTTGCAGGTATTACGTGACATTTATTGATGACTACACAAGGAAAGTGTGGGTATACTTCATGAAGGAGAAGGGTGAAGTGTTCACTCATTTTCAGAATTTCAGAGTTATGGTTGAAAAGCAAACATGGAAATATGTAAAGTGCCTAAGGTCAAATGGAGGGGGAGAGTACTTCTCCAATGAGTTCTCTGAATTTTTGAAGAAGAATGGTATTCGGAGACAGTTTACATGCAGATACACTCCGTAGCAAAATGAAGTTGCTGAGCAAAAAAACAAGCACATTGCTGAGATTGCACGAGCATTGATGGGAGAGAAGAATATGCTATATAGCTATTGGGCTGAAGTTGTTTCTACAGCAGATTACATCATCAATAGTACTCCAACTGCAGCCATACATGATGTAACTCTAGAGGAGAGGTTTACTAGCAAAAAACTTGATTTGTCTCATCTGAAAGTCTTTGGATGCATTGCATATGAGCATGTGCCAAATGAGCTGAGAGCTAAGCTGGATCCAAAAGCTGAAAAATGTGTGTTTATTGGGTATTCCCTTGAGCAAAAGGGATACAGGTGTTATAACCCTGCTACACATGAGTTGAGGGTAAGCAGGGATGTTGTTTTTGATGAGATGAGCAGCTGGTATGCTGCTGAAATAGAAGCTGTTAGGGTTGATGTAAGTGGAAATGTGGTTGCACAGAATGCAAGTCAGCAATCATAGTCTTTGAGTGGACCTGGAGAGTCCTCATCTAGTGGTTCAGTTGTTGATAGACCATGGAGTGGCAGGCTGCATCATAATACCAGTCCTGCAAATGTGATTAGTACATCACATAAAGGCAAAGAGAAAGTGGTTAAGCCCCTTAGTATGCCTCACATTTCTGTAGGGCATTCTCATGTTGATGGAGAGTCTAGTGGCTCAGAGATGAGCCTTGATAAGGATCTTGGGATACCAGCTAATGAGAACAAATGGTGTAAAGAAGGCTATGGAAGCCATGAATGCAAAGCTACAAAGATCTGGGAGAGTGAAGAATCTTGTGCAGAGGTTTACCTATGATGGTTATGTGGCACATCACTATGCATACATGGCAAAAGTTGTATAGGTTGTAGAGCCCACATGCATTGATATCGTATTGTGGATTTTTCCAACAGTAGAGCAGTATGTATTGAGACCTTGGATGGTTTACAACTACTTGGATTTAGTGCAATTGCGCCTGAAGGCAAGAAAGCCATTGGATGCAAGTGGGTGTACAAAGTAAAACATAACAGTGATGGAAGCATAAGACGTACAAGGCTAGATTGGTAGCCAAAGGATATGCACAGACATATGGCATTGATTACGAGGAAACTTTCAGCCTGATTGCCAAGATGGCAACAGTGAGAGTTGTGATAGCAGTGGCTGTGTCAAAGCAATGGTCTTTACATCAGATGGATGTAAAGAATGCATTCTTGCATGGGGATTTGTAGGAAGAGGTGTATATGTTGCAGCCACCTGGTTATGAGGATGTGAGTCACCCTGAGCATGTCTAAAGGTTAAAGAAAGCCTTGTATGGCTTAAAACAAGCACCAAGAGCATGGTCTGATAAGATTTTTGAATATCTTATCACTATTGGCTTTCATGTAGCCAATGCAGATTTCTCGCTGTATGTGAGACACAGTGATAGAGGGGTTGTGCTTGTTGTCATCTATGTAGATGACCGGATCATTACAGGGGACCATGATGCAGAGATCTTTGATGTGAAGATCTTGCTTAGATAGAAGTTTGAGATGAAGGATCTGGGGGAGCTCAGATATTTCTTGGGCATTGAGGTGATTAGGTCACCACATGGTATTGGATTACTGTGCAGAGACAGTATGGCTTGGACATGTTGTCCAAGTATGGTATGACAGGCTGTAAGCCTATCTGAGTGCCATTGGATCAGAATGGCAAGTTGAGTGGCAAGTTGAGTGCAGATTCAGGAGAGATTTTGGAGGATCCTACTATGTATAGGCACATCGTAGGAAGCTTGATCTACAGGATGATCACCAGGCCAGATTTGAGCTATGCTGTTGAGTTGGTGAGTCATTTTATGCATGTTCCTCGCAAGCTGCATCTGGATGCATTGAGACGCATACTGAGGTATATGAGGTCTACTTTGCATTGTGGACTATTTTATGAAGCTGGGACAGAGATATGTGTACATGGGTACACAGATGCTGATTGGGCTGGTAGTATCTTAGATAGAAGATCTACTAATGGCTTCATGTTTTCTTTGGGGAGTGCTGTTGTGACTTGGAGCAGCAAGAAGCAGCCTCCTACGGTTGCTCTATCTAGTACAGAGGCCGAGTACAGAGGTGTTGCTATATAGTTGCATGTGAGGTAGCTTGGTTGAGAAAGCTACTTGTAGATTTGGGTCTATCAGTAGACAAGTTGTCATTTTTCGTGACAACATTAGCAGTATACAGTTGGCCAGGAACCTAGTTTTTCATGCTCGCACAAAGCATATAGAGGTCCACTACCATTTTGTCGGAGAGAAGGTTTTGCCAAGAGACGTTGACCTTGTTTATGTCAGCACCACACAGGATCAGGTCACTAACATCTTCACCAAAGCATTGGGTACAGAGAAGCTCCCAAATTCAGGGCTTTGCTTGGTGTACAAGAGATGGAGTTTAGCTCGAGGGGGAGTGTTGAGATATCGAGCTCATCTAGTGAGGTGGTGTGGACACTGATGACCCGCCTGGGGGATAGGCCCACACTTACACCACTGGCATGGTTGGTGAGATCATGGGTGATATGTGGCCAGTGGGATGACAAGGTGTGTGACAGCCATTCTACAGACTGGCATAGTTATAGCGCCAGCTCATTTAGTTGGGTTCACAGTATAGAGAACTCTAGTATGTATTTGGTTGAGTACCTTTTCATAGTGTGTACTCTTATCTTTGTATATGGTGTGTTGAGTGTTGAGTGTTGTGTGAAGAAGAAGAAGATTTTTAGCCTCTCACCTTGTGTGTTCTCTTTTAGGGTTTTGTGAGTGTGTGTGTGCTTGCAAGAGCTCAAGCTCTCTTCTCCCCTGCATCTTTTCACTATCATCCATTTGCGGCATATCGACCATAATCTCAACGACCATCTCAATGACATAAGTGTGAAAGGTATTACCTAGGCAGGTCATCAATGTCCGCTGTAGCAGTAGTTGAGCTCGATATCTCAACAAGCCTATTGCTCTTGCTATTGCTACCGCCAACGATGACAATGACCTGGGTGGAGTGGAAGACTAGGGCCTCCATGGTGGTACCTTCAAGAAGAAGGCCCCAAAATCTGTGAAGGATCAGGAATGTGCCCAGGAACGTCCAGGTGCAAATTTCTTGCAAGTTCAATGATGTGAGGAGGATGCCAAGGAGAATCCCAACTGGACCCAATCTCCAAGTGATTTACACTACTGGAAAAATCAAGGAAAGCTATGGGTTTAAGTCATCGGATTGGAATTTGACCCACCGGGTGTGCTAAGTGCTGGGGTCGGACATGTCGAAACACTACAGTCCTAGATAGTTGGCACACCTGAACAAATGCATCATCTTAGCCATGATTGATATAACTCAGCTGCCATTGCTCATAGCATGCAAAATTCTTTTTATAACTGCTCTTTTAGTGGTATAAACTTGTAATGTAAATCCAAACAATTGATGTTCGTTATTAGTAGCTAGTTTTGATCAATCAAGTTTCTACTGTGTATATCAGCCTCTTCTCTTTCTTTTTCATGTGATAATACATAACTGCTAATCCATCTATTGTAAATGGTATTTTCATCTCTTGTGATTTAAGTTATACTTTTTCTTCTGCATCTATCTATGTAATTGTTCAACTCTACACTGGTGTTTGATGTGCGCATAACCAAAGAACCCTCAGTAGGTTATCAGATATCGGTCACCCAATAATAGTTTGGCACACATCGACAGACAACCATGTCTATGCCTTCTTTGTGTAGAGCCCCTACAATCTCAAGGTAACTCTAGCTTCAGAGAGAGAAATTTTTTTGCTGATCTCTACTCATGTCATTAGGTAATGTAAGTTTTGTGATGAGCTATAGCATATCAAAATACCAATTTCTTTCCATCATACACATTGAACAACAAATAGGCTTGCATCTAGAAACTGATCAACTACCCTTGTAGGCTTTTCTCATGTGTCTATTTAGCTAAGAAAATATGCCACTGCATTCTGATTGCCAGAAATGTGCATGATGGGTGAATTGAAATTCTTGCAATAAAAGCATCCACCTTGCTAACTTTCTAGTCAGATTTGGCTTTTTTACCAAATACAGTAATGCCTTATGATCTACATGAAACACAAATTGATTGCCCAATAAATAATGATGAAATTTATTGACTGAGTAAATTAGTCCCGGATCTTCCAACTAGTGTAGCCCATATTTGTGTAGCTCCAGGAGAAGACATCTTTGTACTGGGTCAACAATTCTTGAAGTTTCTTTTTCATTGCTTCTTCTAGATTTGTGCTGATTTTTACTATTTGAGGGTGCTCCTCATTTCCCAAATTGAGCTCCATGAGCTCATCCTCTTGTATTGTAATGGATTGTTACTTCTTCCTATCTTTATAACACATTGCCTCCATCCATTCTTTTAGCTCTTTGGGGTTGAATGGTCTTCTTCTTTATTCTTTGAGGATTCAGCTCTTCTTCTATCTACTCCTCTAACACTCCTTTTGTGTTTGTTCCAACTTTTGCTAGAGTTTGTTTTGTAGGTTGCACATTTAGTACCTCTGTTTGAGTACTTGGACACGATCTTTTCAATATCTAACTGGAAGAAGGATATGAGATTTGGATTTTCTATGAGGATTCTTTCCTCCTCATCCTCCTCAATCCCTTCCATCATATTTAGTCCTTCTTCATACAATGGTTTGATAGAGGGATTCACTTTCCTCTTGTGTTTTGTGGAGATCTTTACTTCCTTCTTCCCCTTTTTCTAATTGTGATCTAATCCATGTGCCAGTCATGCTTGATTTTTCCTTGCCTTAGCCAAGGTCTTCCTAGAAGCATCAGATATGATCCCTCATTCTCCATCTAGAAAACTAGAAATATGATTGGGAATTCATAGCTAGTAATCTAAATGTTCTCATGAAGGGGCATCCTGAGATCATTTCATATGATTTGGGTTGTTGGAAAAGTCCACAATGAAGGTATGTCTAACTTGATATTTAAGAACCTTGATCTTTAAATCTCGCAATATCCTAATAGGTTTGGCGATAGTCCCATCAACCATCTTGACAATGATATCTGAGATTTCTAGATGCAACTTGGCTATCTTCTCCTAGCATTTCTCAGTGATTATGTGCACTCCCACACCACCATCTAGGACTCCCATTACTGTGATGCCTTGGTGGTGACTGGTAGTAATGCATTTGACTCATCACCTTCAAAATATTGTCCCAATTTATTAAGTGGAACTTTAACCCACAAATTTGGTATTTTCTTCTTCCACTAGGATTTGTTGATTCGGGCACAACTCAAGGTGTCTCCATTGTATAAAGGGGATGTGCCTTATGCATGTCATCAAATGGTGGTAATAACACATTGATTTCTCCATTGAGGAGAGCTCTCATTGCAATTCAGGATCTCCACTTAATAGAGTTGTTATCATTGTACTTGTTTGTGAGGCCATAAAATCCAACAATTTGGGGATTTTTAGTAGCAAACTTGTGACCTCCATTCCATCAAAATGTTTCGGTGAGATTGGAAAATCAATCTCCGAGATGGGCTTAGGGTTTCCATATGGTAATTATCCCTTGAACTAATCAGGTATCAAACTATGAGTGGTGGAGGCCTTACTGAATCTTATTAGTGGTTGTGTTAAAGTAATAGGGTGTACAATATCTGAGACTCTCACTTGCTTGGGTTTTGGTTTGAACTCCTTTCATGTTTTTGTAATTAAATCACTAAATTCTTGGACTTGATCACCTTATGAGGGTTAGGATAAGAGCCAATTTTCATCATGTGTGATTTAGTTTCAGGAATTATAAGTTCTTGTGGGCTCTCCTTTCCCATGTTCTTGGTTTTGGTGGTATCTCCCTACCAAGTTCAGAATCGGCCCTTGTGTCTAAGGAGTCCAAGTCCTCATCCAGGTCCTTAATGAAAGTTGTCTCTTGAGGCATTCCTAGATTTATCTTTTTGGTCTCGTTTGGTTACCTTTTTCTCCTATGGCCCTTATTCGTCTTAGACTTTGCTACCAAGGCCACATATCATTATGCTCAGGAACATGTTAGTTGTGAGCTTGTAATTAGGTGATAGCAAACAAAGGTGTGGGACCTAGATTTTTCAAGATCTGCCTTTGGTTTTGATTTCTCATCCCAATCATGTTTAGGGGTGTGATGATGGGTCCCGTCTATGGACTTGTCATCACCGATGGGGAAGTCTTTAATTTAATGGTCTATGCCACAATGGCTACAAGTAACTGATGGCATGTTTGAGGGCACAACTTGGTTGAGTTGAGAAAAATTTATAGGGAATTTTGAAACTCAATGGGGACCTTGATAGTGGTAAAGAGGCATTCTCCTTCTTGTCGCATTAATTTCACAGCCCCTTCCCATCATGGCAAGTTGGTAGACTAGCTTAACTCCCCCTCTCCCATCCACTACATAATAGTCAGGATGAAGCTTCAAAGAGGTGTGGAGTGGGTTTGACATTCACCTCATATTCTTGGTAATGAGTAGGCTCCTCAAAGCTTAGTTGATTAAGAGGTGTCACCCTTGGTGGATGGTGGTATGCCCTTGATGGAAAATGGAATACCAATGAAGATCTCTCCTTGGGTACATGTGTGTAAGGTCCCTCCCAAGTCATGTATTATGTGTCTCTTTTAATATAGATTTCGATAAGGAAAGAGAGTGCACTTATAGAAGAGTGAGACAATAAGGCTAGAAACATTAGGAAAGTGTTAGAATAAAAATATTAGCTCCAAAAATCCTAAAAGAAATAAGAAGACAAGAATAGTTTTATTAAGAGATAAGTATCTCCAAAAATAGAAATTGGAATTTAGGTGATAGGAGGTCGTATTTAGAGTACTTTTACATATTTAGAGTCCATGCACACTAAGAATGTGGAAAAGCAACTCATTTCTAAAGATGGCGCGTTTGTGGCTATATACAGACGTTTTTGCCCAAATGCCTTCCGGTTCTTTTGATTGGTTATATGATCATATTCTGAGTTTTTATCAGAGAGTAATGGCCAAAACAATTTGTTGATTCTGTCAGGGTCTCTACACAGGGAAAACTAAGAAGGCAGCAAGTAGCATCAAGGTAATCCTAGAGCTTGAGATGTATACATCCCTTTATTCTTATCTAATCTCTTTAGAAGAGAAGGTTAGATTGCTATGGTCTTTCAGAGGAAGAGACCAAAAACTCCATAGCTTTTCTTTTAAAGAAAGAATAGTATGTCGTAGCCCTGCAAGAGAAGGCTATTTTGCCATAAACCTTCGAAAGAGAGAAAAGTCAGAGTACGAGTAAGATGAGATAAATCTTGGGGATGATCGGATGATTTCAATCGTAAGAGAAGGTATTAGAAGACTCTCTATTCTCATATACCAAGTTCTGAAACTCTTATTAATGAGCAAAGATAACGATAAACGATAAATTTCTATAAGGTATATACATATTTTGTTTTTCAATTATATATCATTCTTAGGGGTTGAGGTATGGCCCCGACTTCTCTATTAATTGTTAATAGTGATCTATTTGATTGATTTACTAGTTAAAGTTTGTATTCTTTTAAACAACAACATATGCCTTAATAAAGAATGTCTTATCACAATCTGGTCATGGATCCACCACATAATTAAACATGCTAAGTGTGTTAAGGAAGAAGAGCCTACCAATCTTGAACGGATGCAATGGTGTTCACACGAGCTCTTTTGGCTTTTCCCTAGAATGCATTGTCACATAAGGTCCATTTTTTTATGTTATCTCATAGGCTAATCCTAGTGAGAATTCCTCCCACTGTAATATAAACGTTATTTAGTTTGACAAATCACTTAAAAGGACCTGACATGGTGAGATTAGCCTTACAATTGATCATATTGCTTCTTTCTAGGAGACTTTCATCCAAAAAGGCAACAACTCATTCACAACCTTCCTAAACATTTTGTTTCAAGGTGCTAATATGTGTCATGCAAGTGTTAAGACCACACATTCACAAAGAAGAACTTCCATAGGAAGCAAAGATCTTGTTTGTGAAAGCTACTTCACCATCGATAATAACCTCTTTTTCTTTAAACACCCAGGCTTGTGCAAAGAGTACCTCACTCACACACCGAGCACATAGGATAGGCTTACCCTCAACTCATGTGTAGCAGGGTTATAACACATGTATCCCTTTTGCTCAAGGGAATATCCAATAAACACACATTTTCAGCTTTTGGATCTAGCTTAGTTCTCAGCTCATCTGGCACATGCACATATGCAATGCATCCAAAGACTTTCAGATGAGACAAATCAGATTTTCTACCAGTAAACCTCTCCTCTAGAGTTACATCATGTATGGCTACAGTTGGAGTAGTCCTATTCATGATGTAAACTGCTGTAAAAACAGCCTCAGCCAATAGCTATGCGGCATACTCTTCTCTTCCATCAATGCTCATGCGATCTCAGCAATGTACCTGTTTTTTCGCTCAGCAACTCCATTTTGTTGCAGAGTGTATCTGCATGTAAACTGTCTCCGAATACCATTCTTCTTCAAAAATTCAGAGAACTCATTGGAGAAGTACTCTCCCCCTCCATCTGACCTTAGGCAGTTTTCATATTTCCCTGTTTGCTTTGCAACCATAACTCTGAAATTCTGAAAATGAGTGAACACCTCACTCTTCTACTTCATGAAGTATACCCACACTTTCCTTGTGTGGTCATCAATAAATGTCACATAATACCTGTAGCCTCCCATAGACATGGTCTTCGTAGGACCCCATACATCTGAATGCACAACATCTAGTGCATTTCTGCTCACATTTCTATTATGTGGAAATACATGCTTTGTTTGCTTTCCAAATTGGCATGCTTCACATATTTTTTGCATACCTTCAACTTTAAACTTTGGCAGTCCTGTCACAATTCCTTTAGTCTGCATAGAGTTCATTCTTTGCACATTCACATGTCCAATTCTTTTATACCAAATGTCTGTGTCTGCAACAATTCCTGAACCCTTTGCAAGCATCGTAGCACTCACTTCAGGCGTGTTTACATTCAACGTAAACATTCTGCCCACTCTATTGCCTTTTGCAACCAACCTGCACTTGTCTTTAAAGTTTTCAACATAACTACCATCAGGGTTAAACCGAACCTGCAAACCCTGCTCAATCATCTGGCCAACTGAAACCAGATTCTTTGTTATGTTCGGAACATGAAGTACATCTGCAAGGTACTTCACTTTGCCATCCTGCATAGAGAATGGCACATCTCCAACATGGGAAATTGGATGAGCAGTGTCATCCCCTCTTTCCACAAAACCTGGTCTTTAAGGTTTTTCATCTCCTTGAACCACTCCCCATGACTTGTCATGTGGTTTGAAGCACCTGAATCAACGTACCATACATCATCTGTATGTGCTGCTTTAACATTTTCAGACATGGCATTAAACAACATGCTGCATAACAAACAACCTTTCATTATCCTCATTGTTTCTACTCGAGGATGCATAGTTGTTTTGCTGCAATTTCCTATTTTGCATGTCAGCTTGCTTCTTATAACAATATGCCTGCACATGTCTAGGCTTACCACAATAAAAGCATCCACGTGTATCATTATACTGCCTTTGCCAATTTCCACGACCTCTTTGACTCCCCCTTCCTCTCAATTGGCCTCTTCCACCTGTGTGTTGTTGTTGTTGTTGTGAATTCTGGGACTGTTGTTGTTGCTACTGTTGGCCATAATTTTGATTACCTGTTTGGTCACCTCCTTTGAATTCTGGGACTGTTGTTGTTGCTATTGTTGGCCATAATTCTGATTACCTGTTTGGTCACCTCCTTTGACCGTGTCCACGGCCTCCTCTACCTCATCCTCTTCTTGAACTTGTGTAGAAGGCCTGTTGCTCTGAACTATTTTTATTTTGTGAAGACTGTTAACCCAAGCTCTTCTCTTCTATAATCAACATAGACACCAAATCTGTAAAATTAGAAATGTTTTCCCGAGTTTGAATAGACGTCTTGAATGCCTTGTATTGTGGCCCGAGACCACATAGACAAACTTCCACCTTATCATCATCATCTACTAAAACACCAGTAGATGCAAGGTATTCCACAATACCCTTTATCTTCAATGCATAGTCATTCATAGACATACTCTTTTTCTCCACAGTATGAAGTTCATTCTTCAACTGTATCTTTCGTGCCTTGGTATTTGTTTCATAGAGTTTTACCAAGGTGTCCCATGCCTCCTTTTGGGGGACTTGGCATCTTGTATGTGCCCAATCATGGTGTCTTGTATACTGATAGAGAGCCAATACATAACTTTTCTTACTCCTTAGTTCCAATCCTTGAACTCTTTCACATCTACAGCAGTTAGATTGATCTCCGGTATCTCTAGTGCCTCTTCATGCTCACCTTCTATATAGTCCCAGTAACCCTTTCCTATCATCAAGAAATTTGTCAGCTTGAACCTCCAAGCATGGAAGTTATTCTTATCAAGCTTCTCAGCAACAATCTGGTTTATGCCATCATTTGACATCTTGCCAGACACACAAATTTACCAGAAACAGCACTCTGGTTTGTCCTACATAAACTGCTGTATTTTTTACAGCGGTACTGTAGTACACTCAAATGTCACAACCAGTGACCTCAATGTGCATTCATACACCCAATGGCAACTGTTGACCTCCTTGCAGCACACACAGTGTCTACACAGCCAATCTATCTTCTTGCAGTTCTTAAAACAGAGTTTTGTAGAGAATCGATGACTTACCCCTGCAAAGCTCGACATTGCCTGCTTTCGAAAAAACGGAGGTCTCGTAACGTGCTCGAAACGCATTTTTGGCCCAAAAAATTAAGTCCGATAGGACAACATAGTTGCCCGATAGCTTTACTCCCACGAAGAAAGCTCCTCAATCAGAGATCGTTTGCCAGTGCCTCCCATAGAGCTCTCCCGACAAGGGTCTAGCGCCAACACAAATAGGGAAGAGTAGTTGAAGTTCTTACCCTCGTATCGCTTCTTGTGCTTCTCTTGCTTGCAGCTTAGCCCTTAGCATGAACCAAGCTCTCTTACCATGAAAAGATACAGGGGAGAAGAGAGCTTCAGCTCTTGCAAGCACACACACACTCACCATAGTTGCCCGATAGCTTTACTCCCACAAAGAAAGCTCCTCAATCAGAGATCGTTGCCAGTGCCTCCCATAGAGCTCTCCCGACAAGGGTCTAGCGCCAACACAAATAGGGAAGAGTAGTTGAAGTAGAGGCAGGGGGAGTCAAAGAGGTCATGGTAATTGGCAAAGTCAGCATAATAATACACGAGGGTGTTTTTATTGTGGTAAGCCTGGACATGTGCAGGCAGATTGCTATAAGAAATAGAGTGACATGCAAAATGGAAAAGTGCAGCAAAACAACTATGCATCCTCTAGCAAAAATAATGAGGATAATGAGAGGTTGTTTGTTATGCAACATGTGGTTAATGCTGTGTGTGGAAATGATGTAGCAGCATGTAAGGATGGCGTATGGTATGTTGATTCAGGTGCTTCAAACCACATGACAAGTCATGGTGAGTGGTTCATGGAAATGAAGAGTTTTGAAAGACCCGGTTTTGTTGAAATAAGGGATGACACTGCTCATCCGATTGCCCATGTTGGAGATGTGCCATTGTCTATGCAAGATGGTAAAGTGAAGTACCTTACAGATGTACTTCATGTTTTGAACATTACAAAGAATCTAGTTTATGTTGGCTAGATGATTGAGCAGGGCTTGCAAGTTCAGTTTAACCCTAATGGTAGTTATGTAGAAGACTTCAAACATAAGTGCAGGTTGGTTGCAAAAGGCAACAGAGTGGGCAGAATGTTTACATTGAATGTGAATATGCGTGAAGGTGCTGCAATGTTTGTAAATGATTCATGAGTTGTTATAGATACAGACATTTGGCGCATAAGAGAATGGGCATGCAAATGTGCAAAGAATGAAGTCTATGTAGACTAAACAAATTGTGACAGGACTGCCTAAGTTTAAAGTTGAAGGTATGCAGAAAGTTTGTGAAGCATGTCAATTTGGAAAGCAAACAAAACATGTATTTCCACGACAGAAATGTGAGCACGAATGTGCTAGATGTTGTACATTAAGATGTATGGGATCCTACGAAGACTATGTCTATGGGTAGCTACAGTTATACTATGTAACATTCATTGATGACCACACGAGGAAAGTGTGGGTGTACTTCATGAAGGAGAAGAGTGAAGGGTTCACTCATTTTCAAAATTTCAGAGTTATGGGCTGAAAAACAGATAGGGAAGCATGTGAAGTGCCTAAGGTCAGATGGAGAGGGAGAATACTTCTCCAATGAGTTCTTTGAATTCTTGTGCGAAAGAATGGCATTCAGTGACAATTTACATGCAGATGGAGAGGGAGAATACTTCTCCAATGAGTTCTTTGAATTCTTGTGCGAAAGAATGGCATTCAGAGACAATTTACATGTAGATACACTCTACAGCAAAATGGAGTTATTGAGCGAAAAAACAGGCACATTGTAGAGATAGCACGAGCATTGATGGCAAAGAAGAATATGCCACATAGCTATTGTGGGTTGAGGCTATGTCTACAATAGTTTATATCATGAACAGGACTCCTACTGCTGCAGTCGTACATGATATAACGCCAGAGGAGAAGTTTACTGACAAGAAACCTGATTTGTCTCACTTAAAAGTTTTTGGATGTGGAACAGCCAGAAGGATATGTACATCCAAAATATCCTACTTTTGTTTGCAGGTTAAAGAAAGCAATATATGGTTTGAAGCAAGCACCTCGTGCTTGGAATGACAAGATCAACAGATATCTTGTCAGTATTGGATTTGTGGTTGGAAATACAGACTCTTCACTTTATGTGAAGAAGACACATGATGGTATCGTGATGATAGTCATTTATGTTGATGATTTGATTATCACATGTGATTGTGGGAAAGACATTGATGAGGTTAAGGCCTCTTTATGCAAAGAGTTTGATATGAAAGACCTTGGTGATTTAAGGTTCTTTCTTGGCATTGAGGTGATAAGAACAAACAAGGGTATATGGCTGGTGCAAAGGCAATATGCACTTGACATGCTGGCAAAGTATGGTATGACAGCATGCAAACCAATGTTGACACCATTAGAGCAAAACATGAAGCTTAGGGCTGATTTGGGTGATGAGCTTGATGATATCACCATGTACAAAAAAATGGTTGGTAGCCTTATCTACATGACCATTACAAGGCAAGATCTCAGCTATGCAGTTGGTTTGGTAAGTCAGTTTATGCAGAATCCTCGTAAACCTCACTTGGATGCTGTGAGACGTACTATGAGATACGTCAAAACTACCGTGCATTATGGTCTTTTCTATGAGGCAGGAAAAGACATGCATGTCTATGGATATACAGATGCAGATTGGGCCGGTAGTGCATATGACAGGCGGTCTACCAGTGGCTATGTTTTCAGCCTTGGTAGTGAAGCTGTGAGTTGGAGCAGTAAAAAGCAACCTATAGTTGCTTTATCT
This sequence comes from Cibotium barometz, assembly GCF_041138505.1. Lineage (NCBI taxonomy): Eukaryota > Viridiplantae > Streptophyta > Polypodiopsida > Cyatheales > Cibotiaceae > Cibotium > Cibotium barometz. Next base: position 62,907,302 of record NC_141050.1, on the reverse strand, counting down.
ACCACACAGAGGCAGAGTATCGTGGAGCAGCCATAGCTGCATGTGAGGCTATGTGGTTGAAGAGGTTGCTCGATGATGTCAGGTTACAGAGTGATATGAGAGTTGTCATTCATTGTGACAACATGAGTAGTATTCAGCTTGCTAGCAACCCAGTTTATCATGCCAGGACCAAACATATTGAGGTCCACTATCATTTCATCAGAGAGAAAGTGCTAGATGGGCATGTTGATTTGACATATGTACAGACAGATGAGCAGGTTGCAGATATCTTTACCAAAGCCCTTGGTAAGGATAAGTTCGAGTATTTCCATACTCGATTGGGAGTCCTAGAGATGGACATGTCGAGCTTGAGGGGGAGTGTTGAAATGTCAAGCTCGTATACAGCTGGAGGATAGCACATGGGTGCTGACAGAGTGACAGTATGGTAGATGGATATCATGTGGTGTGTTTATGACCGCGTCCAGCTGGTCATGTGTGGTGTGGACATTACATTAGGTTTACTTTGTAGTGTGGACATAACACTATGTTGTGTTCTCTTTTGTGTGTGTGAGAGAGATGATGACTATGGCTTCTCTCCTTCTTTATGATTGATGGATATGGATTAGGGTTTGCTTCTCTTGTGTGTGCTCCCTCCTTCTTCTGTTTTTTATCAATCCTAAGATTTTTTCAATTTGATTATTAAAACTCCACTGATTCCAGCCTAACCCCATCCGGCCCACGGGTTAGCCACACCCTACCACTCGGATCGGTAGAACCAAACAAGTACTCACCCACCTATAATTGAATGTCTTTAGAAAACAGGTATGCACACACTCCTCTTTAAAACTTTAATATAAAAATAATCCATTGATAAAACAAATATGGTCATCACAGATTTCATAACTCAAAATTTCAATCCCTTGTTTCACAAAAAAGAGTACCACTCTGGACTCTCCGTTGGGACCAGCTGGTTAGCAACGAGATCCAGTAACAGATTACAATAATCATTTCGTCAACATTCATATATATATTCCACGACATACGCATGGGTGTCCTAAGTACCGCGAGCCCGTGCATCGCCTGGTCAAAACCCTCCAGCATCCTCCTTAGGTGTCCTGCTGGTACTTCACTCAGGGATCGCTTCTTCGGCCCTCGCCCATCGTACCGAAAGCATACCATTTTTCACCATACCAAGGCTGGTCAAGACCTGGGCAGGTTTTTGCCGCGTGAACTGTCCCTTGAACACTCCCCGCCGCCGCCAGCTGTTGTTGCAACCGAACTTCCCTTAGATAAACACATATGCCAAATGCTCCCTCCAGCATTCTAGCATAAGACAGTCCTTTAAGAAAATAGGGTTTCTATGCAAGTTTTCAGTTTTGATTTTGTTTTTGAATACAATGGTTATATCTTAATTCCGTATCCTAATACTTCTAGATCACAAGTCTGGATTCCCAGCAGAATTCCTCGAATTCTGTAATCTTGATCCTCAGATCAAAATCAAAGGTCTCAACTTAGTTTCAGATTTGATGGGTGATTTGAGTGCATTTTTCTTGAACTGGGCACATCGTCATTGATCAAAACTGATGAAGAAATTAGGTCTTGGTCAAAAGTCTGAATCAGAGTTTGAGTCTGGAAAGGTTCTTCTTAAACCATCTTTCTCAAAAGGTAATATTTCAATTTCTCTTTTTCTAAAATTCGTTCATTGAATATTTGCTTACAGATTTCTAAACTAAACATGAATTTCCTAGGAAGAATAAAATAATCATTTATCTCGATCTCCGACTTTGATAATTTATTTGAATTTTCTCATTCCCATCTTAGTGAATATGAAACGGTAGAATTTCCTCTCACATATTATCTACTTATTTATTTTTCCAATTTTTGCAGAAATCAATAGAGGATTAAAGAGAACCCTTATTTAATTATAAAAATTCTATATGCATCTAATTATGAATAAAATCCAATTCTAATAAAAGTCACACTTTTATCATCATAAAAATCATTTACGATGAAAATCACTCTTTTAACATGAAAGAATTTCTTTTATGAATATGTTTATGCATACAAATCATTTATGATGAAAATCACTCTTTTAATATAAAAGAATTTCTTTTATGCATCCATTTATGCATAAAAATCATTTATGATGAAAATCACACTTTTAATATAAAAAAATCTTTTATGCATACAAATCACTCTTTTAATATAAAAGAATTTCTTTTATGCATCCATTTATGCATAAAAATCATTTATGATGAAAATCACACTGTTAATATATATAAAATCTTTTATGCATATATTTATGCATACAAATCATTTATGATGAATGTAAGGTTCCTCCCTTCTAAAATGGGAGAAACACTTAAGATAGTCCGCTAAGTCTTATCTTGGAAAAAATTTCCTATTCATCGACACCTTGACCCTGTAGAGATTCAAGGATACGATTCATAGGTATGACCTAGCTCTATCCCGCAGGGGGAGCGTGATTTTCTAAACATCAAATCACCCATAGGGTAATTGATCATAAATTGGGCAACTACTAGACTTGATTTCTAGAGACAACGCTTTTTTCCTCATCTTATGCAAGGCACAGCGCTGGCCTAGTCTTCTAGAATAGAGTTGCCCAGGAACCTAACTATCTAACGTAGGGCTTTCACTTAATCTGTTGGAAAGCTACCCGACTAATCGGGTCCACCCGTCCGTAGGATGGTGCCATCAGGGCAATCCATCCTCCCACTTTCCACCCTACTCACACATCAATTTGTTTTCTAATTAATCCTACCACGCTGTTTGACATAAATAAACATATTCCTTAATTAAGGCCCTTTTTCACAAGGTTCGTTAAAACAGTCTTCTTACACAATACAATCATACCAAAGACAAGATGTAATTATATAAAAAGTTTATACATGAACCAATTCCATACAAGCCAAACCGGCTCTCTTATTCTTATTCTGTCGATGATCTAGAATTCGGCCTTCCAGCCTCTACATGCTGGGCAAAACCCTACGGGACCATACACCTCATCGTCGGCCGCCGCTGGCGAGGACTCAAGCCGGCCTGTCGCCCTCTCAGGCTCCATCGCTCGATCCTCCCGCCCCTCAAAGGGATGTCTGCACACTAGGGTGGGCTTATTTACCGCACTAGCCTGGGCCCTCAGAACTAGACAGCCTTATAATCTCTCGCCTCAATCGGCGATCCTTATTCTCCCAAAGGTATGAGGGATACCTTGGGCCATTCCCGGGCTTTGCTAACGACGCCGCCCGGCTACACAAGCACGGAACGGAGTTAGCGTTGAAGCCAAAAAAAAAATCTTGAATTCTAAAGATAACAACTTCAATGCAATTTACTAAATATAGCATTCACAATTCATGAAGATAACAATTTCAACGTAATTTATCGAATACAACATCACATAATTCGTAACTTCATATAATTTTTATGTCGTCATTTTAAAAGGAAAAGACACCATTCATTAACACTAATTTAAGAAAAATTCTCTTCTTTTGAAAATTAACCAAGCTAACCTGGCCACCGTTTCCTTGAGGGGCTTGAAAAGGGAGGACTGGAGCCGCATTGGGCGCATCTTCCCCCATCTCGTTGTTACGTGCTCCTCTTGAGGCAATATTTTGTCGTCTCCGAGATGATGCCATCTTAGGCGTCGCCTTGTAGAGCTCGCTGCTGCGATCGAAACGCTTCAGTCGGATCTAAATTCCGAGCTCGTTTGCTCACCGTATGAGCAAAAGAATATGGCATACGAACCCTTTCTTGCGGCAAAAAACCCTTATTAAAGTCTACGCAAATGGGGGGGGGATTGTGTGATGTCCTTAAGGGCAAAACCGTGGAGAGGGCTGGGAGGGCTGCTGGAAGTCTCTTCACACGGGGGGGGAGAAGAGTTAAGGACACTTCCTCTAAGGAAGAGAGGGATGGAGGAATTTTAGCTTATCTGAAAAGAGCCAAATGAGGGGGTGTGAGAGGGGTGGCTGCAAGGGGCAGCTGTACTGCAGCAAGTACGCTACACAGGGACGGACGGCGGTACGGACGGCGGTACAACAGGGCATACGCTACACAGAAATACGTGCCGTCTGTGGAGCATCCCGGGGGTTTATATATAGCTAAGGGGTGAGGGTACGGGCGCTGCGCAAAGCAAGGACAAAAGGACGGTGTACCTTCAAAGGCTATGGATCAGTGGCCTGCATGGGTCTAGGGGAAAGGTACGGTGTCGGTTGTCCGGGAAAGGAGTGGTACGCATGTACCTTATCTGGTCTGGGGCAGCATGGGTGTCCACGTAGGGGTACGCGTGGACCATACAGTGGACGGACGTCCTTTGGTTCTTGGGCGACCATTGTACGGGCACCCTAGTAGTGTGTACGGACCAAATTTTGGGGAGGGGTACCCAAATTTGGGACGTCCGCCTCGATTTGCGTGCCAGACCGCCCCGGGGGCGAAAAAATTTTTTGTCCGAGAGGTTCTCCTGGTCGTAGGGGTTCAAACCGTTCGTCAATCGGATGCCCGGTCGTGGATTTATTAAGGTTTAAAGGTCATTGATTTTTAACTAAAATGATTGAAATTAGCGTATAGGCTTGATCCGGTGTCCGTTTTGGATGCTGTAAAATCCTATATTAGGGTAAAATCGCGCGCAAATTCCAAATTTGGGCTCAGAATTTGAAGATTCTAAGTAGAAATGACTCAAATAATAAAATCATTGATTTTTATACCATAAAAACTCATAATTACATGGACATTTCTTTATTAGTTAAGATGGGTATGTTACATCCTTCCCCCCTTAAAGAAATCGAGATGTCCTCATCTCGTCATGAATTCGGGATAATCCTTTAAGAGTGTAGCTTCATCTTCCCAAGTTGCATCCTCTTTAGAGTAATCTTTCCACTGTACTAGATGTTCTACAAGAGTTCTATTTCGGAGTTGCCTTTCCCTAGAATCTATGATGCTACTGGGCTGTAATTCAAGGACTCCTTGAGTAGGGATTACAACTTGTTCATCATCAAGAATATGATCAAGACTGGGGACATATGGTTTTAACAAACTTACATGAAATACATTATGGACTTTGATATGGGCTAGGAGTTGGAGTTTATAGGCACTTTTACCTAGACACTTGATAACTGTATAGGGACCACAATACCTAGGGATGAGCTTCTTATATTTCCCAAGTGATAGAGAACTTCGTTTGGGTCGCACTCGTAGAAGAACTCTGTCTCCTTCCTTGAAGATCCTTTCAGACCTCTTGTTTGTCAGCATAATGCTTTTGTCGATCTTGGGCAGCTTTAATATCCTTTTGGATTGCCTTGGTTTGTTCCTCCATTTCTTCGAGCATTTTCTTGGATGCCTCAACTCTTATGGTTGGATCAGAGAAATTTAGAGGAGACAGGCATTCTTGCCCATAGAGTGCCTTGAATGGTGACATTCCTTGAAGATCCTTTCAGACCTCTTGTTGTCAGCATAATGCTTTTGTCGATCTTGGGCAGCTTTAATATCCTTTTGGATTGCCTTGGTTTGTTCCTCCATTTCTTCGAGCATTTTCCTGGATGCCTCAACTCTTATGGTTGGATCAGAGAAATTTAGAGGAGAGAGGCATTCTTTCCCATAGAGTGCCTTGAATGGTGACATTCCTATGCTTTGATGGTAAGATGCATTGTAGGCAAATTCTACCAAAGGAAGGTATTGAATCCACCTTCTTGGTTCCCGTCCACAGTATGCTCTAAGAATGTCTTCAATTACTTGATTGACCCTCTCAGTCTGGCCATCGGTCTCTGGATGATAAGCTGTGCTAAAGCAAAGTTGAGTTCCCAGGGCTTGAAATAAAGACTGCCAGAACTTTGAAGTGAAGTCAGAATCCCGATCACTTACTATCCTTTTTGGGAGACCATGAAGTTCGAAGACTTCCTTGATGAATATTCGAGCAACATCAGAAGCTTTGAAGGTCTTCTTTGCTGGTATAAGGTGAGCTACTTTGGTAAGTAAGTCCACTACTACTAGAATGGAGTCATATCCTCCTTGAACAGTGGGGAGACTTGTGACAAAATCCATACTAATGCACTCCCACTTCATTTGGGGAATATCTAAGGGTTGAAGTTTTCCAGGCATCTTGACCCTTTCAGCTTTGATCCTTTGGCATGAGAGACATTGCTTCAAGTACCGAAGCACATCATTTTTCAAGCCTGCCCAATGAAGTTTCTTTAAAGCAGGATCCTTAGGGATACATAGCCTGTGATTGAAGTAGAGGCTTCCTTCATGAGTGGAGTATCCCTTGATTAGATTCTTCTCTTTCTCTGAATGTCCCCCTTCTTCTACTAATTTTATCATCCTCTGATAATCTGGATCATGAGATGAGACTTCTTCCACCTTGACCAGAATAGGATTATTTGGCATTGAAATAGCACTCAAGAAAGATTTGCGGCTAAGTGCATCTGCTACCACATTATCTTTCCCAGGGCGGAATTTGATGTCGAAGTCATATTCTTGTAGAATTTCAATCCATCTCCTTTGCCGCATGTTGAGGTTAGGCTAGGTAAAGATCCACTTTAGACTTTTGTGGGCTGGAATTTGCCCCCCAAGAGATAATGTCTCCATAATTTGAGGCAATGAACAACTGCTAAGAGTTCCAAATCATGGGTGGCATAATTTGCTTCATATTGCTTCAGCTTGCGGGAAGTATAAGCAACTGGTCTTCCTTCTTGGCCTAAGACACCACCAAGTGCTAGACTACTAGCATCGGTAACCACTTCAAATTCTTTGGAGAAATCAGGAAGCTTTAAGACTGGGGCAGAAGTAATAATGACCTTCAGCTGATCAAAGCTGTTTTGATGGATTGGCAGCCACACTATTTTGCAATCCTTCTTAAGAAGATCTGTCAAAGGTGCAACTACCAAGGCATAATCTTTGATAAAAATCCTATACCAACCCGTGATCCCCAAAAATCCACGAACTTCACCAACTGATTTAGGGGGTGGCCATTCTAGAATATCCTTGACCTTGGTGGGGTCTACTGAGATACCATCTTTGGAGACGATGAATCCAAGATACTCAATTTGATGAGTAAAGAAGGTACATTTGCTCTTCTTGGCATAGAGTTTGTGTCTGCGCAGCAATTGCAGAACTCTACGCACATGCTCCTCATGCTCTTCCATTGATTTGGAGTAGATTAAGATGTCGTCAAAGAAAACAAGCACAAACTCATCCAAGTAAGGGCGGAATATATCTTGCATTAGGCGGTTGAAGGTTGCAGGAGCATTGGTTAACCCGAATGACATTACAGTAAACTCATAGTGGCCATAACGGGTATTGAAGGCTGTTTTGGGTATATCTGCTTCCTTGACTTTGATCTGATAGTATCCAGACCTCAAATCTATTTTTGAGAAGACTTTGGCCCCATGAAGCCTATCAAGAAGTTCGTCGATGCGAGGGATAGGATACTTATTCTTGACAGTGACTTGATTTAGCCCTCGATAATCTATGCAGAGGCGGAGAGTCTCGTCCTTCTTTTTTTGGAAAAGAACAGGTGCTCCCCATGGAGAGCTACTGGGGCGTACAAATCCTTGTTCAATGAGTTGGGAAAGTTGCTCCTTAAGTTCAATGGCTTCAGGAAGGGACATTTTATAGGGAGTTTTTGAGACGGGTTGAGCTCCAGGGATCACCTCGATTTCATGGTCGACTTCTCGAGGAGGCGATAACCCTGTAAGCTCGTCAGGGAAGATGTCAAAGAATTCTTGGAGCCAAGAGGGTTCTGTCTCCATACTAGGTTCAATGACTTTGTTGAGTTTGACTAAGAAAACTTGCTGACCCTTACGTGTTCCCTTGAGAAGATGTTTTGCCTTGACTACCCTAGATTTAGGTTTTCCTGTGATCCCCTGAATAGATATTACTTGGCCATGCTCATTTTCAAAAGTGATACTCCCCTGGTTACAATGAATGCTAGCTTTGTTTGCAATTAACCAATCCATCCCAAGGATTCCATCATAAATTCCTAATGGCAAGACTCTAAAGTGACCATGAGTTTGCTCATTACCCAGCTCAAAATCAAGGTTTCCTATAGAGTGGCAAGATACTACTTCTTTTCCACACTGGCTAACTCTACAATCATTTTTCTAGCTGTTTTTTGACTCAAGTTTAATCTTTGCAAGCACCTAGGAGAAAGGAATGAATGGGTACTGCCACAATCAATCAAAAGTTGAACTGGCTTACCGTGATGAGTTGCGGGGGTTTGGATTACACCAAATTGTTTATTCGGACCTTGGTGTTCTACTACCGCATGGACGGTGGCGCGCTCTTCTTCAGCCGTTTCCAAGGTCGGTTCTTCACTTATAACACAGGCAGTTCTAGCAACTGCTCCTCCGCGGCCTCTGCCACGGCCACTGCCTCTTGCACCTTGGTGGGTAGGGGTTCCATGGCCTTGATTTCCTCTGTTACCTTGGAGAAATGATGTTGCCATCTTGGGACAGTTGGCTCTAAAGTGTCCCGGCTCATTGCACTCAAAACACAGAGGGCCTTCTCTGGAAGAAGCAGCATATGAGCGGGGGACAAAAGAGTTGCCTTGGCGCCCTCTGTTGTAGTAAGGAAAATTCTGTTGAGGTTTCTTGTAGGGTTGATCTTTAAGATTTGCCTCAGGGTAAGATCTCTTTTTATTCTTCGGTTTGTTAGCCTTCATTTCTTTCACAAGGGTCTTTGCTCGTATGAGAGCATCCTGTAATGTGCTTGGCCTCATTGCTTCAAGGCGGGAATCTAGGGGTTCATTTAGCCCTTGGCAGAAACGAGCCACTTGCTAGGAAGTAGTCATAGTTGGGGCATACTTCCGAAGGGTAATAAATTTGGAATAGTAGTCCTCAAGAGTTAAGCTGCACTGTCTAAGACTAAAAAACTCATTCATATCATGGGATGGAGGAAGATATCTTTCCTTCACTGCCTAGAAGATTGTGATAAACTTTGGCAAATGAAAACCATGTACAAGCGTAGTCTTGTGTGGTTATGCCTTGTGTCCAAACAAGTTGCTTACTATTTGTAGCAACAAGAGAGCTTTGGCCCGTAGAGGCAAGCTGGCCCTTGTTAAAAGTAACAAAATAGTGTCACTACTTGGGCCTAGAGAGTAGTGACTAGTTTGATTTAGTCACGTGATTGCCTAGTAAAAGTAATCCCTAAGGTGTGTATTACTTGGGATAAAGGCGCTAGCAGTGCTGCTAGCAGTACTCAATTTGGTTTATCTAGGAGTACTAATCTGAAGGATTAGCATACGCCTAGATAATAATAGCAGATTTAGGATTGATTTGTAGAAATCAAAGGTAAATCTGAAGGGGTATAGTCTTGAGATGTAATGCTCAATGCCCTTATAGAAGTTGATCGACGAAGAGAACTGTTCTCAAACTTACTAGCATGGTTTTCTCTTCTTTTTATTGCCATGCGTCAACATCCCACTACTCGAGAGTTTGTGGTGACCTTTCGAGGGGGGAAAGAGCCTTTTTATATGTCACATCAATTGGTTTGGTGGTAATTTGATGGTATGGGACATCAAATTCTCACGGAATCGATTGTAGTCTTGGTGGAATGGGACGCCAAGGCTTGTGCATGTAACTTGACTCTTTGGCAGGTCTGTATGTACACTTGTCTGTAGTGATAAAGTGTGCAAGATAAAATTTGAACTTTGAAAATTACCAAATATAGCCATAAGTTGGGATAAAACCCAGTTTTACAGAGTTCGGAGAAGCTCTAGGTAGCAAGACCATGATGGTGTGCTAGTGCTAACAGAGAGATTTAGTTCCGGAGTGATCTAAATCTAGAGGTTAGCAGTAAGACTAGTTTGGTTGGATAGTTTCATGCATGGGGGATGCCCTATAGCATTTTGCAAGCGTAGTCTTGCCTATGTTCAACATAAGTGTGCGATTGTGAGCACATTTTAGTTGCTACCATATGAATTTGGGAAATATATTACTTTCCTACATAAGCAATTTGGGAAATATATTACTTTCCTACATAAGCAATTGTAATATTGCATGACAGGCTATTTTGCTTACAAAGTTCATGTGCGTGTAAACCCTATAAGTCGTATGACCCCTGGGAAATGAGTGGAGCATTTCTAGGATTTAATAAGGTTTTACATGGCAATAGTGAGTAGTATCTCAGTCCAGATGAGCCTGGTTGTTGTTAGTATCGGATCCGACATATGAAGTGTACATAAACTCAGGCTGAGTTAGGATAGAAGGCTAAGCCGAAGAGCTTAGTGGTAAATCCTACTGTATCTGGTGAGTTTTGACTTAACCGGAGTGTTAAGAAGTAAACTCAAAGTCTGGGGCTGAACCGGAGTGTTCAGAGGCAGACATATCTTTTGTTAAATCGGAGAATTTAGCAAAAGATGAGCTTGGGGTGAACCATGGTACCCAGGAAAAAAGCTCTTCACACTAAAATAGTGCACAATAATTTTAGAGTGATAAAAATCCATCGCAGGAATGTTTTACAACTTTCCATAGATGATAGATGAAGACCATGTACTTTACGGAGTTAAAGTACATAGGTGGTGACTTCGGCGCCACATTTTTTGTAAGAAGTCACCAGTGGTGTGGTTAGGTCAGCCGAGACTCCACAAGACCTATGCACTAGTTTTTAAGTTGACCTCTATGATAAGGATGTCCAAAAATTCGTGTTGTAATACCAGAAATTGTACTGCAATGTGCAATGGAGGGGTCAATTTGTGTAGTCACTTCTTAGCAGCAAGTGACTTAATCATCTTGTTATAGATGGTTGTATATGGTACTCCCACTCAGGGGAGGTACGCCATTGGGTACGGAGTTACTCACAGACTAGTATGGAGCTACTAGTGTGATGATAGTGGGTACGTAGTTACTCACTACTAATACATAGCTGCTAATAAAATTAAGATCCTCGAGTGAAAGATACTCTAGATCACCATTTTAAATTACCGAACCACAATCCATGAGTATCAAGGTACTCATAAATATGTTGACGTTGCTCAAATCGAGGGACCGATTTGTTCGATGGTATGGAATAAGCAAGGAGAGTGGAGTAACTTAAAAGTTACACATCACTAGTCCTAGTGAGTTGTCGAAGTCATCCGTAGTTTGATGATCCCCTCTACCTATCAGATAACATTCAATTTTTCAAGCCCTAGCATTTAATCCGTAGTGATTATGAGTTTGGTGTGAGATATGGTTATGAAGTTCTTACAAGAGTACTCGTTTATTTGCTTGTCATTGGTTATAGCTTGGTAGAGATTGCCACCTGTGAGATGGGTAGGTAGCTTTGCCGCTATAATGAGGAGGCAGCAAATAATGTTCTCATAGTTATACTTCATACCAACACCAAACAGGGATAGGATGATATTCCTAAGTTCATCATCACGAAGTACTGTGATGTTTGCATTTATATTGAATGTATGATGTAATGAGACATTGGGCTTGTGTAATTACCATCAATTATCTAGCAACCTATGGCTTCGCAGCAAGCTCAGTCATTATCTGTGGATTGATAATGTGGTTATTAGTAGTTTGGAATTTTTCTTGATAGATGGTACAACCCACCCAAATGGTTTTACACCTCCTGTCATTTCAATCCCACCAGGCTTTGATTCTTTACCTCTAACATGCTCACAAATCCTATAGGTACCAACCCTAGATGCCCACACCTTGGACATATTGACTAGTTTAGGAAGGGGGGTTGCCCAAGGACTAAGTGAGTCCCTACCCATAAGAACACTCACATACGGCCTCAGTGACTCATATAAAAATACAATCGTACACCAAATTCCCAAAATTATGGATAAATACGATGAAACAAGTGATCATGTTTAATCAATTCAAATGTTTGAACAAAGATGTGAAGCCTTTGAAAATCCAAACTACCCCACCAAGGTACATGCGTTGAACCTATGCTTATTAGAAGGAAAAGCTAGTCGATGGTTCATCACATTGATACTGGCAATCAAGACCAACTTCAAAAATTGAAAACAGCCTTTACCCACGTCTTTTCAAGACAAAGTGATTAGTGGAGTGCAACGAAAGAACTCTATTCAATTGAGCGTAAACTAAATGAAACCATTAGAGACTCTATCCTTCGGATAAAACTCTTGGACTCACGATGTGAGTCATGGAAAAATTTAAACGATTCTCAATTGAGGAGATGTTTCATGATGGGCTAAAAGAAAAACAGCTTACACAACTTGATCATTGTATCTAATCCAGAAACATTTGATCAATGTTGTAAACAAGCAATATGTCTAGATGATAACATGATGGGAGATGATCATGTTACGAGATGTTCCTCATCTAAACCAAGTGAAGCAATGGCTAAAGAACGATCGATATCGGAATTGTCATTCCCCGAATTCTATGCATCCTTGCTTAAAAGCTTTCAATTGACATCTCTAAGAGAGGATGAAATCCTTCAAAGCTAAACATCCTTAATGCCTCTACAAGTGAGGAGAAAAATCTTGTATTCAGTGCAATCACTATGACCATCCCAATCCCCATTGTGCATACAAGGCACTTGTTTTCTTGTACTACATAAATTGTAAAACCTTTGGTCATGATACTACAAAGTGTCCCAATTCATCTACAAATAACTCAAAACCTCCATCTCCCATACACCAAGCAAAAAAAAGGGTAGAAACTTCTCAAGAAGCAATTAAGCAAACACTTCAGTGTTTCTATTGTCGTGAACCTCACAAAGTGGCAAACTGCATAGTTTGAAATACTTCCTTACCCATAGTCACTGACACTTTACAACCCATGTGTGAATGATGTGGCATTGACCACATGTTCCAAGATTGCCCAAGACGAGCTGCTTCAATGTAACTTGTCTCACAAAATACAACTCTAAACATCTTAAGTGTACAAAACGGGCAATTTTCCACGGTACCCTTGAATGTGCTTACACGCTTACAAGCCAAGGCATGAGAGAGTGTAAAAAATAATACAAAAGATAACACTTTGAAATGGGTAGAAGAACATGCCTTAAAGCAAAAACCAAAAGAGAAAACAAAACCTTCTAATCCCAAGAAAAACAAGGGACAACAAACTATTGAAACCAAGGTTGAATTAAAGGACAAGGAAAGGAGCCTGTGGAGAATATAAACCCAAAAGAGCCAAAAGCTACACATGATGCAGAAACATCCACCTCACAGGCCACCACACAAACCACAAAACCTATATGTGCGACACAGAATACAAAAGCTCAAAAGAAAATTTGTTCTCGTCGCATGGGCAAACATAATAAAACCTGACGATCCAACGAAAGTCAGAAGATGAAACAGGTTCTAATACATCACTTAGTGAGGATGAAACAAGTTCTGATTTGACACTCACTATACAACGCATAGACCAATCAAGAAACTAGAACCCACCCAACCACCCCAAATTGAAAATCATGATCACATAACATATGCAGAATGCAAAAAGCAAGCTCATCAGAGCATGCTTAGCATGGTTGAGAGTCTTATAGGATCACCGGTTGTGATTGAACCTAATAATTTCAATCCTAAATAAGAAATCAAAATACAAAACCCAAAGGAGTACCGCTTCCCCTTTGAAGAGGAAGACATACTCTCTACAGAAGAGTCATTAGAGACAGATTGCACGAATTATGTGGTTGAGAAAGCACGTGAGGAATTCTATGAATCCCTTACAAAATTAAAGTAGTCTCTCAAAACCTTATTTGGAGGAATGCTCTTCTCTCATGGTGAAGCCAGCATAACATCAGCACTTGTACCTTTAAGGGCTCAACATGAGCTATACCAAGACATAAAGAGCTCCATAAAACAAGACTGTGAGGATTCACAAGTTTCCAAACATTACTCAGTTAGAATTGTCAGCGAACCAAGTGTACCATTGTACACATTGGGTACTCTTGTGAAAAAGCTGAGAGCCAAAAAGAGAATGAAAGTGAATGGGAATATGAAACAGAAATGGGATCTGAAGCTAAAACACAAACAGAAACATCCATGGTTTGTCTTGAAGATTATATCATGGTATGGTTAGATTTCCCTACAAGCAATGACGTTAAGCGCAAACGTGCATTGATTAGGCCTCGAGCTAGTCTCATAACATCATGAAAATAGACACTTGGGTGTCATTGGGGTAACCTAAACTCATCCCTACAGACAATGGTCTTGCAAGAGGAGCCAATGGACAAAACATTGAAGTTCCCGGTTACTTTAGCTATGCTACTCAAACAATCGGTGGAGATGTGGAATTTACATTCCATGTTACCCTAGATTCCCTTGAGTATGATGTCATCCTTGGTGGAACTTGGATTCATGACTTGTTGTATTCAACTGATAAATCCATGCAAACAGTCACCTTGAACACTATTGCAGGCATTGTACAATTGCTATTTTACGGGAGGAAGAGACCTTGGAGGAGCTGGAACTTCCAACATATCTTACTCAAAAGATCCCTAAGATTCTGGTTGGATATGTTAGGTCAACCAACACTCACAGCTCATCCTAAAATAATTCCCTTTACACACAAGACTTGAACATGCCATGTTTGGGATACTTTGAACATACAATGTATATGGAAACTAACCACCTTACTTGCAAGTTTTTTGTGGTTGAGTACGTGTTAGAAGCAGATTTGATCTTGGGGCATACATGGACTATTGCTGCCCAATCACCTCTATGCTTTGCCAGCAATAGGGTCATCTCATGATGGTCAATGACATAAAGTTGATAATACCATACTGCAAGGAAGAGGATCCAACCCTAATGTATTTCTATGATGTTGAACGCAAAAAGTTACAAGCCTCTTCCATGAAATCCCCTCTACACAATGACCTACCATCTACGTCAACGACCAACTCCGATTAAGCATCTACTCCTTCAACCCCATCCTCACCAATGAAGTTCAAAGACCTTGCAATCAATAGTTATTCCTGAAGAATTTCCCCTCGCACAACCATCTATCTCTAACAAGAAACTCAAAGGAAAAACCCTGGAGCCTATGCCTCTTCATCAACAAACCTCACCAAAGAAGACAACCGCATGCTTGAAAGCCTCATCATCGACAGCCACACCACAAGAGACTCTAGCCTCATCATCGTCAAAAATACCCATGAGTCTCAAACCTGCAACCTCAGCACCGACTAATGTGAAGGAGGGCTCACAACCTTCCACTTCAGCCCACAAAGAAAAATCCACCCAAGACAACAAAAATCAAAGTATCTTAATGGTATCAAAATGTGGGTGGAGAAGCAGCTACTTGCTACAAAGGTGCCAATCAAATTTAGGTACCTCGACAGTCAAAGCCTCTTTCTCAATGTGCAGCACTCAGAGGCTAAGGAAAAATAAAAGCACTCCACAACACCATCCACAAAAGCCTATGTGAGTTCCTCAAAGAACTCCACCAAGTCAACAAGTGTGGGTACCAAAAAGATTACTACAAGCACAAGGATACTACCAAGGAAATACCAACGCTTGGATTTCCAAGTGCATCACAAAGTCCCCTAAGTTTGCATAAAGAAGGAAACTTCTGCACCAAAAGCATAAGTCACCAATTTATAATGTTCATCAAAGATGGGTGCCTGTGCTGCACGTGCTTCAGCACAACAAGGATATTATAAAGGTAATACCATCATATGGTTGCCAAAATTGAACAACATAAAGAAAGCCTCACCACCAACTTCAACCCCAACAGCTTCACCTAAAGTTCAACAAGAAGGGAAACCCAAGCAACACCAAGCAAGTCACTCAACCACTCTCATGCATTCAGCACCTACACAAGAGAGCAACCCCAATGGTAACCAACCAACAGTCTTACCTACCGCCTCGTCAACATTCAAGCCAAAAATTCACAAATCAATTCCCACGTCTGCAATGGAGACTTATGAGTGCATCAAAGGCAAATTCACAATGCTCTTTTCACCCCTTTGGATGTGAAGCGTAAGTGCAAAAGCTACACGGCACACATAAGAACCTATTCTCTCAAAAAGGAGAGTAGCCACACAAGAACCTATTGCTCACAAGGTGGTAGTAAAAAAAAAACACAAACACAAGGAAGTCACAAATATGGCCTACCTAGAAATGGTAGAATATCACAAGCAACTCCCAAGGATCTTCAATAGCCATTATATTTTGTTAAGCTTATAGCTTACTATTCTTTTGGCTATGTTAATGTAGTAGCTGCTCCATGAGTACATATCCATACTCATGTACTGGAGGACATTTTACACCAAAGCATCACCATCAAACAACTTCTAGGTACATCTCTGGATGGGGGGCCATGGTGGGAAAAATCCTAGTCAAAGGTACATCCCATTGCCTAGAATTTTCCTTCAAATAACAAACCTCTCCAAATGATGCTACCATCTTTACAAATCAATGATCTTCAATCCTTAGTGTGAAGATACCTATATTAGCCTCTTTCAATCCTCACCAACAAGTGGCTACTTCAACACAGAGCAGTTCAATAAGAGTCTATATGACTCACTTCTTGTACTTCATGTATATCTAATTCATAAGAGCACTTAAATATACATAAAAACATAAAAAGCACATGGAGAGAAGCATGCAGAAATAGGTCCTACTCAACAACATTTGACAAGAATCTTGCCATACAAAGGGACTTCATCGAAGGCCAATTTCTTCAAATGATGAATGTCGCTCCGATGAATCAAATGAGGAACTGAGAATCACCATCTCGTTCGGATGATTATGTCTACATTCCTTCGGATAATTCCCTCTCTTATCTCCCATTATTAACATCTCTTAGTATCCCCACTAACACAAGTCACATGTAGCCTTGCTTATGATTGCCAAAAACAAAGTGAGCAAAAAACACCCCAAAAAAAACATGCTCACACAAATATAAAACTACAATCATTCGCAAAAAACCCCACCTCCCTAACCCCGTTAGGAATTTCTAATAAACCACTAACCTTTTCATTCACTAACTATCTTTTGTTATTCCTTCCAAAAGAATAAAGACCATTGAACGTCACTCAACATCAAAGCCATCGACAAATCTTGTCTCTTCTCCCCACACAAAGGTCTTCAACGCGATCACGAGGACGTGATAGGCATCAGGAAGGGGAAATGTTAACCCATTCCTAGGGTTAACAAGAGCTACTACCATTATCTTACATCAAGAAGCCAAGGTAGATACACCAAAAGGTCATACATTCAATATATGAAGCAATGGTGTCCAAAGCTACAACTTGGACGGGCATCCGTAATGGTGTGACGGAGTATTTATGGCAATTCCCACTTCAAGAGCATGTGGTAGCATGTAGTATGAAGTCCCAAGTGATGTACTTCATGGATATATTATGAGATTAGTCATTGTAATAGCATTAGGCCTCTTATGAGCCTAAAGTGCCTGGCCGACCATAGTTTAAGTGAGTGTAAACACTTATGGCCATGTATATAAATGAATTTCTCTCATAATACAAGATACTCTCCCATTGTGCAATTGATTCTTGCTCTTGCTAATCGTGTGAGGGGGGAGGAGGGATGAGTACCCATAGTGCAACGTACGGTGTGACAACGCTCGCGGGAGGTGCGGAGGAATTGCTTCTCAAGGAGTTGTAGAGATTGGAGACCTCAAGGGTTACGAGCTCGACCATTGGAAAGATTCTCACAACAGTTAGGGTGTGCCACAGAATCTCTTGTTGGATGCATCTCAAGGGGGGTTAGGGTGAGCCATAATAGTTGTATATAAGACAATTTCACCAATCAAAAAACACATAATCCCATTCTCATAATTGAGTTTGAGTTTCTTACTCCTTGTGATTGAAGTTTGCTTTTCTCTTCTTTGTTGCATGCATGCTTAAGGATATATGTGGGGGGGTGAGTGATGGTGTGTTGATGTGCAAGTACTCTTTTACATATAATGCATGTATATTTAAGAAAATTTGATCCCGTTCTCACAATTGAGTTTGAGTTTCTTTCTTTTGTACTTATATGTTTTCTCTTCTTTGTTACATGCATGCTTAAGGATTGTGTGGGTGAGTGCTGGTGTGTTCATTCAAGTTCTCTTCTCCTTCTCCCCTTTTCTCCCCTTCACCTTTATGCTCCCACTCACTGAGGCATTAAAGTAGAGATTGAACTTTTTGTAGCTTGTTTCTCTTCGTTGTAGTGACGACAAGGGAGGCAATGTTGAGGACCCTAGCTCTCCACCCAAGAGAGGGTTGCTCTACTGTGACTATAGAGGTGCAAGCTAGTAAGACCCTTGCATTATTTCTATTCTTCTCTCTAACTTGCAAGGATAAAATGGTAAATATCTTTGAATGGACAGATGATGAGTGTCAAAAATCCTATGACACTCTCAAGAAAGACTTAGCAAGTGCACCAATTTGAAGATCTCATGATTGGGATATTATCTTCCACATGTGCGGCATTGATGCTTTAGCATTTGTAATTGGGTTTGTATTGGCACAACTGGGAAATCATAACATGGATTTCCATGTTAGCTTTGCATCCAATTGAATGACATTGAACAGAACTACACCACCATAGAAAGAGAAGGCCTCTCAATGGTCTACACTATAAAGAAGTACTGCCCTTATCTTTTGGCAAACAAATTTATGTTTTTTGTAGACCATCAAGTGTTTACTTGGTCTCAATAAGCCTTATGCTATGGGAAGGATAACCCGATGGCTTTTGATCTTGCTGGAGTTTAATTTCACTATTACTATGTGGAAGGGCTCACAACAACATGTGCATGCCACCACAACCATTTGTGCATCCCTAATGGAGAACCACTTAGAGTGGAGGAAGCACTACATAATGCCCCACTATTGAAACTCTACAATTCTCTAGAATGGGCTAAAGATATAGTCCATATTTGGCTAATGGTTTCCTCTAAGAAAATCCCTTATTCCGCCCAATGGCTCAGTGGTGACAAAACACTCAGTTGAACCACCTTCCACGTCGTGAGCACCACCTTAATACTGCACGTGTGAAGGTGGTGATGGGCTATAACCACCAAAGTAGTCATTGCCAAGATCAAGAAGTCTAAGCTTAAAAGGATGGCTGGTCACTACTGCAAGGTTAGTGGGATGCACGAGTTTGAAGGTTGCAGAGGTTGCATGCTACAATTAGCTCACAGCTAGTAGTTGATAGCCAATATGTGAAGCCTAACATAGTCATAGTTCTTGGGAAGTTGTAGCCTTGTGTCGGGTAGTTGCTCTGTAGTGATCATGTTCTAATTCTAGAAGTAATACAGTAAACAAAGAGCAATGTTGCCATTCATTATATCTCTGTGCTATTCTCTGCAATGTGTTGAATAAGAGTGTTGTGTCTCTGTTTTAATAAACATGTTGTGCACGTGAAAGAGAGTGAGAGAGTTACGTAGTGGAGTGAGAGCGAACTGAGAATGTGTGAAGTTCCAAAGCAGAGTGGTGTTTCGAGAGTCCCCATGACCACTCTAGAGTTGGTGTTTTACCACCCCACGTGAGCAAGAGGGAGCGTCAAATTTTAAGCACAATTTGGACCAAGAAAAAGAGTGCCAAGAGCTAGAAGCTGTGTACAATCTAGGTCAAGGAAGCCCAATAAGGGTGGAGTGATGAAAAACAAGTAGAGGGAGAGGAGACACACACACAGGAGCAAACCCTAATGTATTAAGCAAACCCTAGCCATAGAGGGAAGCATCTCCCTTCTCACACAATGCATAAAGCTATAATCCATAATCTACAACATACTACATGTGTTGTATCCATACACTGCTAACCCTAGCTAATGTCCACACACTGTGACCAGTTGGACACGGTCATTTATGTCTCACACATGTTACTACCTAACATGCCAGCACATAGTGCAACTGGTAGCACAAGCTCACATATCAAGCTTGAATCTCAATAGCCCCTCTCAAGCTCATGATGTGCTGCCATAGATGAAGATGTAGATGAGCTTGGGCTATCAAAGCTCTCAACACTCCCCCTCAAGCTCATCCCATGTACATAGTACGGAAGTACTCAAACTTCTCCCTACTAAGTGGCTTTGTAAAGATGTCGACCACCTGCTCTTTAGTCTTCACATACTGCAAATCCACTATACCATCCAACACTTTCTCTCTGACAAAATGATAGTGGATCTCTATATGTTTGGTCCGCGCTTGAAAAATTGGATTCTTGGCCAACTGTATACTGCTCATGTTGTCATAATGAATGACAACCTTGCCATCAATAGGCTCACCCAAATCAGCCAAGAGACTCTTTAACCATACTCCCTCACATGTAGCAATTGGCTGCACCCCTGTATTCAGCCTCTGTACACTAGATAAAGCAATAGTAGGTTGCTTCTTGCTGCTCCAACTCACCACTGCACTTCCAAATGTAAAGGAATAACCATTACTGGACCTCCTGTCATACGAGCTACATGCCCAATCTGCGTCTGTGTAGCCGTGTACATCCAAGCCTTTACCATGCTCATAAAGAAGACCATAATGTGCAGTGGTCTTTACATAGCGCATAATGCATCTCATTGCATCCAAATGAGGTTTTCTGGGGCTTTGCATAAATCTTTACATAGCACATAATGCATCTCACTGCATCCAAATGAGGTTTTCTGGGGCTTTGCATAAATTGGCTTACTAGCCCCACATCATAACTGAGATCCAAGCGTGTGATAGTCATGTAAATAAGACTGCCAACCATCTTTCTATAAATAGATGGATAATCCAACTCTTCACCAAAATCAGCCTCTGCAGCTTCACATTCTGCTCCAAAGGTGTACTCATTGGCTTACACCCTATCATCCCATATTTTGCCACCATATCCACTGCATATTGGTGTTGAACTAACCATGTCCCTACATGGTCTTTGATCACTTCAATCCCATGAAAATATCTCAATTCAGCCAAGTCTTTCATATCAACTTGCCCACTCAATGCCTTCTTGACATACATAACATCTGTAGCATGATCTCCTCTGACAATCAAGTCATCCACATAGATGACGAGCAAGACAATCCCATGATCTGTTTTCTTCACATAGAGTGAAGAATCTGCTGAAGAAACCTAAAATCCAAGGGAGATAAGATATTGGCTTATCTTATCACTCCAAGCACGAGGTGCTAGCTTCAAACCATATAATGCTTTCTTTAACCTGCATACATGAGTGGGGTACCTCGGGTGTACATATCCTTCTAGTTGTGCCATATAAACTTCCTCTTGTAAATCACCATTTAGAAATGCATTTTTCACATCCATTTGATGCATTTCCCAACCATTTGCTGCAGTCATAGCAATGACTGCTCTCATTGTTCCCATCTTTGCAACTGGACTAAATGTTTCATCATAGTCCAAGCCTTGGGTTTGTGCATAACCCTTAGCTACCAACCGCGCTTTATGGTGCTCAATGGAACCATTTGATTTGCATTTCACCTTATAAACCCATTTGCAACAAGTTGGTAAGGCAACCAACTCCTAAGTTTCATTATGAACCAATGCATCCATCTCGACATCCATTGCCTTCTCCCATACATGCTTCCCAATAGCTTCTGTATAGCATGTAGGTTCCACATGCTTCACCAAAGAGGTCATATATGCGTAATGCATAGCAAAGTCACGATATGTCAACCTGTGAACTGGATACCTGACCCTTTGGGATCTTCACAATGCATGCAGATCACTCTGAACACCTATCACTCTAGCATGTGAGGCACATATCTATCCTGCCTTGCACCTGCGTAAAACTGGTATGCCAAGTTCCTCATCCAAACTTTCTGAACTTGACGACTCGTAACCTGTAATGCCAATTCCTTCAACCTTCTTTTTCCCTTTATCCCCACAGCACTACTCCCAGTGCTCACACTCTCATGTCTCAAGCATCCTGACCATGGACGTATAGTGCTACTCTCAGACTCTGCTAGCCCAGACATAGAAATAGAACTTGCTTGTGGCAAGTTCACATGCACATTAGCATCAACGCAATCAATGACACCCTCATCCTTTGCCTTGTACCAACTATCAAGTTCATCAATGTTAACCCATGATGGACATTGAGATGTACTATGTTTTACGTCATTAATTTAAATATTCTGAGTCATGGGCCGGGCTTGTCAGCACCATATGTTAAGGATAAAGGGATTGGGTGATCGTCGATGAGAGGCGCACCTTGAATATCAGTAGGATAAGGGTTAGGGTCGGCTGGCCATGTATAGGCGCCCAAGTGTGAACGGCCAAGTCACCTATAAGAGTCAAATGTAACCCTAAAATCCTCATTCTCATGTGTTGTGAATACAAGAGTGCTCTTGCCTTATCTCTTTGGTTTCCTTCTCCTGCGTGTGTGTGTGTGAGAGAGAGAGAGAGAGTGAGAGAGCGATCGAGCACTGTGTAGCGGCACGGCGACGGAGAGGCGGTAGAGCGGCGACGGGGCGGCTCCTTCTTCACTGCGACGCGGGAATCCTTCAAGGCAGCGGTTGAGTGGTGAGTGACACATCCTTTGCATTCTATTTGAGTTTCCTTCCCTGGTTGTATGCTTGCAGCCATTCGTGGCTCGCATACGGTGTCCGGCAAGTCCCCAGCGGCAAAAGGGTACATTTTTGGCGTCGTTGCGGGGAGTTGCCCTGCACCAAGCTCCAGTTTGCAGCTCGGGCTGCTGCGTGAAGCTTAATTTACATTGTAGGAAAGGCGTCTGTGTTGCTGTTGAGGTGTTTCTGTGGTTTTCAATCTCTGTTTCTGCAATTTGTCTTCTGCATTTCTGTTTCTTTCGTTATTTTTCCGCTCCGCGTGTGGGCGTGCATTCTGTTATCTGGTTTTCTGCGTGTGAGGGGGGATTTTTGAATCCCTAGACCTGTGCTGTGTGCGAACTGCACCGCGGCCAAGGCTGAACCCTAAAGAAACCCTAGAAAACTTATCTTTAAAAAAAACAGAAAATAAAAATTATAAAAATATAAAAAATAAAAAATAAAAAATTTTATTTTATTTTTAAAGAAAGAACCAAACATGTGGAGAGGAAAGATTTTCTAATTGGAGAAAAAAAATTTGAAAAGAAAGAACCCCAATTGACCCACGACCACGGCCACGGCCTCGGTCTCGGTCTTTTGATATATATATATAGGAGAGTGAGCCTCCATAGCTTTCTTTCAAGTGAGAGCTTATGGGAAGTCGTGCCCTATATGTAGCCCACTCCCCAAGGAGTAAAGTGAGCATGTGGGATAAAGCCCTCACCCTTTCCTCCACAAGCAAATAGGCTTTTGCCCCTTCCCCCTAAGGGAAACGGACTGTTTTGAGGACTACAGGAGCTCTAGATAGGCGAACACGGTGCTGTAAAGCACACTAGGACCCTTTAAACGATACGCTCGTTTCGAGCTATCACACGCCCTAGTCCAGGTTCGACCATAAGTAAGGGGGTCAAAAACGGGTTAAAAACAATCTAAAAACAAGTAAAAACGGGGTGCGAAACACCTAAGAAACCACTTGTGTGAGTTTCAAGGGTAGTTACCAACGCACGTAGGGTACCCACGTCACATGCATCTACGTTCTGGTCGGGTGCTAGAGCCTGAACCACTAGAAAGTGTTTCAGTTTACGCAGGCTCACACCATCCCTCCACGTTAGCATCTTGGCCTTCGGCTGGAACCCAAGGGAGTGCAACCCAAGATCCACGAATAGTGGATAGTGACTCGTCCTCTGACTCAAAAGCCATGGAAGGACACCCTACCAAGAACCCTGAGGAGACAAGCCAAAACATGCCAAGTTGGGCCCCACAACCCGGATCTAGCATGTTTAGTCGTCTAATAGAGACCTTTAGTAGAGCTACACGCTCTGAACATGCGACAAGCGAAGTAAATGAAGAAGGTGGGGTAGTGGATTCGCCATTCACATCTCATGTAGACCCTACCCTCCCAAAGAGTGTCCATGTGGATATTCTACCCACTTCGTTTAATGAGGGCCCTACTGAGCTACCACATTCCGATGCTCTTCCTAAAGTAGAGGTCCCTAGAAGCCAATCCATAAGAAGTGACATTGCGTCCACTTCAAGAGAACCGTTTGGCACACCAAGTCTAGATGGGATATTTCTCAATGAAAATTGGGAACATGATCTACACACAAAGACTCTAACTGACCTATACACGGGTTACACATACCATGTAGGTTGGTTAGAAGTCCTACGATCTACATCTAGCGCCACTAATCTAGAGGAGCAACAACAAATGATATGTGAGGTTATTCATAGAATTATCCAATTTGAGAGGCAAAATAGGGGAGTGAACCTAGTTTCCACTGGCCCTATGAGATTTTTGGATACGGGCAAGGCCAAACAACCAACCCTATCACAATTGGAGACTCCCTCGGTGAGTCCCATAGACCCTTCGTATGTTGTTTCGCCTGGAGTCTCAATGCAGGTTGAGCCTACGAGCAGTAACTTTAGTTTTCCAACCTTGGCTCAACTTTCCATTAAGGAATCCACAATGCCTACCCCAATGATGAGCATGACAGAAAGCGCACCTGTTACCACTGTAGTTAGTACAACACCGCTACCTAGTGGAACAGTACCTACAACAGTGCGTGCCAGTGCCTATCAACCATATGTACCTATCGCTACTCATGCTCATGTAGCTCCTACGCCTCTTAGTATGCCAATGGCGTATGCTCCACGACCACCTTATCATAACCATTATCCAAGGGGAGCTAGGCCTAGTCACATATCATATCCTACGTCGTTTGCCAACATACTCAGACCAACGCCAACTCCTATCAGCCAGGCTATCCCAGAAGTGCCTCCACCAGCTATGCCTGCTCACCTAGGTGATCTCGCAGCGTTTGCTCAGACAATCGGACGATCCATTGCGGAAAACATGCGGGGCATGCCTGAGAGAGAACCTAGAAGCAAGGCAGTACAAGTGGCTAAGCTCACTCAAAACTTCAGTGGTAACGAGGATGTTAGGAAGCACATTGAAGTCTTTGAACACGTGTGTGATTCCTTGGAAGAGCACAATGAGTTGCATAAGTGTAAAGCCTTAGGCTTAACCTTGAGTGGGAAGGCCGGAGATTGGTATCGAACCTTAAGGGTTGAAGAGCGCACTCACTACCCCACTCTCAAGAGATTGTTCTTGAAAGAATACATACGCGAGGGTGTGCTTTGGGGGGTAGCATCTCAACTTCAAAAAGCTGAACGCGAGGAAGGGGAGTCAGTGAGAGACTTTATAAGTCAATTGAAGCATCTAAATTCTCGCTGCACGCCCGATGAACGCTTCAATAACAACCAACTCCTCGATAGATTCATCCGAGGATTGCGCCATGAGGACATTTACAATGGCCTAGTCATTAGAGGTCTTACAACGTGGGAAGCAGTCACTGCCAATGCAATCTAGTTAGAAGACAACTTGATGATTACAGGTAAAATGGTGTCTTCAGAAACAAAATCCGTTAGTTCGCAAGTATCTGGGCACGAGCCAATGACGATGAAACCTATTGCCAAGGAACCCAAGATATCTGAAATGTCTGTGATCGACCTTACTAAGGCTCTCCAAGAATACTTTAGGGGTAATCAAGCTCCTCAGAATAGCCATATGTACCCAAGGAGAGAGCAACAATGGTGTTCGGTGTGCTTAGGACCACATAGCATGAGTGAATGTCCCACATTCAGAGTCAAATTCAATGGGAATTGCAATGCATGTGGTAAGTATGGCCATCAATCTAAAGATTGCCTAGTACTTAAGCGAATGTTGGCAAATCAGGCACCACGAGCCTGGTCAAACACACCTCAAGTACCCGCGCTAATGCCTGCACAACCTGTCGAGCAACCGTCACAGCACATAGTTCCAAGGAATCCGAATGTAGTCCAGTCTGTGCCGTTACCACCGCCAGTGCTAGGACCACAACCTCCACATCCAAGGATTACCCCAATAAACCAGATGGGTTGTGAGTCACATAGTGCGTGTGGGGATTATGAAGAGGAGATAGACCCCACTGCTCCATATGGGATTGATACGTTTGAAATGATTCCCCAGTACTACATGGAGGATCATTTCGGGCAAGTCAAGCCTGTATATCAAGCGGCTGCTCTCGCCACAAGAGGGCAAAACCTTAATACCTTGGTGAGGAGACCACCTCTTCAATGCTACGATTGTGGTGGACCGCATCGTGTAGCGGAGTGCCCTAATAGGCTACAGAAGATCTCTACTCAGATGCAACCAAATCAAGGGAGCACATCGGGAATGCCGGTACTTACATGTAATCGTTGTGGCATAGATCATTTGATCGCTCAATGTCCACATAATCCTAATGCACCCAAGATTACGCCATTGAATTTGGTTGAGGTCACCAACCAAGCACGAGGAACCACACCCGTTGTACCCGTGAATGTAGTTACACGGTCAATGCTTCAAAATCAAAACTATATTCTTGAAGAGAGGGATACTGCATCAATCGCTCAGGCAAAGAAAAAGAAAACACGGCGAAAGAGATCGCTTAATGCCACGAGCTCCAAGCCCAGTTCAAAGACTAACATAGGGACAGGAGACGACCCCGTGTATATGAATGATCCTGAAGACGATTCTGATTCAATAGAAACCATGGGGACCAAAGCCACTACCCTAAGGGAGGAACCCACTCGGGAGCTCAACGAAGGAGAATCAAGCGAGTACATAAATAAGGGAAAACAGAAGGAAACTTCCTGGGCCCCACAACCAAGTCAGTTAATGCCCTCTCGACCACCCAAACTGACTGAGACTCCCCAAGACAAGCCACGTGGGCCAAAAACCCTCAAGAAAAAGATTGGAACTTACCCAAACCCAGTTGAGGAGATTGAACAAGTGCAACACTTAAGGGGTTTGGTGGAAGAAACACAAAGAGAACTGGAGCCAAACCTGAGAAAAATCAAAATTCCAGACACCGTGTTTCCTACGCAAGTTCAGCCTCACAGGAACCATAAACTGTTAGCTATACCGAGTATCATTCGGGAAGAAAGTGAGGATAGGACATCCGGAAGTGGGCAAACACCCTTCTTGCTGGAAAGAATGTTTAGTGAGGGAATGCCTGACCCCATCGAAGAGGAAGTGATTCCATCTTCACCAGTCCCTAGTCAAGGGGCGATGTCTCGAAAAGTACCGTTGAATGTGTCCAAGCTAATGGATTTCATGTCCTCTGAGATCAGAACCACGATCATATCCAAATTATACGGAGATCCTGAGCTATTCTTAGCTCTTCGGGCATTTCTCAATGGAGAACTAAAGGCGGGGCTACCACAATTTGCAAATATGGATAGACCCGACATGCTTCAAGATGAGGAACATTGGGATCTACAACCCAACCTAGATGAAGACTCGGTCGTTGAAATACCTGTGAACAAGTTGGAACAGTACTTTGAAGGGGACGAATCTATAATGCCACCCTCCCCATTACTACCAAGGGATTAACTCTAAAGGGAATCCTTGATGGTGGTGCTAGAGTGAGCATTGTGACTAAAAACTGTTGGGAATCTATGGGAAGACCTCACCTTGAAGTCACAAACATAGTGGTTAAGATGGCAAACGAAACCATAGCTAAACCTATTGGAATGTTAAGGGACCTTAAGATCAAGGTCTTGGGATACAAGGTAAGACATACCTTCATTGTAATGGATTTCTCCAAGCATCCTATGTCATATCAAATGATCTTAGGACGTCCTTTCATGAGGGAAGCACAAATGGTGCATGACTGGTCGAAAAACCATGTCTACCTACAATTCCAGGACTCTGCCATTCGAGTTGATCTTGAGAATGGTCGTGCACATCCTTTAGGAAGCAAGGTTATCATCGATAATCGATCGGATACCACTGTTCATTCCGCCCCATTAAGGTATTGCTATACATGCAAAAAAGAGACTGATGATGGGAAGGATTCTCCTTACATGGATGTCCTACCGGGTATGACTGAGTCAGATAACATGGATTGGGTACACCTAGCGGCAACCATAGACACATGGGAAAATAGAGGCACAAGTTGGGTAACACCTGAGGGGCAAGATATGCCACCATTAGTGCCAATAAACATGATAGGTGTTATGCACTTGACTCCTGATGGCGAGGAAGTGGCAAACTCCACTGACACTGAAAGTAGCGAAGACTCTGACCAATGCAACTCTGAGTATGAATCTCAAGAAGAAACTGACCCTGAGCCTGATGGGGGAAATGAATCAAATATTCACCCAAATGTGGAAGCAAGGTGCTCAAGGCCTAGGACAGTGACCTCCTGCAGTTCATCCGAAAGTGAAGATCGACCAAGTGAGTCCGAATCTGACAGAAACAAAAATCAAAAACTTGGTAAGAAGAAAACGAGACATAAGCGCCAACGCTATCGAGCTAATGTACGCACTGCAATAAACAAGGAAAGATCCACTGCAGAATGGCTCAGTTATGTAGGAGCCATTGATGCTCATCGGAAGATAGCGGATAATTGGGGACAATACCTCCAAAGTGTCATGTGGTATATTCCGCAACCTCATAACATCGCCCAATTAGAAATCGAAGAGAAGCCGAAACTAAGTCGTACTGCAAGAAGGCGGCAAAACCAAGAGTTGGCTCAGCAACAAAAGGAAGCGGAATTGAAAGAAAAAAGCCTGGCACAACAAGAACCAGTAGACTTACACCCTGCACCCGAGCATTTCAAATCATTCACCACAGGGGAACGTAAAGTGGTCTACACAAAAGCCCAACGAACGCCTACCAATGGGAGTAGCGGTGTCTACGATGGCCCTGCGGTAGTTAAGGAGATAGACTTAGCAGATCCGGGTGAGGAGTCTAAACCAGTTTTTATTGCTCAAGACCTCACCAAGGCGGAAGAAGCTGCACTTACGAAGCTTCTTAAAGAATTCAAGGACATATTTGCCTAGACATATCATGATATGAAGGGTGTTCCACCCTCGGTGGTGCAACACACGATTCCAATGATTAGCACTGCTAAACCAGTCCAGCAACGTCCCTACCCAATGAATCCTAAGTATGCAAAGATTGTACAAGAGGAAATTGAAAAGCTTGTAAAATGTGGATTCATATACCCTATTGAGCACTCAGAATGGGTTTCTCCAATAGTCATCGTACCAAAGAAGAATGGGAAACTCAGAGTGTGCGTTGATGTCAAAAAGGTTAATGCAGCCACCAGAAGGGATCATTACCCCTTGCCATATTCTGAACATGTGCTTGAAAGAGTGGCAGGTAAAGAGGCATATAGCTTTTTAGATGGGTACTCGGGTTACAATCAGATCACAATTGCAGTTGAGGACCAAGCTAAAACAGCATTTATCACAGAGTTTGGAGTGTTTGCCTTTCGTGTCATGGCTTTTGGCTTGACCAATGCACCTGCAACGTTCCAACGATTGATAAACACGGCCTTTAAGGAATATCTAAGGGACTTCTGTGAAGCTTTCTTAGATGATCTTTGTGTTCATTCCTCTTGGGACGAGCACTTGATGTGTTTACGAAAAATATTGAAAGGTGTAGATTATATCGCATCTCATTGAATCCTTTCAAATGCCAATTCTGGGTTAAACACGGAGTTATCTTAGGGCATATAGTGTCCAAAAATGGGATTTCCACTGACGAGAGTAAAATCAAGGTCATTCTGGAATTGCCCCCACCCACCAACTATAAGGGAGTCCAACGCTTTATGGGCCACGTTGGTTATTATCGAAGGTTTATTCTCTTCTTTGCTGAGATAGCTCGACCATTGTATAAGCTTCTCATCGAGTTTATTTGGACCGAAGAATGTGACCGTGCCTATGAGCTATTAAAGAAGGCCTTGGCGAGTGCTCCAATCTTGAGAATGCCCAACTGGGATTTACTCTTCCATGTGCATATTGATGCATCAAACTTTGCTATGGGGTGTGTGTTAACTCAACCTGGAGAACACAAGCTAGACTACCCCATTAGCTTTGCCAGTCGCCAGTTGAACGATGCTGAGATGAACTACACCACTATGGAGCGAGAAGGGTTGGCAATGATATATGCAGTAAGGAAATTTCGTTATTACCTCCTTGCCACCAAGTTTGTTTTCTATGTGGATCATCAAGCATTGTTGTATCTAGTTAACAAACCATGCTCCACAGGAAGAATCACACGATGGCTATTGATTCTTCTTGAGTTTGATTTCACTGTTGTTGTGAGACCTGGCAAAAAACATGTTATGGCTGATCATTTGTCTCGCATACCTAATGGTGAGGCTCCTACGGGGGTTGATGATGACTTACCGGACACTTCCCTGTTCATGGTGGAGACAATGCCTGAATGGAGTGAGAAGATTGTTAACTTTTTGGTTAATGGCTTTCCACCCAAGGAGCTTCGTAAAGATCTAGCTCAAAAGCTAATCAAAGAATGCGAACCCTATTGCCTGATAGCCGGGACTCTTTATAAAAGAGGAAAGGATGACGTTCTTAGGCGTTGTGCCCGAGAGGATGAGTATCTATACATTTTGCAAGAGGCACATATGGGCGTAGCCGGTGGTCACTTCTCAGGAGACTTAACTGTGCGAAAGATCTTACAATCAGGGTATTGGTGGCCCACTATGTTCCAAGATGCATCACTCTTTGTGAAGGGTTGCGATGAATGCCAACGATACAAGAAACCCCAGCGGAAAGATCAGATGCCCCTACATCCGCCGATCAAAGTAAACCAACCATTTGAAAAGTGGGGTTTAGACTTTGTAGGTCCAATTAGCCCAGCGGCCCGAAACACACAATCTCGCTATATTATTGTGGCCACTGACTATATGACCAAATGGGCTGAAGCGAAAGCAACACGTAAGGCAGATGCAAGGACAACAGCCAAGTTCCTCTTTGAAAATATAATCACACGCTTCGGTTGTCCTTTTGAACTTGTGAGCGACAATGGTTACGTATTTTATAAATGAAGTGATTAAGGAGCTCACAACAAATTTCATGATATCCCATCATAAATCTACTCCTTACTATCCGCAAGCGAATGGCCAAGCCGAGAGTACCAACAAGACCTTAATCTCTTTTTTGACAAAGACAGTTGAAGCTCATCACATGGATTGGGATCTAAAGCTCATGACAGCTTTATGGGCCTATCGTACTGCGTATAAAATGGCTATTAATTGCACACCATTCAAAATGATATATGGCCAAGAAGCAGTCATGCCGTGGGAATTTGTCATTCCTAGTCTTCGTGTTGCTACTCAAGAGGGTTGGGATGGTAATCCCTTAGCAGAGCGTCTGTATATCCTTGAGCGGCTAAACGAAGAAAGACAATTGGCTGTGCACAATGTCCTTGTGGAGAAGGATAGAAGGAAAAAATGGTTTGACCGCCACCTAAAGGACAAGGACATCAAGGTTGGGGATAAAGTCCTGATGTATGGAGTGCGTAATGAAAAGAAGAAGCTCAAATATGCTGGTAAGGGACCATATAGAGTATGTGAAATTTACCCGCAAGGTACCATTAGAGTGGAGACTCTCGACGGAGTTGAAACCATTGGATTCCTTAATGGGAGTAAATTCAAAAGATACTATGACCCCCTGAGCCAAGAGGAGTTACATGCAATCCATCAAAAGAAGGCAGCTAAAGAACAAGCTGAGCTTAAGAAAATACAAGCGAGAGTTGAAGCCAAAGAACGTCAACAGCGTGCTAGGCACCAACGAGAAGCCAACTTGGGGATTACACAAGCATTTTTCGAGGAGGCAGACGAGGATTCAATGGAATCTGACCCACCTCTAAGATACCCAATTGAGTTACAGAGTCCTTACGGGGAGGTGCTGTATAATGCATTATTGGATACAGGAGCTCAACACAATTTGCTATCATATGGCGTGTGGTGTCAACTTGGAAAACCACCTTTATCCAAGAGTGCTATCCAAGTTCAAGGTATCAACAAGAAGAAAACCCCTGTCTCAGGAATTCTGTACACTCCGGTTGTCTATGACAAGGGGACCGTAATTCAAAGCTTTTTGGTTATGCCTGCGGGTACCATGGAAGGGACTGTAAACTTAGGGCGCAAATGGATGATGGCCACCAAGTGCAATATCGATTGGGCAACTAGACGAGTCACAACGCAAGAACCAACACTAGGTCTGATCGCTCAAAATCCCGCACCTAAGTCATCCACTCCAATATTAGATAATGAAAATTCACAAAGTCCAATGGCAAAACCATCTTTGATTGTTGGCCACCCCTCTAACACTTCAACGCCAAGAGTGGAAACAGGCAAGGTGGTCCCTAAAGCTTCACTTACTATGCCAAAGAGTACATACAAATGGGTCCCCAAAGCTTCGTTAACAGCTACTTCCCCTGCTCAATCTCGTTCAGCCACCAAGAAGCCTCGTAAAAAGAAAACAGCTACCCACCCGAGAAAGGGCAATGTAACATCGCGATGGATCCCTAAAAAATTATTAGTAGCCCAAGGGTACTACGAGGGGAATGACTAGATTTGGGTCCCTAAACAGAAGTTGAATCCCTCTACATCACCTGTAAAACCTTGCAAACCAATTGTTGTCACCCCAATGACAATTCAAGACCGTGGTAAGGGAAAGGTAATAGAGTGCTCCGCACCACTTCTTCCAGAGTTAGTTTGGATTCCCAAACGATATCGATCATTACCACCTAGCTCAGGAAGGGGGGAGCCAAATGAAGCTTCTAGCTCCTCATGCCAGGCACACACTCATATAGAAGTTTCTACATGCTCTACACCCACTCTTGTCAACACCCAACAAAAAACCGATGAGTCTACGTCTCCCCTTGTAATAGTATCGTCGGAAACCATTTCCTCCATTCGTCAATGGGAGCGTACACTACCATCTTTGCAATTGGATGTGGCCACAAAGGTCATAAAAAGCTATCTGCCCACATCACAACCTATGACCCGCTGGACAAATTGGTTCCAAGAGGGTGCAACATCATTGCAAATAATATGATCTACCCAAGGAAAGGGGGAGCATGTACTCACGCTCGACATTCTAATGCTTCCTCCTTAACCTTCTCCCCTGACCATGTAATTGCCAAATTCAAGGGGATGTATATATATAGCTTCATACATTTTTTTTAAAAAAACAAAGAAAAGAAAAACAAAAAATAGTAAAAAGAGCAAGAGCACAAAAACAAGAGAAATATCCGTATACAATCAAGAACTAGATTGACCTGTCATAAACCTACTGATGCTATATCTGTGTTTGTAGATATGGCAGATGCCCGATCATCATACACTTCATCCACTCCTACCTTTGGTGAGAGGTATCATCTGTACCTTTCTCAGATATTCCACATGTGCTATCCTGTAATTGAAACTGAATGGGATCATATAGATGTACTAGCCAGAGAAGAAAATGTTGAGGAATTAGAATGGCTAATTCGCCTATTGACCATGACTGACCCCTACTCCGTAGAGGACATATCCCCAATAGCCCAATGCTTTCCTTTTCCACAAGATGACTATCCTTGCATGGTTACATTTTTGATGAGTTTATGTGGATGGGAAAATGAAAAGGAAATATCTGACAATGATGAATGGACGGATGAAACTCATGGCACTACTGAGGTTGACTTTATTTGTTTGGATGATGCGGATAGAGGCTTAGCCTTAGGGCTAGAGCCAGGACTCTACAACATCCTCTTACCGTATCCTCAGTAGTAGTGTGGTGACTGGTAGGTAGGTTAGTGCTTTCAAGTTTTTTCTAGTTTAGATTCCTTAAACAAGTCTTGAAATTTTCACACTGATGTGCCTCTCGAGGTATAGTGCTTGTTAGTTGATTGTACAGGTTGAAAAGTTTGAAGTGGGTTCGCTTTCAAGTCCTGAGACTGCCGCAACGTTCATCAAAATATATCTACATCAAATTGCAAGCTGTCTCGTCAAATCAAGGAGATCTCCAATTACAGGTGTAATTCTTCCATACCCATTCTCTCTCGTTTTTACTGTTCAATTAATTGCATAAACTATAATGCATGACCACATGGAAATTGTCAATGTACTACTTAGTTTTTGAAGTTGCTTGCATGCTAGTGTAAATCATTAATGAGCTTAACTTTATTGGAAATATTTCTAGTCAACATGACGTCTTTAGTTAACCTTGGAATACGATTGTCTTAGGTCTAGGGTCAAACCATCTTAATGTTTGACACCTGGCCATGTGTGTGTTGACCTCT
Organism: Cibotium barometz; assembly: GCF_041138505.1. Lineage (NCBI taxonomy): Eukaryota > Viridiplantae > Streptophyta > Polypodiopsida > Cyatheales > Cibotiaceae > Cibotium > Cibotium barometz. The sequence goes on along the minus strand of NC_141050.1, from coordinate 62,873,295 downwards.
AGGACATAGCTATTACCCCTTTGTCAAAAGGATGCAAGACAAATTATAGTTCAGGAGCAAAGATCAAAAGAAATAGATTTTAAAAAAAAAGCCTACAATAAATAGCAATACAAGTCTATGATGTGCTTTAATGTTGGCCTATCGCCTTATTGATACTTGGTAGGCGAGGAGTATTCTACTCCAGACCGATGCCTTGGTTGGTAGGGGGTAGCCTTGCCTAAAGTGAGCTAATAGATTCCTGGATAATGCCTTGTGTTAAACATGGTACCAGGATCGATGTTAGTTTTGCTTTAGGAAGGTCGCCATTGTGTGTAAAAATTGTCACGTGCATTTTTTTTAAAAAAAGACAAAAGGCTCCTGTAACTCTGATGTTTCTTGTCTGTTTTTGTGAGGGCTTCAAAACAGTGAATTTCCACTCACTAAAATATGCATCAACTTTGCTCCAAATTCAATGTAGGGCTTGCACATGAGTTGCCAATACATTCCCATTTGCCAGATACATGATTCTTTGTCAGATTTGCAACTATTTGCCTCATACATTCACCACACTCAAGCTTCAATGGAGAGCTTGCAAAACAAAAATTTTCTTTGCGTTGGGCAACTCAAATCTGGTGTTGTTTGTGTCTTTGCACCTGCAATCCGCTCAAGGATGTGTAGTAGTCCTTACCCGGTAGGCCAAGTGCTCAGATTATTTGATGAAAATCGGTGTGCTCCAAGCTTCACAGCTCCAATGGCAAGCTTCACAGCTTTTCTTCACAGCTTCTTCTCCCTCTTCTCTCACTCACTCATAAACCCTAATAGAGAGCACCAAGCTCTAATACCATGATGAAAAACAGGTAGAGGGAGAGGAGACACACACACAGGAGCAAACCCTAATGTATTAAGCAAACCCTAACCATAGAGGGGAGCATCTCCCTTCTCACACAATGCAAAAAGCCATAATCCATAATCTACAACACACTACATCTGTTGTGTCCTAACACTGCTAACCCTAGCTAATGTATGTCCACACACTATGACCAGCTGGACGCGGTAATTTATGTCTCACACATGTTACTACCTAACATGCTAGCACATAGTGCAACTGGCACAAGCTGACATCAAGCTTGAATCTCAACATGGAGCGACAAAACTAGGAAGAACAACCACAACAACAAAACCCCCAAAAAAGGTTCAAGGAAGCCATGGCATCATTAGCCAAAAATTTATTAGTGTTCTTAGGAGAGAAAGGAGAAGATGCAGATCTGCATGTAAGGAGGTTTGAGCAATACTGGAAAATGGCCAGACCTCGAGATGTGGAAGAACCAGAGCTGAGTGAAATCCGCAAAGATGCTTTCATGAACACCTTTAAAAGATAGAGCCACGAAGTGGGTGTCAAGATACCAAGACAACCATTTCTAGACTTATGAAGAGGTCAACTGCTTTTTTGGGGAGATTCTATAAGATAAAATCTGCAACTTAACTCTGTGATCAAATGAGAGAACTTCGACAAAGAAGACATAGATGTAGAGGCCTATGCTACAAAACTGCTGAGCTTGAGGCCTATGCTACAAAACTGCTGAGCTTGAGGCAGAGAGTGGTGGCAGAACAAACCCGACCCTCAATGTAAATAGTTGCTGATTGGTTTGTCCAAGGGCTTAAGCCAGACATCCATGAAGCAGTTAGCACACAAAGCAGGCAAAAACTGAAGAGGATTTTGAGGAACTGGTCGAGCTGGCCAAAATGGCAGATAAGAGAAGCCAAGAAAGAAGAAAAAAGAGGAAGCCTAGGAAAAATTTCACAACTAAGGAGGATGATTCAAGCAACACCTCACAGGACACTCCAGTGGTGGCAGTAAAGAAAAGGAAGGACAAAAAGAAGAAAACCACGAAGGCAAAAACGAGCCTCAGAGAACTTGTGCTCTAGGTGAAGTAGCTAATGCAAGAGATGAAAAAGAGAAAAAGCTCAGAATTTCGCAAAAAATGTGTTCTTCTCTCAATGCAAGTAGGAATGCCACCTCAAGGAGGAATGCACAGTGCTGCCATCAATGTATACCATTTGTAACATGTACTATCATAGTACATGGAACTGCAAGTACAAAGGGACGGAAAGAAGACCCCCACGAATGGGAAGGTATGGGAGAAGAGGCCGCAAAAAATTACTCAAGAAGAAGAAGCCAAGAACATGCTGGTGGTTCTACCACCTTCACATGCTACTATTGTCAACAACCTGGGCACACCAAGGCAAAATGTGCCATGAAAAAAAAACATGATGGAGAAAGACAGGTGAAATTAATGGAACTCAAAGAAAATCCACCAAGTGCCAACATGATGCAAGCAGATGAAATATAAACGAAGGTTCAAGATATCTTGGCAGTCACAAGGGCAAAAGCAAATGAATCTGGTGTAGTAATAACTCCACTAGATAATCATGACTCGCCCAAAGCCCACAAGAAGGTAGTTGTGGACTGGGAACAACAGGAAAAGGTGAGGATCCAAACCACTAAGGAAATAGAAAGAAGGCAAGGCAAGCAGAAGGAGGTTGGCTCAAGTGAAGTCATCGTAGATCACCTAGAAGCATGCAAAAATATGCACAAGATGCGTGTAGAGCACAACAATGAAATCCACTTGGAAGAAAGCAAGAAGGATGCTAATTAGTTGCAAACCAATGTAGTATAAATGCTATTGGATAAACAGGTTTTACTGAGAAAAGTGCTGGACTTATGTCCAAGATTCAAGAAGGCAAAAATCTTGATGGTAGGCATTGAAGGACTAAGCAAGGAAGTGAAGCACTCCGGAGAAGAAGAAACCCCAAAATGCAACACAATGTAAGCTGAGGAACTCCTAGCATGTAGAGATGATGAAGTGGCTCATCAATGATGCAGTACTAGATGGTGGATCCGGAGTAAATGTCATTACTTACTGAGAAAATTGTAGTGGGATTGGGTCTCAAATGGGAGCCCATTCCATTTAACATAAGAATGGCAAATGATAGAATGGGGATTCCTAAAGGAATTATCAAAAATGTCCAAATGAAAATCAAACAAGTACACTTCAAGGTCTACTTGGTGGTAATAACCATTGAAAACCACACAGGGTCTTACCAGGTGTTATTGGGAAGTCCCTAGTTGAGACATGGCAAAGTAAAGCAGGACTGGGGTAGAAACAGAATCTCTAGCAAAAAGGGGAAGCAGAAAGTCCATGTTGATCTTTCCGATGTAAGGGGATGAGTAACACCTACTCAAAGGCCAGTTCATCCGAATGCATTCAATATGTCAGAAGGCTTTGATGATGAAGAAGAATACAAAATACTCTGCGAACATCCCAACCCGGTGCCCTTGTACATGTTACATGTGGATGAAGTGATGGACGTGACTATAAGGAAGCAAAAGATGAAAAAGTGAAAGAAACAGCCCAAGAAATGAAGAAAAATTAATCAAATTCTGTAAAATGTGAGGGCTTAAGGAGAACAAAACTGAGCAAAACTAATGAAAAACAAGTAGAGGGAGAGACAACACACACACAGGAGAAAACCCTAATGTATTAGTCAAACCCTAGCCATAGAGGAAAGCCATGTCCCATCTCACACAATGCATAAAGTCATAATCCCAAAAGCTACAACACACTACTTGTGTTGTGTCCACACAGTTAACCCTAGCTACTGCCCACACAACTATGACCAGCTGGACGCGGTCATTTATGTCTCACACATGCTACTACCTAACATGCCAGCACATAGTGCAACTGGCACAAGCTGTCATCAAGCTTGAATCTCAATAGCCCCTCTCAAGCTCATGATGTACTGCCCATAGATGAAGATGTGAATGAGCTTGGGCTATCAAAGCTCTCAACTCTCCCCCCCAAGCTCATCCCATATGTAATCCCAACATAGTACGGAAGTACTCAAACTTCTCCCTACTAAGTGGCTTTGTAAAGATGTCGGCCACCTGCTCTTCACTCTTCACATACTACAAATCCACTGTACCATCCAACACTTTCTCTCTGACAAAATGATAGTGGACCTCTATATGTTTGGTCCGCGCATGAAAGACTGGATTCCTAGCCAACTGTATGCTGCTCATGTTGTCATAATGAATGACAACCTTGCCATCAATAGGCTCACACAAATCAGCCAAGAGACTCTTTAACCATACTCCTTCACATGCAGCTATGGCTACACCCCTATATTCAGCCTCTGTACTGGATAAAGCAACAGTAGGTTGCTTCTTACTGCTCCAACTCACCACTGCACTTCCAAATGCAAAGGCATAGCCACTAGTGGACCTCCTGTCATACGAGATACCTGCCCAATCTGCATCTGTGTAGCTGTGTACATCCAAGCCTTTACCATGCTCTGTACTGGATAAAGCAATAGTAGGTTGCTTCTTACTGCTCCAACTCACCACTGCACTTCCAAATGTAAAGGCATAACCACTACTGGACCTCCTGTCATATGAGCTACCTACCCAATCTGCGTCTGTGTAGCCATGTACATCCAAGCCTTTACCATGCTCATAAAGAAGACCATAATGTGCCGTGGTCTTTACATAGCGCATAATGCGTCTCACTGCATCCAAATGAGGTTTTCTAGGGCTTTGCATAAATTGGCTTACTAGCCCCACAGCATAACTTAGATTCGGTCATGTGATAGTCATGTAAATAAGACTGCCAACCATCTTTCTATACATAGATGAATCATCCAACTCTTCACCAAAATCATCCCGCAACTTCACATTCTACTCCAAAGGTGTACTCATTGGCTTACACCCTGTCATCCCATATCTTGCCAACATATCCAATGCATATTGGCATTGCACTAACCATGTTCCTGCATGGTCTTTGATCACTTCAATCCCAAGAAAAGATCTCAATTCACCCAGGTCTTTCATATCAAACTGCCCACTTAATGCCTTCGTGACATGCATAACATCTGTAGCATGATCTCCTGTGATAATCAAGTCATCCACATAGATGACAAGCAAGACAATCCCATGATCTGTTTTCTTCACATAGAGTGAAGAATCTACTGAAGAAACTTGAAATCTAATGGAGATAACATATCGGCTTATCTTATCACTCCAAGCACGAAGTGCTTGCTTCAAACCATATAATGCTTTCTTTAACTTACATACATTAGTGGGGTGCCTCGGTTGTACATATCCTTCTGGTTGTGCCTTATAAACTTCCTGTTGTAAATCACCATTTAGAAATGCATTTTTCACATCCATTTGATGCATTTCCCAACCATTTGATGCAGCCATAGTAATGAGTGCTCTCACTATTCCTATCTTTGCAAAACTGGACTAAATGTTTCATCATAGTCCAAGCCTTGGGTTTGTGCATAACCCTTAGCCACTTGCCGTGCTTTATGGTGCTCAATGGAACCATCTGATTTGCATTTCTTATAATCCCATTTGCAATCTTGCCTTGTGGTAAGGTAACCAAATCCCAAGTTTCATTATGGACCAATGCATCCATCTCAACATCCATTGCCTTCTCCCATAGATGCTTTCCAATAGCTTCTGCATAGCATGTAGGTTCCACATTCTTCACCAAAGAGGTCATATATGCATAATGCATAGCAAAGTCACAATATGTTAGCCTATCAACTAGATACTTGGCCCTTTGGGATCTCCGCAATGCATGCGGATCACTCTGAACACCTATCACTCTAGCATGTGGAGGCACATATCTATCCTGCCTTTCACCTGGTGTGCATAAAACTGGTATGCCAAGTTCCTCATCCAAACTTTCTGATCTTGACGACTCATAACCTCCTATAATGCCAATTCCTTCAACCTTCTTTTTCCCTTTATCCACAGCACTACTCCCAGTGCTCACACTATCATGACTCAAGCATCTTGACCATGGACGTATAGTGCTACTCTCAGACTCTGCTGGCCTAGACATAGAAGTAGAACTTGTTTGTGGCAAGTTCACATGCACATCAGCATCAATGGAATCAATGACACCCTCATCCTTTGCCTTGTACCAACTAGCAAGTTAATCAAATACCACATTGCGTGAAATAAGAACTTGCCTAGTATGTGGATTGTAACATTTATATGTCTTGCGATCCTGTGCATACCCAACAAAAATGAACTTTTTTGTCTTAGGATCCAACTTCCTCCTTCTCTCATCTGGCACATGCACATAAGCTATGCTACTACCAAACACTTTGAGGTGTCCAATGTCTGGCCTAAAACTTGTAAGACGCATCTCTGGCGTACTTCCATGTATGGCAGATGTGGGTGTCTTATTAAGTACATACACCGTTGTGGCACACGCTTCTACCCAATAATAGTCTGGCATGCTCTTTTCATTGAGCATTGCCCTAGCCACATCACCCAATGACTCTACTTTTCCTCTCAACAACACCATTTTGCTGAGGTGTGTACCTGCAAGCTGCAAGTTAGCTGCCTTCTTATGCCAATCTTTCTCAAGAAATTCTCAAAAGCATGTGAGGTGTATTCACCTCACACCTCGATCTGTCCTCAAACATTTTATCCAACAGCCATATTGCTTCTCTCTGCAAAAGCTTTGAAGTCCATAAACTTTTTCAACACTTCACTCTTCTCTTTAAGAAAGTAAATCCAAGTCATTTTGCTGAAATCATCAACAATGAATGTCACATAGTACATGCTGGCTTTAATGGATGGGTTTTGTGCAGGACCCCATACATCACTATGAACAATCTCAAGTGGCGTGCTACTCATGTTGCCTTCTTTAGGAAATGGCAACCTTGCTTGCTTTCCAAACTGGCAAGCATCACATACATGCATACTCCCATCATACTTGAATCTAGGCAGCCCACCAACAATGCCTCTTGCCTGCATGTTCTTTAACTTTTGTATCTTCACATGTCCAATCCTTTTATGCCACATTTCAATGTCTTGTACGACATTTCGGCTTTTAAAGAACATAGCCAATTTCAACTCAGGAATCCCAGCATCCAATTTAAATAACCTGCCTTCTTTCTTGCCTTTTTGAAATCCTTAACAAAGCAACCATGCTCGTTGAAATGAACCTGTAAACCTTGCTCAACCATTTGACCAACTGAGGCCAAACTCTTTGTAATAGAAGGCACATATAAGACGTCTGACATAGACTTCATTTCACCATTGTGCATCAACAATGGCACACTCCCAACATGATTGATAGCATGCTGAGAATCATTTCCGCATAGCCTTTCACATCCATTGGCTTCATATGTTCAAACCACTCGCCATGACAAGTCATATGGTTTGATGCTCGAGAGTTCATATACCAAGTGTCATCACTCTGTCACCATGTGTCATCATAGACCCCACGACATGTTTCGTGGCAAACAAGTGATTTGCACTACCATCATGACTACTTGATGCAAAATTTCCACCATTTGCATAATTTCTACCATGTTGTGCTCCCAAATTTCCACTATTTGCATAATTTCCACCATGTTGTACTCTAAAATTTCCACTATTTGCATAATTTCCACCATGTTGTGCTCTATCCCCTCTCAAATCATTTTGTTTGCAGTAACAGTCATGTGTCATATGACCAAACTTTCCACAGTAATGGCATTCCACATTTTTCATAGATGTTTGTTGGCCTTACCAACATCCTCTTCCACGAGAATTACCTCTACCTCTTTGAGGTGTATATCCACGACCACCTCTAGCACCATATGAAGGCTAAAAATTCTGTTGTGGGTGACCTATCCTGCCATCCACGGCCAACACCATGAACTCGTGATGCAAATCCCCCCCTACCTCTAAATCCCCTTTGTGAGAATAGAAAGCCTGATTCCTACCATGATCATCATGGCTAGTAGATGCATCATGAAAAGGGTCACTAAGTCTGATTTCCTCAACAAGCAAGAGTGAACCAACGCATGAAAATCTGGTAAACATGTACTTCGAACAGAAATAGATGTATCAAAAGACTTGTACTCCTTGCCAAGACCATGCAAGGCAATGTCTACCAAATCATCATCAGGCATGGGGGCATTGATAGTTGCCAATGCATCTAAATACTTCTTAATCTCTTGTACATAATCATAAATACTCCTTCCTTTCCGCTTCACATTGTGAATATGTTGTCTCAAATGAGACTTACTAGGAGCACTAGTATTTGTATCAAACAGCTTTACCAAAGTATCCCATGCATCCTTGGGATTCTCAGCATCATGTATATGTATGAGTATAGCATCCGAGATACATATAGACAAGTAATGCAAAACTTTGTATGCTCTCTCTGACGATTGTTTATGAGCTACAACTTGTTGTTGTGTAGGTTGTCGGGGTAGATCCGGCTTTGGCTCTGCACCTATAACAAGGTTCCAAAATCCTTTTCCTTTCATAAAGCTTTTGATCATGTACTTCCATGCCTGGAAGTTCTTTCTATCCAACTTCTCACCCACAATCTATACTAGGTTGTCTGACATATTTGCTCAATGCAAATGCACCTTCTACACACATCCAATCCTATAAATGAGCCTTCCTCAGCTCACCCACACTCTAATAAGTGTCCCAGATACTCCAAAGTGCTCAACCAACTTCACTGTTGATGTAGAAAATCACATTGAGTGCATTCAAATTGAACTAGCATATGCAGTCCGAAATAGCCTGTTTTGGCGCACTTTCCAAGGCTTCCAAATGCTTTAAATTGCAATATAGTGGTTCAATCAAGTGTGGACACCTGAACAAGCTCGATGTTGCATATCAACACCAGCCAAGGTGCATACATACCAGAAATATCAAATCCCCTTCTCTTTTTTGAAAAAAACCAGTAAAACCAGTAGGAAAAATACTCTAATTTCTTCAATTCTTGTCCAAATTGAGGGACCAAGCATTCATTATCTTAGCAATGATGTCTACTAACTCCATGTAAAAGGAATTAGACCAATTGTAAAAATTGAGTGAGTAATTAGTCGATTAACGACCCTCTGTTTCACTAATCACAGTTTATAGCATTCTTAATTAGCTCATAATTGGCCCCCCAAATGCATAATTTCTCTAACAAACCACATATCATCCTTCTCCTCTGTGTGTATCACAGTATTGCTAAGAAAATTATGCAAGTAATCAACCAACCAAGCTTGAATTAGACCTCAACCAAGCAAAAAGGGTAAAAATCTACTCTATTTTAGCCTCCAGGCTACGCTGCCTGCAATTAGGGGGAATTGAGAGCTTATGTGTGGCTAATGATAGTATATAGGAGTTGCCAACACCCCTAGGCATGCACCCAAGCCATCAACCTTATGATTTTTGCAAAAAAAATAGCTCTATAATTGCATCAAAAATAAGCATCTATCACTGTTTTTGTGAGGGCTTCAAAACAGAATTTTTCCAATCACTTCAATGCATCACACTTGCTCCAAAATCACTCTAGGGATTGCACATGAGTTGCCAACACATTCCCATTTCTAGATACATGAATCTTTGCCAGATTTGCAACCATTTGCAACATACATTCACCACTATCAAGCTTCAATGGAGAGCTTGCAAAACAGAACTTTTCTTTACTTTGGGCAACTCAAATCTGATATTGTTTGTGATTTTGCACCTGCAATCCACTCAAGGATGTTTAGTTTTCTTTACCCACGGTAGGCCAAGCTCTCAGATTTGGTGAAAATTGGTGTGCTTCAAGCTTCACAACTCCAATGGCAAGCTCCACAGCTTTTCTTCACAGCTTCTTCTCCCTCTTCTCTCACTCACTCATAAACCCTAATAGAGAGCACCTGGCTCTGATACCATGATGAAAAATAGGTAGAGGGAGAGAGAACACACACACAGAAGCAAACCCTAATGTATTAGTCAAGCCATAGAGGGAATCCATGTTCCATCTCACACAATGCATAAAGCCATAATCCAAAAGCTACAACACACTACTTGTGTTGTGTCCACACACAGCTAACCCTAGCTACTGTCCACACAACTATGACCAGCTGGACACGGTCATTTATGTCTCACACATGCTACTACCTAACATGCTAGCACATAGTGCAACTGGCACAAGCTGTCATCGAGCTTGAATCTCAACAAAAACCATGCAGGAGAAAGCCTCGGAAGAGATTAAATGGGCCCAAAATCTAGAGCAAGAGGAAGAAATTCAAGAGATAGGTGATTGAGAACTAGAAGAAAAATGTCGCAAAAGTAAGCCCAAATAGACTACAAGAGGTGAATCTGGGATATGAGAAAGAAGAAAAGCCTGTGAATAGTCTGGAATTGGAAGAAGAATTCAAGTAAGAGTTGGTGTCCTTACTAAAAGAATACCAAGATGTCTTTTCTTGGTCGTATGAGGACATGGAGAGAATTGACCCTAAATTCTTCTAGCACAGCATCAATTTAAGAGAAGGAGCCATACTATTCAGACAACAAAGATACATAATTAACCCCAACTATGCCAAACAAGTCAAAGAAGAAATTGACAGACTACTAAGTGTAAGTTTCATTGTGCTAGTAGAGAAAGCTGCTTAGATATCCCCAATTGTGGTAGTTCCCAAAAAGAACATGAAGATCAGAATATGTGTGGACTACCGCAACTACCTCGGATCCCTTTCCACTTCCATTTACTGACTCTTTATTGGATGAGGTAGATGGAAAGGAAATGTACTCATTTTTGGATGGATTCAGTGTGACTTACGGGTTCGGTCGGATCAGTTTGGTTAGTGATGACCTTGACTACGTTAGAATAAAAATATCCTGGAGGAATTGCCCGTGCTTTCTGGGTGAGGGAAGTTTTTTCGAGTTTGATTTTGGAAGAACCGAGGGATTAGTCTCTTGTCCGGATACCCATGGGCGAGGCCCCGAGTGAGAGGCTCTATCCTGTGCAAGAAGTGCTACTTCCGCTGCTAGCACCCCCGAATTCGTTGTGCCACGGAGGAGGCAAGGATCGTTCAGCTGGTATCGGAGCGAATTGGCTAAAGTGGAACAATCGAGAAGCCAAAAATGTCAAATTTTTATGAGGTACGAGTAAAAGATTGTAATTGTGTGATGAAATTCATACAAGTTGATATTCAGAAAGAATGAAGATTCATAAATAGGTAATTGGGTCTTCAGATGGAAGTACTGCAATTGTATGGAATCCCTGACTTGCTTGAGGCCTAGATATGATGGTATTTACCTTAGAATTCCACGGACCATGACTACCCGTATATACCGAGGGTATAACTGCAGCTCTTTACTTACAGTATATACAAGTAAATCTAAGACCTTGAAATTATAAGCAAAAATGCTATCCAAATGATGAATTCGAATGCTAGTTGATATGATTTTAGAATTTTGGTTGAGAATTAATGAGTTGATTTGGATTTTAATTTGAAAGATAATGATTCCTGAATTCTAGTTGAAAGAAGATAAGATTAACAAAGCCACAATGAGGATGAATGGGACGAATCCCAGTGATGATGATAATAAATGGAATGATGATTGTGACTTTAGCAAATCCCTATGAGATTAGTGGATTATGCTGATGGATTGCTACTATTAACACTTGACCCAGTGGATCAAGTTAAGGGATGACAAATTAAAAACCTGCATAACTGAAATTCCCATGGAGGAATGTTCAGATGGAATTTTTGGTCTAATGGACCATTATTGTATTAAGGATATGATCTGAATGAATTGTTATCTGATAATGAGTTCTATATAAGGGATCTTTATCCCAAGATTCTGTTGGGGTGACCAGACTATAAGGAACCCCAGAATCAGTTGAATCTTATGGGAAAGAGTTGTCCTCCAGTTTGTGAGATGAGGACATCTCGCATTTTTTAAGTGGGGTAGGATGTAAGATTCCTCCCTCCAGCTTTTGAGGTGTATATGTGTAAGAGCCTCCCCTTCTGATCTTGTAATTATTCCCCTCTCTGAAATAGAAGAAAGATCCTATTTTATCCTATTTTGGCCTGGAGAGAGAAAATGTTTAGAGGGAGGTAGTCCAGAATTGAGATATTTTTGGATATAAAAATCCTCCTAGTATCTAAAATGGTTTCCCCTGAAATAGAAATTCAAAAATAACTTTCCAATGTACAATTAGAATTAATTGAAAATGTGCATAAAGCACCTTAGCCTAAGGGTCTAGATTTTCAGAAATTTTTGGATTATGGTCCAATTAAGGTTCCTATGGGCCAATAGGATCAATCCAAGTGTGGGGAGGAGATAAATCCAATGAATAAAAGAAAATACCCAAAAATGAGTAAATGTCCACATAAGATGAAGAGTTGACTGAGTACAAGGTTTATTAGTTAAAAACTATGAGATATTACTTAAAAAAATGAGATATTTTGGTATAATGATACATTTTTGACACCTTGGTAAGGAGAAGGGGGGACTTCAAGGAGGCGCCTATTTCACACATGTGGTGTAGTTTTTTACTCAAAAAATTTATGATATTTTTATCTCTCCTCTCTCCTGGATTAAACCAAATCAAAGGGAGCCAAACTAGGTCCAAATCTTGTCCAAATTCAGCCAAACTGAACCTAAAAAATTCTAGAACCTAGTTGGACTTGGTTAGAGGCCTCCCTCACCTATAAATAGATCCTTAGTCTTTTGTTTAAAAAAAATTATGAACTATACCATGCCAGTATTATACCAAAATAATGATATTTTTTATTATCCCTTAAAAATCCTCTACTTTTGGAGAGAGTGGAGCCTCTCTCTCTCTTCAACCATCCTTGGAGCTTTCCTTTCAACACACAAACCAATTGATTGGTTGGGGGATTCTTCTATGATAGAGAAGCAAGCAAAAACAAGAGGTAAAGTGTGATTTTATGGTTTTTTCTATAATATTCTAAATTTTTTCACTTCTCAACCTCTCTCAAGCTTGAGAAGTTTCTTAATTAAGTGTTTATAATGCAAATCAAGCTTTTCTTAAGTGTTGTAATGAATAAATAAGAAAAGTTTACATTTATGCTTAAATTAGAATGCTTTTATGTTTATCTCTCTCTCCCCCAAATAATGGTCACTCCTATGACCAATTCTCTATTCAATTGATGCTTCTCATGGAGAAATTCTTAATTCACAAATCAAACTCTAGATTTAAGGTTAAAAGATAGTTATACTATCATAATTACATTACTATGTCTTATTCTTTTCAAGAATATTAAAATTTGCCAGTAATAGCAGCGGAGCTATGGTAAAATTTTTAAGAAATTGATACATAATTCATTCTTATGCATAACATGAAAAGAGGACTTCCTACCATATTCTAGGATTGAGTATCCTAGGCTAAAAGAATGATTTTTGTCACATTCAATGGAAAACTAGTTTTTAAGGTTTATGTATAATTAAATAATTAAGAAAAGAGAAAATTATGATAATTATATTTAAATGATAAAAGAGAAATTTCTATGACATTTGGAATTCAATCATTTAAATAGAAAAAGTGAAATTCCTAGCATATTAGAATTAATGGATATTTTATTTAAATTCAAAGATAAATTTTAGATAAATTTATTTTATGCATGAGAAATATTTAAATGATAAAAGAGGAATTCCTTTAACATTTGGAATTCAATCATTCAAATAGGAAAAGTGAAATTCCTGGCATATTGGAATTAATGGATATTTTATTTAAATTCAAAGATAAATTTTAGATAAATGTATTTTATGCATGAGAAATATTTAAATGATAAAAGAGGAATTCCTATGACATTTGGAATTCAATCATTTAAATGGGAAAAGTGAAATTCTTGGCATATTGAATTAATAGATATTTTATTAAAGAAAAGAGAAATTTTAGATAGATTTATTTTATGATTAAAGAGGAATTCCCATGACATTGGAATGCAAATAATTAAATGCAAAAAGAGAAATTTCCATGATATTTGAGGTCTAAGAAATTAAATGAAAAAAAGAGAATTTTTAGTATAATTCAATTTATGATTATTTATCAAAAGTGAAAATATGGGTAGAATTGATTTTTGTAAATCCCATGAATTCTTTTATTCAAAAGAGAAATATAGAATATAATTCATTTGAGAAATTGAGAAAGGATATGGAAATAGTCATAGAGAAAAAGAACCTTTATCTAGGCCAAGTAATTGGCAGAAATTTAGAAAAAGTCCCATTATCAGTATCGAAGTAGAAAAAGCTACTAAATGGGAATAGGATGTGAAATATTTAAATGATAAAAGAGGAATTCCTATGACATTTGGAATTCAATCATTTAAATGGAAAAAGTGAAATTCTTGGTATATTGAATTAATAGATATTTTATTAAAGAAAAGAGAAATTTTAGATAGATTTATTTTATGATAAAAGAGGAATTCCCATGACATTGGAATGCAAATAATTAAATGCAAAAAGAGGAATTCCCATGATATTTAAGGTCCAAGAAATTAAATGGAAAAAAGAGAAATTTTTAGTATAATTCAATTTATGATTATTTATCAAAAGTGAAAATATGGGTAGAATTGATTTTTGTAAATCCCATGAATTCTTTTATTCAAAAGAGGAATATTGAATATAATTCATTTGAGAAATTGACAAAGGATATGGAAATAGTCATCAAGAAAAAGAACCTTTATCTAGGCCAAGCAATTGGTAAAAATTTAAAAAAAGTCCCATTATCAGTATGGAAGTAGAAAAAGCTACTAAATGGGAATAGGATGTGAAATGGATGTGATAAGATGTAAATGGGATGTGATAGGATGTGAATGGATGTGATAAGATGTAAATGGGATGTGATAGGATGTGAATAGATGTGATAAGATGTAAATGGGATGGGATATGATGTGAATGGATGTGATAAGATGTAAATGGGATGCGTTAGGATGTGAATGGATGTGATTAGATGTAAATGAGATGCGATAAGATGTGAATGGATGTGATAAGATGTAAATGGGATGCGATAGGATGTGATAAGATGTAAATGGGATGCGATAGGATGTGATGGATGTGATAAGATGTAAATGGGATTTGATAGGATGTGAATGGATGTGATAATATGTAAATGGGATGCGATAGGATGTGAATGGATGTGATAAGATGTAAATGGGATGTGATAAGATGTAAATGGGATGTAATAGGATGTGGTGTAATGAAAATGAATGTGGATGAGGTGAAGCAAATGGATGTGATGTGAATAAGATGAGAATGAGATGAGAGGATATGTGAAAGGGTGAGATGGGAAGTAAATGGATGCGGATATGTGAAAGGGTGAGATGGGAAGTAAATGGATGCGGATATGTGAAAGGGTGAGATGGGAAGTAAATGGATGCGGATGTGTATGTGAAAGAATGTGATGTAAATGGATGTGGATCTTTATGTGAAACAGTGTGATGTAAATGGATGTGGATGTGTATGTGAAAGAATGGATGTGGATGTGTGTGAAGGAATGGATGTGTATGTGAAAGAATGGATGTGGATGTGTATGTGAAAGAATGTGATGTGATGTAAAGGGATGTGGATGTGAATGTGATGTAGATGTGGATGAGATGTGGTGTAATGTAAAGAGATGTGGATCTGAATGTGATGAATATGGATGTGATGTGATGTGATGTGAGTCGGGTAAGTATAAATGGGTGAGATGTGATGTGGAATGGATGTGATGTGATATGATGTAAATTGGGATAGATGTGAATGGATCATATGTGATGTGAATGGATGAGATGTGATGTCATGTGAATCGAGATGTGAATGAATGATATGGGATGTGAATGGATGAGATGTGATGTCATGTGAATCGGAGTGTGAATGAATGATATGGGATGTGAATGGATGAGATGTGATGTGATGTGAATCAGGATGTGAATGAATGAGATGTGATGTGAAATGGATGTGATAAGATGTGATGTAAATTGGGATAGATGTGAATGGATGATATGTGATGTGAATGAATGTGATGTGATGTGATGTGAATCGGGATAGATGTGGATGAATGAGATATGATGTGAATGGATGAGATGTGATGGGATGTGAATGGATGAGATGTGATGGGATGTGAATCAGGATAGATGTGAATGAATGAGATGTGAGGTGAAATGGATGTGATGTGATGTGATGTGATGTGATGTGGATCGGGTAGATATGAATGGATGAGATGTGAATGAGTGTGATGTGATGAGATATGGATATGGGTAGATGCGAGTGGATGAGATGTGATGAGTATAAATGTGGAAAGATGTAATGAGAGAGTTGTTTTCTAAATTCAGGCATGGATCTGGTTGATTGACCTTGGTGGTCCTCAACGGATGAGTCCATGGCTCTTTTATATGGATCTGTTGGTTGATCTTTTGCTGATCTTCAACAGGGATTCCATCTAGATTTTTATAAGTGAATATATTTTCGGGTACTATGAGCTAGGAACTATTGAAAAGGCCCCTGAGAGTGGACAGATGGTGAGCGTTCTGGTTTGCCGATGATGCCATAGGTACACCAATGAAGAAATGATTGGAAACTAGAAATCAATCGGATATGATCAATGATACTATGATTTCATTAAAAGATTGTTTTAAAGACAGCTGAATCGGTGAAAAAGGCAATTTCATATTGGGTGTGTAAGTGGTATGACCAGCTTGAAGTTTGCATGAAGATCCGGCTAGGGAGCTCGGAAACTCTTTTCCCTGGTACCCGGGATAAAACCTAACCAAATTCTTAAATGGATCCCATCACTACAGTGGCTGGGCGGTTGGCTAACCCATGGGACTAGATGGGGTTAGGCTGGACTGATGGATCCCTAAAATGAGACTCACTTCTGTTATGGTTTGATAGATGAAGTAAATCCCAGATAGAAATTGTTCTATAAAAAAGAATCAACGACTGTGCCTCTCAATGAGGAAAAAAGTGTTGGTCTCTTTGATCCAAGTGCAAGTCTTTTTCTTGATCTGACCATGTGACTTACGGGTTCAGTCGGATCAGTTTGGTTGGTGATTGTAAGATTCCTCCCTCTAGCTTTTGAGGTGTGTAGGTGTAAGAACCTCCCCTTCTGATCTTATAATTATTCCCCTCTCTCAAATAAAAGAAAGATCCTATTTTACCCTGTTTTGGCCTAGAGAGAGAAAATGTCTAGAGGGAGGTAATTCAAAATTGAGATATTTTTGGATATAAAAATCCTCCTAGTATCTAAAATGGTTTCCCCTGAAACAGAAATTCAAAAAGAACCTTCCAATGTGCAATTGGTATTAATTGAAAATGTGAATTATGCTCCAATTAAGGTTCCTATGGACCAATAAGATTAATCCAAATGTAGGGAGGAGATAAATTGAAGAATAAAAGAAAACCCCCCAAAAATGAGTAAATACTCACATAAGATGAAGAGTTGACTAAGGACAAGGTTTATTAGTTAAAAAAGAAGAGATATTTAGAGGAAATGATGTATTTTTGACACCTTAGTGTGGGGAATTCCCCTCATGAAGGAGGCGCCTATTTCACATGTGTGGAGGAGTTTTAAACTCATAAAAAATGCGATATTTCATCTCTCCTCTCTCCTATTTCAACTAGATCCAAAAAGTGAGCTAAACTGATCTAAAAATGGTCAAAAATTGACCAAACTGATCTGAAAAATTTTAGAATCAGTTTGCTTGGTTAGAGACTCATTTTTTCCTATAAATAGAAGCCTCCCCCTTTGTAAAAGGCTAATAGTGTTTATGCACTGTTACTCTACTCCTCCCCAGAGCCAAAAACATTGAATTCACTTGATCATTCAATTGTTTTTGACGAAATCCTCTACAGAGAGTAGAACCCTCAATCCCTCAAGAGTAGAACCCTCAAGAGTAGAATCCTCTACAGAGAGTAGAACCCTCAAGAGTAGAACCCTCAATCCCTCAAGCCAAAGGAAAGCTCACAAAACTCTATGTAAGTTAATAATTCTTCTTTTTTTTAATTCTAATCTATGCTTTTCTGATTCTTGCTTTTTAATGTGAATATGGATGTTTATGCCTTGATGAAAAGGCCACTCCCTTCTCTTCCTTAAGAATTCAGCCTCTCTCTATCCTAAAATGAGTAACAAATAAATTGATTTAATCTTTTTTATTGTTTACTCACTTGAAAGTGAAAATTGAGTAGATTAGAGTGTTTTACTTTACTTGGGATTAATTTTAAAGTAATATTAGAATATAAAAATTGAGAAATGGTCACCCATACAAAGGAGGTTATGGCAAATTTTTCTTAAATTTTATGGAAATAAATTTTATCTTCATGTTATTATCCCCACCGTTTGTGCATTCTAAAAGAAATTGTTTTTTATTCTAAAAGTGTTATTTTCATTAGATTTAATATTTTTGCATAGAAAGATGCATAAAAGATTTATTTTTATTTCAAAAGTGTTATTCTCATTAAAATTGAATTTATGCATAGAAAGATGTATAAAAGATTCATTTTTATTTCAAAAGTGTTGCTTTCATTAAAATTGATTTTATGCATAGAAAGATGCATAAAAGATTTATTTTTATTTCAAAAGTGTTATTCTCATTAAAATTGATTTTATGCATAGAAAGATGCATAAAAGATTTTCTTTTATTTCAAAAGTGTTGCTTTCATTAAAATTGAATTTATGCATAGAAAGATGCATAAAAGATTTATTTTTAATTCAAAAGTGTTATTCTCATTAAAATTGAATTTATGCATAGAAAGATGCATAAAAGATTTATTTTTATTTCAAAAGTGTTATCCTCATTAAAATTGAATTTATGCATAGAAAGATGCATAAAAGATTTATTTTTAATTCAAAAGTGTTATTCTCATTAAAATTGATTTATGCATAGAAAGATTTATTTTTATTTCAAAAGTGTTGCTTTCATTAAAATTGATTTTATGCATAGAAAGATGCATAAAAGATTTATTTTTATTTCAAAAATGTTGCTTTCATTAAAATTGAATTTATGCATAGAAAGATGCATAAAAGATTTATTTTTATTTTAAAAGTGTTATTCTCATTAAAATTAAATTTATGCATAGAAAGATACATAAAAGAATTATTTTTATTTCAAAGTGTTGCTTTCATTAAAATTGAATTTATGCATAGAAAGATGCATAAAAGATTTATTTTTAATTCAAAAGTGTTATTCTCATTAAAATTGAATTTATGCATAGAAAGATGAAAAAAAAGATTTATTTTTAATTCAAAAGTGTTATTCTCATTAAAATTAAATTTATGCATAAAAGATTTATTTTTATTTTAAAAAAGTTTTTTTTCTTAAAATTAAATTTTGCATAAATAGATGCATAAAGAATCTTTATATCAAAAAATTAGAATTCTCTTAAATTCTATGTTTAAATTCTATAAATAGAAGTGATGAGAATGTGAAGTGAATTGATGTGATGAGATAAGATGTGAGTCAGATAGATGATGATTGGATGGATGGATGTGATGTGAATAGAAATGATGAGAATGTGAGGTGAATAGATGTGATGAGATAAGATGTGAATCAGATAGATGATGATTGGATGGATGGATGTTATGTGAATAGAAGTGATGAGAATATGAGGTGAATAGATGTGATGAGATAAGATGTGAATCAGATAGATGATGATTGGATGGATGGATGTGATGTGAATAGAAGTGATGAGAATGTGAGGTGAATAGATGTGATGAGATAAGATGTAATCAGATAGATGATGATTGGATGGATGGATGTGATGTGAATAGAAGTGATGAGAATATGAGGTGAATAGATGTGATGAGATAAGATGTAAATCAAATAGATAATGATTGGATGGATGGATGTGATGTGAATAGAAGTGATGAGAATGTGAGGTGAATAGATGTGATGAGATAAGATGTGAATCAGATAGATGTGAATGAATGGATGGATGGATGTGATGTGAATAGAGGTGATGAGAATGAGATGTAAATAGATGTGATGAGATGTGATGAGATGTGATGTGAATCAGATAGATGATGAATGGATGGATGGATGTGATGTGAATAGAGGTGATAAAAAGGAGACGTAAATAGATGTGATGAGATGTGATGTGAATTAGATAGATGTGAATGAATGGATGGATGGATGTGATGTGAATAGAGGTGAAGAGAATGAGAGGTGAATAGATATGATGAGATAAGATGTGAATCAGATAGATGATGAATGGATGGATGGATGTGGTGTGAATAGAGGTGATGAGAATGTGAGGTGAATAGATGTGATGAGATGTAATGTGAATCAGATAAATGTGAATGAATGGATGAGATGTGATGTCATGTGAATCAGGATGTAAATGAATGATACGGGATATGAGTGAATGATATGTGATGAAAATGGATGTAAATGTATAAGTGAAGAATGGATGTGAATGTATGTGATGATAATGGATGTGAATGTATGTGATAATAATGGATGTGAATGTATATGTGAAAGAATTGATGTGAATAAGTATGTGAAAGAATCGATACAGATGTATATGTGAAAGAATGTGATGTGATAGAAAGAGATGTGATGTGTCATAAATATATATGAATGTGAATGTGATAAATATGAATGAATGTGAATGTGATGAATTTGAATGAATGTGAAAATTATGGATATGAATGAATGTGATGTGATAGATATGAATGTATGGATAGATGTGAGTAGTCATACATGTGAACGATTGGATGGATGTGGATAAATGAGATGAGATGTGTATGAATGAGATATGATATGGATAGAAGTGATGTGATATAGTGGTGATGAGAATGAATGTGATGGATATGAATGAATGTGATGTGAAGGGATGTGAATCGGGATAGATGTGAATGAATGAGATGTGAGGTAAAATCAATGAGATGTGATGTGAGTGAATGTGATGTGGTCTGAAGAATGAGATGTGATATGAGTGAATGTGATGTGGTCTGAATGGATGAGATGTGAGTAAATGTGATGTGGTCTGAATGGATGAGATGTGAATGAATGTGATGTGATAAGATGTGAATATGGGTAGATGTGAGTGGATGAGATCTGATGAGGTTAAATTGAGGAAAGATGAGATGAGATGAAAATGATGAGATTGGATGAGAATAGGAATACTTATGAATTGAATGTGGAATTAAATAATGTGATTTGATGTGGAACAATGTGGAAAGACAGGAGTTTGTTATAGAAACTGTATTTTTGAACTGTT
Organism: Cibotium barometz; assembly: GCF_041138505.1. Lineage (NCBI taxonomy): Eukaryota > Viridiplantae > Streptophyta > Polypodiopsida > Cyatheales > Cibotiaceae > Cibotium > Cibotium barometz. The sequence continues at coordinate 62,852,300 of NC_141050.1, read as the reverse complement.
TTCAAATGACTGTTTTATGTCCAGAATGCTGGAGAAGCATTTTGACCGTCTTGTGAATGAGCTCGTGGAGACCTAATCTGATAAAGTTGCAACAGCGCTGACGGAGAGTCAATGGAGGACGTCTCGCGTAGCAAGGTCGGCCAAGGTCTTGACCAGCCTCGGTTCAAATAGTGAGCTTTCGGCCTATGAGTGAAGCGCTAGGTCACCTGCGAAGGATCCTAGAGGGTGCTGACCATATGGTGCTCGGGCTCTGGGTCGCGGATGATACCCACACGTGCGTCGTGGAAGATATTAGAACAAGGAGTAAGAGTTGGTTTCTGAATTCGGGCATGGATCTGGTTGATTGACCTTGCTGGTCCTGAACAGATGAGTCCATTGCTCTTTTATATGGATCTATTGGTTGATCTTGCTGATCTTCAATAGAGATTCCATTTTGATATGTGAATATATTGCCGGTTACTATGAGCTAGGAACTATCGAAAAGGTCCTTGAGTGAACAGGTGATGAACATTCTGGTTGCCAATGATGCCATAGGTACACCGATGAAGGAATGATTGGAAATAAGGATTCAATCAGAGATTTTGAGGATTATGATCAGTGACACAATGGTTTCATTAAATGATTGTTTTTAAAGATAGTTGATTCTGTAAAAAATGCAATTTCATATTGGGTGTGTAAGTGGTGTGACTAGTTTTAAGTTTGCATGAATATCCAGCTAGGGGGCCTAGGAACACTTTTCCCTGGGTACCCAGGACAAAACCTAACCAAATTCTTAATTGGATCCCAACACTACAGTGGTTGGGCGATTGGCTAACCGACAGGACTGGATGGGGTTAGGTTGGACTGATGGATCCCTAAATTGAGACTCAATTCTGTGACTCAATTCTGTTATGGCACGATAGATGAAGTAAATCTCGGACAAAAATTATTCTATGGAAAAGAATCAACGGTCGTGCCTCTCAATGAGGAAAAAGGCATTGGTCTCTATGATTCAAGTACAATCTTTTCCTTATCTGACTATGTAATTACGGATTCGGTCAAATCAGTTCAATTAGTTAAGGCTTTTGACTACGTTAGAGAAAACTTATCTTGTAGGAATCGCCCGTGCTTTCCGGGCAAGGGAAGTTTTTTTGGGTTCGGTTCTGGAAGAAGCAATAGATTAGTCTCTTGGCCGGATATCCCTGGGCAAGGCTCTCGAGTGTGGGACCCTGTCCCGTGCAAGAAGTGCTACTTCCACTGCTAGCACCCCTGAATTCGTTGCACAGCGGGGTCAGGGATCTTACAGCTAGTATCAGAGCAAATTGGCCAATGAGGATCAACCAAGAAGCCAAAAATGTCAAAAATTTATGAAGAAGCAGTAAAAGGTTGTAATTGTGTGATAAAATTCATACAAATTGTTATTCGGACTGAAATTCATAAATTAGTAATTGGGTCTTTAGATGGAAGTACCGTAATGGCATGGAATCCCGAACTTGCTTGAGGTCTAGACATGATGGTATTTACCTTATAATTCCAAGGCTCGTGACTACCCGTATATACCGAGGGTATAATTGAAGCTCTTTATTGGCAATATATACGAGTAAATCTAAGACTTGAAATTATAAGCAAAAATGCTATCCAGATGATGAATTCGAATGTGGTTGATATGATTTTTAAATTCTAGTTGAGAACTGATGAGTTGATTTAGATTCTGATTGAAAAATGATGATTCCTGAATTTTTGTTGAAATGTAATAAGCTGAGCAAAACCACAATGAGAATGAATGGGACGAGTCCCTGTGATGATGTTCATAACTCGAATGACGTTAATGACCTCAGCAAATCACTATGAGATTAGTGGATTGTGCTGATAGATTGCTGCTATTAACACTTGACCCAGTGGATCAAGTTAAGGGATGTCAAATTAAAAATCTGTATAATTGAAAATTCCCATGGAGGACTATTCAGATAGAAAGTTCGGTCTAATGGACCATTATTGTGATAAGGATTTAAATGTTATGATCTGAGTGAATTGTTATCTAATAATGAGTTCTATATAAGGGATCTTTATCCCAAGATTCTGTTGGGTTCACTAGACTATAAGGAGCCCCAGAATCAGTTGGATCTTAAGGAAAAGAGTTATCCTCTAATTTTGCAAGATGAGGACATCTCACGTTTTTTAAGTGGGGTAGGATTTTAGATTCCTCCCTCCAGCTTTTGAGGTGTGCAGGTGTAAGAACCTCCCCTTCTGATCTTATAATTATTTTCCTCTCTGAAATAAAAGAAAGATCCTATTTTACCCTGTTTTGGCCTAGAGAGAGAAAATATCTAGAGGGAGATAATTCAAAATTGAGATATTTTTTGATATAAAAATCCTCCTAGTGTCTAAAATGGTTTCCCCTGAAACAAAAATTCAAAAAGAACTTTCCAATGTGCAGTTGGAATTAATTGAAAATAGTTAAAAAGGACCTTAGCCTAAGGGTCCAGATTTTCAAAAAAATTTGAATTATGCTCCAATTAAGGTTCCTATGGACCAATAAGATTAATCCAAATGTAGGGAGGAGATAAATTGAAGAATAAAAGAAAATCCTTCACATAAGATAAAGAGTTGACTAAGGACAAGGTTTATTAGTTAAAAAAGAAGAGATATTTAGAGAAAATGATGCATTTTTTACACCTTAGTGTGGGGAATTCCCCTCATGAAGGAGGCGCCTATTTCACATGTGTGGAGGAGTTTTAAACTCATAAATAATGAGATATTTCATCTCTCCTCTCTCCTGTTTCAACTAGATCCAAAAAGTGAGCTGAACTGACCTAAAAATGATCAAAATTTGACCAAACTGATCTGGAAAATTCTAGAATCAGTTTGCTTGGTTAGAGGCTCATATTTTCCTATTAATAGAAGCCTCCCCCTTTGTAAAAGGTTAATAGTATTTATGCACTGTTACTCTACTCCTCCTCAGAGCCAAAAACATTGAATTCACTTGATAATTCAATTGTTTTTTACTAAATCCTCTACAAAGAATTGGTGGCCACTCTTGATCCAAACAAGAGTAGAACCCTCAATCCCTCAAGCCAAGGAAATGTCACAAAACTCTGTGTAAGTTAATAATTCTACTTTTTTTTATTTCTAATCTATGATTTTTTGATTCTTGCTTTTTAATGTGAATATGGATGTTTATGCCTTGATGAAAAGGCCACCCCCTTCTCTTCCTTAAGAACTCAGCCTCTCTCTATCCTAAAAAGAGTAACAAATATACTGATTTAATCTTTCTTATTGTTTACTCACTTGAAAGTGAAAATTGAGTAGATTAGAGTGTTTTACTTTACATGGGATTAATTTTAAATTAATATTAGAATATAAAAATTTGAGAAATGGTTAGCCATACAAAGGAGGTTATGGCAAAATTTTCTTAAATTTTATGGAAATAAATTTTATCTTCATGTTATTCTAAAAGAGTAATCCCCATCGTTTGTGCATTCTAAAAGAAATTATTTTTTATTCTAAAAGTGTTATTTTTATTAGATTTAATATTTATGCATAGAAAGATGCATAAAAGATTTATTTTTATTCTAAAAGTGTTATTCTCATTAAAATTAAATTTATGCATAGAAAGATGCATAAAAGATTTATTTTTATTTCAAAAGTGTTATTCTCATTAAAATTGAATTTCTGCATAAAAAGATGCATAAAATTTTATTTTTATTTCAAAAGTGTTGCTTTCATTAAAATTTATTTTATGCATAAAAGATTTATTGAACTAATGCATAGAAAGATGCATACAAGATTTATTTTTATTTCAAAAGTGTTGATTTCATTAAAATTGATTTTATGCATAGAAAGATGCATAAAAGATTTATTTTTTATTTCAAAAGTGTTATTCTCATTAAAATTGAATTTATGCATAGAAAGATGCATAAAAGATTTATTTTTAATTCAAAAGTGTTATTCTCATTAAAATTGAATTTATGCATAGAAAGATGCACAAAAGATTTATTTTTATTTTGAAAGTTTTATTTTCATTAAAATTGAATTTATGCATAGAAAGATGCATAACAGATTTATTTTTAATTCAAAAGTGTTATTCTCATTAAAATTTATTTATGCATAGAAAGACTTATTTTTATTTCAAAAGTGTTGCTTTCATTAAAATTGATTTTATGCATAGAAAGATGCCCAAAAAAATTTAATTTCAAAAGTGTTATTCTCAGTAAAATTGAATTTATGCATAGAAAGATGCATAAAAGATTTATTTTTATTTCAAAAGTGTTGCTTTCATTAAAATTGATTTTATGCATAGAAAGATGCATAAAAGATTTATTATGCATAGAAAGATGCATAAAAGATTTATTTTTATTTCAAAAATGTTGCTTTCATTAAAATTGATTTTATGCATAGCAAGATGCATAAAAGATTTATTTTTATTTCAAAAGTGTTATTCTCATTAAAATTGAATTTATGCATAGAAAGATGCATAAAAGATTTATTTTTATTTCAAAAGTGTTGCTTTCTTCAAAATTGATTTTATGCATAGAAATATGCATAAAAGATTTATTTTTATTTCAAAAGTGTTATTCTCATTAAAATTGAATTTATGCATAGAAAGATGCATAAAAGATTTATTTTTATTTCGAAAGTGTTATTCTCATTTAAAATTGAATTTATGCATAGAAAGATGCATAAAAGATTTATTTTTAATTCAAAAGTGTTATTCTCATTAAAATTGAATTTATGCATAAAAGATTTATTTTTATTTCAAAAAAGTTATTTTCCTTAAAATTGAATTATGCATAAATAAATGCGTAAAGAATCTTTATATCAAAAAATTAGAATTCTCTTAAATTCTATGTTTAAATTCTATAAATAGAAGTGATGAGAATGTGAGGTGAATTGATGTGATGAGATAAGATGTGAGTCAGATAGATGATGATTGGATGGATGGATGTGATGTGAATAGAAGAATGTGAGGTGAATAGATGTGTTGAGATAAGATGTGAATGAGATAGATGATGATTGGATGGATGGATGTGATGTGAATAGAAGTGATGAGAATATGAGGTGAATAGATGTGATGAGATAAGATGTAAATCATATAGATGATGATTGGATGGATGGATGTGATGTGAATAGAAGTGATGAGATAAGATGTAAATCATATAGATGATGATTGGATGGATGGATGTGATGTGAATAGAAGTGATGAGAATGTGAGGTGAATAGATGTGATAAGATAAGATGTGAATCAGAATAGATATGATGAGAATGTGAGGTGAATAGATGTGATGAGATAAGATGTGAATCAGATAGATGATGATTGGATGGATGGATGGATGTGATGTGAATAGGATAGATGATGATTGGATGGATGGATGTGATGTGAATAAAAGTGATGAGAATATGAGGTGAATAGATGTGATGAGATAAGATGTGAATAGATGTGATGAGATAAGATGTGAATCAGATAGATGATGATTGGATGGATGGATGTGATGTGAATAGAAGTGATGAGAATATGAGGTGAATAGATATGATGAGATAAGATATGAATCAAATAGATGTGAATGAATGGATGGATGGATGTGATGTGAATAGATGTGATGAGAATTAGATAGATGATGAATGGATGGATGGATGTGATGTGTGAATAGAGGTGATGAGAATGAGAGGTAAATAGATGTGATGAGATGTGATGTGAATTAGATAGATGTGAATGAATGGATGGATGGATGTGATGTGAATAGGGGTGAAGAGAATGAGAGGTGAATAGATGTGATGAGACAAGATGTGAATCAGATAGATGATGAATGGATGGATGGATGTGGTGTGAATAGAGGTAATAGATGTGATGAGATGTGATGTGAATCAGATAAATGTGAATGAATGGATGAGATGTAATGTCATGTGAATCAAGATGTAAATGAATGATATGGGATATGAGTGGATGATATGTGATGAAAATGGATGTAAATGTATAAGTGAAGAATGGATGTGAATGTATGTGATGATAATGGGTGTGAATGTATTTGTGAAAGAATTGATGTGAATGAGTATGTGAAAGCATCGATATAGATGTGTATGTGAAAGAATGTGATGTGATGGAAAGAGATGTGATGTGTCATAAATATATGTGAATGTGAATGTGGTGAATATGAATGAATGTGAATGTGATGAATTTGAATGAATGTGAAAATGATGGATATGAATGAATGTGATGTGATAGATATGAATGTATGGATAGATGTGAGTAGTCGTACATGTGAACGATTGGATGGATGTGGATGAATGAGATGAGATGTGTATGAATGAGATATGATGTGGATAGAAGTGATGTGATATAATGGTGATGAGAATGAATGTGATGGATATGAATGAATGTGATGTGAAGGGATTTGAATCGGGATAGATGTGAATGAATGAGATGTGAGGTAAAATGAATGAGATGTGATGTGAGTGAATGTGAAGGGATTTGAATCGGGATAGATGTGAATGAATGAGATGTGAGGTAAAATGAATGAGATGTAATGTGAGTGAATGTGATGTGGTCTGAAGAATGAGATGTGATATGAGTGAATGTGATGTGGTCTGAATGGATGAGATGTGAGTAAATGTGATGTGGTCTGTGAATGGATGAGATGTGAATGAATGTGATGTGATAAGATGTGGATATGGGTAGATGTGAGTGGATGAGATCTGATGAGGTTAAATTGAGGAAGGATGAGATGAGATGAAAGTGATGAGATTGGATGAGAATAGGAATACTTATGAATTGATTATGGAATTAAATAATGTGGTTTGATATGGAACAATGTGGAAAGACAGGATTTCGTTTTAGAAACTATATTTACATCATGTTCACCTTGCAAACGCACTTTCTTACCATCTACGTCAAACTCAAAAGAATTATGCAAATAACTTCTAGAGAAAGATGGACCAATGTTATATAACCACTCGCGACCTAGAATAACATATGCTCGAGTGATGCATAACCTGAAAATCCAAATGCATCTCATGACCTTGAATGACCAATGTGACATCTCGAACTACTATATCCCATACATCTTTATCATAATCGTTAATCAAAGAAACCGCCTACTTATGGTTACTTGAACTTTTTGGCAACTTTAATTTCTTGACCAAAGTATAGTTCAAGAAATTGTGTGTGGCACTATTATCAATCATAATTTGTACCTTGTACCCTTAATGTGACCATACATTCGAACCAACTCATTTGGTCCAAACGTCGGCACCCACATGGATGACGTGACACAACACTTATGAGTAGAATTAGCATGGAAAACTTGAACCTCTGTAAACTTTTGAGAAGTCTCCAAAGGGAGCACCATAGTGTGCACTTGCTTTTCGTTACTATGATCACCCTGATTCTTCTCATTCTTCTTAAGTTTAGGACATTGTAGTTTACTATGACCCTTTCCCATGTAGTGAAGACATACATTTTCCTTTTTAGCTCTATCAAAATCCTCATGCTTCAAAAATCTATGTGGTCCCTTAGACTTCTTAGATTGGTCGTTCTTTTGGTTAGTTCCCTTCCTCTTATTTTGACCTTGATGCTTGGAACCCTTGGACACATTAGGTGTCCATTGTGTGGTGTGCGCACGCTTTTTTCTTTTCGACAGTGTGTCATCAAAAATTTGGGTCTGATACTACTCTGATACCAATATTAGGTCTACTCAACCAGCCGAGACCTCTAGCCAAAAAACATAAGGGCTGAGAGCTCCTAGATTCACCACCCAACCACACCAACTACATGACCCCTTTCAGCTTACTTAGACACCCTTCTTTTCTATTCTAGGCTACTTTGCCACACTTAGCCAAGTGCCCCTTAATTGTGTGTGAACACTTCCCTAGTGCACACCACCACGTGTCCTCTAGCTTGGCCATGCTAGCTCCCACTAAATCTCGCCCGTGCCTTGTCCAGACGGTTGAGCTCTCTAGGCTCCCAGAACTACTACTATCTTGACATAAAAGACTAGAGTAAAGGTATCCTAATGTGAGCTATTCCAATCGCTTCTCTCGTAATTGTTCTGGAATAGACTTTACACTAGGAAATGTATATGATTCCTCCAAGGAAGGGTCCCTCCATAATTCTCATGGGGATAGAAGTCATATCAGCAACTCAGAGAGACTACCAATGTCCTATCCCTCAATCAGCACTGGGGACCTATGGAGGTGGCATGAACTCACACACCCTTAATTCATATTCTTTATTCATTTCTCCACACAATTGAAATACATTGGGAGATAGTTCATGCACACATTCCACAGTAGAATACAAGTCATGAAAATTTGACAATGTAAAAACTTTTTAAAGTTTAGAAAAACATATATACTAAGAATCATACTGAAAATACCAAAATATCATCCATCTTAACAAATATTAATAATGTCAAATGTATCCGCCAAAATATCTCCCTCACACCATGCCTCTGCTCCTCGAACTAGGAAGATATGCACCTATCCAAGCCCGAGCACTCCAACTTGTGCTACCATCCGGCAAGAGGAGCCCACAAATCTCGCATCCCACATCGGTAAGAGCCATTTCTGATGGTGTATTCTTACCAAGGCATATAAGCACTCTAGGTTGTTGCGTTCGCAGCAAAGTCTTATGATCACACAAAGTAGGCCTACCTAGGCCTACCTAGAATAGTATACACTGAAGCCACCTCTGTCCTCACACTAGGCATGTCAGGATGACACCCATGTCCACCAAGATGGTCAAGGTCTCAGACAACCGTCTTCATGATAGGACTCACCACTCGGATGACATCAACCACCTGTGAGGTACCTTCACAAGCTCCACCAATTATTTTAATAATTCCACTAAGTATATTACAAATAGTATCCAAACACTTTTCAAACATGATCAATCAAATATGCATCATGCATGCATGGTTGCTTGATCACTAATTATATTACAAATAGTATCCAAATAATTTTCAAACATGATCAAGCAACCATGCATGATGCATGCCTCATCATGAAACGGGGTAAACCATCGTAAGTCTCAATGAGACAGACTAGATCCTCTATCAAATCTCCAAACGCATTTCTCGATCCAACTACTTTCCATCAAAGCCTTAACAAACATTTCTATTAGTCCCCAAGGTCTTAAATCCTTTTATTTCTCTTAAGCTTGAACCTCTACTCACCTTGATTTTTTTTATTCTTAATTGCTACCACCTAGCTTTCTATTTCTAGAGTTTTATTGGTGGATGATTTTTCCAAGAAGGTTTGGGTCTTTTTCTTGTCCCAGAAATCTCATACATTTACAAAGATGTTACTATGGTTATAATATGCACATTTATGCGCACAATTCCCTTGCACAATTGTTTTTTAGAATTAGACCCATAGATATTTAAGGAATTTATAATATTATATGAAGGTATCGCATAACTTCTTTCTTAATACCAACTTAATGTGTACTAGGGTGAAAATTAGCACATTTACATGTACTAATGTGCAACTAACACATTTTTGTGCACATGATTTTAACTCTCTACTAATGAGTCCCTTCCAACAATATGTCCATCTATATCTAGGCTTTATTAAGTTCTAAATTAATGTAGTAATAGGGCACCACCCTTCAATTGTAATCTATTTGACAAACTATGCCTATAGGCATCGTGATTTTTTTCCAACTAACCTTGTTCTACTAATTTTTGCTATAGCCAACCTTAGGATAACCAAAAAATGAATAAACTAGGTCTGGATAAAGGCCTAAATAAGTTATAAAATTAGTTTGATTCTCTATGTTTCTAAAATAACCATAGAATTTAATTTGCCCTAAAAGAATGAATTCAAGTCATTTTTTAATTCTTATGGTCAAAGGATAAAGTCCTAAATAAGTTATAAAACTAGGTGCATACACTTAAATGCATAATTCAACTTGCTATAAATATTTACAGAGAATTGGAAAATTAGAAAAGAACTAGATGTATGCAAAGGAACAGACAAAAGTGTCAATTTAGCATAGAGAATGATAAATTTGAATATGTAGGCCAAATCTTACTTGATGTAAGGCTTAAATAGTGTGTAAAAGTACTACGAGTGTGGTAATTTGCACTCTCCAAAGGCTTAAATAGTGTGTAAAAGTACTACAAGTGTGGTAATTTTCACTCTCCAAGCCTCCAAGAAGTCCACGAGTTTTTCTCCTCTACTTTAAATGCTCACACAAGCTTCAATAAATGCCCAAAATTTAAGGTAGAAGTACCTATGCTAAGTAGGCTAGGTATGGGGATTATGACAACCTTGAAGTACTCACAAAAAATCATGGATTTCTAGCTTAGGGGAAGGGGGGTTTATAGGAATTCTTCTATGCATGCTCCATAAATGCTCTAGAAGTTAATGCCCATTTCTTGGTTGCTCATACATCATGCATATCTCTCATTTTTTTGGTCTATCTACTCAATTTTCTCAAGTTAACTAAAGCTAAGAGAGCTCAACACCACCAAACCACTACCTAGACTCAAAACCATCAGCTTTTTTCACTTTTCACAAACCATCTTGACAAGACTACTTTTCACTTCCCCACCTTGTTTTAATTTAAACCATGGTTTTTTACTTAACCTTAGAACTTTAATACACACACTTAGGCTAAGCCTATTGAGTTTATTTTTCTCAAGATGCTATCAACACATTTTCCAAGCTCTTCGTTCTGACCTAAACCCCACATTCCAGATTTAATTATAGGTTCAGACTTCTCAAATTTATATGGTATCTAAATCCTTTCACACAAGCGTACACACGTGTACACATGCACAACTGTATTTTTATAGTTTTCTGAGCAACCTTATAAAATTTCAAGGTTATTACCTAAATTTTATTTTTCAAAAGTTTTTTCTTATTTTTGAAAAATTTCCCTATGTGCACATTTCTTCTTCAAGAATTTAGCCTTTTTTATTTAACATTTTCTTTGAACATGGGTAGGGGGATCTTATGCACATGTCCTTGAGAGTTTCTCATCAAACCAATGCTCTTACACTGTAGTTTTTTAACCATCAATCCACAGTGTTCCATTGGCATGACTACGTCAAGCCTAAAATGCAAAAGCTGAAAAGGTGTGTCGCTTGATGATAGCCACCTGACATGTAGTGCAGTATGTCCATATAGAGCAGACTCACAACTTGTTTTCCTTATCGATTTTTGATGTCTCTACCATCCTTATTATGAGAATAGTACACGTCTTGTTTGTGCTTTCATCTTGGTTGTTCGTCGCTTGTGGGTGTTTACTTTTGTGTACCACAAGGAACTCTTTGAGTAAGAACTTCACCACTTTGTTTATAAAATATGTTTATAGTGGGAAACCAAAACAAGTAATCACATTCTCATAAAAAGGAACTTAGTGGTAGATCTCGTGTGTTGACATTCTGCGTAGCGTTGGCCTCAACCCACTTTGTGAAGTAATTGGTGGTGACTATAATAAAGTGCAATTGGGTTCCCTTAAGCCCCACTTTTCAAACGGTTGTTCTAAAATTACAAGGGTTAGGGGCATTCGATCCTTCTCTTGGACTATGGAAAACCTTTAGCATTCATCCTCGCAATGTTTGACAAACTCGGTTGTGTCTCTAATGAGTGTAGGCCACACCACAATCTGACCTAGAGAACCTTATGGAATGTCATGTCCCTAGCACAGTGCCCTCCACCACCAATGCTAGAATGGGCTTGATCAAGAATGATGTCATCGTCATGAATGCATTTTCTCATGATGCCCATATTGACCAGGCTTCTTGTAAAGCATCCTGTGCTATCTTGGTAGGGGCCGCCTTTCTAATGAGGCATATAGCACTATCCTTCTTGATGGGATGACCAATTGGGAATCCATTGGCTAAGAAAAGGGCAATGTCTTCATTCCATTCTAGGACGTGGTAAATATAGAACAATGGAGTGTCAAGAAGATCATCTTCCTCTCCTAGAGGGTGCTCTCCATGTCAAATTCTTGAAAGGAGGTTGGCATGGATATGCACGGATCCCTTTTGCACGACGATGATGGTGAAATATTACTCTAAAAGAATAAGTGACCATTTAATGATGTGCCTCATGGTCATTAGGAAAAATTTGAACTCACAAACTAACCCTCTAAGGGCTTTCTCTCTCTTCCATGAATCAAGGAAAAGTGCAAAAATAATGTTATAATATTGCTCCTCTCTCTTCTCTTTTGAATCTTGTACATCTCAAAATATTAGTTTTATAATAGATTTACTTATTATTTTATTGACTGTCCAAGAACTGTACCAGACTTGCTCAGAACGCGAATATCTCAAAAACTATTGTTTTATTTGATCTGGTTTCAAATATCTCAAAAGATATGACATTCTTAAATGCCCACATTCGTTTATAACTGAAGAAACAATCATTTCGTGATTCTAGAAGGATTTTATCTTTAAAATGGAATATCTTGATTTGTACTTTGTATTTCATAATTTCTTTTTACAAGTACGTAGATCCGTGCTTTATCTACATTATGGTGCGTTTTTATATTTTTTTATAGACATTTGGAGAGAATAGTCATTTTTTAAGATTTTATGAATGTGTTTAGATTTATTATTTTAGAAAATAGTGCATTACGAATTTTCTCTTCTTCTTCTCTTTAGGTCATTTCTTCTTTCCATATCTCATTTCTTCTTCTACTTTCAAATTTGCCAAACAGTTTGTATTTCCCTCCATCTCCAAACAGTTTGCATTTCCCTCCTGTTCTATTACACTTGTTCACTACAAAGCTAGAGAGAATGAAGAGTGATTTGATTTTTTGGTGAAGCAGCTGAGGCATATTCGGTGGACCTCATGCATGATGGTCAATTGGCAGCTATTCATGATGCGAAGCGCATCACTCTTATGGACAAGGATTTGAGACTTGTACAAAGGATTCATAAAATAATGGTGATGCCTTCAGTTTGAATATGGATAATATGATTTGAGTAAATCATATGATGCATTGTAAACCTGTGTTTCAATGTACTTGTAATCTATGAGAAGTGTTTTTAATACAAGTACAATTTGATGTTTCTTTCTCAATATCTGGGGTGTTATCTTTTCCTCTCGTATAGTTTTTCAAGTTTATCGAAAGCATTATTTTTTTGTTCACAGGCCTCATATGGATTTAGGATTTTTCACACATGTATGCATGAAAGACTATAAGTGTATAAAATTTCAATGAATTTAGAAGATTTAAAAATTTTATCTTTACTAAAAAAATATAATAAAAATTACTCAAAATTAGATTACTTTAAACATGGAATGAAGTTCTAGAAACCCTAGGGAATTAGTGAGATGTTGCATCAGAGGAGCTCTTATAAATAAGGAAATTACTAAATATAATAAAAATTACTCAAAATTTTAAGAGTTATTTATTTTCTTTCTATAAAAATATAAATATAAGTTATATTTTCAGTTTTTGAAGTTATAAATATAAGTTTAGTGTCTTTCATTTTCATTCTATTCTTGTTTTATCTTCTTCAAGAACATGGCTCGCATGAAACAGACTGCCAAGAGGGTTGATCTCGTGAAGGTCAGGCCCCCACCACCGCCCACACATCGCAAATATCGGTGGAGAACCGGCACCATCGCCCTACAAAAAATTAAAAAAGTATCAGAAGATGGCAGACCTTCTGATCTCCCGAGGAGGCCTTTTCATCGCCTCGTTAGTGAGATTATGGATGATCTAAATGCGAGCCGGCTATCTCGATGGCATCTCTAGGTCGACAATAGTGAGGCTCCCACACGATTTACAGTAGTAGCTTTAGAAGCTCTAAAGCTTTTTTGGTGGACATATATGATGACACAGGGTACGCAGCAATCCATGCCAAGAGAGTCACCATAACTGACAAAGATATGTGGCTAGTTCTACGCATGTGGAAGTGGAGGGAAGATTATAGTGATGATGAGCCGCAGTTTAGGGTTTAGGATAATCTCATGTATATTATCATGATGTAAATGCTTTACTTAATGAAAATATATTTTTTTGATCCTTGCCAAGTGTCTACTTGTATTGTGATTTCAATTTCAAATTAATGAACAAATATTATTTGTTGATTTTAATTTTAAATTAATGATTAAATATTATTTGTTGATTGCACAAATACAACAAAACTTTAAAAATATATTTTTATTAATATAAAAATTGTTACATCATGAGATAGAAGCAAGTACAAAAACCCTAAACTCTGTGCCTCTTAGAACTAGGCTCAACAGAGTTAGTAGGAGGTTTAAGCGAAGGAATTACAAACAAAATTTTCTTTGAGCTCGAGCTAGATAGCATGAAGATTAATCTTCCCAGTGGTAAGACCTAGGCCAACTAGTGAATGAATCTTCCCTCCATGCTGAGCTTCGAACAAGTATAGGAGCTTGCAACGTTTCACAAGCACCACCTTCTCTAAGCTTGATTTCACAGGCATGGACTTGAATGCAGCACCCTTTGTTAAAGCCTTGATCTTCATGAGAGAGACTTGTCCATTAGGGGAGCATACTTTGCGAAAGACAATAATGTCTTGGAAGATTTTACCAATGTACTCCTTCAAAGCTGCATCCTGGACTCTTCACATGGGATAATGGATGAAGCTTCTTCTTCGGCTCATAATTCTATATCTACTTTGGTGATTTCTTTGTTGATCATGGTGGTCTATTTTTGGGGACTCAGGTTGAGTGATGCTCACTCCGAGGTGATTCCAGTATTTGCAGTGCTGGAGGGTCCATGGTTGCATCATCAGCAACTCACTTCTTCATTTTTCTGTTCACTGTGAGCTGCAGAGAGGGTGTTAGAAATGTGCATCTCTCACATGAATAGCCTCTTTTTTGGATAAGTGTTATTTCATTTATTCTATTGAGATTTGGTCAACTTCATTTGGGAGGTATATATGGAATTGCCCACCATTGTAACATTTACTCATTCTGCATTAATCAAAGGCCGCTTTGCCTCTCTCTCTCTCTCTCTCTCTCTCTCTCTCTCTCTCTCTCTCTCTCTCTCTCTCTCTCTCTCTCTCTCTCTCTCTCTCTCTCTCTCTCTCTCTCTCTCTCTCCCCCTATCTTGTGTATGCTTTTGCGCATTCTGACAAGATGGTGTTGAATATTTGCTCATGCAGGTCGTCCTTGAGGTCTTGGATTTGAGGGAGGAAGAACTCTACTGCCACCTTGTCTGGGATGTTGATGAAGACCTCATTGACTTTGACATTGTGGATGTCCCTCCACAAGTAACTCAGATTGGCCGATACGATGGCATGACTTTTTGCATGTAAATATTTTCTTCAGGAAATTGTCTATGTCTAGAGTTTGCATCTAGAGCTGGTGGAGCAAGGGGTGGCAGAGGATCAACTGCTGGAGACACATCTCAGCCAATAGCTCTTGCTAAACCAAGCTTTGGATAGTGCACATCCATAGCCCCGGTACCATAGAACCTGCCTTACCTGCCAGATTTTAAAGTGTGAGAGCTACACTCAGCCCTCCTCCCTTCCACAAGCCCTCTCTAGCTGGAGCACGTGGAAGGAGTCAGTAAGACTAGAAAGCCTCATTGGTGGGAACTGCCTTAGCCACCGTGTCTAAAGCAGTATCCCCAGAATCAGAATCAGTATCTGAATCCTTGTTCTTTTTAGGAAGCTTGTCTTTTGCCTGCAAGGATTTGTCCTTCTTCTGGGGACAGTCCCTAAACAAATGACCTTTCTTACCCCACAAGAGAAACAGCGGGATCGAGCTTTCTTCTTTGTGTTGACACTCGCAAGAGCCTGTTCACCGGAACTGTCGTAGATCCACAGCACAGAACTAATCCGTACCATCTGAGACAACCAGTTGAAATACGTGAAAATTGTCCTCCGTGAACCAAAACCTAGGAGTACATCATGGTCTTGATCCTCGAGACCGATCCACAGGACTAGAATTCCATGACAATAGCAATGAAGCCTCGTCCACTGGAACAAATAATCACTCCACCGGATCACCCTTTTCGAGAAACTCACAAACTTACCGAAAGCCTTCATCACGAACTCCCCAAAGGTCCTTAAAAAATGTTCACCCGAACTCGGAGTTCGAAGCACGCAGGAACATACTCCAAGAAGCCTATAAGGATCAACACACTTAAAAACCTTCACTTTAAGAAAATTAACGCTGCCAAAAATTGGAGTCCTCGCCATGCTCAGTCCGCTGTCAGAGGAAAACGCTCGCGCAAGTGCCAAGGTTTTACACAACGTGGCCATCACCTCAACCATCGAGTTTGCCCTGCTCTTCTTCGCTGTTGCACTGCTGTGGCCAGGTTGCGCTCTTGCCCTCACACAGGCCTTTGCTTGTGGCTGCCTTAAAAAACGCAACCAGCACCCCACAGTAAAACAGTTTCAGCGCCGCCACGACCTTCCCTATCAGGCCTCCCACGCACGATGTCCCAGTCCTGTACACCCCTCAGTGCTGCAGAGCAGCCACCTTCTCCAACTCCTCCGTGTGCCCAAGAATCAACGAGCACGTGGCTCTAATACCATGTCAGAATGCGCAGAATCATACACGAGATAGAGAGAGAGAGAGAGAGAGAGAGAGAGAGAGAGAGAGAGAGAGAGAGAGAGAGAGAGAGAGAGAGAGAGAGAGAGGGGCAAAGCGGCCTTTGATTAATGCAAAATGAGTAAATGTTACAATGGCGGGCAATTCCATATATACCTCCCAAATGAAGTTGGCCGACTCTCAATAGAATAAATGAAATAACACTTATCCAACAAAGAGGCTATTCACGTGAGAGATGCACATTTCTAACACATTTATAGTGCTGGCACTCAATGATGCAAGTTTTGCATTCTCAGTAGGATGGGCTATCTCTTGGTGGAAAGTCGACAAGTCCAAAGACAAGCTACATGCCTCCTCTTCTTGCTTGTCCAGGACTATCTCCTCTGGCTCCTTCTCTTCATGGGTGAGAAGAGGCACCACTGAAATCAAAGCATACTATATAAATAGCGAAGGCAATATCCCGCTCGATGAGATCGATCGAGTTTACCTCCTCAAAAAGTGAGGGGCACAGAGGTAGATCGGAGGGGGGGGGGACATGTGCAAGTGCTCTTTGCACAACCTTTCTATGGTTGTCACCACTCTTCATGGAGAAGAGGAACACTAGGAGTATCCACCGAGCAGTGGAGTCAGGGATTAAAAATGTGATATCATCACATCCCGCGCAAAAAAATGCAAGCACTGAGCTATCAGGCTCTAGAGTCCTAAATATATTCTCTAGCTCAACACTCTGACAAAACCTAGGGTAAATCTGGTCCCACATCTGACCGTTAACGGGTTTCACTCACGCGAACACATCATGGATGAGAAGCCATGGTGAAGGCGTAAAGGGAGCAAGCAAGGTGGATAGAAAGTGAGAGATAGAGAATGCAATAGAAGTGAATGAAAATAACCCCTATTTATACTTATAAATATAAGTTTATATATTATTTCATTAAAACTTTAATAAAGTAATATATATTTTATTAAAATTTTAATGGAGTAATATTTATTTCATTAAAACTCATGAGGAGGTGATGGCACTCAATGAGGCTAGTGGTGGGTCATGACTTTGGGTTTCGTAAGACTGGATGGATGCAATTTATACTTATGTTTACTATTGTACTTAAAATATCTATAAACTTATATTTATTTTAATACCTTATGTTTATACTTTAGTAAATAAAGGACACTTCAATAAAAAATATAATAAATAATAAATCATACTTTTATTTCTTGTTTCATATTATTAGTATTATTATTATATTTTATTATTTACAAAGTTACTTATATTATTATTTACACTTAAATATATACTTAAAGTTATATTTATTTTTATACTTATATCCATAGACTTAAAATTAATGACACTTCATTAAAATATAAGAAATCATAAATCATATTTATATTTCTAGGATAATTAATTATATTATTGTTTACACTTAAATATATATTTATACTTATATTTACAATTGTACTTACTTGTACTTATCTTTATTTTCTTACATATTAATAGGTTTGAAACACGGTAGACTTAAAAAAACCACTATAATTTATGAAAATGAAATAAAATTAAATTTACAACACTTTTAGAGAAACAGTTTTTAGTATTCACTTGAAAGAATAAGAATTACATGGACTCTACAATTTCAAGGATGTGTGGAGCAACACACTGCTTGCATGTTTTGCAATGTTCACTTTGACTCCCACCTTCCTACCATCCAACTTAAAATAAAAATTACAAGGGGGATCATTGGACATGAGTTGGATTTCCTGCCTCAAAAAACTAAGGGGCCAATGACTTTCTACATTAACGCTAAAAGGGTCATGACTCTCCCAAAGAATATTCACATCAATGAGTGCTGAATGCAATTCATCTCGCATGTCTTGGTCCAAGCTGAGCCAATCCCCTCGTAGAAGTCACCACCTCCTATACTTGAAGCGAATGCACAAAGTTTGTCTTGCAATGAAGTACCTGTTTTAAAAAACAAACAACCAACATTAAAACATAAAATCAACAATCAACATTCAACAGTCAAAAATCAACAATCAGTGTCTTGCAATGAAGTACTTATGAATAAAAACCATCAACAATCAACAAACACATTAATTCTGCAATCTTACCTAAAGGTAACATCTGACACAGTAATTCTACACTCAATGAAGTACTTGCAATGAAGTACTTATGAATAAAAAACCATCAACAATCAACAGACACATTAATTCTGCAATCTTACCTAAAGGTAACATCTGACACAGTAATTCTGCACTCAATGATATCATCGTGGTGAGTTCTCTTGAGATGCCATGACTCGCCCAGTAAACTGAGTCATCCAATCCTCAGATGGGCACTAGAATTGGTAAGTAATCTTAGTTTCTTAACTACTTCACATGATCCAAACAAATGTGCAAACAAACCAACTTAGATGCACATCTCTAGAGCCTGTGGATGGTTTCATGGAAGCATGAACATCAGCATAAACATGTTGAATGAAAGTCTCTATTATTGCACTCATACCATTTGTGCATCTCTTGAACTCTATAATTCTACCTTTCCATTGCTTGTTAGGGTATGTGACATCTTTGAGCTTGACCTTGAAATTGCTACGAGTACGTGGTCACATTAAAATCCAATTTAACTTACTGTACTGATCAGGGATCTAGTTACTTTCATCATCTCTCTTGTTAAACACCTCCACTATGTGAATATTACTAATATTCCTCCTCCTTGAAGACATCTAAATTAATAAAGCTAGACTCTATGATTGATAAATATATATGTTAGATTGTAAGCAACAAATAAAGATTAAAATAACAATAAATAAACAGCAACTTGCTGCTTTGATTTACACAATCTTGTTGCTCACAATCTTATTGCTTTGATTTACACAACCTTGTTGCTCCTATGAAAATAAACCTAAACACATCAAGACAAAACATTAACAAACCCTAAACCTATGATCATTACTCACATTAAGATAAAACATAGACTAACCCTAAACCTATGATCATTACTGTGTATTTTATGCCACTTGAAATCATTAATGTGCAAAGAAGATTGTAATAAACAAATAAAGATTAAAAAGACATAGACTAACCCTAAACCTATGATCATTACTGTGTATTTTATGCCACTTGAAATCATTGTGCAAAGAAGATTGTAATAAACAAATAAAGATTTAAAAACAAGAAATAAATAGCAACTTATTGCTCACAACCTTGTTGCTCCTGTGAAAATAAACAGCAACATATCAAGAGCAAACATAAACAAATCCTAAACCTATGATCATTACTGTGGTATTTTATGCCACTTCAAATCAATACTGTGTGCAAGGAAGATTGAAAGCAACAAATAAAGATTAAAACAACAAGAAATAAACAGCAACTTACTGCTTTGATTTACACAACCTTGTTGCTCACAACCTTGCTCCTGAGAAAATAAATAGCAACACATCAAGACAAAACATAAACAAATCCTAAACCTATGATTATTACTCACATCCAGACAAAACATAGACAAACCCTAAACATATGATAATTACTCACAAGAATTTGAAGCCGCTTCACATCAAGATAGCTATCTGTGATGCATAGAAGAGAAAGTTCCTGTGAGAAAACGGGCATAACTCACAGACGTTTTGTCCAAATGAGATAAAATTTTAAGAGGGGACAGCTATGGTGTAGAACAACATGACTATAAATTTTCGTGAAGAAAGAACCAGAGTTGTAGAAGATATGGCGAAATTGAATTCCACCAAAAAAAAAAAGAGGAAAAATGAAAAGGTAATGAAATGCAAAAGGAGGGAAAGTAAAAAGTTAAACATAAAAAATGGAAAAATTTAAAATTCGATTTTTTCAAACTTCCATGTGCTGACCACAAGGTACATCTGACATGAAAGATATGGAATCTGACATTTCTCTATTTTTTTAAGATATGGGCTCTATTATTTTATTGTCTTAAGAGATTTGGGCAAAGATATGAGAAAAAGATCCATGTCACATGGATCTAGAATCCCAGCTCTCTCATTGGTCACGCTAATCTTTTTTTATTCACTCCTTAAGGGGCAAAATGGAGAGTCCGTATTTTTCCTAATGGCAAAACTTTGTTGGAAACCCTAGAGGGGATTCTCCATATTGAATTTTAGAAAGGTGATCAGCATCGACATTCACAGATCCCTTTTGCACAATGATGGGGTGAAATCGAACTCCAAAAGAGTGAGCAACCATCTGGTGATATTCCCCGTGGTGTGCAAAATATTACTGAAAAACCTATCCCCTTTATGTTTATTAAAAGTAAGCCATCGACTCTATGGACTGGGTATTTGTATTTTACTATGACTTGTTAAGAGTACAGTATAATCAATACACATCTAGAAAGTTATGTTCTTCTTTTTAAAGAGAAGGACTAGAGCTTCCAATGGCGAACTATAATCAAACCCCATTATAACAACTCCTCAACTTGTTTTTAGATTTCCTTTTGTTCCATGATGTCTATATGAAGGTAGAGATTTTCTATGCAATACCTCAATTTTATGGTCCTCTAATCTGGTTTTAGGAAAGAACTAATCATAATTAATGGTGGTTGCTCAAGTAATTAAATATTCTAGAGATAGTTCTTTCATGAAACAACTAATCTTCATTAATGGTGGTTACATAAGTAATTAAGTGATTTTTTATTGATTTTGTATGCTCCTAGGCTACCGATTCAACTATCCATGAAAAAATATGAAATGCATGGACAAAAATGAACTTTCCTACTCTAATCGACACCTAATGGATCTTAATGCTTATGTTTTCACAATGGATTCCACTCCTAATCACAATTATTAAGCTATTTCTTGATGTAATTTAAGCCTTGTGGGCTCCACAATCATACCAATCACCAAGAAACCACAAAATATGAAATTAAAATGCCCTAATGAGGCCTGCATCTAGAAGCAAGACTGATCTCATAATGACGCAGGTCCTATGAACCATGTTGTCACTTAACAATGGAATAAATCCGAAGAGGATATCAAAAAGTGGTCCTCCTAGTAGGCTCAAATGATTTCAAATGAACTCTTTGATTGACATCTAGAAACTTGTTTAAGGCAATTTATGATTAAACTTCAAAATAAAATCAAAAACAACAAGCTTAACACATCCAAGGCTCTGAACCGTATTTGGAGTGTGACCTTGTAATCACACCGAGAAATATTGGGTAATAGCTTGGAATAAATTGATGTGAACAGAGCTAAGCCATAGTCTCTGATAGTGGCATCAAATATGTTTAGCTCTTTGGCCATTGCTGAATCATGTGTTGTTGGGTCTTGCCTTTGAGTCGCAATGTAACTCCTCGATCTAGATACGCTAGCTCGTCCGTGCATCCTACTCCGTTGTCACATTGGAATGCTTATCCTCATTCGCCTACACCTTTCATGCCGCCTCGACAAGCTGCCTATCACCACAACTACCCAAAGCATATTCCCACTATGCCCTGTATCCGGCCACAAATTGGTCCTGAACCACACCATTTAACCTTCATGGCATATCCTGGACCCTCCACGCATTTTCACCATAGCTTCACCATGGTGCTGGAACATATCAAGCGCCCTCAACTTTGGGCTTAATGTTAAATAGAGAAAGTTTAAGAAATTTGTATACATGCTTCCTTAAGACTAGTAATAGTGGCTGGGGCATTTTTTAGGTTTAGCCGGCCCAGTGTAAAAAAACTAATCACTTGTATATAAACCATTTTTAACATTCAGTAGTACACAAACATTACCTTGCAATAGAATGCTTCTTCTCTTTTCTTGCTCGCATGTATGTTATTGAATCTTGCTTGCTTCAGAGACACAGGTTTATTTATAGGTTTCTCTCTTGTATTAGTTCTTCTTCTTCCCTTGCCTTTTATGAGAGAGAACCACCGTGAAGACAAATCTCTATTTGCATCCATCTAGGCAAAGAGCTCTCTTCCTCAACCTCCTTAGCGAGGAGCATTTCGGTGTTATAACAAAGTGAGGACCCCAGACAGATGAGCTAGCATAGCTATATTGGGAATTTACATTGCTACTCCAAGGCAAGACTCAATGACACATGATTTGGCAAATTGTAAGGCTAAGGTAAGCTCTTGACTTGAACACAAGGTTACATAGATACCCTCCCCTCATTTTGTGCTACTTGAGTTTGATGCTTTGGAGCCACTATTGTAAGGAATACAAGCTCTGTTATATACAATGATAATCAAAATGCAAATAGAATCTGGTATCAACACCATAGATCATCATCAATCATGACAAGAAGGACATGCATCCAAAGTTGATATCTGCAGGGTGTGAAGCAATTTGAATAGACGCGAAGAAGAGGGACCGAATTCCATACAACAGCAAGGCATGTGTTGAACTTCCTTACTTCTTGCATTTATACTTCTCGTCTTGATCATCACTATTTTTGACCACAGTTCTGTTCTCCTCATCGTGAACCTTCTATAACCTGTGGCAAAGTTTACTCGAGTACTCACTATGCATGCATGACTGCCTCTCTTGCGTAGCAGTAAGCTTAAATTCAGTGACGATTTGATGCCCAGACTCTTCTCTCTGTAGCTTCTCCTTGATTTGATTGACCCCCCCTACCTAATGGTTCTGACCAATTGATTTATCCTTAGCCAAATCTCCTTCTTGGTGTGTCCAAATTTCTTCTAACTCCCAACTATTTTGTAACAAGCTAGAATAAAATTAATCTAAGAGACTAAAGTAAGAAGAGCTAAGGGGACCCAAAAAAAAAAAATTTTGTATTTATAGGCCTTGAGGTAGCAAGCCACCCCTGAGTCCACATAGGTGTATTCATTTTGAACTACTCTTATTTTTCTTGCACCATCCCCACCAATTACTTTTACTTTCTCCACTACATCTTGAGAATTTTTGTCCTTCCATTGACTTGGTTTGTATTGCAAGATCTTGATTTCAAAGTAAAGGCTTCATTGTCTATTTCTCTATCGATACATATTCCACTGTGATTCCTGCAGTATAGCAAAATCTTCCACATCCTCCATTATCTCTTTTGCTGTGGGGAAGTAGCTTGTCCCAAAAATAGCCCCAAAAACACACTGGTTGGAACTTTATAACAAATGTTACTCTTAGAGATTGCCCCATGTTTGTGTGGCGATTGGTAGGTTCACATACCAATCCATTGCTACACCTACAAAGCACGTTGGAAAAGTAAGTTGCATGAATTTGTTTCTTCTTCCAACAAATGTGGTCACTACACAATTGGTCTCAAAGTTGTATAGATACTTGAGATCATGACATGCCTAGTGGGCGCAAACTACCTTCATGAGAGAGATCGGTTTTGCAAGCTTTCAAATGGCGATTAAGGTTATTCTTGTTGTTCTTCACCTGCTTTATAGGAAAGGCTTTAGGATAGCAGGCTACAGTCTTTATAATAAGCAAAGAGCTAAGTAACACTCTAGACTTTTTATTTCAACAGCCTAACAATTACTGTCAAAATTCTAACATGTACACTTTGATAGCATATTTATTGCAATGTTGATAAGCAGTAAGAATCAAACTTTTTTATTATAGTCTTCTTGTATTTTCCATAAATTCACCTATGTTTCTACAACGTTGAGAATAAAACATTGACCTCTTAGTGATGTGTACTCCGACCGTTTTCCTCGTACGTACTTTTGAGTACTGGGCATCTCAGTATCTACGAATTTGTGGTAGTTGCTTGTGTTGATCGCCCCATGTTGTCAAACGGAACCAACTATATAATACTATCAATAGCATCAAGTGTACCTGGCTGAAGATTGTTCTCGGATAATCCATTCATCTCATGCAATGATGCAATATTGCAGGGTCAGACCCCTAAGATGGTAGCATCATATTTAAAAAGTCATCAAGAGAACACCATTTGAGATCATATTATTATAAAGAATCACAGGGCCATCTATCATTACAACAGAACGTGGTCAAGCCATAGCACTCAAACGCAAAGTTCGCTTTAATATTACTGAGATGCTTGAATGCTATCAGAGAGAATCACATAACCTTTCAGAACTCCTACCTAAACATCATTAGGCACAAGCGTCCAAGCATTTATTCCTCTCATTCAGTTATCAAGATCCACCACATAAATCCAATTAGAGGTTTTCTTTGGAAATGTTCGGATCAAATTCGTACTCACCCTTTATCTCTTGGAGGGCAGGATGCTCTGTTACATTAAAGAGCTATAGTAGGGAAACTTTTCCTGCAATCACAGCCATAATTTTAATTGCTCTAAGGAATAACCTTGAATCAATACTTTCCGTTAGCTCCTCTGCTCCTCAAAACCATAAATCGTATGTGTCATTGGAAGGGTGTCATTCCTGCTACTCATCGGCAAAGTTAAGTATCAGTTACTGGAAATCTATATAACCACTGAAAACGCAGCCGCTGAGAAACAGTTATTTGTGTATGCCAAATGTAGGTAGTCTTCTCAAGGGTGGTTTTATCCCCAGCTGCATCAGCATATTGACGCTGCCTTGACTTGCACAGTAAAAACCTTATGCAGAACTGCTGACAACCAATTAGTATTCAACCCGAAAGAACGAGGAGGATCTAAGCCAGCTACTATTATGAGAATCCCAATGTTAAGTGGCTAAAAAAATTCTGCAATAAGGACAGCTCATCTCACCCTCTAGCCTTTATATTATTTCTAAACTGAAACTCGAAACTTAAGGTGGGCTACTTCCCGAGCCTTAGTGGGCAGAAGAACACATTTTGTCATGATCAAGGCATTACAGAACATTGTCCGAACGAGAAGTTGAGCAAAATTTTGTCAATTACAAAGATTATCAACAGCAGAAATTGGTGAAATCCGAACTGTGGCTGATACAAGATGTCGAAAAATTCGAGCAAGAAGGATACTGGACATACATGGGTCTGACTTTCTAAACCCCATCTTTTTGATGAACGAGTCCAACATCATATGCTCAAGGTAATATACAATCCATTACTAGAGAGTAAACATCATCCTCCTGGTCTGCTTCCGTGATCTTCCAAATTGCTGCATTTCCATCAGCCTGTGCTCCTCAAGCGAAGGCATCCTCCCGGTCTGCTTCCACATGATCTCCTTCTTCCAAATTGCTGAATTCTAAAAAGTGAGTTGGCCTATGCTCCTCATGATAGTATTCCTTGGGTGTCGACAACTTTATGCCATACTTCATGCTTGTTGAATGCTTAACGCCCATATAATTATAGTTCCAAGGGCCATTGTCAGGAACCTGTTAAGCCAACACCCTCAGACTTTTAGAAACTGCACAGACAACATTAAGTGCATAGCAGCTTTGCATTAAACACAACTTTGTCTACCATTTCATGCAGCTAATGGTGACTATCGTACAGTTCTACTCTTAATTTCCTTTCATATCGCAGGGAGAAGACTTAGCATCAAACACTTGCATACCATGTAGTATCCCAAAAACCGATCGCTGAGAAGCATCTGTACTTTCTCATAATGCGTCAAAAGATAACCATGTGGATTGCTCCCACTGTCCTTATTGAGACGACCCCACTCATAACCAGAGGGTGTCAATTTGTATGCAGTCAAAGAGCAAGACCCCGGAGTAAAACTGCAGGTAAGAATAATGCACCTCTCCCCATCCCAAGACTTGTTGTTTTCCAGCATTCGGGCATGGCTAGTCACATCCTGGTAACAGAAAAGAAAAAACAACTCAAAAAACCAACTAATCAAATCTAATTCCTGAGTTACATCACTGCAAGGAATCTCCTGAATGAAGATTCAATTCATGAATAGAATAGTTCAACGAGTTGATATAGCTTTGAATTACAAAAGACCAATTGTTCACTTTTGATGGATGATGTGAAGATACGAGGCGTAAAAATTACCTGTGGAGACAACTGGGGAAATTCATTTGGTTGTGTGTGCATCCAGCCCAAAGGTTCTAGCTCATTAAGATACTCATGCTCGGGGAGAGCAGAAGGCAGATGCACTTGCTGATGTGTGCCCCACTGTGGAGGCATAACAATGCACCGAATTTCCTTTACCTGTGGATTGTCAGGTGGGCTTAAGCCATAAAGATAACCAGCAATTTGAGTTCTTAAGTCGGCTATGCAGATAAACTTTTTC
This sequence comes from Cibotium barometz, assembly GCF_041138505.1. Classification (NCBI taxonomy): domain Eukaryota; kingdom Viridiplantae; phylum Streptophyta; class Polypodiopsida; order Cyatheales; family Cibotiaceae; genus Cibotium; species Cibotium barometz. Next base: position 62,825,750 of record NC_141050.1, on the reverse strand, counting down.
AAAACATTCTTGGGCATGATATAAGTGTAGCCAGATTCCTGCAGTAAATCATTCCGAGGTTAAATTCAAGCAATTTCTCATTTAATAGCCCCCTCCCTCCAAAAAAAAAGGGGCTGCTAGCTTCAAAAACACACTGGTTCTCCACATACCTTGATATCATCAGAGTTGACATAAATATGGTTCACACGAAGGTAAAGATTTGTTGCTGATATAGCTCGAACACGCCAGTCAGTTTTGGAACCAAATGCTGCTTGCTCGTATGGACTGGTAGTTGTTACAATCAAATCATCGCCATGGACATTGGTTGTCTTTGTAGTGACTGCAGTGAGTTGGCTAGCTTCCTTTGCCTATCAAAATAGCAATAGGGGTTAGCAGGTCAATGGAAACATTAGCTGAATCTAACATACACTTACTAACAAATACAAAACAAGAATAGCCACCTGTTTCTCGATCTCTGCAATTTGCTGCCGCTGCTGAGATGGTGGGGTTATTTCGGCACCAAGTATTATGTCTCTTATTTCCGACTGTGTAAGGGCAGAAGTATTCACATTGTTCTTCTTGGCATAGTCAGAAAGGATGAGATCTCTCAAAGCAACTTCGACTTTCATCCATTGATCATCTGAGAGACTGGGCCAAATATGATGTGACTCTGTGATGATAGTCTTGTCAGGCTTCAAAAGCATCTTTGCCTTCTCATTGTTCACATGCAGAGCACGAAGAATTAATATTAACCGTTGAAAAGCAGTGTATGATGATATCGTCTTTAGCCAATCATCATAAATATTGAAGAGCACCATTTGAGGCTCTGTGGCTTTCAGAATCAAATCCCCAAATTTTTCAATCTTCAAGCATGCTTGAAAAGGCAGCTGCAATTCACTTCCCTTAATAACGATGTTAGGGAAGTCGAGCAAGTGCACTTCCAATGGATCAAGCATCCCTTTTCTTGTCACAATGATTTGCTTTGGTTGTTCTTCATTAGGTAGCGACCGAACTAAAGCAGCAACCTCCTCAGCAGTCTTCCATTTTGCTAGCTGACCAAGACGCTTCTGTCCAGCCCATACACTGGTGTGGATAACCTTCAGAAACAGCTGTCCTGTTCGCGGATTGAAGATAAAGATTGCACCATTGATTGGCTTCGTAGTAAGATTTCCTTCAAAAGTTTTATGTATGGTGACCCGATACACATTCGTGTCATCGACAAACCAAATTATCTGATTACTGAAGAGCTCTCCATAATTTTGTGATGAGAGATATGGCTCTGTGGGCTCTGAAGAGTAAAGCTGCAGACCCTTGCGGACACGTTCTCGTAACACATACAAAGCTGGATTTGCCTGCAGTGGGCCATTTAAAGAAAACTCATTACTTAAAAATAAAATGTACAAAGATCTAAAAACGTTCACAAAATAACAGCCTGCCTACTCTACAAGACAAGATGTTTGAAATGACAAGATTACAAGTGTGACAACACTACAGTTTAGAAGTGTGACAGCACTACAGTGTAGGACCTTTATACTCAAAAGCTAAGCTGAATCTTATGAGACCCAAAATAAACACTTTTTCCCAGCTTTGTACACTAGTACAAATAAAGAAATGTGCTACCTTCATGATCTTGTTCATAGCTTGGGCTAGAAGAGTCTTAGAGCCAGGAAACCAATTCCCAAATGCAGAATGCAGATTGTAGGCCAGGTCAATACCAATCATCACTCCTGTAAAAATCACAAGATTAAATGTGTAAATGTTTGCAAGAGAAATTTCTGCTGCTCCTGAAACACCCAGGAAAAAAAGTGTACAAAACAAATCCCACAAACCTGTTGGGGCAGGGTAAATTGACATGTTGTCTGTAGTATAATCCAGGAACTTGGCTCTTGTGTAACGTTCAATATCATGAGAATCATAATCGCCCCATCTCAGCTGTACGTCAATCCAGTACTTGTTGGTAGGCTTTTGATCATGAACATCTTTAGACTCAGCAACAAGGCTTGGCTTGCTCATGGGCCACTTGAATGCAGCAAATAGAAGTATGTCTGCACAGGAACTATTCATCTTGTAACTTTTTCGGGGATGAATAGTCTCCTTCTGGACTGTCTCGATCTCAAGAGCATCCAGTTCTTGATCTAAAACCTGACAGAGATCCATTACAACACTTTCATGAACCTTCTGCCAAAGATGGGCTCTGAAAATCTGTATCAAGGAGATCTTGAGAGTAGGAATCTTCCCATGCATGAATATTCCTGTCAAATCCAGCTGCACTTGGAAACCAACATATACATTCGCACGATTGATAGTTGGAGACCACCACAAGGTAAACCGCCGATTCGGAATCTGGTTGAGACCTGACCGCTGCGCGTTTGTGAGCTTTTTGTACTTCATTGACTCTTCAAACCCTGAGGCTTTCTCCCAAAACAAACCCTCCCAGGTTGGAAAGCTGAATCATACACACACAGTTAGATAAGCACCTGATATACCATGAGGCATATGGGATCATTGACAAAACGAAACAAAATCTTGTGTTCATGCACTGCTGCTTACGAGTCCAAAAGTGAATAAATGTTCCAGATGACTAAAGACAAAAACAAAAATGACTTATCAAAGTAAAATACTCACTAGGTTCCTTTAAATAAAGTATGCTCAAGAATGCCTTCAACACCTCCCAATGCTTGAATAACATCCGTGCGATAATTATTCAAGTTCCAAAGCTTTCCATCATGTCTCTGATGTGTCCACCAAAACGGATTCTGCTTCAAAACTTGAAACTGCTTAAAATCCGTCCGCACTCGCCAGCCTTTATCATAGGCAAGTGTATGCCGATCCTTCTGGAAGAGAGTATTGATACGAGGTATACCTCGATCCCAAGAATCCTGCAAAAATCAGAAGGAAATGAGATTAACCCAAACCTTCCACTTCCTGACTACACATCAGAGAGCTAGCTGTGTTAAGTACCTCAAGATCCTCTAATGTCAATCTCCTGTTCTGTGCTTGAGCTTCCTGCCGTTTCAAAGCATACTCAGCCCACACACGCTGTGAATCGATAAACTCACTCTCCCAAGGCTGAAAATATGAAAGCTGCAGTTAGACTCCAAACAGTTCTGACTGAAAAACCACAGGTCCTTTACTTTTCAAATAGCCACTTGCAAAGAAGGTTACAGTAAAATCATAAAAATATGCTATAACCCCAGGAAACTAATACATATAGATAGCATAACAGAACTCAGGTGTGCTAACCTGTATGTAACGATAAAGATTTGGAATCAGCTGCTCATCTTCATGACTCATTCCACTGCGAAAATGGGTCACACCAACATCTGTTTGTTGACTATACCTTAGATCGCTTTGTGGTATTAATATATGACCCATGGACAGCATACCCAATCCTCCAATTTCCTTGGGGGTATAAAAAATAACAGGCGGAAACCTGCTTACAATATGCAGAAAAATTAGAACCTTTAACAAAGCCTTCAACAAAACTTAAATGTTACTGTGATTGGATGTTGCAATTCTAACAACTTCATACCTGCTGGGCATCTTCGAGTTCAATCCAATCTTGATACGAGTCTGGATCTTGTTCTCACATTTCACGAGTAAGTCTAGCAATTCTTGAGTATGAACTGTTGCCTCCCGAAAGTAAGTCATGAGCCCTGTACAAAACGGAAAAAATATTAAAAAGGAAACAAACTAGTATGCTGCAACCTTAACTATGTATACATTAACTAAAATCGTACCTATCAAAGCAGTATTCCACTTATTGACAATCTTGGTAAATGTAGTTGATCCCGATGACATCAGAATCTGCCTCACTCGATTCTCAAAGATCTTCAAGTGCTCATCATCTACACGCAGATATGCCACAGCAGTACGCTCTTTTGTTTGCTCATTTTGCAGATGCCACACACCATCTTTATTTGTAAAAGCTTCTTGAGACATCCGAAGCTTGGGCATAATCCTGACCTCAAATCCACACCTGAGGCCATAGGAAGTATTCAGAAGCCTAGCATCACAAACACTCGGGTTGTCTAATGCAAAGAAATTGCCATGCATAATGACAGAGAGAGATGTTTGCAGAGAACAAGATCAAAGGAAAGGCGCTTACATGCTGAAAAGAAGATTTGGGTTGTCCTTGCTGTAAACTGAGACAAAACTATTCTCCCATTCCAGCGTAGTGATACTACGTGGTAGCCTATTTTTTATGTCCCAAAATACACTCCTCCCAAGATTGACTGTCAAAAAAAAAAGACAAAAATTAGCGCACGCATTAGTTCTCCTTCGATGCAAGACTAAAAAATGCTATCATATGTTGCAAGCATACAAAAAAGGCAGACCATCATGTTTCATGAGCCGCATTCGCGCATCCCGTGGCCAGCACTTCTTGTTATTGTACCCAACTATATTCTCATTATTTGGATCTGGGTGCTCCATCAGGTAACGCTGGATAAGGTCACGTGCCTCTTCATGGGTGAATCGAAACAAGATATGCACTCTGTCAATGTATCTTGAGTACAGTCGTATAGGATGACGCGTTTCAACTTTTGTGTCCCAATATGTAATGAACTCATTTGGCATTTGAGGGGGACCAGCAATCTCACTTGCACGGGTGAGGCCCAGCACTAAAAGATCCAAAACCAGCCCATAATATTGCACGACAAACGATGCGAACTGTAGGCCCCTTATCAAACCGTAAGAATTGGTATGGCTCATATCCTTATATGAAAGGATAACATTGTTCTTTGCAGTGACATAATCTGCTATGTTGTGGTCAAGAACCAGACGCAATAACCTGCAAAATGGTGAATGTCACATTACCGACCTGAAATCAAGGCCATAACATGGCCATGTTTATGATACTGTACATTGCCATGCACCAGCCACAACTTCAAAAAAAAGATCCCATGCAGCAGCACACTTTTCAAAAGAACAGGAGAGCTACCTGTTGAGCATGGTTAAATCAATCTTCTCAAAGAATTTTTCAAACTTCGTTTGCAGCATGACAACACACTCCCCTTCACTTGTATCCCAAATGTCTTGCAGGTTGTTGATGCCCTGACACCATTTGTAGACTAACAAAGGTGGTGGTTCAGAGTCAGCCGGCTTGATCCAATTTGGGAACAAATGTCGCTTATCACCTTCGTACCACAGATATTGATCAAGATATGCATCAGTAATCTTTTCCAAGGGTTCAATTTCATAAACCGGTATCAAGTAGCTATACAAGTCCATGAACTCTATGCCAACCTGAAACCAGACATCCACAGCACTGGTTATATCAATTTGGAGACCTCTACAAAATCTGCTTAAGATATTACAACAAAAAGAAATTACTGAGGGAAAAAGAGTCAAAATGTGACAAGACTGCAAGCTTTGAACAGTTTACCTCTTTGAAGGCACGCTGTGTCAAAAGATGACGCTTGATCCTGGACAAAGCTTCATGTGGGTTATCATAAGCCTGCCAAGCAAGCAGTAAAGGCAACCATAAATATCTTGACAATGTTCCAAAATATAGAGCAAATATTCCTGTCCTTTACTTATAAAGTAGTGTACTTGAACACACAAACTCCTCAAGACTGGAACACTTACTTATAGAAAGCAACTTAATAATGTAGTACAAACAACCATAATGTCGAACCTGCTGAGAAAAGAGTTACCTGTTCAATGAGACCAAGCTCTTCTCGTTGTTGTTGATTAAGCCGTACAGCTACACTGTAAGACTCCTTCAACCGTTCCAATGCAAGAATCAAAAGCTTCGTATCATGCTTGTACGAAAGAGGAGGGAACGGGATTGGTGAGAACTTTCTAGATTCCAGCCAATGCACAGTGGTAGTGTATATTGCAACAGCCTCTTCAGGAGTTACATATGGCCCATCCTTGAGATAATTGTGTTGCCGTTCCTGCATACATAGACTCCAACTTCAAAAACACAGCTCTATAATAAGAAGACGATAAATCCAGAGCACACTCTGCTGTCCAATTAATCACTCAAAGCGAAAACCCACCTGTTCATCCTTTAGCCACAGTCGAGTCAGCCTTCCAAGATTTTTCCGGCACACGGTCTTATCCACTGTCGCACCACGACGAATTCGCTCCCTATTATAATGTGCTACATTTGTCCACCAATCAGCCTTAGATTTCACATACCGTAAAATCATGTTCTCAATGGGTACTGGAAGCCCTGGAACCTGCAGCAGATTAAAACATTAATCAGTGATTAAAAGCTATTCCAAATCCTCATCGTCAACTTTTCACATAAATGCTTGATGAAATCAACCATACTCATGTTTCAACCTACTAATAAGCTAGCTCTCCTCATATTAAGAGGCCGCATACCTTCCAAGGAATATTTGCTTTCCAACATCGCCAAGCCTCACTGAGATGCTGCAAGATAGTGCGTGCTTTGTTCTGTTTGATGCCCTCTAACACAATTGAAAAAAAAAAAATTAGGCCTGAGTATGTCAAAGAACTAAACCAGCCATAAAGGCAGAAGGGCAGAGGAAGAAAAAATAAAAAAGGAAGGGGGTCGTACCAGGCATAGCATCCAAAACATCATGCATAACAGCTGCTCTCAGCTCCAAGTCAAAGTGACTTTCTACACGCTGCTTGGTCACAGTTTTCGCAACTCCCTTTGAATGGCGGCCTTCAAACTGGCGCGCAAGTAGATTGCCAAGCCACCTTTCAAGCAAAGGAACAACACCTCTGAGAAAAAACAACCAGACTCTCCACATGGGTGCCCAAAACCCACATCCAGGTCCCTTTCCAACAGGCCCAGTGTTGAAACGGTAGTAAATCAAATGTTTTAAATCCTTGCACATTCGTATTTGCCTCATGAGTCTGTATTTGTATCTGTACATCCCAGTTAGCTGACCCACATGGGAAAATGTATACTGCAACCCATCTGCAAGCTGAAATGCGTCCACATTTCCTAACCGGAACTGAATATTGGCATCAACAACCAACTTAGTCAACCGCAAGATTTCTCTACACAAATGGAATGCATTCCCAAAACGAGACTTCTTTCGCTCTTTTGTTGTAAGTGTTTTGACTGGCTTCAAGTTGAAATTGTAATCCAGATGGAGATAATTCAGATTTTTTCTGTGTATCAAGAGATTCAACATGTTGTAACCTTGTTTACAAACTTGCAATCCTGCCTCAGCCCAGTCCAACTCAGTAGTTTGGAAGAACTTAGTAGCTCGCAGAGAGCGGAATAAGTACTTTTTTTTCTGAGCTTTGGGGGGTCTATGGTGCAGTTCATTGAGAACAAAACACTTCAGCAGCTTCTGGTAGCTGACCCTCACCTTGACTGGATATGATGGAGGGCTGCATTTAACAAAAAACATTAAACAGTGTAAATAACAAGTGCAGACACTTTCTCATAAGTTTAATTAAATACAGTGATTACAGTGCAATAAAAATCTAATAATTAGGAGCTACTTCACATCATACTTACCAGTGCTCTTTGTACCAATCAGACACGAGGGGAACATCTTCAGCTCTCCTCATGCGTCCAGATCTCATATTGAAGGGTCGAGGCGCAAAAAGTAGAGCAATTCCAGCAGCTGTGGTATCAGTGTACAAAGAAACACTTTGGAGTAAAGGTTCAACACCTTCAGGAAGCCTAAACTCATCAGGAGGATTCAATCCATCTGGAAGATTAAACTCATCAGGAATCTTAAACTCAACATCCTCATCCTCCTCCTCTTCAGAGAGTTTCTGATCCCTTCGATTGGTCTTATAATGGGCAATTGGATGAATAAGAGGATCAAAATAGAAGGCAGGCAAATCAGGATCTTCAGTTCTGATATACATCACCATAGGGGTATGATAAATGCTTAGCCTTACTTTCCTGGGCCTGTTATTATACAGGTGAGGAAAAGCAATCCTGTACTCAGTTCGGAGAGGGGACCGAATAATAAGCTTGTTGATATCATTAAACTCATTCCAATCTTCATCCCCTTTCTCCATATCACGATATAAAGGTTCAAACTTTGGACCCCCTGCATGAAAAAGAATAAGATCATTTGAACTCTTCAAAGGCCCCAAAGCAATCCAAATCACAAAATTTAAGCCACAAAGCTAAACAGGTACTTGAGTATCTAAGACAAACTTAAAAAGTTGACAGAAAAACGAACCTGGAATGCACATGTTCAGAGCTTTTGCAGTAAAGAAAGATTCCATGTCAAATAGATAGAAGTAATTCCTGTCCGTCAGATCTGACAGCAGCTGTCCAGCCAGTCTGTGTAAGGTCGCCATGATTGGCAAGGATAGTTGCCACCTTTTGTAACTTGGGCCATTTATCAACTTTGTCTTTACCAGAGGTTTATGGTCATAAAACCACACATAAACAGCAGAATCTTCTTCCTCATCTAGCTCAAGTTGTATTGGTTCCAGTGGATCGACATCAAGCAGGTTATCTGCATAATCCAGCGGGGGTTCCTCATCATCAAAAGGTGGAAACCGCATTCTCTTGAAGTGGCGTCTGTCTCTTTTCTCACGCCTCATCATGATCCACATCGTACCCCACTGCAAAGCCCACAATGTCATTTAAGTTTCAAGCTAAACTAAAGGCTCCCCACATGTCAATATTGTAAATCCAGCTTAACAAACCCACTAAAAATATCCAAAATTCTTCCAGCATTCCAGAACCCATCCACAGCAATCATCAAAAGCATACTCATGTAACTAGTAGTGAAATATATCGGATACAAAAAGGTCAACGCAGCATTAGCATCATTACTCATTGATGGAAAGCAGCCCTTGTACATTCAGTATAGCTGATGCAGCAATGAACTTGATTGGGTTCACAAGCAGATTACCTGAGCTAAAAAAATTGGTTCCACCACCCATGGAATCTCATCCACAAATGTGATGGCACCAGTAATATGGTACAATACTTTCACCTCCCTGACCTGCCACATACAAGAGCAGAAACATCAAGCTTATAACCAAGCATCAAAACCTTACAAAACAAACTGCCGAAAACAATAGCACCCCATAAACATGCAAAAAGATAGCGCACCACATACAATCTTCCATATTGACTTTAACCTTTTTGCAATGTACAGAAAAGATAAATAAACACTTGCAGCTAGTTCACATGCTAAACCTGGTATATTTAATATGCTATAGCATCATCACAAAGGGTCTGCATGAGAGAGGGCAGTGCACATGTGTAATGTGCTGGTACTACATGAGATGCCATCTAGAAGAAGAGAAGGCCGAAGATGCCTTGATTGAGATAATGTTGAATAGAATACCTGCTCCCAAGGCATTGGCATGTTCTCAAGAAGCTTGTATACTGCATGAGGCACAAATTTTAGCGCTCCAAGGTACACACGCTTGTCATGCCTATATTTCTTCGAGGACATGTCTCCATGATCTCTGCAAAACCAAAGCAGTGGTGGTGAAAATTAGTTATATAAATTCAAAAACCACGAGCAAAAACATGGTAGGGCTGGCATCAACTGGCTTACTAATCTGTCAACGATAATTAACAAAACCAGTCAAGCCTGACTTGGTGGTCTGGGAAAGGAAAAGAAGGCCTGAGACAACTTAAACTCTTCTGTAGCATGGACCCTAGGTGTGCCAGAGGATTGTACCAACAAGGTCCACCTAGGATCTCCCGTACCCACATCTATCTGAAACATTGACCTTAAAACAGAGAGCAAAGACATACCTGATGATCTTTCGGACATGCTCAGGTGGCATATCTTCTTTTTGCGTCTCCACGAAGCCAAACTTTCGCTTCTCTCCATATCGCTTGGTGTTCAGCTGCATCCATTTGCGTGCCTTCTCCTCTAACTGAGCTTCTGAGTCTACCATTGCAACTTCTGAGCCGGGCACAGGAGGCAGTGGGGGTGGTGGTACAGGCTGCACGGCATACTGTGGTGGCATGGGAGCCTGCGGAGGGTACTGCTGCGGGAGAGGGGGCTGAGGAGGCAAAGGGGGCATCATAGGCACCCCTGGAGGCCCTGTGGCGTTGTACATCATCGTAATGAAGGTCAAAAGGACAGAACCTTTCGACGAAAAAGAATCTGTGATGACGATCGGGATGTCAAATGCACAGCCGGAAAAAAGCTGTTCTTGAACTCAAGAGCTCTTGCACCCCCAGAAGTTTGTTGCAGAAACTGCACGCCAGGACTCGTTTGCATATAAACCGTGCGGCACCCTGTTCTCGCAAGCTTACCACATACTGTGAACAGTCGGAAAACCTAAGAACCTGTTCCAGATAAAACTGTACACGCAGAAACCCTGTCAACTGGAAATCCTAATTGTTCGTTCGCAGAGGCCGCAATATTTTCAGATCAAGAGACACGAGAGACTGTAGCTTACCATTGGCCAGGGCAGAAAGCATTTCACCGCGCTAGGTACACGATATAAACTAAGGCTATGCTAAGGCGGTTCTGAATAACAAGTAAATTTAGGGGTTTTTTGCTTAACCACGATTAATAATATCAATAGAGATAAAGATAATTTATATTTATTCTCTCTTTACAAATCAATTTATAGCTCTCGATTTGTTCAAAACCTGGTGATTCCAAGCGTAAGATTAAAAGCATAGTAGGCTGGATATGGTAGGTGTAAAAAGGGACCTTTTGTAAATGGCAGCTTTTATATGGTAAATACAATAAGTATAAATACTTATTTTTCCCCCAAAAAAAAGCATAGTATACATGCTTTTCAAATAACCCAACCAAGTGGAATCGACCACAATGAACAAAACTTTTGTTATAGGAAGCATATGGAGAAATCTTTAATGGTAACCAATGACTCGTCCCCATAGTATTGTGTGCTCAACATAAAGCAAGCACTCGTGCAGGGAGATTATAGCAGTAAAAGCAACAATAGTAGAAGCAAGTAGGCATTAAGCAATAGTGTAAGTAGTGGCAGCTCCAAACATATTTGAGACGAAGGTCATGAGCTCAAATTTTTTATTGGTGTTTAGTTGGTCAAAGGCCAAGATAGGTTATGGATAACCCAAAAGCAATATGCCTTGTATTGCATGTGTAGATAGATTGGTGGGAGCTTCATCTCTCAATCATTACTAGGCTGGCAATTCATGCAGGATCCTAGAAAGCCACAGTTGGATGTTGTAAAGAGGATCCTCACATGTGAAGGGCATAGCATATTTTTAGGAAAGCCTCGACATTGATAATGCAAGGCGACACAAATGTTGATTGGACTAGTAGCTAAGATAGGAGGGGCACTTTAGGGTATGTATTTAGCCTTTGAAGTGTAACTTGTATAGTCTTCAAAAAAGGGCTTACAATTGTATTACTTGTGCACAAGGATTAGTAGAATTACAAAGGTAATTCCCCATGAACCCCAAAACTAAACTTAATGATAGTTGAAAGCAAATCACGCATTGATGAAGGCAAAGACATGGTGCTGACATACTAATGATAAAATCAAGCAAAAATAAAGGCAAATTAAATGTACAAAAATTGCTTGCGTCACCCCTCCCACCCCCACGACAGATGATGCACACATAGATTAAAACTTTTAGCACACAGAGTAATGTATTGAATTCAGGGTTCGTTAAATAATGACCAGTTGGGGTAACTTTCCAAAATGGGGCTTCAATTGGAAACCATTAACTAGCTTTGGCAATTTCACACAACCTAATGATGTCACTTCAAAAGTGTTGGTTCCTAACTTTTCAGGGAACAATAGGGCAGTCGAATCCACTAAAGACGAAATCTCTTTACCACCTTCCATGATGAGGAATTAGAGGGGCTCCAAAATGCATGGTGTTAGATGAGCCTTATTGATAGCATCCTCATTTGTCCAAGAGAGTTTCAAGTTGTTCTTCTACTGATGGAAATCATCAAACCATGTTTTAGTGTGAATTTTCCCAAGATAAGAAACTTGCCAATACCCAGAGCCATTAGAAATATAAGTAGATTTGAATTCGATGCGATCAATGGATGCAATCAATGGTAATCCAAACGAGTGTCTAACTGAATGGCTAGGTAATGAGAATTGTAGTATACCCATTGTAAATATAGCACATTAAGTACAATGTGGCATATCCATTGCAAATATAGTTCACGCATTTCATTATGGTTGCATATAGTTATTATTTTTTATCCCTAGGAAGTTGATTTTTTGAGGTGATTACAAATTAAGCATCTTTTTGAGTAATCGAAGTGGCATAAATCGACCCGTTAAGTTTTCAAATCTAGCGGATTTAAACCAAAATTAACAGCATTCCAGATGTCCAAACAATGGACAGAAAGCACCCACGAGGTCCCGAGGCAGCTCTGAGCAATTTCACTAAAAAAACCCCAATAAACGCCCCTAGGCACATGCATGGAGGGTCCCACCACGATCCTCACCCGAGTGGGATACGATGCCTGCGACGCCTCCCCCAAACACTCGAGAGCTCATTTCTCGCTAAATTATGCATGCACGCATACGGATGTACTGCCCACAACACCTCATATCCACGAGCGCACCACTCACCACACCTCGACAATGCCCGCCATCCTCCCCTCGAGACATGCCTCCCTACACATACCCCCTACCACCTCCCCCCTCTAGACCCTTCGTGGACAAGTGGTGCACATACCCCCCTTGCCACCTCCCCCCGCCCACTACACCTCTTCGAGACCCCTCCAGGACAAGTGGTGCTCCCTCACCACGCACCTAGTGCCCATGCAGCTTACCCAGATGGCGCCCACACCTGGACACACTTGTCCCCCCTTCTTGTCACTCTCTCCACATGTGGCAACCCCCACCCAGACACACTTGTCCCCGCTGATGGTACCCTCTCCACCATGAGGCGCAACACCCCCTCCTCGCACCTATATAAACCCCCCTCCCCTCCCCCCTCTAGGAGGTACCCCTCAAGTAAAGACTAAGCTCTAGTTCTAGGACATGTCCTACAACTCTTCTCCCCCCCATGTGAATAGACAAAGTCAACCTATCAGCCTCTCCCAGCCAAGGCTAGCCGTACCCAAGCCTCACTCTCCCTTCCCTTGAGAGGCCTCTGGCTAAGGACACCCTCTCCAAAAGCCCCCACCCCATATCAAGATACTTAAAGGTGAGCTTAGGCTTTGTTCTCAGTAAAGCTTTAGGATTTCATGCAAGCTATTGGAAGCCCAAATGATATCCGTTTCCAAATCCGTATAATCCGCTAGAATCCTCTCTCTCTCTCTCTCTCTCTCTCTCTCTCTCTCTCTCTCTCTCTCTCTCTCTCTCTCTCTCTCTCTCTCTCTCTCTCTCTCTCTCTCTCCCCTACTGATCCATAGCATTTCACACCCACCGCACTCTCTTTCTATTCTCCGCAAATAAAGGCACTAGTATGGTAGCGAAAAGTTGTCAAATTAAAGAATTTCACGACAATCAAGGCATAAATAAGGAGGCACACATCCATGTAAATGATTTTGCTCCTTCCAAAACACATGCAAATCATAAACAAGTTGGCCATCCTTTTAAATATAAGCAACTTCTTCCTTTTGGGGTCGTAAAGTTAAGATTCTTAGGCTTAGCAAGATTACGTTGCTATTGGATAAACATATAACGATTACAACTAGCATTGTAGAAGCATCACACCTCACTTTAGAGTTAAGATTATTAGGCTTAGAAAGGTTATGTTGCTCCTTCCGAAACACATGCAAATGATAAACAAGTTGGCCATCCTTTTAAATATAAGCAACTTCTTCCTTTTGGGGTCGTAAAGTTAAGATTCTTAGGCTTAGCAAGATTACGTTGCTATTGGATAAACATATAACGATTACAACTAGCATTGTAGAAGCATCACACCTCACTTTAGAGTTAAGATTATTAGGCTTAGAAAGGTTATGTTGCTGTTGGATAACGATTATGACTAGCATTATAGAAGCATTACACCTCACTTTTAAGTTAAGTAGCCTAAAAAATAAGGCTCCAATGTGTTCTTAAGTAAGGCTAGTAAAAAAAGGCAAAGTCAAAACAGCTGAGGAAGCTATTCAAGCAGCTTAGGTTTTTTATAAGAAAATGGTCGGTGCCAACACTTCAAAACCAGCATCTAATGAAAAGAAATCCACGTTCATTTTTACGAAGAGTGGACAAAAAAAAGAAGATGGTTTTTGCACCAAAACCAAAAAATTCTAATAACACTAGCAAGAAGCCAAAATTTGTGAGTAGGAATAATCTCGCATGTTTCAAATGCAAAGAAAAGAGACACATGAAGAAATTATTTCCTTTGAATGGAGCTACAACACCATCAGCGCGCTTGAGTAAAAGGCGACATCGAAGAAGTTTGTGCCAAAGAAATCTATGCACATTATAGAACTTCAAGGTAAATTTTCTAAAGTTAATATTATGCATCTTAAAGGAAGCCAATGCCCAGATTGTACTTTCAGTAAAGACATTTTTGATCCAAACGAATTATTTCATATTTATGGAACAATAAATGGACATCAGGTTCATATATTGTTTGATCTCGGTAGTTCTCACAATTTTATGGACAACATTGTGGTACAGAGGATGAAGCTAGAAATCACTCAGACTAATCACATGTACAAGGCCAAGATAATTGGAGGACAAGTCCAATTTCGGGACAAGAAGGTGTCAAAGTTGTCGCTAGACATCTAGTTGTACTCAGAAAGACTTGATTTTCATGTCATGAGCTTGGGTCAAGTAGACATCATTTTAGGGATGGAATGGTTTCATTGACAAAATAAAGATTTTTTTAGCCAAGCAACTAGCTGAATACTTGAGGATGGGTCAAATTAGACCAAGTAAGTCTCCTTGGGGTGCACCAGTTCTCTTGGTTAAGAAAAAAGATCAAGGTACCTAGCAGATGTGTACTGATTACAAACGTCTTAATAACAAGGTTACAATTAAAAACAAATACCCATTGCCTAGATCAAATGATCTTATTGATAGGTTGCAAGGAGCTAAGTATCTTACAAAGCTTGATTTGCGAACCGGTTATCATCAGATTCGTATTGCAGAGGAAGATGTTCCTAAAAGTGCTTTTAGGACACGTTTTTACGACCATTATGATTTTTTACCCTTTGGTCTCACTAATGCACCAACAACTTTCCAATAGATGATGAATGATTTATTTCGAGATAAATGCGGGGTGGTTTTCTTAGATGACATTTTGATATACAGTAAAACTTTGGCTGAGCATGAGGATCATCTTAAAGTGGTTCTACGAAAGCTCGGGAAGGAGAAACTATATTGTAGATTATCTAAGTGTGATTCCTTAAAAAAGGAATTGTTATACTTGGGTCATAAAATCTCTCGAGACGGCTTGAGTATAGATTTGGATCAAACCCAAAAGGTTTTGGAATGGCCAGTTCCGCGTACGATCAAGCAGTTAAGATCTTTTTTAGGTTTCGTGGTGTTTCAATACAAAAAATAGGTCAAGTATTATTTGAAGTTGACAGTGCCTTTTACCAATCTTCTTAAGGGTAAAAATAAGAAGTCTAATTCTTCGATTGAGTGGAATGAGAAGCAACATGGAACTTTTGATTTTTTGAAAAATGAACTTCAAGATGCTTATGTGCTAGCCTTGTCGGATCCTAGCAGGCCTTACATTGTTGAGACTGTTTCTAGTGATTTTGCGATAGGCGCACCTTTGTTCCAGGATGGGAAGCATGTGGCATTCGAGAGTAAGAAACTCAACGATGCACAAACTAGGCACCCAGTTCAGGAGAGAGTTGTATCTGATCATTTATGTTTTAAAGACATGGAGACAGTATCCCTATGGGTCTCAGTTTATGGTCTTGATAGATCACCAGTCTTTGTCGTACACTTGTGAGATCAGCCGAACTTGAAGGGTAGAATGGCCAAATGGGCTCAGTTAATGCAGGGCTTTGATTTCATGATTAAATATAGGAAAGATAGCTCGAATCATATTGCTGATGTGTTGAGTCGAATTGGTGAAGTTAATGAGCTTAGCTTCACGGAAATCACTTCTAACTTGTACGATTCACTTAGGGGAAAATGCAGTATAGATATTTTCTTTGGAAAGCACTGGAATTTGGTAGAATGAGGGTAAAACTCTGAGGTAGATCAAAACTTGGTGAATCAAGGAAAAGCCAACGAATTTTTTATTCGAAACGGTCTCTTATTCTAAAATGATAAGGTTTGCGTGCTGGATGTGCCGGAAATTAAACTTAGGATCCTCTTTGAGTGCCATGATGTACCATCGCGACAGGACATCCTGGCATACAGCGAACCTTGGCTTTGGTTAGAAGGACATTTTACAAGCCAAAAATGAAAGATTTTATTCAGAGTTATGTGGTCCGATGTCATCAATGTTAGATAAACAAGGTTGGACACCCTAAATTTGTTGGGTTATTAAATTCTTTGGATATTCCCTCTTGAAAGTGGGAAATTATTTTCGTGGATTTCATTATGGAACTTCCACGTACCAGCAGGAGTCATGATGCCATTTGGGTAGTCGTGGATAGATTGACAAAGATGGCTAGGTTTTACCCACAAAGATAACAATCAAAGTGTCAAAATTGGCTTATCAATTTGTCGAGCAGCTGTTTAGACTGTATGGTCTACCTTCTGATATTGTGAGCGATCGGGACTCTAAGTTCATAGCCTATTTTTGGCAAGAAGTTTTCAAGAAATTGGAAACTACTTTGAGTATGAGTCCCTCTAATCACCCGTAGTCTGATGGGTGAACAAAGTATATGAATCAAGTTTTAGACGATATGCTTCATGTGTATATCTCTAGAAAACCATCGATTTAGGAAAGTATCTTCCAATGATAGAATTTGCCTATAACAGTTCTAAGCATACAACTACTGGTTATAGTCCATTCATGCTTATGTATGGGTTTCAACACAGGGCACCTGTTGATGTTTGTCTTAAGGACATTGAGCTTGATGCATCAAGGGATTTCTTGCGTGATATGCAAAAAATGTTGACCCAAGCTCAAGATTTTATCTCATGAGTGTTCAGGATGGAGTACGGTTTTATGCTGATAGGGGATGCTCACCTCCGTCTTTTAAGCCATGAGCGTTGGTTTATTTGAAAGATCCAAAAGATTCTCATACTTTATCAACAGGAAAGTGCTCAAAATTATATTCTAGATATTGTGGTCCATTTCAAGTTATACATCGTGTATGAGCTAAAACTGCCTCCACGTGTCAGAGTTCATCTGGTCTTTCATGTAAGCAGACTGAAAGAGAAGCTGGGAGGTGAGGATAATATAGTTACTCGTTGAGGTCGAGAATTTATCCTATGTTCCACATGAACCTGAAAAGGTACTTGAATTCATGGAAAGAAAGCTTCATAATCGCTTAATTCTTGAGGTTAAAATTAAGTGGAAAGATAGGGAAATTGAGAATTCGACTCGGGAGTCAGTTATTAATAATGTTGAACGCAAGTTTCCTTCTTTTCATTGCAAGAGTGCAATGTTTTGAGAGAGTGCAAGAGTGCAATGTTTTGAGAGAGGGAAAGTATGTTATGTGCACATCATATTATGTGCATACTAGGAGGCTAACCCACCCTAGGCATGTGAGCATGGGATCATGGGAACATGCTCTAGTGGGAAAGGGTTAAACCTAACCTTGGCTTGGGGTTAGGGTCAGGCAACCAAGGGTCACACATGGAAATGGAGAGTCAAGAGTCACTTGAGAGCTCTCTTATATAATAGGAGCATGGGGCACTTTCAAGGGATGTTCTCTTATGTAGAGCATAGTATCTACTCTCTTGCCATTTCATACTAGAGTTACGTGGTGCTGCAGGATTGAAGACATACCTCTTGGTGGTATGGGACACCAAGGTTAGGTATGTGGTTCTTCTTTACTTTGATGTGCACAGCCTTGGGCTCGGGGTTGGTCAGGTGGATGAGTATATGCTTGGATTATGTGTGTTTATTCATAGTGATTAGCTAGAGAGATGTATGGGGTTTTAACAAGTATGAAGTCAATTCCACATTGCCAATGCCTTTGATGGCATAGGATACATTGTTAGCACATGCATACAAAATTGTTCCACCTGACGAAGCATCTCTCAAGGTAGAAAATAGTTGCTTGCATGAAGTAATGTGCTTAGTGGCACTGGAATCAAAATACCAGTCAGTATTTGACAAGGATAGACAAGAGGCAAGCACATCATTGCATGTTACGATCAGTGCATAGCATCATGTACAAAATTTACTTCGTCTCTGAGAAGTTCAGGTGTGAATAGTGCTGATCATGGGCACTTTTTACTCTATGCTAGTAGCAGGGGTATTAGAACACATCTTTAGTGTGTTAGGAGCCATGTGAGCCCTAGTGCTAAGGCTACTAGAGTTGTACTCCACTCACTCATTATCTCAATTCAAGTACATTGCAGCTATCGCTATCATCTTTGTCGCTCTCTAAGCTCGTGTGTGTGTTTGTCCGTGAGTTTGTGCAAAGCATCTTCTTTCACATCCAACATACGGTTCGTGGCATATACCTAGCTGGTTGAGGCTAGAAGAATGAGTTCTAGATCATCAATGGTTGAATTTGGTTTGGTTTTGGTTTGGATATGTCTATGGACATGGATATGGAAGACTAGATCTAGCTGTTGACCGAGTTTTAGGGCCTCTTTGTTAATATTTTTGCTATTGCTATCATCTATGTCATTCTTTGAGCTCTTGTGTGTGTTTTGTCCGTGAGTCTGCAAAGCATCTTCTTTCACATCCAACATACGATCTGTGGGATATGCCTAGCTGGTTGAGGCTAGAAGAATGAATTCTAGATTGTGATGGTTCAATTTGGTTTGGTTTGGGTTTGGATATGTCTATGGACATGGATATGGAAGCCTAGATCTAGCTGCTAATCGAGTTTTAGGGCCTCTTTGTAAATATTCACCTTGGCCTCTATGCTTGATTCTTTGTTTGGTGTATTCTTGACATTGTAGATAAGTACCATGTGAGACCTTGGCCTCTATGCTTGATTCTTTGTTTAGTGTATTCTTGACATTGTAGATAAGTACCATGTGAGACCCCCACCCCTTATAAACACTCAAAATAGCTACAGTAGAATACTAGAGTAAGGGTAGAGAATCTCACTCGAGACCTCGCTACTCCTATAAAACACTATCCTAATGTGAGCTATTCCAACCGCTTCTCTCGTAACTATTCGAATAAACTTTGCACTAGAAAATGTGTATGATTCCTCCATGGAAGGGTCCCTCCATAATTCTCATGGTGGATAGAAGTCATATCGGCAACTCAGAGGAGAGACTCCGACATCCTATCCCTCGATCATAGAGTAGACATTTCTACTCACGTTTTTCGCTTTTTCTAGAACGCTTTTTCTAGAATAAAAATCATGTTTTACCCAAGTCTACTAAGTTTTTCAAAGAATTGTTGGGTCTCATTTGGGAAAGAACCCATTTATTTGGGCCCACCCTACCACCCACTTTCCAGTGGTGTATCTAATTTCTACTTTAACCAAATCCATAAACTCAACCTAGAATCCATCCAATCCTTTGGGTCTAGCATGCCACCTTACCACCACTGCACCTATGCAGTTAGTGTGAACTCACACACCCTTACTTGATATTCTTGATTCACTACTCACATACCCAATTAAAATGCATTGGAAAGACAGTTCATGCACACAACACTCCACACAGTTGTTGCCATATATATATAGGCAGTGATATGTGTGAACACACTTAGGACCGTCGGGGCACTTTTTCCCTCTTTAGGAGGTTTTTTTCCCCCGGCTTGTATATACGCCCATCCTTCTAGGGCTAACTTATCTTTTGTACATTGACACAATCTAATACACTTTGTGTTGTGTGCATTCTTGCTTCTTCTTCTCCAAGCTTTGTGTGCTTTCCTGCAACCCTAATTCCAACAATTGGTATCAGAGCAGGCATCGGCTCCCAAGGCTACGCCGCCAGCACCCTCCAACTCACGTTCTCCGATTGAGGTGAGTTTTCACGAGCGCTTGCAGGTCCCTATACTCTGCAAATCTGCCCGTTGGGCTCTGCGTTCTCAGAATTTGCATCTGAGGTCGTTTCGGGCTCCGTTTTTGCATTTCAAGTTCTGCACAGGTGTTTTCGTCATTTTCTGCAGAAATTTCGACAGTGTAGTTTTTTTTGCAAAATAGGCATACGTGTTCTATTATGGACCGTACTACATAGCACAAGTTGTCTTCTGTTCAGTCTTTGCTTCATTACAGGTAGCTTTTGCATCAGTTTTAGTCAGTGGCCATGGCTGATAACAGCAATGATGTATTTCGCATGTTGTCTGCTGAAGACAAACTGGATGGAGACAGCAACTACCCACTTTGGGCATACATGATGCAGCATGTTTTGGTTGCAAAAGGAGTGTGGAACATTGTGCAGGGTATGGATGTACGTCTAGGTTCTGTGGATGTAGGATCTGTTGAGGATGTTGCAGGATCTAGCAGCTCTACTGTTGCTGCTGTTTTACCCACTGCTGAACAAGCTCGTTGGGATGGTAAAGATGCGCAGGCTCATGCCTTGATTGCACTTTCTGTCAAACGTAACACTTGTCTTGAGGCTGTCTCTAATGGGAATACTGTCACATGTGCCAATAATGCTTCTTACCGAGTGAAGGGCATTGGTAAAATTATGCTTACTGCTGCAAATGGCATCGCTTTCACACTTCAGATGCTTTATATGTGCCAGGGATAAAGAAGAATCTATTGTCTGTCTCTGCGCTTGCTAGACTTGGATTTGTAGTCAAATTTGTGGATGACAGATGTACTGTTCATGATTTGACTTCTGGTGATACGATTATTGCATCTGGCACCTTGTTTCGTGGGTTGTATAGGCTCAATTCTTATGACAAGTGTGTGGAAGATTCAGCAAATGCAGTTTCTGATGAAAAGGTAGTTTCAGATGCAAAACTATGGCATGCTCGTTTTGGTCATCTGAACTTTGCTAGTTTGCTGCATTTGCAAAAATTTGATATGGTTGCTTCATTGCCCCCTCTTGAGGCACCATTGAAACATATTTGTGAAGGCTGTATTTTGGGCAAAATGCAGCGTTTTGCGTTTCCAAAGGATGGTTCTGTGTGGGCCACTCGCAAATTGCAACTTGTACATAGTGATGTATGTGGGCCTATGCAAACTCCGTCATTTGGTAAACACTTGTACTTCGTGACTTTCATTGATGATTACTCAAGGCATGCATGGGTATATCCACTGAAGGCAAAGTCCGAAGTGTTTTTGTGCTTCAAACAGTTTTTTCTTATGGTTGAAAATGTATCCAATTGTACTGTGGGCACCCTCCGCGTTCTGATCGAGGGGGGGAGTACATGTCTAAAGAGTTTGATGCATTTCTGGCTAGTCGTGGGATAAAACACCAATGTACAGTGCCGTATACCCCTCAGGAAAATGGTGTTGCTGAGAGAAAAAATAGGTCACTTATGGAGATGGCACGATGTATGGTCAAGAGCCAAGCTTTGCCACATGCATTTTGGCTTGAGGCTGTCATGTGTGCTGCATATGTACTCAACAGGTGTCCCACTAAGGCCTTGCAGTCTATTACTCCATACGAAGCTTGGCATGGCAGGAAGCCTTCTATTGGTCACTTGCGTGTCTTTGGTTGCTTGGCCTATGCTTTAGTGCATATGCAACAACGCAGAAAATTGGATGATAAGGCTGTCAAATGCATTTTTGTTGGTTACAGTGCTGAGAGCAAGGGTTACAGATTGTATCATCCACAGTCAAAGCGTATCTTGATTAGTCGAGATGTTGTTTTTATGGAAGATGCTGTGCAACCTTTGTTATCATGTACCAAAGAGACAGGTGTGAGCTCACGAGATGTATTTGATACGTTGTTGCCTCTCTTTACATGTGGGAATTCAAATGTAAGTCCTAATGAGGCAAATATTCAGCCTATGCAGATTTCAAACGACATCATAGATCAGTCTATTTCTGATGCAGATTTACAGGATGTAATTCATGAGGATAGGGCTGAAAATGAGCAGGCTAGAGGTATGCCAAAATGGCTGGTGCAAACCTTGCGTGATAGTAAGATTGATGCACCTATGACTAGTCGTACTCGTTCAAGTTTTCAACATGCCTCTTATACATCAGATTGTTATGCTTTGGCTGTGTCTAGTATGTGTGAAGAGGAAGAACCTCTTTCATTTGATGAGGCACAAAATTCAGAAAATTGGTTGGCTGCAATGCAAAGTGAATATGATGCTATAATGAAGAATGGTACATGGTATTTGTGTGATTTGCCTATTGGTAAAAAGGCCATTGGATGTAAGTGGGTTTTTAAGTTGAAACGAAAGCGAGATGGCAGTGTTGATCGCTATAAGGCTAGACTTGTTGCAAAGGGTTATGCTCAAGAAAAGGGCATTTATTTTGATGAGACCTTTGCTCCCACTTGTCGTATGACTACCATTCGTAGCATTTGTGCATTGGCAGCTCATAATGGTTGGAATGTACATCAGTTGGACATAAAGACTGCATTCTTGAATGGAGATTTGCATGAGGAGGTGTATGTATCGCAGCCTCGTGGTTTTGTTCAAAAAGGGCAGGAAAACAAAGTGTGCAGGTTGAAAAAGGTTTTATATGGTTTAAAGCAAGCTCCACGAGCTTGGTATGAAAAGATACATGCATATTTGACTGCACATGGTTTTCAGAATAGTCCAACAGAAAGCACTTTGTATGTTAAATGTGTGGATGATGTATATCTAATCATAGCTCTCTATGTCGATGACATGCTGCTCACAGGACCAAATGAGAGTCATATTGCTGATTTTCAGGCTGACTTGAATGCCTCTTTTGAGATGTCAGATTTGGGACATTTGCATCATTATTTGGGGATACAATTTAAGCAGTGTGATGGAGGTATTGCTTTGTGTCAGACAAAGTATATTGAGACATTGTTGCGGAGATTTGGCCTTGAAGACTGCAAGCCTATTGCTACTCCAATGGAGACAGGTTTGAAGTTGAGTCTTCATGATGCTGGAGATCACTTTGATGTCACACTCTATCAGACAACTGTTGGTTGCCTCATTTATGTATGCATTACGAGGCCGAACATTCAGTTTGCAGTCTCACAAGTGAGCAGGTTTATGCATAGCCCAGGGTCTCAGCATTGGAAGGCAGTTAAACGCATCTTTCGCTACTTGAGTGGCACCATACATCTTGGGTTGTTTTATCCCAAGGGGGGATTGTTGTCGCCAGATTTACATGCTTTTGGACTCAGATTGGGTGCTACTACCGGGGGTAGTCATAGAAATTTCTCCTCAAGGTGCAGCAATGTAAACATAGGGACCTTGGATGCGGTGGATGGGGTCGAGATGGAAGGATACTTCAATGGTAGTAAGCTAAAGTGCTACTATGGACCTCTCAACATCAAGCACATGCTCTATCAAATACGGACAAAAAAAGATGAAAGGATATTTCAATGGTGTAAGCTGAAGTGCTACTATGGAATTCTCGTTGAGCACATTTTCTGTCAAATACACAAAAAAAAGAAGAAGAAGCAAGAGGCTAACAACAAAAAATGGAAGGCCCCCCCCCCCTCTTCTTAAAAATCCCCCCCTCCCCCTCTTAAAAATCTACCACCTCCCCTTGTTAAAGACCCCCCTCCCACTCTTAAAGATCTACAACCCCTCACCCCCCCTCCCTCTTCCTTTTTCCCTCTTAACATTCCCTTCTCTTAAACATCTAACCTCTCCCTCCCCACACCTTTTTTTTTAAAAATTCACCCCTTTTATTTTTGGAAATCTATCTCCCCCCCCTTAGTCTTACTTTATATTAATTAATTAATTCTTTTTTTACATTCCATTTTTTATGTTTTCCATAGCCCCCCGCTTTCCAACCTGCACCCTGACCACCATGATGCTGCCGCACCTAGCCTCCTCTATAGTGAGCCACCTCACATTGCCGTTGATGCCCTACATGCACCCTACGTCTGCTTTGTGCCACCTTGTAGTGCCAGTTCTTCCCTGTCTCTTGCTACCACCATCGATGCCACACAATGCCTTCTTTTGCGAGAGAGAGAGAGAGAGAGAGAGAGAGAGAGAGAGAGAGAGAGAGAGAGAGAGAGAGAGAGAGAGAGAGAGAGAGAGAGAGAGAGCCCAAAACTAGCCTCACCGTGTAAATCCCCCAATAACTATAGACCAACCACACCAAAACCCTAGCAAAAGAAGACAACCGTAGTCCTCTTTAACCCCATTTTGGAATTAACCTAGCATCTCTACAATTATACATGAGAGATAGGATAATAAGTGTCATGTAATGGCACTCTAAATGTTGTAATTATGAGGATAGTTGAACATGTCGCAAAGCCATGTAATTTGTAACCATTGATTCCATCTTTTATTAAGTTTTGGGTGCCCAAATGTGAATAAGGGCCAGATGTGTAAATAATACTATTCTCATAATGAAAGACAATCCCCCTTTGTGCCAATTGAGTTTAGTCTTATCTCCTTGCTTTCTTGCTTATCTATGGTGTGTGTGAGAGAGAGAGAGAGTTGAGAGGAGAGAGTTACATTCTTGGCACATGTTCCTTTCATGATTGCGTACTTGAGTGTGAGAGCTAAGAGGAGTGAATGTCCTTGTGTGAAGTATGGCAACCTCATGTGGGGTGATAGCTTGAGGAGGAGGCAAGAGAACTGGTGCTAGCTGAGAGGAGTGAATGTCCTTGTGTGAAGCATGACAACCTTATGGTGACAGCTTGAGGAGGAGTCGAGAGTGGTGCTTTGCTAGCTACCACTAGCAAAGCTTGGAGTCTACTAAGAGACAAGCTTGGTGGACATCGGCAACACAAGGTAAGGTGAGCATTGTCCTTTGCATTAGGGGAGGGATGGTGTAGCGTGTAACATTTTTGGTGCTACTGCCATGGAAATCCAATCTTTTTGGTGGACATCAGCAACAAGTACCCAAGACAAGTTAAGGTGAGCATTGTCCTTTGCATTAGGGGAGGGATGGTGTAGCGTGTAACATTTTTGGTGCTATTGCCATGGAAATCCAATCTTTTTGGTGGACATCAGCAACAAGTACCCTACGACAAGTTAAGGTGACCGTTGTCCTTTTTGCATTAGGTGAGGGATGGTGTAGCTTGTAACATTTTTGGTGCCACTACTAGGGAAATCTAGTATTTTCTACTCTATTTGCACTCCTTGACATCTTCTTATAAGTATGTTTTCCCTTACTATAGATGTTTGAAGTTGTGTGATTGGTAGAGAAGAGAATAGGTTATGAAGAAAGAGAAGAAAAGAAGAAAGAAAGATTGTTTTGCATTGTTTAGGCATTGAAAGTTGTCATTTGCATTGTTTATAGGTTAGGTAGTCAACTAGACTAGCATTTACATCAATATTTATATGGTGAGAACTCCATAATCACAGCTGTGGATTGTGCAGGGAACACCCATTTGCTGCATTTTTTATAATCTTTAAAAAAAAAGCCATTGATTCCATTACTTGTCATTGGAACATTCATTTAGCAAGAAACCAAACTGGAAAAATTAAGATTTGAACCCTGAAACATTGATTTTTGGGTCGAAATTTGCAACATCCTGCTCATGTGATACTGCAAACCATAAAACAACATGATTCTGATCTAAAATTTTTGGGATTATGCGTTAAACGCACCTTATTTTTGATGAAACATTCCATCTTATCCATTCGTGATCACAGAAAAGAATCACGGCATGATTTTTGATCACGTCTATGACTATCACATCACCAAAAATCACGTCACTGGGGTTAAGAAACATGCCATATTGACACATCATCAATCACGGCCCAAAAATCACGTCATGGATAAGAATCATGCCCGTGATCATTATTCACACCCTACTACGTCACCTAAAATTACGGTAACAAAACTTGACCAGTTGATCAAATAAACATCTAAAATAGGCTCTAGAGGTATCGAGAGACTAATTTGAATAATCCTTGGACCATTTTGGGAAAAAACCATAGTCATGATTTTGTAGAGAATCACGGCTATGATTCTCAACCCTACAAAATCACGGATTGATATTTTCAAATCAAAAGGAGAATTGTGCAAGAGGGTTCCTAAGAGATTCCTAACATGAAAGAAAGTGCTAAACACTTGAGAATACCCATAAAATATTTTGCGATTTCTATCAAAATCATGCCTGTGTTTATTAATCACACCATGATTTTGCAGACGCCTATTGTGATTCTTCAGAAAATTGTCAGTTTATAGATTTGAAAACTCCAAGCCTGTGCAAATCTTGCATTTTGGTGAGTTAAAACAATTTCATGTACATAAGGTTGGGAAGGCTTGTTGGTTTGACGACATCGCCCCTGATAATAGTGCATTTGACAAACTGGGATCCTCATACCAGAGAAGCCTTGGGTTAGCTCACATGGTTAACACACAAAGGAGTGTGTTTTCTTTGCATAGGCTGAAATCTTTTGAGTCATCAAGTAGTGTGAGGAATCCATGGAAAATCTTCTTAATGAGGAGGTGGTAGGGGAGAAGGGCACTTCTTCTCCAACACTGTCCGGAGGGTTCATGGGCTTGGCTCAAGGATTCCTTGGATATGGATAGGATCTTGAAAGGGAAGCTCTATAGGTGACCAAGGGAAAACCATCAAGCTTGGACCAAGAAGCAAGTACTGAAAGACCTAGAAGCACATGACAACAATTAAGGGAGGAACCATTACTAGGTATGAGCAATCCTCAACCCATGGTATAGCATACTCCAGAATACAAAGGTATCCTGAGTGTTCAAAGAATAGGGGCAATGTACTTTCCCACTTCTAGAGAGTTAGAGATTGAGGAAAAAATGAGAGAAGCACAAGCCTGACTTAGAAGGCTTGAACAAGAAAAGACCAACTTAGACCTCCATAAGGAGATGGTTGAGAGGTGTGCTTATGATACGATAATAAGTGGAGAGGATTTGGCTAATCTCAAGGGATTGAGGCATGATGAGAATTCGGTTGCACGAGTTAGTGCCAGAGAGGTTGGAGGAGGGTATGCCACCTCTAGAGTTTATTTTGGAAGAGCTTTGGGATGACCTAGACACTCTCATAACAACTCTCTCAAGAAACGAGGAATTGTCACAAGGTGATGTGGAGAAAAATTACACCAAGGCTGAGGTACATGTAATGCTAAAACCTTAGAATTCCAAGAGTACATGAAAGGCTTGTTGTTACAAGGAGGGAGTGTGGGGGGAGGGGTAGTCTTGGATGATGGTGTACACAAAAACATGGAAAATTTCCCAATACACCTTACCCAAGAGTACATATGAAATGACATGCTAGAGCCAGAAGAGGCTGAGGCAGGGGAGACAGATAGGATGGCGTATGAGGCTCCACCAAGGGAGCCAATGAGAGTATCCCCTCATGTGGGAGTCACAATACCCAAAGATCTATTAAGCATGGCCAAAAAAATAGGAAGGGGGGTTTCTAGGGAGTTAGGTACTGCATCGACACCACAGAGAGCAACACCAATCAAGCCCAACCATGTCACAAGATTAATGTCAAAGTTTTTAGGTGGTGGTGATGCTAAGCACCTAGAACTATTTGAATCAGTGTTCAAGACGTGGAACAATCAATGACCAGACAAAAATATTTGAGTTTTTCCTTACAGTAGAATGAAAAGCACATCAATGGTATCGATCACTCAAGCTAAAAGATAGGATTACCTTTGCATGAATTAAGAGTGTGCTTGTACCTAGTTTTGCATGAAGTGGAGATAAGTGGAGCCCTATTTCTCAATTGTATAACATCAAGCAAGAGAAGCATGAGTCGATGTGAGACTACAAAGAACCTAAACTCCAGGTGTAAACCTAGAGAAATAGATGAGAAATTATTGCTACCATTATTCCATAGGGGAGTAAGGGGGGATACTTAAATGCAAGACTACGTGCTATGGCCAAACTAACATGACTTGATGATTATTGCAAGCTAGCCATCAACTTTGAGTTACTTGAACCTGATGATACCAAATTTGTTACTACGGTAGCTTCATCATGCGTTGGGCCAAAAAAGAACCACCACTTTAGAGAGATGTATAAAGGATATGACTCTAGATGAGCTAAACACTGCACTCCTAGATAAGATAATGCTAAAAGAGGTGAATGATGCATCCACAAGTGAAAATTTATACACTCGAGGACAGTTGGTGTGGTGCTCAATATGTAGGCAAAATCATACGAGTGCTTGAGTGTCCTTAGTTGAGGCCTCGCTCATTGATGTATTACGCACACTCTTTTGTATGTAGATTAATGCAACAAATCTATAAACTACTTAAGTTAGCACACACCATGGGTTAAGTTGTATAAAGTGCAAATTGACCATTTGATTTGTTGAGATATCGAGCTCATCTAGTGAGGCGGTGGACACTGATGACCCGCCTGGGGGATAGGCCCCACACTTACACCATTGGCATGGTTGGTGAGATCATGGGTGATATGCGGCCAGTGGGATGACAGGCTGTGTGACAGCCAATCTAGAGACTGGCATAGTTATAGCGCCAGCTCATTTAGTTGGGTTCACACTATAGAGAACCCTAGTATGTATTTGGTTGAGTACCTTTTCATATTGTGTACTCTTATCTTTGTATATGGTGTGTTGAGTGTTGAGTGTTGAGTGTTGAGTGTTGAGTGTTGAGTGAAGAGTGTTGAGTGAAGAAGAAGAAGATTTTCAGCCTCTCACCTTGTGTGTTCTCTATTAGGGTTTTGTGAGTGTGTGCGTGCTTACAAGAGCTCAAGCTCTCTTCTCCCCTACATTTTCTCATGGTATCAGAGCCTGGTTCATGCTAAGGGCTGAGCTGCAAGCAAGAGAAGCACAGGAAGCGGTACGAGGGTAAGAGCGTGGATCTCGGGATACCAGCTATGAGAACACCTGGTGTAAAGAAGGCTATGGAAGCCATGAATGCAAAGCTGCGAAGATCTGGGAGAGTGAAGAATCATGTGTAGAGGTTTACCTATGATGGTTATGTGGCACATCACTATGCATACATGGCAAAAGTTGTGCAGGTTGTAGAGCCCACATGCATTGATGAGGCTGTTGGAAATGTGTGTTGGGAGAAAGCTATGGATGAGGAGATGGATGCACTATATGGAAATGAGACTTGGGATTTAGTGTAATTGCTTGAAGGCAAGAAAGCCATTGGATGCAAGTGGGTGTACAAAGTAAAACATAACAGTGATGGAAGCATAAGCAGGTACAAGGCTAGATTGGTAGCCAAAGGATATGCGCAGACATATGGCATTGATTATGAGGAAACTTTCAGCCCAGTTGCCAAGATGGCAACAGTGAGAGTTGTGATAGCAGTGGCTACGTCAAAGCAATGGTCTTTACATTAGATGGATATAAAGAATGCATTCTTGCATGGGGATTTGCAAGAAGAGGTGTATATGTTGCAGCCACCTGGTTATGAGGATGTGAGTCACCCCGAGCATGTTTGCAGGTTGAAGAAAGCCTTGTATGGCTTAAAACAAGCACCAAGAGCATGGTCTGACAAGATTTCTAAATATCTTGTCACTATTGGCTTTCATGTAGCCAATGCAGATTTCTCGCTGTATGTGAGACACAGTGATAGAGGGGTTGTGCTTGTTGTCATCTATGTAGATGACATGATCATTACGGGGGACCATGATGCAGAGATCTTTGATATAAAGATCTTGCTTAGACAGAAGTTTGAGATGAAGGATCTGGGGGAGCTTAGATATTTCTTAAGCATTGAGGTGATTAGGTCATCACATGGTATTGAGGTGATTAGGTCATCACATGGTATTGGATTACTGCAGAGACAGTATGGCTTCGACATGTTGTCCAAGTATAGTATGACAGGCTGTAAGCCTATCTCAGTGCCATTGGATCAGAATGGCAAGTTGAGTGTAGATTCAGGAGACATTTTGGAGGATCCTACTATGTATAGGCGCATAGTAGGAAGCTTGATCTACATGACGATTGGTGAGGTGAAAAAAAGAAAGAAAGAACCACTGCCTCTATAGCCCTTCACCTCCCAAACTTGGAAAATAACAACACAACGGAGGCACCACCAGCCACCGGTTGGAACACTCTCTCACGGTTCACGACACCACCCACGCCAGAAAGACAGCATAAAACAGGGGCACCATAGACAAAGCAAACACCCAGCAATTATATTCCCAGTCAACACACTTATACAAGCTTCTCCCGACACAGAAGCCTTACTCACACAACCATAAACAAACACTTAGACCTGTCACTGCCGAGGATACACCACATCCCCAATCACTGCAAACCTCTCGCCTGCCTGCTGTGCCAATCACACTAGAAAGAACCCGGCCACTTCTCTTCAGAGGGCGCCCCACCAGCTAACCCTCAACTCCTCTGCGACCCATCACTTCTGTGTATGTTGCCACCAGCAGCTACCCAAACATCTCTCTCTCTCTCTCTCTGTGCTGATCCTCTGCCAGCCACTTCAAACCCTTTCTCTGCAATGCTACCGGCCTCACCACCAAGCAGCAACACCTATCTTTCTCTCTGCTTCACTCGGCACCCGCTCACGCTGTCCACCACAGCCCTGTCTCCTAGGCGGCCTCCTCACTTTCGCCACAGCTTCTCTGTCCACCAGCCATCAAGGCTCTTCACTCAAGCGGCTCCCTAGCCCGTCCTCTGTTTCCACATTCGGCTTCACTTACGTGGCCCACACCAGCCTACGCATCCACTTTCACAGCTCCTTGTCAGCTGCTCTGCACCAACCACTGCCACGCATGCCTTCAGCTTACCAGCTCATCACCTTTGACGCCAGCCACTCCAGTTCTCTCTCCTCTGCAATTGACGCGGCTCCCCTTTTGTCCTCGCCAGCAGCTCCTAGGCGGCTCCCACACACGGCCAGCCTATCTTCAGCATCCTCTGCAATGCTACTTTCAGCACTCCTTAGCTGCGCTCCACATCACCCAATCATCACAAGGCGGCCTCCTACACTTTACACCCCCGCGTCTGTCTGCACCAACACCCAGCCAGCTCTACCTGCGCCTGGTATTCACACGCCTTGCGACCTCAACTCCTCGCGCCAGCCCACATGGGGACGTTGCCAAGGCAGCTCTCCTTGCTATCCTTTGCGCCTGCTAGCTTGTTTTACCTGACGCCAGCCAGTCTTCACGTCGGCAACTCCAGTCGCCTGCAGCAGCCAGCTTCTTAACCACGTCGCCCAGGTCGTCAGCGCCTTTCACCACCACTTCCAGGGGCCTTTTCCTCTCACCCAGCAGCTACCTAACACGCCCAGGCAACCTTCATGGCCCTCTGTGCTCGCCAGCAGAGCAGCTCCCTCTTTGCTGCTCTTCACAAAGGAGGCCCCCCAGTCTCTACACGACGGCTCAGCGGCTCTGTCCACTGTCTTCTCTGCAGAATGACCAGGGCACCCCCATACGAGGCGGCCACACTCCTTTTCAACCCGCCAGCTCGCCAGCTTTGTCTTCTCGCGTCTTCCCTAGCCGTTACGCTGGCAGCCATGCTATACAACCATGTGGCCCTTTTATAGGTTGGCCACGTTTATTATATTTTTTATTTCTTCCTAAGGCCAAAAAGATGGCCACCTCAAATGCCTTCCACACCAATGCTCTAGGCTACACCAATATTAATTGCTCCCCATGCCTTCATACACTTCAAACACAACCCACGATGCCCGCTCATTTTCTTTGACGCGCACACACCGAGAGCTGCCAAACAGTTGATATTACCTGCAGAGCTGACCTTCAGTAGACCACGTTCCGGACTGGCCTGCACAAGCCTAAAACCAATTCGTCCACCCTGTACACCTGGCAAAGCCCTCCAAAACCAAGCTCTTCACACCTGCTATGCACACGTATGTACACAAGCCCAAAATACTTCTCAGAAAAACGCCTGACATACTTTGCCAACCCCCCCATCTGCTAGAGCATTCATGCTCAGTAGCAAAAGATAAAGTCCAATAGCTATCCACTAGGATCAAAAGGAAACAGCTATAACTGACCATCCCATTCCCCAACATCCATGAAACACCATGGCTACATCACTGCATACCAAACATCAACCATAGCCACAAAATCATTTGAGAACACTTCACCCACAACAAACCTCCTCGTCTTCAAAACCTGTGGCATTGCAGCATCTAGCATCCCATCCATCAACACCAGTGAAGGCCAGGTTCCAGCATCTTGACCTTTCTCCACACAAGAATCCAGATCCCTTCCAGCAGTAGTATCCATCAACACTTCCAGCTCTTGTAAAATAGGCATCTCTTCACAACCATACAGCTCAACTGGTTCAAAACCCTTGTCATCCTTGGACTTTGCCTTTAGCATTTCAGCAACCCGCAAAGAAGCCTTAGTTACACTCTCAACCATGTCTGCATCCATATCCATCTCTGGTTCCTGTTCATCAAGGCTAGCAACTTCCCATATATCATCCTCAAGCACACTACTCACCTCACAGCGCTCTTCATCAGCCAAATCTACATGCATACCTTCTTGAGTGTTGCCAACCCCCCTGGTATCATCGTCCAAAGACTCCCCAGCACATAATGCATCCAATGGAACAACATCCACTTCATTCATTGCAGGTACCAGACCACCATCAAGCTGTTCAAGAAAATCCAGGATAATAGGATCTTCCTCCATGCTCTCCACATCTGCATCACAAACCATCTTCACTTCATCACAAGTCTCTACCCCATTCTCCTCCCTTGTAGAATCTGGCAAAGAATCATCCTCAAAGCATCCTGTATCCAGCTCCTCTTCCTTCTCATCATCAGCCAATCCCAAGGCATCATCCTCTTTGCTTCCCTATGCATGCATGTCATCCAAATCCAAATGCAAATGGTCTTCAATAGAGCATTTCAAATCATTGTCATGTACAGCTATGATGTCCAAATCCAAAGAAGAATCCACTGGCAACATATAAAACATCCCCCTTTGCATCTGTATAGGCCTTTGAGGTTCCTGTCTAATCAAACTTTGCATAGAACTCTTATCCACCTCAACCAAATTCACATGCATATCCCTTGCAAACACAACATCTTCATACGGATAAATACCCATCTCCATCTACTTTAAAGTCTTGCCTTCCTTTTCCCTAGCAATCCTAACAGCATCATCAAATGACTTGGGATTCTTCAACTCAACCCTGACCTTTAAATGGGGTAACAAACCATCAATAAACAAGCTCTTCTTCAGAAACATAGGAGGAACTTCCTGCTTCAATGTCATACACCACTTACCCCACAAACATGTAAATACTTGCACAAAATCGTCCAGTGATTGCCCATGGACCTGCTTCAAGATGCTCAACTCCTGCCAAAGCACACTAGAATCTTCCGCTTGTTGAAAATGCTCCAAAAGCCCTTCTTTCAACCTGTCTAATGTCAAAACACCATGTAGCTTATATGCCGCATCCTGTGCTTCAAAATCCTTCAACCAGCTTCGGGCATCTCCCTTCAAAAAAATCTTTACTAGCTTCAGAACCTGCTCTTCATCTGTGACATGGTTGCTAATGCATGCCAACTCTATCTGCTCCAAAAAATCACACACATCTTCACCCTTCCTACCATGAAACTCTGGATAAGACCACATCATGAAAACCTGTAACGATCCCTGAGCTCTCCTCAGTGGGACATACGCCCTTCTAGGCAAAGAACAACACCAGAGCTATCCTCTGTGGAGGCACCAGAAGAATGGTGAGGTGAAAAAAAGAAAGAAAGAACCACTGCCTCTATAGCCCTTCACCTCCCAAACTTGGAAAATAACAACACAACGGAGGCACCACCAGCCACCACCGGTTGGAACACTCTCTCACGGTTCACGACACCACCCACGCCAGAAAGACAGCATAAAACAGGGGCACCATAGACAAAGCAAACACCCAGCAATTATATTCCCAGTCAACACACTTATACAAGCTTCTCCCGACACAGAAGCCTTACTCACACAACCATAAACAAACACTCAGACCTGTCCTGCCGAGGATACACCACATCCCCAATCACCGCAAACCTCTCGCCTGCCTGCTGTGCCAATCACACCAGAAAGAACCCGGCCACTTCTCTTCAGAGGGCGCCCCACCAGCTAACCCTCAACTCCTCTGCGACCCATCACTTCTGTGTATGTCGCCACCAGCAGCTACCCAAACATCTCTCTCTCTCTCTCTCTCTGTGCTGATCCTTGCCAGCCACTTTAAACCCTTCCTCTGCAATGCTACCGGCCCCACCACCAAGCAGCAACACCTGTCTTTCTCTCTGCTTCACTCGGCACCCGCTCACGCTGTCCACAGCCCTGTCTCCTAGGCGGCCTCCTCACTTTCGCCACAGCTTCTCTGTCCACCAGCCATCAAGGCTCTTCACTCAAGCGGCTCCCTAGCCCGTCCTCTGTTTCCACATTCGGCTTCACTTACGTGGCCCACACCAGCCTACGCATCCACTTTCACAGCTCCTTGTCAGCTGCTCTGCACTAACCACTGCCACGCATGCCTTCAGCTTACCAGCTCGTCACCTTTGACGCCAGCCACTCCAGTTCTCTCTCCTCTGCAATTGACGCGGCTCCCCTTTTGTCCTCGCCAGCAGCTCCTAGGCGGCTCCCACACACGGCCAGCCTGTCTTCAGCATCCTCTGCAATGCTACTTTCAGCACTCCTTAGCTGCGCTCCACATCACCCAATCATCACAAGGCGGCCTCCTACACTTTACACCCCCGCGTCTGTCTGCACCAGCGCCCAGCCAGCTCTACCTGCGCCTGGTATTCACACGCCTTGCGACCTCAACTCCTCGTGCCAGCCCACACGTCGACGTTGCCAAGGCGGCTCTCCTTGCTATCCTTTGCGCCTGCTAGCTTGTTTTACCTGACGCCAGCCAGTCTTCACGTCGGCAACTCCAGTCGCCCGCAGCCAGCTTCTTAACCACGTCACCCAACTCGTCTCAACGCCTTTCACCACCACTTCCAGGGGCCTTTTCCTCTCGCCCAGCAGCTACCTAACACGCCCAGGAAACCTTCATGGCCCTCTGTGCTTGCTAGCAGCAGCTCCCTCTTTGCTGCTCTTCACAAAGGAGGCCCCCCAGTCTCTACACGACGGCCCGGCGGCTCTGTCCACTGTCTTCTCTGCAGAATGACCAGGGCGCCCCCATACGAGGCGGCCACACTCCTTTTCAACCCGCCAGCTCGCCAGCTTTGTCTTCTCGCGTCTTCCCTCGCTGTTACGCTGGCAGCCTTGCTATACAACCATGTGGCCCTTTTATAGGTTGGCCACGTTTATTATATTTTTTATTTCTTCCTAAGGCCAAAAAGATGGCCACCTCAAATGCCTTCCACACCAATGCTCTAGGCTACACTAATATTAATTGCTTCGTCTACCCTGTACACCTGGCAACGCCCTCCAAAACCAAGCTCTTCACACCTGCTATGCACACGTATGTACACAAGCCCAAAATACTTCTCAGAAAAACGCCTGACAACGATCACCAGGCCAGATTTGAGCTATGCTGTTGGGTTGGTGAGTCAGTTTATGCAAGTTCTTCGGAAGTCGCATTTGGATGCATTGAGATGCATACTGAGGTATGTGAGGTCTACTTTGCATTGTGGACTATTTTATGAAACTGGGACAGAGATATGTGTACATGGGTACACAGATGTTGATTGGGCTGGTAGTATCTCAGATAGAAGATCCACTAGTGGCTTCATGTTTTCTTTGGGGAGTGCTGCTATGACTTGGAGCAGCAAGAAGCAACCTACGGTTGCTCTATCCAGTACAGAGGCTAAGTACAGAGGTGCTGCTATGGCAGCATGTGAGGTAGCTTGGTTGAGAAAGCTACTTGCAGATTTAGGGATCTATGCAACTAATGCAATGGAGGTATGTGACTTTCCACAAGAGTGTATCCACTACCATTGAGGCTGCCAACATTAGCAGTATACAGTTAGCCAGGAACCCAGTTTTTCATGCTCGCACGAAGCATATAGATGTCCACTACCATTTTGTCATAGAGGAGGTTTTAGCAGGAGACGTTGACCTTCTTTATGTCAGCACACAATATCAGGTCGCTGACATCTTCACCAAAGCATTGGGTACAGAGAAGCTTCGCACATTTAGGGCTTCGCTTGGTGTACATGAGATGGAGTTTAGCTCGAGGGGGAGTGTTGAGATATCGAGCTCATCTAGTGAGGCGGTGGACACTGATGACCCGCCAGGGGGATAGATAACCGTAGTATGTATTTGGTTGAGTACCTTTTCATATTGTGTGTACTCTTATCTTTGTATATGGTGTGTTGAATGTTGTGTGAAGGATAAGAAGATTTTCAGCCTCTCACCTTGTGTGTTCTGTTTTAGGGTTTTGTGAGTGTGTGTGTGCTTTTTGCAAGAGCTGAAGCTCTCTTCTCCTCTACATCTTTTCAGTTTGTAGCACCATATGCAAGATATTATTGGCTAATGCGAGAGCTTGAGGCTCTTTGTGTTTTATTTCATGGATATTTTCTTGTAGTTTTACTTTTAGTACCATGATGATGTATTCCATGGACATGATGTAACATTTTGGTCCATAGGTCATTTTGGCTTTTTAAAGATGCTAATACAGCTATCTTTCTTCATTTCTCTATTTGTCTGTCTCTCTCTCTCTCTCTCTCAATCACACTCCACATCTAGTTAATCACAAGTAAGAATGAAGTAAGCTTACCTTAAGCGCGCGCGCACACACACACACACATTCAAGCAAGCAACTTAAAAAGACTCCATAGCTAATGACAAACATAAACACGAAAATATACAAGAATTAGGAAAGGAACAAGACATGCAAGAAAGAAGGAGCTCCCAGGCTTGAACTCAATTGTAGATTTTGTTATCAAAAGTGTCAATACACTCTCTCATAAGTCACTTATATACAAGTGGGATTTTGCCTAGTTACCCACACTTATGGGATGACCAAAACATGTTTTCATTAAAAATTCAAGCCTTATTTGGGCCAGCTTTTGTTACAATGGTGGGCCTTTGGCCATATATAACGTGAAATATATAAGCTAGGCAGGGGATTATAAAGAGTGTACAAAAAAGGAGTAACACCAATGGTCTATAAGCTCTCGAATACAATAAGGTAGTCAACTCTTTCATATCCCACATCATTAGTCCTAGTTGTCTCAAATGGTATTCACTTCTGGGAGGGCTCGTAGAGATTGAGTCTAGATAGTCAACATAGAATTCTGATGTGTTAGGGGGTTCCTCTAGTATGTGTTTCGTATCTAATAGCCTCATCGGCATGGCTCCTAGTAGCATTGGCTGTGGTGGTAACACCAGAGGAGGTACATCATTTGATGTTATATATGGGTTTCTTTGCCAACGTAGGGTTCATTGCTACGTGAGTATCATTTGGTCTAGCTGTAGGTGGGGCTAGTAAAGTTAATGGCAGTAATGTAGGGACTCTTGTCATTCTAGCCATTCGTTGTGCATGGTAGAAGTTAGATGATTCATGATTTCCATACCTATTGCAATGCATGCCCCACTTGTTCTCCCTTGCTCTTAAGACCGAGCACTCATGCACCGTGTGGTTGCTTCTGCAAATAGCACACCAAGTCATTTCCTACCTTGGAGCTAAATACAAATGGCTTGTCTTCCTAAGAGAGGTTTTCCACACTTCTTCATTGCCCTTTGATCATTGCCTTAGCAATGGCCTATCTCCTGGTAAGGGAGTTTAGACTACCAACCACGCATAAGAGTTTTCTGCCACCATGATTTAGACTTGTGCAATCCCCACACCTTATTGGCCTTGGTCACTCTCTCTCTTTGATGAGACACCAACTTCAGATGTACTCTCAGTTTTGGTCTCATAGGCCACTATGGCCTCTTAGAGACGTTAATATATCATTTCATTTCTCTCTCTCTCTCTCTCTCTCTCTCTCTTCCCCCCCCACGCCAACACGCCCAACGGCTCTCTCTCTCTCTCTCTCCCTCCCCCCCGCACCAATGGCTCCACCCATCTCTCTCTCTATCTCTCTCACCATACTCTCTTAATCTCTCTCACCAGCCTATGCTCTCTCTCTCTCTCTCACACACACACACACACACACACACACACACATCTATCCACCCCGCACATCTTTCCCCTCTCTCCCTCCAGCACACCTTTCCATCTAGCAATATGCCTATTCGCACTCGATTACAATCTAAGGGCTACACTAACATGCAAGCTGAGATACCGCTATCTCAAGATATGGTCATATCGCAAGTTGCCACATCAATCGACATGACCAACGCATCGGCATTACTTCTAGCCAAACCTACTCCAAGAACGCCTGACAACAATAATCGTGTCACTAGCAGTAGTGCAACAATTATACAAAGAAGAGGAGCTCTAGCATTTTAGGGGGCCTAACAAATATAAATAACTAAAGCTTCCCATGGCACTCCTCTCTTAACTAGTTTTCAAGATATGTCCTCACCTCAAAAACACCCCACAAATGCAATATTTTGATTTACGTACATGTTGTTTCTAAAATAGAAATGTATAGCAGTCTGAATTTAATGCCACATACCAAAAGAAGATAACTAGCTTGCATGAGTAAGGTAGTAGAGAGTACAAGCAAAATCAATATATGTGTGAAAATGTTAGCTCTTTGCCCTAACAGAGAGAACAAAAGAAACATGAAAAACACAGAGAAAACAAAAGAGTCTCCATTGCTGCTCTCAACCAAAATCCATGATTCCCAACAATACGTGAATGCCCATACACAAATGTCCCAAGGTAGATGATGGCCCAAGGTAGGTGAAGGGTGGCAGCCGTCAAGGTAGGTGAAGGTTTATGGCGGCTAAGGGTGGTTTCCATGCAGTGCACACACACAAGCTAACACTTGGCACACCCACTGGGTTGGATTCCCAATCCGACGACCGGAACCCACAATCATAGGGTCATGTCAGTGTCATGCACATAACCTGAATCTAGTGGAAGTACAGTGCAACCATTTCATGGCAACATGCCAGGGCTGGAAACCCATTAGATATAGTAGTGCTCACAGACTACAATCCGGTACTCCCATTAGAACCATTCCAGAAATGGGGCCTCGACTTTGTTGGGCCATTTAAGCTTCCAGCCCATTTTACCACAGTCACAAGTATATCCTATTAGCCAGGTAAGGTTTTCATTTGGAGGATGTTGGTGGGAGGGTTACCTACACGGGATCAGCTTAGCCGTCGTAAAATTACATTGGCCTCTTGCTTCTTCTGCACGACATGCACTGAAACAATTATGCATCTGTTCATGAGTTGTCCAGTGGCCCGTCAGATTTGGTCTTTTGTCTCTCGCGTTTGGGAGGCAATAGAGAGGTCTACTGTTTCGGCTCATCAGTGGATATTTGGGATTTGTCCTCAAGTCATTACTTCGGACAGTCACCTTGTGATATTCCATTTCCTTAGATGGATAGGACTTTGGCATATTTGGACTACACAGAATGGGTTCATCTTTGATTCCTTGTCTGGAATACATGGGCACATTCTACGTATCCGCGGTTTGCTGCTTTGGCAGTTTTCTTCTCTTCTCTCAGCTCAGCTATTGCAGATGTTATTTCGTTATGGTCTACGGCGGCTCGATTGGCTCATCTTTGATGCTTTTATCTGGGATGCTTATTTGGCTAGGAGGCTTTCTTATTAGTGTACAGGTTTGCATGGTCATAATCCTTTAGAGGATCTTTCATTTCACGAAAAAAGAGAGAGAGAGAGAGAGAGAGTGAGTGAGAGGGCATGGGGGTGTAGCGTGACAACACGTGGCAAAACTGCCAGGTGTACTGCCCGTGCCGCACTACACAATAAATAATATAATACATATATATATACACAATATATATATATGTGTGTGTGTGTGTGTGTAAATATGTTTATACATATATGTATATGTATGTACACACACACACACACATATATGTATACATATACATATACATATATGTGTATGTATACATATACACATATACGTATATGCATATATATATATATATGTATGTATATGTATATGTGTGTATGTGTACATATACATATATATACATATATGTATATGCATATATATACATGTATGTATATGTATATGTATACATATATGTATATGTACACACACACACACACACACACACACACATATACATATATACTTCTAACCTTGTTTGCTTTGATGATGCATAGTTTCCTTACTACAACCTTTTACTTTTGGTATTATTTTTCTTTTTATAGTAGTCCTTTCCCATGTGCCCTAGTTTGCCATAGTATATCCATGAGTTTGATTTTAAGATAAAATATAGGTTAGGTAAAGATAATACAATAGTAGATATGCGCTCGAATCCGCATATTACAAAGCTCATAATTCAATTGAAATGAAACAACACTCGTAGATTATATAATCTAAGATAACATTGAACTCAATTCACTTGCTGTACATTTCTTGGTTTAGCACGCCAAGAGGCAAGGCCATCGGGAGATACAATGAGGTCCTAATTTCTAAATGGCCAACTCTTCATGTGCACTGCAGGTTCAAACCCCTTACAGATATGTAACTGTAGCCACAAACACCACACCCCCCTGCGGGCAACATTACAAGATAACATCGTTCAAGGTAGCCAGCAGGGTTTGAACCCATAACCTTGGGCATATTAACCAAACACCTTAACAACTAAGCTACCGCCTACCAATGGTGTTTGTAAAAGAGGAGTATTAGTTGCGCAATCTTTTTTAAAATAAAAAAAATAACTCTACTCACTTGAAGCCTGTGAATAGACTTCAATCTTTGGGGTTAGGGTTTAAGATATTTACGTAGCAGCAGAGTACGCATCTCAGTCAGTTTGTCTCGCTCTCATAGACATCTGCGTGAGCAAGGATGAGGTCTGCAGCTCTGCACCGCTCCGCTTCCCAGCTGCTACGGCGCGTAGTGGCAACAGAATCTCTGGCTGTTGCCGCGAATGAGGGCACCAAGCACATTCTGGAGGTAGGTGCAGCCCGCTCGTACAGGACAGTAGCTGCGGCTCTAGGGCAAGAGAGGGCAACGATGAGGCAGGGAGGCGCGCGCGCCTACAGGCGAGAGCCCATCTCTCAAGCGCAGGTCCAGGCGGAAATGGAGGAGGAAGCTAAGAACATCGATCTGGCCCCGCACAAGCTCCTACAGAAAGGTGACCCTGGCACGCAGCAGGCCATCATCAGGGATGTTATTCCCGTCGGATACTTCGTTACCATGCCCAGCGGCAAGGAGGCTTACCTTCCTGCACAGGATTTAGGGTTTACGGGCGGCCTGGCCATTCTGGAGCGCCTTTTCAAGGTCGGGCAGGAGATCACAGTTCGCGTGGCGTCAATCGGAGGTGGTGGCCGTGAGATTCTGTCCATCAAGAAGCCGGAGCATGCCCCGCCCGAGAGGAAGTTCACGGTGAGCACCAGCACCAACAGAG
This sequence comes from Cibotium barometz, assembly GCF_041138505.1. NCBI lineage: Eukaryota > Viridiplantae > Streptophyta > Polypodiopsida > Cyatheales > Cibotiaceae > Cibotium > Cibotium barometz. The sequence goes on along the minus strand of NC_141050.1, from coordinate 62,784,499 downwards.
GCCATGGATCCAGGTATTGATGTGGCCATGGCACAAGCCTTTTGTCTTGGAAGGTCATTGCCCCGTAGTTAGGGTTTTGCTTTAATGGTGAGGGGTTTTGTTATGTGCTGAGTGACAAAGCCTGCTATTTCTCTGCAGTACTTAGGGGGTTATTTTGTCTTTCTTTCTTAGCTTTATGTAGCTCTTACAAAGACAACGGCTTTCCAGATTTGCACTATTTACTCGATCAGTGTTGAATTGCTACTGTTTTCCACAGTTTATATATAATGCTACCAATGTGTTGATGTTCTTAATATACTGTGCAGTTTTAGTGGACTTAGTAGCCCTCGGCTCTGTGATTAGAATATAAGTCTAGTTGCTATCTTGAACTAAGATCAATGTGTGTGTGTGTGTGTGTGTGTAGGCGTGTCAAAAAAAGGCTCGTGGTAAATTGTAGATTATTCGGCCTTTACATGCTGCCCAAACACAGGCAGCAGATATGCATCATGGATGGCTTAAGTACCTCAGCAATGAAAGATGGATGATGGGCATGATTTGTTGTGAGCTAAAAGTAAACAGAAAGTGAGGGATGAGCAATGTGTAAAGGCCCTTGGTCATGGTTGTGGCTAGAGTACTTCCTCAGTCATTGAGTGCTTTGCCTTTCACGTCTTTATATATCACAGCTGTTGCTTTCCTTCCATGTCATACGTTGGTATGATCTGAAAGTCAAATTCATATATTCCTTGGTCTTTCCGATGAGCTTCTTCAACTTTTTCTTGTCATTTGCTCAGAGTGTCTCTACCGTGTACAGCACGCACACAAGACTAGCTTCGAGGCTTGGGATAGTTTGGAGCTAGGCAGGCTGACTAGCGAGCTGGGCTAGGGATAGATTGACGGGCGGGCATCCAAGTGGGGACGCCTTGATGGGCGGGCACCTCAGAGAATGCTTGGTGACTGGCCAAGATCAGTTAGTTGCACAGAGTCTTGCGAGTCTTTGCACTCAGGAGCACTAGATCTAGTGCAGACGCGCACTTGCTTTATGCAGTCGAGGCCCGCGAGGGTAGCTCCGTGGTAGTATGGGACGTCACGGGGTAGAGATTGGTCAGTGCGTCTTGCTAGTTAGCTCAACTCGTGGCTCGGTGGGGACAACAAAGACTTGTGGAGTTTGCCCACAGTTGTTATGGCTAGGTGGCTCCTTCACGTTGTTATAGCTATGCAATTGGCAAGGCAGTTTATCAAGCAATTGTTTAGATTGTACGGATTACCGCAGGACATAGTCAATGATAGGGAAGTTTATAAGTGACTTTTGGAGGCTTGTTTTTGAGAAGTTGGAAACAACTTTGAACTTGAGTTTTTTAGATCATCCTCAATTTGATTGCCAGATTAAAAGGGTGATTCAGACTTTGGAGGACATGCTTCGTGCATGTCTCCAAAAGATAGGATTCATGGAAAGATTATCTTCGTATGTTAGAATTTGTATATAACAGTACTAAGCATACGAGTACAGATTTTAGTACTTTTATGCTTATGTACGGATTTGAACCTCGATCACCTGATAGCGTGGGATTTTCAAGGCTTCAAGACTTTAGAAGACATGCAAGAAATGTTACAAGTTGCGAAGGAATGTATTACAAGCGTTCAAGATAGAGACATATTTTATTCTAATAGACATCGTTCACCAAGAGAGTTCGCTGAAGGAATGATGGTGTATTTGCGAGTTTCGAAAGATTCTGAGACTTTATGGACGTGTCAATCTCCGAAATTATTCCCTAGATACTGCGGACCATTTCAGGTTAAACGTAAGATTGGTTCAGTTGCATATGAATTGGACTTGTCTTCTCATGTGAAAGTTCATCCCGTATTTTATATCAATGGTCTTAAGAAAGTATAGGGTGGAGCAAACTAGTTAGTTATTCCTCAAGAAATCATAGATGTTGAGGATATGACATTTGTGCCATGTGAACCAGAAAAGATTTTTGGATTTCGTGAAAGACGATTGCAGCATACGCTACTCACAGAATACAAGACCAAGTCGAAGAATCGTGTTGAGGAGGATGTCACATGGAAGACATTGACTATCCTTTAGAGGGATTACCTTGGTTTTTATTGAGCTCAGGAGTGAGCTCTTAGAGAAAGGAGAGTATGTCATTTGCATAGAGTGTATCTACCGTGTGCAGCACGCACACATGACTAGCTTCGAGGCTTGGGGTAGCTTGGAGCTAGGTAGGCTGATTGGCGCGCTGGTCTAGGGAGACCAACGGGCGGACGTCCAAGTGGGGATGCCCTGATGAGCGGGCACCTAAGTGTGGATGCTTGGTGACCGGCCAAAATACATAAAAGGGTGGCCAAGGTTAGTCAATTGGTCAGAGTCTCTAGGTTCGTGAGGGTAGCTCCGTGGCGGTAGGGGACGTCACGGGGTAGAGATTGGTCGGTGTGTCTTGCTCATGGCTCGGTGGGGACAGCTAGGACTTGTGGGATTTGCCCACGGCTGTCATGGTTGGGTGGTGAGTCAGGCTTGCACTCTCTTCACGTTGTTTGGCTTTGTTTTGTAGGTTTCGAGTTGTGTTTTAGGAGCGCTCTACGAGGAGATCCGTGGAGAGTTGACATTTCTAGTTATGGCAATGTTTCTTGGTAGCACCTTTGGTCTTTCTGATGAGCCTCGTCAATGGTGGTGCAGCTAGGGGAAGTTTGCAGTATATAGGGGTGTGACCGAATGATGAGTGTTTAAAGGCACTATACTTTTGTCATGGTTTTATATGTCGCATTGGTCTCCTCATCTTGGTTGGAGGTTTTTTGAGAAGGTGCTCTCTTGTCTCTCACAGAAAGATGCTTGGCATGCACAGGTTGCTTCCACTCGTCTCCACTCGGGTCCTGAAACTCTGTTACCAAGCCCAAGGGGGTAATCACATAGCATAAGAACCCGCATGGGCTCAAAATTCAAAACTTAAATAGCATTGATTTCATCCGTTCTCATCCTACAAGAGAGTGATACAAGTAGGACAAATCAAACAATGATGCAAGTATGCTATATTTTAGTACAACATTATCATGCAAGGTTTTTTCAAGAGCTTCATAACCTACAAAAAGGAAAGCACCAGACTCATCCGCACCACCCATCTGTAGGCCAATATCTTTGTCACCACCCTCCCCTTCTCTTGTTCCTTGGTAGTATGTCTGGTGAATACAGCATGTTGCCTTAGAGCAAGTCTGTAGTACATAGGTATATGCCCAGATGATGAATGTGAAAGTATTATTCCCAGTCTCATGGTTTTATATGCTCCATGGGGCTCTTCATCTTGGTTGGAGGCATTCGATTTGGATCTCCAAGGTGTTGTCCTCTCTCTCATAGAAGGTTTCTGTCTTGCTGTCAAAAGGCTTTGCAGGTTACTTCATCTTCTGTTTTGGCATGTAAATATTGCGTTGCTCAGCATGCTTATGTATGTGGATGGTCATTTATTTTCAATGACTTAAAAGGTTGACATACGAGGGCGTGTGTGAGAGCATATCTTGATACAAAGTTCTACACCCACTATTAGGCACTGATGACGTTAGTGGGGATGTCGTAGTATCTAGTCCATACCATAGTTATATAGTCTTGTGGGTTGACTACCATGAGTATATAACATGCACGTTCCTAAAAGGTGAATTTGGGCCATCTAGGTATATAAAAGGTTGATATACGAGGCCAAGTGCTTTGTGAGAATGATTTGATCTTTGTGCTCTCTTATTACAGCTTATTCTATACCATCATTTTGAAGCATTATACTCCGGGTGACATTTCTGTTCTATTCTAGTTTGTTGTCAGTTGTACATGTTTCTACTAGGGAGAGGAGCCTATCTCCAGGCAGTCTGCCAAATGCAGTATGCCCCTCATCCAATCAGTAAGGACACACCCTCTTGAGAAATAGTGGTGTTAACCTGCCAGATTGCCGATGTGGGAATGATTTGACTGGCTGGATTGTTGTGTGCACTGTTTGAGGGCAGTTTATTGCATCGGCATTTAAATACTGCTTCGCCAAGCATTGTTAGGTGCATGGATGGTCTTCTATTAGGTTGACATACGAGGCAGAGTGCTCTTGTCATTTGAATGTTTTGTCAATTGCAGCTTATTCTTTGCAGTCATTTACATTCTTTATGGATTAATTTGAAAATAACATCGAGAGTTGTATTGTCAGTATGGCTTCAACTTTTTTCACTCTTGAGTGTTAGTCAGTTTGCCACCCTATTTCCAACTACCTACAAACTGCAGTACACCCACTGTTTTTTGGGAACAGGTGGAGTAAACATGCAAGTTTGTCACTGCATGAGTTTGATTATCCTCCTCCGCGCCAAAAGTTGATTACCCATTGATCGTTCCCTTCAATCGTTCCCCCATTATAATCTCCAAGTTTGGCCGATGTGCATGCCAGCTTTAATTTCAATGCTCAATCCAACTAAACATATCCAAACAGCAGTAATGAGTGTCGCCTCTTTGAAACGAACTTTTTTTGACATTACATTTTGGAGACCAATTGTATCTCAATTACTTTCATGTAGGCTCAGTGGTCAGAGTGATGTGCTTTGAAAGGGATTAACTCAGTGGCGTAAGTAATCAGGTTATTAATGCCACATTGAAGTTATTCCAGGTTCTTGACAGTCATTTAGGACTAGTAAATTGGAATTTCAACTCGAGCTGCAAGCAAGATGATGTCATGGGGGCAAGAGTGTTGTATGCATTGGGGATATTAAAAAATCCTTCTTAACCACCTGCATTAGTCAATTGTGTAACAATACCATTTACACCCAAGTCATCCAATCCTTTTTTTGAAAATTTTCTATAAGCTTTCATTTGTGTCTAATTGGTGGTTTTGTCAATTGGGATGTGTATTTACAACAGCAATGCTACCACAAACCAGGGATGAAATTTGAAGGCCTACCCTAGCCTTTCAATTGAAGGCCATAAACTAGTTTGACCTTAAATTAGCTAAATATGCATGTATGTCTAAAATTTAGTAAAATTTCCAAGAGAAGGACCACCTTTGGCAACCCTATTTTCTAAGAAACCTTCTCTAGAAGGGTCGAAGGGCTTTGATGCCCTTTGAAGGCTTCAAGTTTCAGCATTGCACACAACTTCCGTCTCTTGCTAGAGTCCCTTCTCATTCACAAATTGCACCCTCCAAGACTTGAGCGGAAGACAATAGCTTTGTTCCATATATTGCAACAATTATTGGTAGAACACCTAAGTCCCAATGGAGCATGCAGATAGCTGCCAGATAC